>NC_091245.1:214260000-214885000 GCF_042477335.2 Ovis canadensis
CATATTATTGGTTAAAAATGTGAAGCTTTTTCATGAAGGTTAAAAACAATGTAAAGATATCCCTACCCACCACTTCTTTTCCATATTGTATCACAAATCCTGGCTAATGCAGTAAAATAAGAAAAGGAAACAAAGGGATTAAAAACTGAGGGAAAAAAATAAAACTGTGGAAATAAGGTGGTGATTTACGTAGAAAATCTGAAAGAATGGCAGAAAAACTCCTGAAACTAATAATCTATTATAGCAAAGTGGACTACATGGTTAATATACAAAATTCAGTTGCTCTCCTATATACCAAAAATAAACAAGTGAAATTAAGAATATACTTTATATTAGTACCCTCCAAATGAAATGCATAGGCATAAATCTAGGAAAATACAAGATCTATGTGAGGAAAACTACAAAACCATGGTGAACAAAATAGAATAACTACACAAATGGGGAGAGATTCCAAGTTTATGGGTATAAAGATTCAATATTGTAAAGATGTCTGTTCTTCCCACTTGATTTCTAGATTCAGTGAAATCCCAAGCAAAATCCTAAAAAGTTACTTTGTGGATATTGGCATAGTGATTATAAAGGCTTTTGAGAGGCAGAATGCCCAGAATAGTCAACACAATATTGAAGGATAAGAAAGTTGGAGGACTGATACTACCCAACTTCAAACCATGTTATAAAGCTACAGTAATCAAGAGAATGTGGTATTGGAGAAATACACAGATTAAGGGAATATAGTAGAGAGTCTAAAGCTAGGTCTATAATTGGCTGATCATTGAAGAAGTAGCAAAGGCATACAATGGAGCAAATATAGTCTTTTAAACAAATGGTCCTGAAACAACTGTATACCCACATACAGAAAAGCTAATCACAGACTTCACATCCTTGAAAACAAAAACAAAAATAACTCAAAATAGATCACAGAAGTAAATGTAAAGCAGAAAACTATAAAACTCCTAGAAGATGACATAGGAGAAAATCTACATAACTTTCGGTTTGGTGATGAGTTTTAGATGTAATTTCAAAGGCATAATCCATGATAGAAAAAATGGATAAGGTGGACTTTATTGAAATTTTATGTTTTGTGTAAGATTGTTAAGAGAATGACAGGCCACAGGCTGGAAGAAAATGTATGTAAAACACCTATCTAATAAATGACTTATAGACAACATATGGAAAGAATTCTCAAACTAAACAAAGGAAAATAAACAACCTGATTACAACTGGGCCAAACATCTGAACAGAAACCTATTCAAAGAAGATGTATAGATTTCAAATATTTCTGTGAAAAGATACTACATATATCATCAAGGAAATGCAAAATAAAACAATGAGATTTTGCCATATACCTTTAAGGATGGCCAAAATCCAGAACACTGACAACATCAAATTTTAGCAGACTTGTAGAGAAACAGAATCTTTCCTTCATTGCTGGTTGAAATGAAAAATGGTACAGACACTTTGAAACAGTCTGACAGTTTCTTATAAAACTAATCATACTCTTACCGTACTATTCAGTAATTGTCCTTAATATTTACCCAAAGAAGTTGAAGGTTTATGTCCATACTAACACCTACTAAATGGATATTTTCAACAACTTTATTATAATTCCCCAAACTTGGAGTCAATCAGGTATATTTTAGTAGGTGAATGAATCAATAAACTGAGGTATATGAAACAACAGAATATTATTAAGTGCCGAAAAGAAATGAGCTGTCAGTCCATTAAAAGGTATGCTGCTGCTGCTGCTACTAAGTCGCTTCAGTCGTGTCCGACTCTGTGCGACCCCATAGACGGCAGCCCACCAGGCTCCCCTGTCCCTGGGATTCTCCAGGCAAGAACACTGGAGTGGGTTTCCATTTCCTTCCCCAATGCATGACAGTGAAAAGTGAAAGTGAAGTCGCTCAGTCGTGTCCGACTCTTAGCAACACCATGGTCTGCAGCCTACCAGGCTCCTCTGTCCATGGGATTTTCCAGGCAAGAGTACTGCAGAGGGGTGCCATTGCTTTCTCCGATTAAAAGGTGTACAGGATACTTAAATACATTTTGCTCAAAGTAGCTAATCTTAAAAGACCACAAAGTGTATCATTCCAAGTATACCACATTCTGGAAAGACAAAACTATGGAAGACAATTTTTTAAAAAAGTGGTTACCAGTGGTTAGGAAGAAAGAGGGACAAATAGGTGAAGCTTAAAGTTTTCTTTTAATGGCAGTGAAGCTACTTTGTATGATAATGTATGGTGGCTACATGTCATTATAAATTTATCAAAACTCATAGAATGTATAACACCAGGAGGAAGCCCTAATGTAAACTATGGTCGTTGGGTGATAATGATGTGTCAATGTAGATTGGATTTTAACAAATGTACTGCTCTAGTGGTGGATATTGATAATGGGGGGCACGTGTGGGGACAAGAAGAATATGGGAAATGTCTCTACTAGTCTCTTAATACTGTATGAACCTAAAACTACTTTAAAATAGTCTAGTTAAAATTAGGGGGGCTTATTGAAGTGATTATTTCACAAATATGTAAGTTAAAGCTTACATATTTACATAAACCTCGTGTCATATGCGTTAAACTTAAATGGATATATGTCAATTATATCTCAATAAAATTAGGGGAAAAATGTGGAGAAAGAATTATACCAGTCTTGCCTAAATCTTGTTAGATATTAATTCACATGTTCTGTGCTGAGTTTACATCAAAGGCCAGCCATAAACTCTCATGGGATACCAATCCACTTGCTGAGATTATTTAAACCATTTGGATCTATTTTTATTGTTGCCATTCGTTTGTAGAATCAGGTCTGAAATGAATGAATAATGAGCCTCTAGGAAAGTCAGACAGAGTTCCTTCTGGCTCACCTGAGACAAAATTCACCATTTCTTCTCCTATCTTTTTTTTTACACGAGCTATAAGCACTAAGAATCCCACTTAAATGGAGAACCGAGAATCTCTAAAGAAAAGCAACTATTCAGGACTTCTAATTTAAAATGCTATACATGCCGGGAAAACTGCTGTTCACCAAGCTGTAAAAAAGTCCTGAAATTGCTTTGATATTTTAATATGTCCTGTCAGGAATGGTGACTGATCAGAGATTTTGCCTTACTTACAAATTCATGATTTAATGAATACTGGCAGAAGACTTGAGAGCCCTAGGTCAGAGACAAAACGGGTGGCATTAGTCACTGCATAGCCAGAGCCAGAGTGTCATTGTGGATTTCCTGGCATTCCAGTTCTCTCTTGGCAATATGATGAGAGCCAAGTGATACCAGAACATCAGGCAGGTGGGATATATCAGATCTTCGTGAATATCTTTGTATAACCGCAGAGATTTCACAGACACACAGATGTCTGAGCAACAGTTCTTAAAGTGTTGCCCAGAAGAAGCAGCATTGATGTCTTCTGAGAACTTGTTACAAATGCAAATACTCTAGCTTCAGCCCTGACTTAAGGAATCAGAAACCCTGGGGTTGGAGCCTGGCAATCTGTATTATTTTATCAACAAATCTCCAAATGATTCTTACATGCACTAAAATTTGAGAATTATGAAAGGAAGAACACAAAAAGCTTGATTTATAAACTCATAAAACAATGGTTCTGTTGATGTTTTACAAGATACTACCTTTGCTAGAATAATTGCCAGAGCTATAGCTTGCGTATGTGTTTCATTTATCCATTCATTCTTCATCATCTATATACTGTTAAACTCAGTCACTATTAAGTACTTGGCATATACAAGATAACATTATTTTTTTGTGCTTAGGACACAGCGGAGAAAAAAAAAAAAACAGTAACAGGTATGAAATGCCACATACTCAAATTCAAAGTAACAACTAATTTTAACTTATGCTGCTGCTGCTGCTGCCAAATCACTTCAGTCGTGTCCGACTCTGTGACCCCATAGACGGCAGCCCACCATGCTCCTCCGTCCATGGGATTTTCCAGGCAAGAGTACCAGAGTGGCATAAACGACCTTAATTACTGAATCTGATTATTGACATCCTCTGCAGTGAGATATTAACAAATGGTCAGCCTTTAGTCACAGTATTTTCATGTTGCTAACATTAGTGCCTATGTGCATCCATCCCCCTAGGTTTTTTCCCAAGAAAATCCAAACATTCTGTACAATAATAGGCACCTTGGGGAGTCAAAGAAACATTCCTTGTTTCTGACATCAAATGCATCAGTCAATTTACATTAAGTTCAAATATCTCTTTTTGGAATCTTTAAACTTAAAATAAAGATACATCATATCTAAAGAGGAGGGTAGATAAGATTTTAAAGAAATTTTCCAAAGCTTCTTTTTTTTTCTTCCTTATGTGATACTAGAAGATGAAGTAAGAAAGTAAGAAATAATGTGAAAATTGAATGAACTTAAAGGGGATTCACATTGGAAAGGAAATTAAGCTATGATTTGAGATCCCCTCTAGCTGAGTGCTGAAGAATTGATGCTTTTGAACTGTGGTGTTGGAGAAGACTCTTGAGAGTCCCTTGGACTGCAAGAAGATCCAACCAGTCCATTTTAAAGGAGATCAGTCCTGGCTGTTCTTTGGAAGGAATGATGCTAAAGCTGAAACTCCACTACTTTGGCCACCTCATGTGAAGAGTTGACTCATTGGAAAAGACTCTGATGCTGGGAGGGATTGGGGGCAGGAGGAGAAGGGGACGATGGAGGATGAGATGGCTGGGTGGCATCACTGACTCGATGGATGTGAGTTTGAGTGAACTCCAGGAGTTGGTGATGGATAGGGAGGCCTGGCGTGCTGCAGTTCATGGGGTCGTAAAGACTCGGACATGACAGCTATTGAACTGAACTGAACTGAACTAGAAAATTTACCTTTAGAATATCTAAGAAATAATTAACCATTTGAAATACAGAAAAGATTTTAAGAGATTGCTTACACAAGTAATGATGAAAGCACTATTCTGGGGGTAAGAACATGTTAATTTATTCCCAGTCCTGCCTCTTATACATTAGACAGATTGGAAAAATCTCGTACATGCTTCTTGATATGAAAAATTCTGTGAGGCATTCCTTATTTCAAGATCAGTGGTCTGTTGTCATAGTTGTACTACATGGTAAACAACCACAGAACCTTAGTGGCATACAACAATGATTTATTAAGATAATGAGTCTGAAGTTCAGAGATGTCAGGTAGGTGTTTCAGGTTTCAATTAGGCTTGCTCACCTGTCTGAGAATCAGATGACTATAAGGCGGGGGCATCTGACTATAGGCAGAAACAGCAGAGTTCTGTTCCATGCTCTTCTCCGTTATCTCTGGCAGGCTAGCTGAATGGCGAAGGCAGATGAGAAAGAGTTTTACATGCCAGTGCTTCACAAGCTGTAAGTCAAATGGAAGATCACTATAAAGTTATATGACAGAGTTCATGGGTATAGGGAAGGGGGAAGAATTGGGAATTGTTTTTGCAATCTACCACAATTCACACTCCAGCATAATTATTCTCATTCTTTCCACATGTAGAATATGTTCACCCATCGCCAGAGCTTCATCCATCATTTTAAAATTCAGGATTGTGTAAGGTTTCTGTTGATCAGGAGGTTTGAAAGTGAAAAAGAATATGAGAGAGATAACAGCAATCAATCACTGGTCAAAAGTCATTCTGGAATTCTGGGCAAATATTGCCAGATACAAAGTTGCTAGGCTGTTAACTGATGAAGTCAGAGGAAAATGTGAATAGATGTACATAAAATGAGAGATAGAAAGGGTAAAAAACTAGTCTTTAGGGAGAATAGTCAGAATGCTGTTTAATAATAGATGTGCTATTAATTATACAGTGCATATTGTAAACTGTAATTTAAAACCTCATCTTTTATGAATACATTTTTTAAATTGCAATAAACCCTTTTGGTAGAAACTCATTTTTAAAAAATGAAAATACATGTTGCACTGAAAAAAAGTACCAGGTTTTCATTTTGCAAATTTGATGATGAATGTTTAACAAAAACTAGATGTCAGAGTTTTACATTTATCAGGATGATTTTATATCTTCCTTGGTAGCTCAGACAGTAAAGAATCTGCCTCCAATGAAGCAGCCTCAGGAGATGCAGTTTCGATCCCCAGGTTGGCAAGATCTCCTAGAAAAGGGAATGGCTGCCCACTCTACTATTTTGCCTGGAGAATTCCATGGACAGAGGAGCCTGGTGGTCAACAGTCAGACACAACCAAGCAACTAAAACCTTCAGTTTCTTTTCATATTATTAGTGATTCTATACAAACTGTAACAGCAGAAGAAAATTGGGTTAAAAACTATCATTATATTCTATACAAAACATATTAAAATGATAACTGAAATAACAGTTTAATACCTGTAGCTTTAAAAATTGTATTTACATATTTGTTTATGAAGCATGATTTTTCATTTACATTCAATTCAGTTCAATCACTCATACATGTACGACTCTTTGTGACTCCATGGACTGCAGCATGCCAGGCTTCCCTGTCCATTACCAACTCCCAGAACTTGCCAAAACTCATGTTTATTGAGTCAGTGATGCCATCCAACCGTTTCATCCTCTGTCATCTCCTTCTCCTCCTGCTTTCAATCTTTCCCAGCATCAGGGTCTTTTCCAATGAGTCTGTTCTTCGCATCAGGTGGGCAAAGTATTGGAGTTTCAGCTTCAGCATCACTCCTTCCAATGAATATTTAGAACTGATTTTCTTTAGGATTTACTGGTTTAATCTTCTTGCAGTCCAAGGGATTCTCAAGAGTCTTCTTCAACACCACAGTTCAAAAGCATCAGTTCTTTGGTGCCCAGCTTTCTTTATAATCTAATTCTCACATCCATACATGACTACTGGATAAACAATAGCTTTGACTAGATGCACCTTTGTTGGCAAAGTATTATCTCTGCTTTTTAATAAGCTGCCTAGGTTGGTCATAGCTTTTCTTCCAAGGAGCAAGTGCCTTTTAATTTTGTGACTGTAGTCACCATCTGCAGTGATTTTGGAGCAGCCCAAAATAAAATCTGTCACTGTTTCCACTGTTTCCCCGTCTATTTGCCATGAAGTGATGGAACTGGATGCCATGATCTTAGTTTTCTGAATGTTGAGTTTTAAGCCAACTTTTTCACTCTCTTCTTTCACTTTCATCAAGAGGCTGTTTAGTCTTTCTTTGCTCTTTTCCATAAGGGTGATGTCATCTGCATATCTGAGGTTATTGATGTTCCTCCCAGCAATCTTGATTTCCACCTTGTGCTTCATCCATCCCGGCATTTCACATGATATACTCTGCATGTAAGTTAAATAAGCAGGGTGACAATATACAACCTTGACGTACTCCTTTCCCTGTTTGGAGCCAGTCTGTTGTTCCATGTCCAGATCTCACTGTTGTTCCTTGACCTGCCTGCACACAGGTTTCTCAGGAGGCAGATCAGGTGGTCTGGTATGCCCAACTCTTGAAGAATTTTCCAGTTTGTTGCAATCTACACAGTCAAAGGCTTTGGTATAGTCAATAAAGCAGAAGTAGATATTTTTCTGGAACTCTCTTGCTTTTTTCGATGATCCAATGGATGCTGGCAACTTGATCTCTTGATCCTCTGCCTTTTCTAAATACAGCTTGAATATTTGGAAGTTCACGGTTCCCGTATTATTTAAGCCTGGCTTGGAGAATTTTGAGCATTACTTTGCTAGCGTGTGAGATGAGTGCATTTGTGCAGCAGTTTAAATATTCTTTGCCATTGCCTTTCTTTGGGATTGGAAAGAATACTGACCTTTTCCAGTCCTGTGGAAAATGTCATTTACATTAAACCATGGTTTCTGATTTGGGAAATACATTTAATCAATTTCTCTTCCAAGCTTTCTTTTGAACCTAGAAAAGTGAAGCAATTGTTTTTAACAGTTTGGTTCCATTATCAGAAAGAACTTTTAAAAAGTCAAATTATATCATTTTTACTTTTGTTAAGTGTCATCAGATATTTTAAAAAGACAAATAAATTCTGAGAAGAGTTTGATATTTTTCCATCAAGTAATAAAGAATCAAAATAAAATTTCTAGAAATTAATTTTTCAACTATAAGAGCTGACAATATTGTGAAAAATACTGCAAATTTAGTTAAAATTCTCAATACACAAGATAAAATTATTTACCATTAAAAACAAACAAAAAAAACAAGGTTGTTGAAGAAGCAGGTCCATACTGGGGAAAGTAAATTATTCTTAATAATTAGGAGTGAAAATGTACTTTGGATTGTGGTTTTAATATATATCATTAATCTGTCTATAGAAGTGGTAATGCTATACTAAGCAACTCAGAAACTATAATTGAAAAGAGTTATTAATATTTATATACTGTTATTGGAGAAGGAAATGGCAACCCACTCCAGTATCCTTGCCTGGAGAATCCCAGGGACCGAGGAGACTGGTGGGCTGCCACACATGGGGTTTCACAGAGTTGGACACAACTGAAGCGACTTAGCAGCAGTGGCAGCATATACCGTTATATATGTGGAGGCTTTCCTGTTGGCTCGGCAAGAATCCACTTGGAATGTTACATATGTGTGTGTGCATAGTTTTATACAGTTCAGTTCAATTCAGTTGCTCATTCATGTTCAACTTTTTGCAACCCCACGAATTGCAGCATGCCAGGCTACCCTATCCATCACCAACTCCCAGAGTTCACGCAAACTCATGTCCATTGAGTTTTGCATCAGTGATACCATCTAACCATCTGATCCTCTGTCATCCCCTTCCCCTCCTGCCTTCAATCTTTCCCAGCATCAGGGTCTTTTCAAATGAGTCAGTTCTTTGCATCAGGTGGCCAAAGTATTGGAGTTTCAGTTTATACATATATTTATATACAGTTAAATAATCATATGTAGACATTAAGACATGGACTTCCCTGTAGCTCAAATGGTAAAGAACTTACCTACAATGCAGGAGACTAGGGTTTGATCCCTGGGTTGGGAAGTACCTCTGGAGAAGGGAATGACAATCCACTCCAGTCTTCTTGCCTGGAGAATTCCAAGGACAGTGAAGCCTGGCAGGCTATAGTCTGTGGGGTTGCAAAGAGTCAGACACAACTGGGTGACTAACACACAGACACACAGACATTAAGATAAATAAAAATGGAAAGAAGTTGTCATCAGCAGATATTATTTGAAGGGTATACAGTAACAGACAAGTCATCATAGATTAAAAGCAAGAAGATATTATTTAAAAAGAACAAAGAAAGGTCAAATATATGTATTAGTTGCTCAGTCATGTCCTACTCTTTACAACCACATGGACTATAGCCTTCCAGACTCCTCTGTCCTTGGAATTCTTCAGGAAAGCATACTGGAGTGGGTAGCCATTCCCTTCTTCAGAGGATCTTCCCAACCAGGGATCAAACCCAGTCTCCTTCATTGCAGATAGATTCCTTACCATCTGAACCACCAAATAAATAATGACTGTCTAAAATAGTAGTAATGATAATTTTGGTTTTTAAATAATATATACATATATGTATATATTGCATTAGCATAAAGATGGATGGTAGTTATTGAAAGTAAAGTATTCAAAAGTCTTATGTTATCATGGAAATGGTAAAAGTATAATTTTTAAGTCTTTAATAGTTCTGTATAACATTTTGTTTTATCTTTGGTTTTCCTACAATGAAAGTAAAATGTTTCACTAAGAAGATAATAAAACAAAAAATCCAAAAGTTATAATAATACTTAACCCAAAAGAAAGAATAAAAGGAATCAAAGAGTAATCTTGAATATTTGGGACAAATAAAAATCAGAAGCAAGTCTGTAGAGTTAAACATTTCAGTAATTACACTAAATGTAAACATTTTAAATATTCCAACTGAAAGATAAAGATTATAACAGATGAATTAAAAAAAAAACCTATTTGTTGCTTTAAAAGAAAAAAATACTAAGGAAATGTGAAAATTGAAAATAGACATATATGTAAGCCAGCACTAACCAAAAAATAACTGGTTTCACTGTAGTGGTATCAAGTAAGTGAAAAGTGTCAGTTGGTCAGTTGTGCCCAACTCTCTGTGACCCCCATGGACTGTAGCACGCCAGGCTCCTGTCCATGGAATTCTTTAGGCAAGAATACTGGAGTGGGTAGCCATTCCCTTCCCCATGTGATATTCCTGACCCAGGGATCCAACTGGGGTTTCCTGCATTGCAGGCAGATTCTTTACTGTCTGACTCACCGGGGAGGTCCATCAGGTAAGGTAAGCTTTCAAGCAGAAAGTATTACTGGAGACAAAGAGAACATTTTCTAGTAACAAAATGATCAGTCCACTAACAACATTTAACAATTTTTAATTTATGTGTTACTACTATTATAGTCTCAAAATACATAATGCAAGAATCAAAATAACCATAAGGGGAAATAGATAAACACACAAATTGAAGAATTTTAAGTCATCTCTCAGTAAATACAGGAAAAAATGTTTTATAAACAGACCTGCTATATATTTTCCATTTTAGAACTTGTTTCAGCTTTTAAGCTTTAAATTTATCATTTATGAGCCATTTGTCAAAACTTAAGTAAGTACAATGAGCCAGACTAAGATATAGAAGGAAAAATGAATTCTTTTCTTTAAGGAACTCACAAAAGAATGGATAGATACAATATAAATAGATTGTTGCATTACAGAATAACAGAGTTTACCTTACAATGGAGGTGTGGGGAAGAAGATGTAGCATTCAAAAACTGTACTTAACTTTATCTTGAGATGTGAAGGATGATTTCATGAGTGAACAGAGCCCTGAAAGAACACTGAAGCCCTTTAAGAAGGGACATTGTTTCTCATACATTTTGCATTATCAGTGGCTAGCACACCTGAGAAGAGCTTTTTCCTGAAAAACAGAATAAAGAATGCTCCAGGCAGACACATGTTGCCGAGAGAGAGTAAAGGACCTGCTGGTTCTGTGTAGGTTTTATGGAGCCTGTAAAGAGATTAGACAGGAAAGGTAAGTTGGAAACTAGGTGTGAAGTAATTCAGATGACCACAACCTCTATTAAGACTTGAGGTTCTTCCTGAAAATAACAAAAGGCAACAAAACACTTCAGTTATCTCATTTTGATAGAAAGATTTTATACCTCAAGTGTGAAAAAAATAAGAGGATCACTTATCTATCAAGTATTGACCTAAGAAGAATTTGTGGAAATATTGAGTATGTCTTGTAGAGCTTAAGAAGGTAGTTTAATAAGTATGTTTAAAATGTTCTCTATTTGGAAATGACAAGATTTTCCTTTTGTGCAGTTATTTAAATAATATGAAACATTTTTATGTATCATATGTAAGCCAAATTTTTCACTGAAATTGTTTGTTGTAGTTGTTTGAACAACAAATATATTAAACATGGTCTGATTCAGAGCTTGTATATTCTTGTCTTAAAGCTAAATGTGGATACAAAAGAAAACTGACACCTAGGGCAAGTATCATCCTAAAAAGATATTTTAGAAGAACATTATACCTTGATTTTACTTTTACTAGTATAGGCTTTCTGGTAAATAATGTGGTTTTTAATTAAATGACTATTTTTTTTGTCCAAGTAATATATCTGTTTTAACATAAGTAATTGCAAAACTATCGCTGAAAAAATGAGTCCATCTAGAGTTAAATAAAAGTTAAAGTCATCAGTGACATAAAAATAAAAATATACCAAAATCTTAACCAATAGAGAGGAAATACACTTTAATATAGGAATGTCTTTTGAAGAAAGATTTTAAACTATTCCATATTAAAGGAATATATACAAAATCACATGTGATGAAAAATTTTGACAGTATTCAATTTTGTAGTTTATTGGAAAATTTCCAAACATTTGCAAATATCTACAAAGTTATTAGAGTCAGGCATATTTATACATCTGATGGAGCTCAAGCCATGTTACCCCCATATATGGCGCTTTCCCATATTGAATTTAAAGTTGAAGGAGTTTGAGAAGCAGCAAGCAGGTTTTGACCTCCTCCCCATGTACCCTTTTTCAATGAAACAGGTCATAAAACTCTCCTATGAGAGAAAGCCTCCCTATACCAAGGAAAGGAGCATCCTTGTCTCTGAAGACAGACAGAGAGGAGGATCCTAACAAACAGGACTTTGTAAGTTTCCCCTAGTTTACTGCACTTACTTCTTACCTCTTAACCTGCCATATTTACTACTGCCAGCTCTTCATCAGGGGTTTCCCTGGTGGCTCAGATGGCGGAGAAGCTGCCTACAATACAGGAGACGGAAGTTTGATTGTTGGGTCAGGAAAATCCCTGGAGAAGGAAGCGGCTACCCACTCCAGTCTTCTTGCCTGAAGAATTCCATGGAAGAGGAGCCTGACAGTGAGAAACACTTTCACTTTCACTCGTCATCAAACAGCATAAAAATACACAGGTCTAACTGTTTCTATAGAGAGTTTCATTTCCTCATGAAGGCTCCTGGGTCATGTAAAACTTACGCTAAATAAGTTTGTATGTTTTTCTTCTGTTAATTTGGCACAAAAAGGATTGAGAAAAAAATTTCCTTCCCTGCGCATAAAGAAACATGTATAATGGGGAAGAGGAGAAGAAAATGCACCAAAAAAGAATACCAAAATTAACCCATCAGTTTTGAAAATAATGTTACATTTAATTCTGGTCATAAATTATGACTACATCCTATTAATGTATTAATGCTTTTTATAATAGGATATTTGGGCTTCCCTGGTAGCTCAGTTGGTAAAGAATCCACCAGCAATGGTGGAGACCTGGGTTTGATACCTGGGTTGGAAAGATTCCCTGGAGAAGGGCATGGCAACCGGCTCCAGTATTCTTGCCTGGAGAGGCCCCATGAATTGAGGAGCCTGATGGGCTGCAATCCATGGGGTTGCAAACAGTCAGGCACAACTGAGTGACTAAGCACATAATAGTATATTTAATTACCTGATAAACTGTAATGGCTACTTTGCATCAAAATTCAATAATCTATAATTTTTAAGTTTCCTAAATATGCATTTACATGATACACTATAAAAGCTCTAAGACTTTTTAGTCTATTGGACCATTGATATGAAATTGACAAAATTGTTAAATACGTGTTTACATGATAGACTTAAAAAGCTTTTACACCAAGTCAATGATCTGTTTCTTCAAAATGCTTAAGAGAATATTTATAAAACATCAGGTTTTTCCTTCTTCCTTTTTTTTTTTCAAACAACTCTCAGTATGTGTTTCCTTTCATGCAGAAGAGTTATGTCCTGTTTGTCGTTAATGTGCGAAACAGAGGTTAGCACAGTAAGTTTTAATGGGCGTGGTGGAGATATCATACTAGTAGGACAATATCTCCCTGTGTAAATAAACAAAAAAATGCATATTTATCTGAGAAACCATGAAACCCAGATTTGGGTCCATCACTTTTGTCCCTCAGCATACTACTCTTTCACTCACACACTAAAAAAATCCAGCTAATCAATATTCATGAAACCATTTAAGCATTCATATATACCCCTGCCTGTGTCCATCAAATTGTCTTTCTTACAAATCCTTTTGGGACATTATTTTTATGTTTATTTATCTAATATTTAATTGTGATTTATGTTATAGATATTTCTTTGTCTGTCGCCATTGGATTGTTTCTTTAATCCGACATCTGCATTATTTGTTTGCCAGGCCCTATCTTCCTACACTAAATGATAAATAATTATTTACTATATCTTTTTGTTAAATTAAAATGCTTTTAGTAAATTACCAAATATTGTCCCCATAATATCAATTTAATTTTCTTGTATTAAATTATTCAAAATGCCAACCTGACACTTTGTGGTAGGAAATGTAGAACTACAATTTTTGTTGTTGCAGGTGATAATAAATAGGGAGAGAGAAGATTTTACTTTCTTTTATTTTTAAATGAGAATGTTAAATTAGTTTGACTGGTTGAAAGATGTAAATTATTCTTTATTTCAGATGGGATTTTAGTGACTCCATATGTTCTATAAAGCTTTAGGAAAGGGCCACATAACACAGTGTATTTTGCTTGCTGAATTTTTTTCTTTCAATCATAGTTCACTGAAAAGTTTTACTGTTTGCTTTTTAAAATCTGTTGAAGGTTTTTGAAATATATCAGCAGTTCTCTTTATTGTGTTATGAGTTGCATCCATAATAAGACATGAAATAAAGATAAGGCCAGAAAAATGTTTCTTAACATTTTTCATAGTAAAAGTATTTATTTGTATTTGAACACCTAAATCATTATACTATATACATAGGAAATTTCATTTGTACTATTTTACACTAAAATTTTATTCCTCTTATTATTTTTCAATATCAGCTAATGGAATTATTTTGGCATTCAAACATTTAACATAGAAAATGATCCAGTCACTTGAAGATTTCTATGTCTTTTGTTTTTTTTCTGAGTTACAGTAACATCTGTTACAATTAGAGAGGCTTAGGAATTAAATGCATAAACCAATTTTCAATAGTGCTTTAAAAATAAAAGGTTCTTTTTTAGAATTTATAAATAAGTTTAATTAGGCCTCTGAATTTCTAGAGGCAGAACTGCTGATCTTTTGAACTGTTTGTTGATAAGTGTCTTGAAGCAGGTCAAAATTTGCCATGTAATTATTTGGCAGTATTTCTGTATATGCATTTTGGAAAAGTGTAAAATTGACTCTTATATCTCCTCCTCTGGGTGGTAATAGAACTGGTAGCATTTGAGAAATGTGTTACATTTCTGTCAGTCAGGACCTTCCTGTCTCTATTTTATTTCAACTCTACTAAGGAAAATAAATGTGGCCATTCTGTTTCCAATTACAAAAACATTTCTACCATGGTTATGCAGCTACTTTTTTCATTCTTACTGAATAGTTTCATTTCCATTTTTTAAATTTCTTTTTTTCCTGTTCTGGTAGTCATGCCAGAAAACCAGGAAAGGAAATAAAAGAAGTTAGTTCATCCAAATTATAATTCTAAAAAGTGATCATTGCATTTCCATCAATTCATTTTTCTTGTGATTTTAAGGAGGGTGGATTCAATCTGTGGTAGGCTGATGCTCAGACCTGTCCAGTATCTATGGTTTGTCTCTTACACATAAGCAGTTCACCAGTCCTCAGGTGGATTCAGCATAAAAGTAGACCATTACCTTAAGCCAGAAAAGGATTTTTTAGAGTACTTTGCTTTCTGCTGATAAAGGAATTCTAAGACTTTAAATCCTGCATTATTTATGTACTACACAGCCCATGAAGAAAATGATCTGCCATAGTATTAAGGATGAGATAATAAATTCTTTAGCTTTAAGGTAACAAAATAAAAAGGTGATGACCTTTAACTAATAATCTCTTACAAGAAAGGTCAATAACTGCCAGGGAAAAAGACAGGTTTTAAGTCTGTTACTGAATTTAAAAAAAAATCAAACTTTGGAAAGGTTTTGTATATTTTGTCAAATACAAAATAGGTCTGAAGTTACATTGAATATTAATAAAGTATTTAGTAGTGCATATTTTAGTGACTGAATTTAAGAATTCAGATAGTAAACCATGATATTGAATATTAACAAATAATTAAAGGTAAAATTGCAAGAATAAAAGGAAGGAACCTTAAAGGTAATCTAAAGATTTTTCAGAATAGAAAAAATACTCAGCACAAACCAGGATTAGGTAACAATTTAGGAATTTAGGAATCAACATTAAGAAGCAAACAGACTCATATTTAATCAGATTTCTTTCACATCAATAGAAAATTTCCATTTCTAAAAGTTGGTATAACTATCATTATAAATATAAGAACCAAAATTGGTTTTAAGTTTTAAACATTTAAGACATTAGGCATGTCCTATGTAAATTGGGCCAGCCAGGAGTGCTGTTTGTTTTACCTGAGGTCCTCACTCCGGTCCTTGGACCTTCTTTTATTCCATTTTCGCGGGCTTTTCCCTTACTTGTCTTGTAGCCACCGCCATTTTGGACTCCTTTTCCCCGTTCTACCTACCTAACAATATTAATGTTCTTCAATAATTATACAACATAGACTCATTCAGTAGGTTCCCACCGAAATTCAATGCCAGACCGGACGCATTTCTTTCTTACTCTAAAAACAAGAAATGTGTTGACTCAAAATATTACCCCCTTTTTTATGGCATCTGCTGTGATAGTCTATACGGAATGTATTGTTCATCTAACTCAAAAACTCCTTTTGGATGCCTGGTAATTTCCCTATGTCTTTCAAATATTTGTAGATTGATGTATTATAAATGTTGATAATGTGTTTAATTTGCAGGATTACCTTACAACTTTAATGTTTTACTAATTATTTTTTATTTACCCTTTTGATTAAAATACCATCTTTTCCAAATTTCATTCCTAGAGTTTATTATCAGCACAAAACAAATATACTGTTTTTTAATATTAATTATTAATTAATCCATATTACAATGTTCTCCTATATTTTTATTCTGAAGGTTTGGAGGTTCCTGTTTGCAAAAATCATACTTAAAAACTATGCTATTTCTATATCTATGTTTACATATGTGAGATCATATTATTTCTTTTCTAGTCCCATAAAATTGAAATTAATCAGATTTCCATCTTTTCTACTGTTGAATATAGCTTAAACAGTAGTTAAAGATCTACAAATCAATTAAATATGAGATAGGATTCAGTTGTGAAACTGTCAGGTGCCCATGCCTATTTTAAGGTTGATCTTTAGTCATTTTCTCATTTGTTAAGGCCTTTTTGAGTAGTTTTTACATCTTCTTGAGTTTATTTTAGTAATTTAAATTTACCTAGAAAGCCACTCCTTTTCTTTGGACTTTCAAATTTGTATTGAGAGAGTTAAGCTTAGTGTAGTTTATGGTGCATCTTCATTTGTATGACTGTATAGTTTCTCTCCCCTTCCTTTCATCATGAGATCATTTGTGATTTATTTGTTTCTTTATCTTTTTAAAAAACATTACATTAACCAAATTTTGTATGAATTTTTTTCCTACCTTATTAGTTTCAGCTTTGTGTATATATTTTCCTTTCCTTTTTTTTTAAAATAAGTGAAATAAATCTTTTTTTTCCCATGAGTACAAATTTCACTGTGAACGACAATTATGGTATCATAAATGACAATTTTCATTTCTTTCAAAGGATTATAATCTTTATTTCTATTTTAATCTAAATTGCATGTGATGAAATGCTTCATTTCCAGTAGCTCAGAAGTTATATTTAATTGTACTTGACTATCATCAGAAAATAAAAGTTATATAATGGTCTTTTTAATTTTTTTGGCTTGGTAAGATACATTTTTTAATCCAAATACATGATTGACTTTTACTTTGTCAAATTTTCATTGAGGTACAGTATATATATGAAAATGCACAAATTATTAATACTGAATGGTCAGCCATTTCAGATGGCTATTCCTCTTGCTCTCTGTACTTCCCCTGCTCGATGAGTTCCAGCTTCACTCACCTGATTATCCAGTCTTCTTAATTACAGGGCTCAATCAGTAACTGCCCACAGGCCTTTGCCCTCTGCTGCAGCTGCTGATTTCCCTGGAAACTGACAAGTAAACCTGACCATCACTTCCTCCTGTAAATGGTAGCTTCTTTCTCGCCCAGTAGTAAAGACTGCTGCCATGTCCTGCTCACTGTCTGCCCTACATGGTATGGTGTTGCTCCAGGACACTTTGCGTAAGATTCCCCCTTTACAGTAAGTCATTGATGTCTCATTGTCTAGGCTCTTTCTTCTGTCTTGAGGCTGGGTAACTACAAGGCTTGAAGGGCTCCTGGGTGATATGTAACAATACAGCTCAAGGCAACAATCCAGAGGTTCCCTTTGAGCTACCTCAAATCTCCACCCTAAATGCCAGAGGTAACTATTAACCTGGCTTCTATATCATAATTTAGTTTTGCCTGACTTTGACCTTTATATTAAAAGAAGGAGACAGTATGTCTTTCTTAATGATTATTCCCTCATATTTATTATATTAGTAAGATTAATCCATGCTATTTTATGCTATTTTAGCTTGTTCATTATTACTATTGAAATATATAGGGTTTTGCTGTTGGAATATATCCCGGTTTATTATCCTTTCTAGCATAGATGGATGTTTGGTTTTTTCTCCAGCTTAGAATGATTACAAAAGTGATCTTCTACATAATCTTATATGCGTATTTTGGTACTCATGTGCATTCATCCTTTTAAATTAATATTTAGAAGTGAACTTTCTAGGTGACAAATGTCCAATTATAGTTGATTATCTCAAACAGCTTTACAAAATAGTTATTTTTGTTCTCATAGCACTGTTTGCGTTCCTCTTGCTCCTTATCCTCGACAATATCAATATTGTCAATCTTAATTTTAATTAGCCATTGTAGTGGTATGTAGATGTATAAAACTGTGGGCTTCATTTGCTTTTTCCTTCTTATCCATGATGTTAAGAACTTTTTCATAGTTTTATTAACTATGTGGATATACTTATGGTGGAGGATGTGTTTAAGTTTGTCCCCTAGTTTTGTACTTAACTGACAGTCTTTCTTCACTAATGGGTAAGAGTTTGTTGTTTATTCCTGGCAGAAAACATCATCAGATACAAAAACTGCAAGTAGCTTCTCTTATTTTCTGACTAGTTTCTTTATTCTCTTCTTTGTAATAGCTTTTTAATTCAAGCTTTTTATTTTGAAATAATTGTACATATCCCCATGAAGTTCTAAGAAATAATACAGTATCCCATGTACTCAGGAGAAGGCAATGGCACCCCACTCCAGTACTCTTGCCTGGAAAATCCCATGGACGGAGGAGCCTGGAAGGCTGCAGTCCATGGGGTCGCTAAGAGTCGGACAAGACTGAGCGGCTTCACTTTCACTTTCCACTTTCATGCATTGGAGAAGGACATGGCAACCCGCTCCAGTGTTCTTGCCTGGAGAATCCCAGGGACGGGGGAGCCTGATGGGTTGCCGTCTATGGGGTCGCACAGAGTTGGACACGACTGACGCGACTTAGTAGCAGTAGCAGCCGTGTACTCCATACTGTTTCCCCTTTGGTAATGCTTTGAAGAACTATAGAATAATAACACATCTGGATATTAGCATAGATACAATCAAAATACAGAACATTTCCATTGTCACAAAGATCTTTCATGTTTTCCTTATATAGCCACACCCACTTCCCCTCCCTCTAGCCCCTCTTTAACTAAGGACAACAACTAATCTTTTCTCCATTTTTATAATTTTGTCATTTCAAGAATGTTCTGAAAGTTGGATCATACATCATGTAATATTTTGAGTTTGGCCTTTTTCGTATGGTACATTTTTCTGAATATTCATTTAGGTGCCAAGTGAGTAAAGTGAGTGAAGTCGCTCAGTCATGTCCGATTCTTTGTGACCCCATGGGCTGTAGCCTACCAGGCTCCTCTGTCCATGGGATTTTCCAGGCAATAGTACTGGAGTGGATTGCCATTTCCTTCTCCAGCGGATCTTCCCGACCCAGGGATTGAACCACATTGTAGACAGACGCTTTACCGTCTGAGCCACCAGAGAAGTCATTCAAGTGCCAATAGTTCACTTACTTTTATTGCTGAGTGGCATTTCATGGTATATTTGTACCACAGTTTTGTTTTTTAAATCATTTGCCCATTGAAAGACATCTGTGGTTGTTTTGTTTGGAGATATTGAAAACAAAGCTAATATTTGTACCCCTATACAGGTTTTGTTTGTTTGAGGGGATAGTAAGTACTCATTTCTCTGAGATAAATACCCAGGGTGAACTACTGCATTGTGTGTAGCTTCACATTTAGTATTTTTTAGGAAATTGCTAAATAATTTTCCAGTGTGGCTAAATATTGTTTTACATTTTGCATTCCTACAACAATGCATGAGTGATCTAGTTTATCTACATCCTTGCTAACATTGTATATTTGGTCAATATTCTCTAGTCTTTCTGATAGATATATAATAATATCTAATTATGGTTTTAATTTGCATTTCCCTAATGGCTAATAATTTTGAGCACATTTTAATGTATTTAACCTTTGTGTGCTATTAATACCTTTAGTAAAATACCTCTTCATATATTTTGCTCATTTTTAATGTGTATATATATATATATATATTTCACTCTTGAGTTTTGAGAATTTTTATATTTGAGATATTGGTCCTAATCAGGTATGTGGTTTGACAATGTGTTTTCCCATTCTAAAGCTACTTTCTCATCCTATTAATAGGATCTATTGCAGAGCAAAATTTTACAGTTTTGACAAGGGGCAGCTTATTAGTATTTCTACATATGAATGATGCTTTGGTACCAATTCCAAGGACTCTGCCTAGTCCTAAATTTTAAAGATATTCCTTCTTTTTCCCAAAAGTTTTATAGTTTTATGTTATAAATTTAAGTCCAAGGTCTTTTTGTTCAGGGAATGATATTTCTTCCCCTATGGATGTCCAGCTGCTTCAGTATCTTGTGTTGAAAAAGTGATCTTTCCTTCACTGAATTGCTTTTAACTTTGTAAAAACCATTTGAATGTTTATGGAGGTCTGTTTCTGGGTACTCTGTGTTCTCTTGATCTGTATATCTAGTTCTCTACCAATACCACAAAGTCAAGGCTTCTGCAGGGCTGGCTTCTTCCAGAGGGTCCAGGGGAGGGTGTGTCTCTCACTTCTTTCAACTTCTGGTGGCTACTAGCATTCCTTGGTTTGTGGCCGCAGTACTCCAGTCTCTGCATTTTGTCACCTTGCTCTCTGTGCTTCTGTCATCAAAATTTTCTCTATATTCATCTTGTTAAGATACTTGTGCTTACATTTAGAGACCACTTGAGTAACTCAGGAGAATCTTCCCATCTCAAGACAGTGAACTTCTTTGCAAAGTTCCACTTGTCATGTGAGTCCACTTGTCATACATGATAATATTCACAGTTTCCAGGGCTTAAAATCTGGATATCTATGAGAGTCATTATTTTATCTACCACATGGAATATGATTTGCTTATTATATGATTAACTCATTTTGAGTGTGAAAGTCCATGATTTTTAGTAAATTTGAGTTGTATAACAATAATCACAATTTCATTAGAACATTTCCTTTACTCCAAGAAGAAACTGTATGCCAGTTTGCAGTTATTCTTTTTCCCTGCCTCCAGTGCCAAACACTATCAAATACTAATCTACTTCTTTCACTATAGATTTAGATATATATTTTTAAAATTTATTTGATTGAAGTATACAATGAAGTTTACAATGTTGTTTTAATTTCTGCAGTATAGCAAAGTGATTCAGTTGTATATGTGTATTATATATTCTTTTTCATGTTCTTTTCTGTTATGGTTTATATCAGGATATTGAATAGAGTTCCCCATGCTATAAGCAGGACCTTGTTATTTACTTATTCTATATATAATAGTTTGTATCTGCTAGTACCATACTCCCAACCTATTCTACTCACCTCTCCCTTGGCGACAAGTCTGTTCTCTACATCTGTACGCCTATTCAGGTTTCATAGACAAGTTCATTTGTGTCATACTTTAGATTCCACATATAAGTGAAATTGTATGGTATTTGTCTTTCTCTTTCCGACTTGCTTCACTTAGCATGATGATCTCTATTTGCATTGATGTGGCTGCAAGTGGCATTGTTTCATTCCTTTTTATGGGTGAGTAGTGCTCCGCTCTATGTATTTACCACTTCTTCATCTACTCATCTGTCAGTGGACATTTGGATTGTTTCCACGTCTTGTCCATTGTGACTAGTGCTGCTGTGAACATAGAGGTGCTTGTAACTTTGAATCATAGTTTTGTCTAGATATATGTCCAAGGGTGGGATTGCAGGATCATACGGTAACTCTTTTAGTTTTTTGAGGACGCGCCACACTGTTTTCTGTAGTGGCAACACCAATGTACATTCCCGTCAACAGTGTATGAGAGTTCCCTTTCCTCCATACCCTCTCCAGCATATGTTATTTATAGACTTTTTGATGATAGCCATTCTGACTGATGTGAGGTGGTACCTCACTAGAGTTTTGATTTTCATTTCTCTACTAATTAGTGATATTGAGTATCTATCTCTTCATGCATTATTGATTATCTGCATGTCTTCTTTGGAGAAATACCTGTTTAGGTCTTCTGTCCATTTTTGATTTGGTTGCTTGATTTTTTTATTATTGAGTTGTGTAAGCTGTTTGTCTATTTTAGAACTGGACAAACTTAACTATTTTTATATGAACATTTCATATAAATGCAATCATATCATATATGTTATCATATATGTTACCTTTATGTCTGGCTTCTTTCACTTAGCATAACATTTTGAAATTCATTCATGTTACATTATGTTTCAGTAGCCTTTCTGTTTTACTGATGAATTATATTCTCTTGTGTGGATGCATCATATTTTGTCCATTCCATTCACCATTGATAGACATTTGCATAGTTTTCATTTTTTCCCATTATTTAAAATGCTCATGTGAACATTTAATGTACAAGTTTACATTGTAGTAATGTATGGTCCTCAAATCTCAGTGGGATATAGCCTCAATGGTTTATTTTTCTGTCACTTTTTACAACTGCCATGTCTAGGATGCAGCTTTGCTCCACACTATCTTTATTCTAGAATCCAGGCTGACAGAGTAAACCCTAACAAGCCCATGTTGTGGCAAAGGAATAAAAAGGAAGGGTGGACCATGAGCTGGCTCCTAAAACTTCTACTCAGAAATCACGCATTTTACTTTACATACATGTCATTAACCAAAGTACCACAACACCTCTCCTTATATCAAAGGGGCAAGGAAATATAATCCTTCTACTAGGAAGGGGAACAAATATATAACCACAAAAGTGTGAGCCACATAAATTATCTTACCTAGAAAAATTGTAACACTAACTAAAAATTAATTCGTCTCTAAATTTTCATACATACAATGATTGATGAACTATGATTCCTTCTAATAAAGGAGTGTTAAGAAGCTTTAGAAAGAATGAGGAGCATATCTATGAACTGATATATCTGAAATCACTTCATATATTGTAAAAACAAAGCAAACTGTATATTGTGAAAAGAAAATACTAAAGTATATCTACTGTAGAGTACCTTTTATATAAGAAAAAAAGGAATATAAGAAATTATTCATTCATTCACTTACCTGTGCAAAAGAAATGTGAGACTGATAAGCCAGAACTAATTAGATTGATTATCTGAAGATGTAGGTGGGTATAGGTTAGAAAGTATTGAGGAAATGATAATCTTTCAATAAGGATGAAGGGAGAATGGATCTTCTATACTGGTTTATCACTCTGACATTTAGAGCCATTGAAATGGTTCACACTTCACAATAATAAATATTCTAAGTCAACTAGGAGGTGGGAGAAACCTAAAGTGCGCTACAAAGAAGAGCATGTCAGTTTATTTGTATCATAAATGAGTAACATAAGCAAAACTAAGTAGGTGGGAAGAAAACAATTAAACTAACTTTGGAAAACAGAATTTCAGCCGTACAGTGTCAAGCTAAATACAAGGGTACTATATAAAAATATGCTCTAGTTAGTAACCCCCCAACCATAGGGGATGTGGAATAGCAATTCTGAAACTACTTCATGACTTAAAAAGATTAAGTAAATCCATTTTGAACAATGAGGGGTAAATTTTTCACTATGGGGGAAATAAGTGACACATATTGAAAGGGAGAATGCTAAAATAAAACCTGGAGCATTAAATCAGAAACAGAGGTGTCGGTATGAACTCATGGCTGTATACATATATAAAGACATATGATATAGAAATAAATGATAAGCTTCCTAACTCTCTCCATTGACAGGGCCTTCAAGTAATGTGTACAACTAACAACCAGATTTTGGTTTCTAAATATCATTTATTAATAAAAGGAAGAAGGGATCATTGGAAAAATGACTGATTCCAGAGTTGAAGCAGGGAAAATACATGAGTTTGAAATATGTTGTGATTCCAAAAAGTGAGTAAGTGCTCAAGAAAGGATTGAGGCATGTTGGGATAACCTGAAGGAGCCAATAGCCAAAAATGGAACAGTTTGATCAGCAGTGTAGATATATTATTTCATTAATATAATATTTCATTGTATTCTGTTCAGTTCAGTTGCTCAGTCATGTCTGACTCTTTGAGACCCCATGGACTGTAACACGCCAGACCTTCCTGTCCATCACCAATTCCCGGAGTTTACCCAAACTCATGTCCATTGAGTCAGTGATGCCATCCAGCCTTCTCATCCTCTGTTGTCCCCTTCTCTTCCCATCTTCAATCTTTCCCAGCATCAGATAAGTCAGCTCTTTGCATCAGGTGGCCAAAGTATTGGAGTTTCAGCTTCAACATCAGTCCTTTCGATGAACACCCAGGAATGATCTCCTTTAGGATGGACTGGTTGGATCTCCTTGCAGTCCACGGGACTCTCAAGAGTCTTCTCCAACACCACAGTTCAAAAGCATCATTGTATTCCATAGAATGTATTCTATATGCTATTTATTTTATATATTATGTGCATTCTATATACTTATATCCTTCAGATATAAATAATTGACTAAATAAATGTGAGAATTAGAGGCAAGAATCATTGAAAGATCATGCTAAAGTTAGTGGGCAAAATTATGATAGGATATGGGATCTATGCTTAGACTCAAAATATCCCCACACATGGTTCTTTCTGCAAGGATGGAAATAACAATTCTATAGTGGAGAAATCTGGCAGACACCAGTTAAAACAAGAAATTAAAGTCAGTGTCACAACTAGTAAGTGATGTTGATATCATATACCCCCTCATATGATGGCCTGAAAAGGGTGCAACTTCATTCATATGGTATTTTTGGCAAAAATACATAACCTTAATCTAATCCTTAGAAAACACCAGACAGATTCAAATTCAGAGACCTTGTACAAAATAAATGTCCAGTAGCATCAAAGGTGTATAAGACAAACAAGCAAACTGAGGCAGACCATAGGAGACTAACAGGACATGACAGCTAAAGGCAAGGTGGGATGCTGCATTGGAGCCTCTTCACATTCTTGGTATGTGCTCCCACAGGGCTGAACCTGACTGAAGAAGTACTCTGACAAGCCTCCTTCTAAGATTTAAGACCGGGAAACTCTGGTGTACTTCGAATACCATGTTCCTTCATTCATTTACTCTCTCACCCGCCTCAATGAACATTTCACTTTATTCTCTCCTCATCTAAACTACTCTACTTCCTCTTTCTCTTTATTCTCATTTTATCATCTTGTCCCAGCTGGTTCAAGTGGTAAAGAACCCACCTTCCAGTGCAAGAGATGTAAGTGACTCAGGTTTGATCCTTGGGTCGGGAAGATTCCCTAGAGGAGGGCGTGGCAACCCACTCCAGTATTCTTACCTGGAGAATCCCTTGAACAGAGGAGCCTGGTGGGCGACAGTCCATAGGGCTGCAAAGAGTCAGACTTGACTGAAGCGACTTAGCACACTAGGAAAACAAAGTAACCAGAAAGAAACTCCCAGTGTTTCACCTTGGCACCTGCTATCATCTGGTCTCATACAGTGGCTGCTTTTTTGTTACTAAAGTTGGACTGATTATGATCCCATTTAATGCCAAATGTTTCTCTCATAGTATAAAATTCATTTCTTCTTCCCTCTCTAGTGCATCATTACAGCTTTTCCATTTCATTCCTGTATCATCGTTTTCTCTCTCCGCTGCATCCTTGTTACAAGACATTGTCTTGCTGATTTGCCTTAAAAAAATCATGTTGACACAGTCACTCGTCTATTTTTCTGCTCCACTTTACAGCTAAATCCTTTGAAAGTGTTGTCAATATTTTTCCTTTCCTCTGCCCATTGTCCATTGAATCCACTCCAATATTGATTTTGCACCTAACACTCCATTAAACTTCTTGTCATGTCAGCAGTAACCTCTACATTGCTAAATCCAATACTCAATTAATAGCTATTGTAATACTTGACCTGTTAGAAATCAAGTCAATTTACCTTCACCCTTAAGAACTTTTTTCTTTTTTTGGACTGGCTTCCTAAAACTACGAAATTATGGTTTTCATCCAGTATTACTCCTGAAGTCAAACTTTGGGGTGCCCTATATTCAATCCTTCAGGCTCTTCTTTTCTATATTTACATCTCTCTATAGATGTTCTCATTCAGCTGTATGTACTTAAATATTATCCATATGCTAATAATTCCCAAAGATATATCTCTGGCCAGGACCTTTCCTTTGAATTTCAGTCCAGTATATCACTGACTGCCTATCTAATATTTTAGATATCAAATAGATATCTGAAATCTAGCATGTCCATTATCTTACTCCTCCAAGCCCACTTTATCTAGCGCCATTATGATTCCAGTTATTATCAGCTTCATATTTCCAGTTAGACAAGTCGAAAAACTTGAAGTCATGTTTGAATCTTCTCTTTTTCTCGCACCCCAATTCCTACTCATCAGCAAATCATGTTTGATTTTACCATTTTTTACCGCCTACTATTCTAGTGGAAATTACCAGAACTTACATTATGCCAAGAGTCTCCTGATTTTCCTGAGCCTGCCTTTCATACCTACCACCTGTTTCTACACTGTACAGAAATCATTTCTTTTTAAGTTATAAGTTAGATTGTATCACTTTTAATTAAATCTTTCAATAGTTTTAGATTTCATTTAGAAAAAAATCAGAAATCATCAAATGGCATAAAAACCATATTTATTCTCAACTTACTATCTCTTTGACTTCATCAGCTACTGTACTCTCTTTGATCTCATTAGCCTTCTTGCTGTTCCTTGAATGTATCAGGCACAGGTCTTAAGACTAACTGCTTATTACTTTTCAAAAGGATTTCTCCCATGTATCTTCATGACTCCTTTCATCACCTTCCTAAAAAACTTATCAGAGATATGGCCATTCCATTTTAATTTTCAGCCCTTCTAACACAGTGCTTTGTGCTCCTTAAACTAACAATATATGTTCTAACAAAAAAAATATTGTATTTTACATGTTTATTGAAAGTCCTTCCTTTACCTGCAATAGAATGTAAGATTAATGAGGATTGTTTATGTATTCCCTATTGTCTCTCTACCACGTAAAATAGTACACAGTAGGTACTCAGTAAATATTTAATCACTGCATAAATGAAAAATCTCAGTTTCAACATCAGTAACATAGAATGATTTATGCCTGAGCTTTCTTTCCAGATAAAACAATGTTCTTTTTAAGATAAAAAACATTGAACAAATGAGTGATAGTGGTATATTCTTCAACAGCTATGAATGTAATTTTCTGAAATAGCTTATTCATTATTTTCTCTTTAGACCAAAAATATGTCTCATGGAGGTGGATGACATAATGCAAAAGACTAAAATTAATAGTTCATTCTTTAAAGACTTTTCCAAACACTATTCACTTTCAAATATTGAAAATCATATTTTAATTGAGCTTATATGAAATGAAGTTATCCTTCAAGAGAAGAATATGGCCAGTAAGAATTTCATTCCAAATAAGACCATGTTTGCTGGTTCTAGGGGTTATGATGTATACCTAAGCCCTACGTTAGGATGTGCGTTCATGTGTGAAAGTGTCATTAGTCGCTCAGTCGTGTCTGACTCTTTGCGAGTCCACAGACTGTAACCCCTCAGGCACCTCTGTCAATGAAATTCTCCAGGCAAGAATACTGGAGTGGGTTGCCAGGCCCTCCTCTAGGGGAATCTTCCTGACCCAGGGATCGAACTTGGGTCTCCTGCATTGTAGGCACACGCTTTACCATCTGAACCACCTGGGAAGCCCAGGTTAGGTTACAGCTTTCAGCTAACCTAAAAGCCTAGGATGTGGCTTTTGAAAACCACAATTCAAACCAACCACTAATGATCAAAGTAGACATTCTTTTTTCAAAATCACTTTATTACTTTGCACCTTCTCTTTTCTTGTTTCTACTTTTATGTATATATCAAGACCAAACAGACCTACTCATGGTATTTCTTACCTTCAAAATTACTTTAGGATAGATAAATATCCAAAGCCATGTAGTTTTCTCTTTAGTAAAAAAAGGGAAAGCTTTTAGTCCATGAAGATTTATATTTTTTGATAGTGTTAGAATACAATTTTGTATTGCTAGTAGTAGCTTACCAATTATTTTCGTAAAGACTTTAAAGATTTCCCAAACTACAGCAAATGCACTTAGGCTACAGAGACATCAAAATGTATAAAAGAGCCAACTGCTGGCTGTAGGCAAACCTCAATTTAGTAAGTGAAAACGAGCATTGTGACAACCGATGTACCGAAGAAGATAAAAGAGTGGTCACTAAGTAGCACAGCTTTAATGAACTGACCCAGAATATAAAAAGATAATTAGACTCATAATTAGAGAACAGTAATTCATACCTGAAATTATCTGGAGTTTTTGGTTGAATTGATGCAATACTTGAAATGCAATCCAACGTTCACTGTCGTTGTGAGCAAGATAAGACCTAAAACTTATCTTCCCTCAGAAGCAGCACTGCCTATGAAAAGTACCCTGTGTAAGAGCTCATTTTTAAAAACAAAAATTTTAGTTCCCAGATATTAGCAGTTGAGCCAACAGTAGAAATTGGCCTGTTCCTTCTACCCTGAAAATATCAATACTTTCTGCTATGGGGTATCTTAAATATCCAATGAGACAGCTTAAAAGTGCACCAAAGTTAAAAATATCCATTTTCATAGGGCAAAGTCATTTAGTAGACATCGTAAGTAGTATAATGAATTAGAGAAATCCAGGCTGTTCCCACTGAAATCACTTGAGCCTAACATGAAGTTCACTCAGATACCAAATCATTCCTACGAGCTCGGAGAAAAATCTCAAAGAATGTGCAGGCTGTTTGGGGCAACAAAATTACAATTAGCAATTAATGGATAGAGGTGATCTCATTTTCACACCTGAGGTAAAACCACCAAAGAATTAGATTTTGCTTTTTACATGTTCTTCACACCCAGCTGATTTTTTGTGTCTTATCTCCTATTTCTATTCCTTGTTTCATTCTGCTAAATGCATGATTCCATCATTAAGCCAACATCTCCTGAGTTCCAACTATGTGCCAGGTACACAGATCAGTAAATTACGAAGCATGTGTTTTCACAGGGATCTTTACTAACTCCGTATATCTATGACTATGAGGCACTTCACACTGTTCATTGTTTATGATGATTAATACACTCAGTGCTCAAAACAACTGATGGGTGCAGGTATTTGATCATCATTTTATAAATAAGAAAACATCACATCAGACAGTGTAGAGCTGGCTTTAAGCCCAGGCTTCCTGACGCAACAACAAGCCCCTCACTGACCAAGTTACCACACTCTTTCAACATAGACCTTCTACGTTCCCCACCTTCAGAGCTACTCCATGTTGTTTAGTTTATCCACAAGGCTTCACTCTTGTCCTTGATGATGAGCTGATGGTGAGTTCCAGCATTGAACCTGTTTTCTCTCTACAATAGTCTCTATTTGTTTCAACTATACAGATCACTTTCTAAAGCTGTTGAAAATCTTCAGTCTCTGCTTGAGAATACAGGAATCACTAACAGAGGTTAGGATCCTTCAAGGAGGCAGCAAGAGGAAGGAAGGGAAGTATGACCTTTAAGTGAGAAAGAAACAGCTGAGACAGGTAGGGGTGAGAAACATGACTCAAAGGCTGGGGCAGGATAGAGAAAAGATGTTTTTAGTAATAATTTGCAGGTGTTCCATTGTATCTTAAGCAGATGTGGATTATAAACAGGAGAAGGATAAAGTCAGATATTTTTTTTTTTTTAAGAAAAAAACAATGACTGCATCCTGTTTGTACTCGTCTTCAGTATGTGCTTCAGAGTGGATGCAGAATGTTATTAAATCCAAGAAAAAAAATAAATATGAATTTATCTACTTGGGGTATTGCTCAGTAGAGCCAGAAATCCAAACCTGTATATGTTATAGGACTCTGTCACAGGCTCTGAAGGGCATGATGAAATACATTTCTGATGGTCTCAGTTTTTTTCTGAACAACTGTGTGTGAGGCAGTGACCATGTTGATTTCTTAGATTGTACAACTGTTTCTGCAAGGCAAAGAGAATCAGGAAGAAGAATGATTCTCCCATTTAAGTCTTACTGGAGAATATTTTGGCATGTAAAGAGAATTTAAAAAAAATATGCTATAGGGGCTAAAGTTTAAGAGCCATGGGCTTTTAAAAAAGATATTTTATTGAAGTATAATTGATTTATTAGGTTGGTGCAAACATAACTGCAGTTTCAGGCCATGAATTTTAAATCATTATAACTAGGCTCAAACACATCTTTATTAAGCAAAACAGGAACCATCACAATCAACAAAATTTTGCCAACAATAAATAAATGTATTTATTCCTGTAGCATAAAAATCTGTGGATGAACTCTTGGAAAGCATTTTCTGCCTCCTGCTTGTTGTGGAAGCATTTTCCCTGCAAAAAGTTGTTGAGATGCTTGAAGAAGTAGTAATGAGTTGGCAAGAGGCCAGGTGGACATAGCAGATGAGGCAAAAGTTTATAGGTCCACTCATTCAATGTTTGAAACATTGGTTATGCGATGGGCAGTTGGGTGTTGTCACGGAAAAAATTGGGCCCATTCTGTTAATCAATGCCAGCTTCAGGCATCACAGTTTTTGGTTCGTCTCATCCATTTGCTTAGCATACATTTCAGGTGTAATGGTCTCACTGAAATTCAGAGAGTTGTAGTGGATCAGACTGGCAGCAGACCACCAAACAGTGACCATGATCTTTTTTTGTGCAAGTTTGGCTTTGGAAAATGCTTGAAGCTTCTTTTTGCTCCAATCACTGAGCTGGTCATCGCCAGTTGTCATATAAAATTCACTTTTCATGGCAATCTGAGAAATGGTCTGTTGTCATTGCATACAATAAGAAAAGATGATACTTCAAAACACCAATTTTTCTTTTATTTTCTGGTCATCTCATGAGGCACCCATTTATCAAGCTTTTTCACCTTTCCAATTTGCTTCAAATGCCTACATTTGAAGCAAATGGTTGACATTGAGTTCTTTGCCAACTTCTCATGTAGCTGTAAGAAGATCAGTTTTGATGATGGCTCTCAGTTTTCACTGTCAACTTCTGATGGCTGGTCACTACACTCCTCATCTTCAAGGCTCTCATCTCCTTTGCAAAACTTCCTGAACCACCAAGTTCCTTATGTTCCTTAGCAGTTCCTGAGCCAAATGTGTTGATGTTGCGAGTTGTCTCCACTATTTTACGGCTGGTTTTGAACTCGAATAAATATGCTTTTTGTCTAACATCATTTCCATAGTCTAAAGTAAATATAAAATATCCAAGCAACTAATAGTCATTAGCAACAATACATAAAATGAGAATGCATATTAAAATGATATATAGCATAATCACATTTATTTAAGAATGTATCCCAATATCCAGTGGCAAAGTTCAACAATGCAAAAGCACAATTACTTTTGCACCAATGTAACGCAATGCTGTGTTAATTTTTGTTGTATAACAAAATGATTTAGTTATACATATCTATGTATATATATATATATAGATATATAGATACTTTTTCAAATTCTTTTTTATTATATTTTATCACAAGATGTTGAATATATTTCCAGTGCAATATAGTAAGACCTTGTTGTTTATGCATTCTATATGTAATAGTTTATATAAGAACTTTTAAAAAAATCTTTTTTTAATTTATTTTTGATTGGGGGGAAATTGCTTTACAATGTTGTGTTGGTTTCTGCCATACAACAATGCAGCTCAGCCATAATTATACATATATCACCTCCCTCTTGAACCTCCCTCCCCTCCCCTCACCCTACCCCTTTAGGTCATCACAGAGCACTAGGCTGGGCTCCCTGTGTTTAAAAGCAACTTCTCACCAGCTATCACTTTTACACATGATAGTGTACATATGTCAATGCTACTTTCTCCATTTGTCCCACTCTCTTCTTCTGCCAATGTGTCCACAAGTCCATTCTCTATATCTAAGTCCCCCTACCTTCCATGGAAATAGGTTCATGAGTACCATTTTCCTGGATTCCATATATATGAATTAATATATGATATTTTCCTCTTTCTGACTTACATTACTCTGCATAACAGAGAGCCATACAATTTTGAGCAGACCTAACTATTCTGAATTTGTATTTTAGTAATAAATTGAAAACCTGGCTAAGGATCTAAGCTTTTGAATTGGAATATGGACTCAAATCCAGTCTCTGCTGCTTACTAAATGAGTCCTCTCAGTTACACAGTTGACCTGTGAAAGCCTTGCCTACACCATCCATAAAATAAACACAACATTCCCTACTAGAATAAATAGAAGGATGATGGTAAAACATCAGAAAGAGTCCCTAACTCACAGCAGACAATCAATAGTAGCTTTTTAAATTGTATGTTGTAACGGCAGGAAACTGTATAAACTTTTAAAGTTCCAGTTAAGAGGAAGAGAACAGAGGAATAAAAGATCTCAATTTAGAATTCCAAAGCCTCTCAGAATGTCTTCAGTGAAGACTAGGTTTCTTTTCCCTGGAGTTTGAGGAGCCACATGAGACCTGCGGCGGACTGGACCTCAGCAACACCATGTCAGGATGGGTTCAACTCCATGACACATACGAGATCAACATTGGCTCCCTCAGGGCAGGTACCCACCTCAGGGACATTTGCGAGGCATCTGGAATTTTTGATGTCACCAAACTGAGCTAGACACACACACACAACACTCCATGGGGAAAAAAGTAAAACTTTGCTTTTTGACAAGGAAAGTGGAATGATGTTAAATCGTTGCTAGTTCCACTTAAGTTAAGACACAACCCTCGCAGCCCCCAGTTCTCTAAACTATAAAACCTTCAACCTCTGCCAACAATGCTTATAAACTGTGACTCATCTCACAGCACCCATTAGCAATCTTCAGTGAGAAATTGGTACTTTCAACGTGATAAGTGCCTTTCTAACCCGTAAAAGAGCATCCATTTTCTTTTCCACTCAGAAGTGAACTGGAGGTATTTTTATTGTTTGCTGAGTTTTCATGTGTTACTGAACTACTGGAGAATCCCCTGTAAAGTACTCTGCCTGCAACTTCTTGTTAACAGTGTGTGAGGAAACAGTCTTAACACTTGAATCTTCATTCCCACAGCAAGGCAAATAATCATTATTTTAAGTCATTTCAACTCCATCCAAAGAATGTAAAGGTATCACAGACTTTATTACAGTAGTTCCCCCTTTTCCACAGGGAATACGGTCCAAGATTAACAGCAAAACTGATAATAAAAACAGAGCAGTTACAACAATAAACTATAGTAAGAATGATATGAATGTTACCTTTCTTTCTCTCAAAATATTATTATAGGGTTGCACTCACTTTTCTTCTTTTTGTGAGATGCCTGCATGGTGAGATGAAATCAAGTGAATGGCATAGGCATTGGGATGCAGTGTTAGGCTACTGTTGACTGTCTGATCGTACATCTGAAGGGGGATCATCTGCTTGGGGTGGTTCTGGATCACCCAGCATGATGATGTTGATGGTTGGATGTTAGTAACAGAGGATGTTGAAGGCTGAGGATTCCAGGCAGAATGGAGTAGCACAGTGGGAGATTTCATCACTCTACTTAGAATGGTGGTATACACAATTTAACATTTATGATTGGTTTATTTCTAGAATTTTCCATTTAATATTTTCAGACTGTAGTTGATTGCAGGCAACTGAAGCCACACGAAGAGAAACTGGGTATATATGTATAGGATCTGATAGGTGATCATCTTCAAAGTGAGAAATGGATTTTTTTGTTGTTCAGCCACTAAGTTGTCTCTGACTCTTTGTGAATGGGCTTATTGGAGACCAAAAATTTCTTGACACTGATTCATGCAATAAAATAGAGTTGTTCCTTTAAGAGCATAGTAACTTGCTGTTGGTACTTGCAGTTTAATATCAGTACTCTTCTATAAATAAAATTGCAATGTTTTTTATAATAATTTTACCAAAAAATTATCAGGTAAGAAGGAAAGATAGTATAAGTTCAATGGCAACTAAGGTTGTAAGGGGACGTTTTATCATCAGTATTGGAATAAGAGAGAAAGAAAATGGTGAGCAAGAGGCCCAGCAATAATACAAAAGTTGTATGCTTTCAGGAATGTGGACAAGAGACACAGAAAATTATTTGTGTGCTTAAGCAAGTCATCAGACCTGTGGAAGAAAGTAATATGTAGTCTGCAAATAAAAAAGAGTTGGCAAAGAAAGATAACAAGTCTAGCATATATGTATATAGTAATGCTGCCAAGTTGCTTCAGTCGTGTCCGACTCTGTGCGACCCCATAGATGTCAGCCCATCACTTTTCTGCAAGCTTCAAGATTAAGAAATAAAAAGACATTTTCCTTGCTGAAATTACTGTATAAATTATCATCATCACATCATGTAGTTGCCCAGTCATGTCCAACTTTTTGCAACCCCATGGTCTGCCAGGCTCCCCTATCCATGGGATTCTCCAGGCAAAAATACTGGAGTGGGTTGCCAGTTCCTTCTCCAGGGGAGCTATCTTCCCGACCCAGGGATCAAACCCTGGTCTCCCACATTGAAATCAGATTCTCTACCATCTGAGCCACCAGGGATTATAGTGGTTGTTTACTGAGCATACATTACTTGCTTCCCTGATAGCTCAGTGGTAAAGAATCTGCTTGCCAAAGTAGGAGACATTGGTTAGATCTTTGGGTCCAGAAGATCCCTGGAGAAGGAAATGGCAACCTACTCCATTATTCTTGCTTAGGAAATCTCATGGACAGAGAAGCCTTGTGGGCTGTAGTCTCAAAGAGTCAGACACAACTAAGCAACTGAACACACACACATTCATAGGACAGACTGAAATAAAGAGGTTAAGACACGCTAAAAGCATGCAGTTTGCAAGGGCCTGAAATCAAATTAATGTCTGTTTGACTTTGGATCACTCAGTTCTTCAACATGTGTGGCTGGAGGGAATTTGTGTGTGTAATTGGGGGAGTTATTTACATGATAAATATTATGTTATTACTTCCATATATTTCTACTTATTCCTGCTGCCGCTGCTACAAAGTTGCTTCAGTTGTGTCTGACTCTGTGTGATCCCATAGACGGCAGCCCACCAGGCTCCCCCATCCCTGGGATTCTCCAGGCAAGAACACTGGAGTAGGTTGCCATTTCCTTCTCCAATGCATGAAAGTGAAAAGTGAAAGTGAAGTCTCTCAGTCGTGTCCAACTCTTAGCGACCCCATGGACTACAGCCCACCAGACTCCTCAGTCCATGGGATTTTCCAGGCAAGAGTACTGGAGTGGGGTGCCATTGCTTTCTCCACTACTTATTCCTAAGTTAACTCATATATTTATTGCCTTAGCTCCATTTTGGAGAAAGACTGAGTTAAAAATAGTTCAATGTAGATAATATCAAGATAAATGATAAAAAGATAAAACATTAAATCATTCCAGATAAGCTGTAGTTTCCTTAAAATCATTTCCTATTCCTTTGTCTATTTCTATAATAGGTAGACTAGTATAAAATGCAAAAGATAGCTTCCATAAACCTTCATTAAATGTATTATACTAGTCATTCTTATTAAATTTCCAAAGGCTTCCATATATAGAAGTGATAAAATCAATCTCCAGTGATTACCTAAATAAATAATAATAAGACTCAGGGAGAAGATTGAAAAATAATGAAAACATGATAAAATAAACCTGTATGATGCATTAATAATAATAGTTAGCATTTATTGACCTTTACTTTGTGCCTGGCATTATTCTAAGAATTTTACACTGATTAACCCCTTTAAATCTATGTTACAATCATGTAAAGAATAAAGAAAACCATTATTATGGTTGAATTATCAATTACTATATTGAATTACCAATATTCAACTTTTTTTTCAATAAACTTTTGTTTTTGAATAGTCTTAGAGTTACAGAAAAATAGAAAATGAGTACAGATTTCTCACATATCTCACACCAAATTTGTCTTAATACTAACATTTTACTTCAGTATGTGTATTAGTCAGGGTTCTCCAGGGAAACAGATCAATAGGGTACATATATACATGCAATATATGTATCTATATGTTTATGTATTTATCTATTATGAAGAATTGGCTTGTGTGATTCTGAGGACGGAGGAGTCCCATCAACTGCCATCTGCAAGCTCAAGACCCAGAAGAGCTACTGGTGCAAATTCCAATCTAAGTGCAGGAAAAGAGCCATATCCTACTTCAAAAACAATTGGGTAGAGAGCAAATTCTCTCTTACTCTGCCTTTTATTTTACTCAGACCTCTGAGAATTGGATGGGGCCCACTGGTGTTGGGAAGGACCATCTGCTTTACTCACTATTGATTTGTATGTAAATCTTATCCAGAAACAACCTCACCAACATACACAGAATAGCATTTAACCAAATTTCTAGACACCTTGTGTTCCAGTCAAGTTGACACATAAAATTAACCATCACAGAAATTTTACATGTAAGTCAGCAGGTCATAGTAGTTACATCACATAAATGTTACGTTTTTCACATTCAATGAACCAACACTGATATATTAATAATATTGTGATATTGGAGAAGACTCTTGAGAGTCCCCTGGACTGCAAGGAGATCAAACAAGTCAATCCTAAAGGAAACCAGTCCTGAATACTAATTGGAAGGACTGATGCTGAAGCTGAAGCTCCAGTACTTTGGCTGCCTGACACGAAGGACTCTTTGGAAAAGACCCTGATGCTGGAAATACTGAAGGCAGGAGGAGAAGGGGACGATGGAGGATGAGATGGTTGTATGGATCACTAACTCAATGGACATGAGTTTGAGCAAGCTCCAGGGGTTGGTGAAGGACAGGGCAGCCTGGCATGCTGCAGTCCATGGGGTCGCAAAGAGTCGGACATGACTGAATGACTGAAATAACTGAAAGTTTATACTTGACTCAGATTTTCCTAGTTTTACCTAGTGTTCTTTTTCCAATTCCAAAATCCAATCCAGGATACCACATTACATTACTTACTATATCTCCTTAGGTTTCCCTCGGCTTCAACAGTATCTCTGACTTACCTCATTTTTAATGAACTTGACAATTTTGAGGAGTACTGGTCAGGTGTTCTATTTTATACCCTACTCTTGGAATTTTTTTCCTACTTTTTTCATTACTAAACTGAGATTATGGTTTGTTGAGAGGAAGATCACAGAATTAAAGTGTCATTCATTCATCATATGAAAGGTACAATATATTAAAATGACTTACCACTGTTGATCACCTGGCTGAGATAGAGTGTTTTCAGGTTTCTTTTTGAAGAAAATTTGCAAGTCAACAGGTCATAGTAGTTACATAAAGTATTTGAGATTCTTCTACATGAAAGAGTTGCCTATTCTCCACCATTCATTTATTAATTCAATCATTTATTTATGTCACTTATGGACTAATGTTATTACTTTATCTTGTTTCATCACTAAGTTGTGTTTGACTCTTTGCAACCCCAAGGACTGTAGCATGCCAGGCTTCCCTGTCCTTTACCATCTCCTGTATTTTGCTCAAACTCATGTCCATTGAGTCAGGGATGCCATTCAAACATCTCATCCTCTGTTGCCCACTTCCCCTGTCTTTCCTAGCATGAGTCTTTTCCAGTGAGTCAGCTCTTCACATCAGGTGGCCAAAGTATTGGAACTTTAGTTTCAGTATTGATCCTTCCAATGAATATTCAGAGTTGATTTCCTTTATAATTGACTGGTTTGATCTCCTTGCTGTCCAAAGGACTCTCAAGAGCAGCAGCACAATTCAAAAGCATCAATTCTTTAGCACTCAGCCTTCTTTATGGTCCAACTCTCACATCTGTACATGACTACTGGAAAAACTATAGCTTTGACTAGCTGGATCTTTGTTGGCAAAGTGATGTCTCTGCTTTTTAATACACTGTCTCGGTTTGCCATAACTTTATATTTACTTTATACTTTATGTTAAAACCTAATCCTACTTTATTTTGTTACTCAAATTGTTCTAGCTCTGGGAATTTGGAGCTCTTCTTTAATTTGACTCCTCTGTACTTTACCTGGAAGGAAAACCTATAAAAGTATAGCCTTCTCCTGTGACTGGTGATCCTAGGAGTTTCTCAGTTCTCATACTAGTGCATACGCAGCCACTAATTCATCCACAGTATCATTTAAGTGTTCCTCTCAGTTGTTTGCCTCAATGACTTTTGCTCCAGGTAAGCAGCTCTGATTTCTGGCTCTCCAGATGAATCTGTCTCTCCAAATTTTAGTACAGTGGTTTGCCCTGCAACTTTAGATCCATGATGGATACAAGAAAAGTAATCACTTTTCACTCTGTTTAACTTTTTCTAGTTGTGAGGACAGGCATGTGGACTCAGCTCTTTACATGTCAAAGTTGAAACAGGAAGGCATGGACTACCTTTGACCTCATATTATCACCCCCTTTTTACAGGTGGTGAAATTAAAGAGCTCACATAACTTGCCCAAGGTCATGCTCTGAGAATTACTGAGTCAAAGGCATGATCTTAACCACTATGGTGTACTCTCTATATATTACATAAAACTATTAAAGATATGAATAAAATCATGTTGGAAAAACATATGGGAGTATTTATCTTTAGGAATTAACTCTATAAACAACAGCCTTATGAATGAGGTAACATGAGTCACTCCAGAAAATGAGGAATTTGCCAGACATGGACGGTGGGGCCTTCTAGGCAAAGGAACAACAGGTATAAAGGCATAGAGACATTGAAAAGAATGTCATCTGTTCAGATTCAGTTACGGAAGTAGAGGATATATGTTCAGGACACTGATAAATCTGGGGACAGGTCTTGCCCTTGTGAAGGACAGTACTCAGGGCTGTGCATGGAATTTATAACTGACAAAAAATGAAGTCTTTTAAAATGAAGGATTCACTAGAAAGATGGCCCATAGGAGGTAAGAGATAGTAGCAGGAATTTACTTAGGAGACTTTAACTGAATCAAGAATAAAACACAAGGGATGTGTGTTTACATACTTGATAGCTTATATGCGATGCTTGATCACTTGTAGATAAAACAAAAATAGCAAACCACAATTTCTCAAGAGGCCAATTCAAATCTCTCTAAGCTCTCTCTGTTGCTAATTAAAGTTCTCATCAGTACACAGCACCTAGGGTAGGTGAACTTATTTCCAAATCAAAAATAGACTCAGATACTTTGAAAACAAATTTATGGATACCACAGCGGGAGGAGGGATGAATTAGGGGTTTGGGATTAACATAAACACACTACAATAAGTAAAATAAATAATCAACATAGACCAACTGTATAGCGCAGGAACTCGACTCAGTAGTCTGTAATAACCTATATGGGCAAAGAATCTGAAAAAGAGTAGACATATGTTTATGTATAACTGAATCACTTTGCTGTACACCTGAAACTAACATGATGGTATAAACCAACTACTGTTCTTGTTGTTTAGTTGCTAAGTTGTGTCCGACTCTTTTGCAGTCCCATGGACTGTAGCTGGCCAGACTCTGTCCATGACATTTCCCAGGCAAGAATACTGGAGTGGATATCCATTTCCTTCTCCAGGGGATCTTCCTGACCCAGAGATTGAACTCATGTCTGCTGCATTGCAGGCAGATTCTTTACCATTGAGCCACCAGAGAAACCCAACTATTCTTCAGTGTAATATAAAAATTAATTTTAAATAAAAAATAAAAATAGAGTTCTCATCAGTATATGGCACCTAGGGTAGATGGCCTTCATGAGACATTTTATCCATACTGTGAATACTGACATCACAGAGATTTGAATTCATGTAATGCTACTGTTTAATACTTATATCACATAATTATTATTTTTAAGTAATTTTTAAAATAATTACTTTATATATTTATTTTTGGCTATGCTGGGTCTTCATTGCTACATACAGGTTTTCTTTAGTTGCAGTTGAGTAGGGGCTACGCTTTGTTGTGGTGCACAGGCTTCTCATTGTGGTAACTTCTCCTGTCTTGGAGCACAGGCTCTGGGCACACAGGCTTCAGTAGTGGCAGCACTTGGGTTACAGCAGTTGTGGCATAGGGGCTCATAAGTTGTGGCTAGAAGACACTAGAGTGCACTGGCTCCAGCAGTTATAATGCACAGGCTTTAGTTGCCTGTGGTGTGTGGGATCTTTCCAGACCAGAGATCAAACCCATGCTCCCTACATTAGCAGGCCACATGTATCATCCACTGCACCACCAGGGAAGTTCACATTATTATTATTTTTATAAAAACAGGTCTTGTTACTAAAACCATACTTGTAATTAAAAAAACAAACAAACAAACAAACAAACAGGTATCAAAGTCTCAAAATATTCCTAGAGAGAAATGGTTGAACATGGTTATAATTCCAGCAGAAGCAATTTAAACAAACAATGGGCAAGGCACTTTTAAGGCATCTTCTTTGACCCAAGCACTCTTGTTTTGAATATGACTTAGGATAACCACAACAATGCATGTAAGGTGGAGTTTGTCTTTACCTTTTTCTCTAAATTCTATGAGTTTTGAAACTGCGTACCCCTTAGCAATGCTTTTCTAAGCTACTTTTCTGTAGAACAATTTATGGCAAATGGAACTTTGTGCTCAATTCTTTATCAGCTGACCACTGTATTGATATTCATTTTTTTCCATGATGTTCTTACTTGTTCCTATTAATATTATAGCATTTATCTATATATCCATGCTTACTTAACAAATTAAAACTGAAAGACAATTGTAACCTTTTTTTCTGCCACCCTTTATCAAGAAATATAATACGTAAAAAGTCAACCAAGCAAACAACCAATAGAACACACAAACAAAAAACTTAAAGGAAGGTAATTGTTTAAATAATTAAATAGTATATATTGGTGCTCCTACTTTCTGGTGTTCAAAATCTAGGCTAGCTAGGATGATAGTTAACTCATTCACTTTCCGTGTGTTTAGTCGCTCAGCTGTGTCTGACTCTGTGACCCCATGAACTGTAGCCCACGAGACTCCTTTGTTCCTGGGATTTTCCAGTCAAGAATACTGGAGTGGGTTGCCAAGCCCTCCTCCAGGGGATCTTCCCAACCCAGGGATCAAACCCAGGTCTCCTGCATTGCAAGCAGATTCTTTACCGTCTGAGTCACCAGGGAAGCGCATTCATTCACTCTCCATTGTCACCAATTTGAATCAGGAAACAATTCCATATAATAATTTCAAACATATTCTATTGCACGATTATCTGACATTATTACAAAAGGAGTTGGGAAAAGGAATTAGGCTGGGCTGAAAGTAGACCGCCTGTTCATTATTCTCTAGGACTAGAATTGTCTGAGTGAAGGATTCTGATCTTAAGTTTACAGAGACAATGAAACTAAGCATGAAATTCTAAAGCCAGATTAGAAGCCAAAATTAGTAACTCATAGAAGGGAGCAGAAATGAATAACTAAACCAAAATAAAGTGGTTGGGAACAAATAAATAGGAAGAATGGGAATTCAACAATGATAAAATTGGGGGATAAAGAAAGAAAAAAAAGAGTTATCTATCAAGTAAAAAAACTTTAAAAAACTGAGCATCTAATTCAAATATGAAAAGTTAAGAAAAATTGCTCCATTCTCTGTACATCTCTGTCTGTGGCTCTATCCCTGTTCCAGATTGGGTATATGTGGGCAGATGCGCTTCACCATGTGACCTAGTCAAAGCTCGGAGAAAATGGGATTTCAGGCTCCACTGGACTAGCAGGACTAGATATACAATCATCATCAAATAAACCAGTTCTACTAGCAATGTAAAATTTAGTTTGTGTGCGCTCAGTTGTATCCAACTCTTTGTGACCCCATGGACTATAGTTCACCAGGCTCCTCTGTCCATGGAATTTTCCAGGTAATAATACTGGAGTGGGTTGCCATTTCCTTCTCCGGGGGATTTCCTGACTCCGGGATCAAACCTATGTCTCTGCATCTCCTGCTTTAGCAAGTAGATTCTTTACCAGGTGAGCCACTGGGGAAGCCCTTTGTAAATAGCAAGTTAATTTCAGTGAAATAACAACAACAAAAATCATGAAGCCAAAAATGTCTCAAATGTCCATGAACAATGTTGTGATGTATAAATAGTTTTAAACAAGTTTTAAACTAGTCTCAAAGCATAATTTTATTACCTAGTGTGAAATGTTTGACTGTTGAATAGTAAAGTTTCTTCAATGACTACTATATAAAATCTACAGCATAATATATAGTGCATTCATTGAATAAAAATATTGAGTATGTCAAATATTAAATAGATTAGTGAGGTTGATTCCAGGAAATTCAGAGAAATTCAAGGAAAGCATCCAAATTAAGAAAGGAAATGGTAAAGGAGAAGTCATAAAAAATTTAAAGAGGTGTGAACATAATGGGTCAAGCAGTCTTTATCTGCTCAGAGGATTTTGCAAGAATAAACCTATTAAAAGAATAAATTTACCGCAAATCTCATCCTTACAGTTTCTGTAGTTAGAATGAAACTCATTTAAATGAATATTTGATAAATGCATAAATGAATAAAGATGAAATGAATAAATGAATGAAAAGGGAACATAAATACTAACTGGTAGAAATTAAATGAATAATTCTCTTGAATAAATCAATTTCACTCGAGTTTGCCAGCATTCTACGTAGAGCCATACCATCTAAAATGGTAATTCAGAATGGATCACGTTAATGAATTTCTCTACACAAGAGGTATATAAATTTATGGCTGTAATCAATATACTCTAAATACACTTCATTTAGTACTCTGTCCTTTAAGTACCTTAAACATTAAATGATATATTTTATTCACTGAGTTAGATTATTCACCATTTCTTTCAATAATTTTTTAACATTGAGGTTTCTCATGGTCCTGGGAATAGGAGGGATCCTTCTCCATGTGTTTTCTTCTCAGAACATTAAACATATTAGCCTAATTACTCCCCTCTTACTACCAGTCTTATTCTTCTGGAACATTTCCAATTGTCCTTTCTATAGCAAATTTTGGGTTAGGTCAACACAAAGCATATTGAATCCCAGTCAGGACAGCTTGTAGAATTTAGGGTAAGGCAATGTTTTGTGTTTGTCTTCTGAATAGCCAAGAATACACATACATACATACATACATACATACATATATATATATATATATATATATATATATATATACACACACACACACACACACACATATACATAAATTCCTAATATTTTAAAAGGAGAATTGTGCATAAAAAACACTCATTTTCCTACCATGAAGAAAGAGGACTAGAATTTTTGCAAAATAAAACTTGTGACTATTTTATTAGCAAGAAGGGTTTCATACATTTAAGTTTCTGGAGAAAAATCATCTCTTAAAGACAAAGTTCTCAGATCCTACTCAAATGAATAGCTAAGCCTCATTCCTTTGGAATTAGAAGAGTGATTATGTTGAATTCAGTCAGTATTTTTTATATTCATGAAAAATGTGGACAATTAAAAAGATAATCCTCTTTTAAACTTTCAATCTTAAACAGTTAATTTACTTAAACTACCACTTCTTTGAAATAGTGCAAAGGTAAACATTAGCCTTATTCACTCTGAATTATTGCCAAATCCATATTAGTGGGCTCTAAACTCTTAAAATGTTTAATTCTGTTAAAAAAAAAAACCTCACAAGGTTCTAATTATTAATCCAACAAATTAGCAGGTATGTACTTTTGCAAAATGTACCAAATTAGCTCATGGGAAACTTCGTCCCTGTGCCAAATCTGCAGTTGGCTCACTGTACAATTTCAAACATTCTTTATAGCTTTTACCTAAATATTCTAAATGCAGAATTATCTATATATTTTTAAAGCATTTTCATTTATTTTTAAAATTGTATTTATTTATTCTAATAAAATTAATGCATACAAAGGAAATATATCATTTATTTTTAAAATACATAATTATAATATTATTATTAATTTCCTTAAATACCCCTAACTCAATAACTAGAGCATTTCAAATGCTCGTTCATTCTCATATGTGTCCCCCACCCCTAGCCCTTTGCCTTGACTCCTCCATGTTTATCTTTCTGTTGTTTTAAAAATAGTCTTATAATAGATCCTTATATCCCTAAAAGTTATTTTTCTTGCTTTTACTTCCAGAAAACTAATACACTATATGTAATTTTCTGAGTCCTGTTTTCAGTCAAATTATTTTTTGAACACAATACTATCTATAGTATATTACTTCTTACTTTGAAATATATTTTGTTTTTGAAATATTTTATCTTGCCTTCTGAGCAAATATATTTTGGTGGTTTTCCTAATTCTTTCTTCTTTCATTTAGTACATATTTACTGAACACCTACTAGCTGCTAGCTACTCTTTCAGTAGAAAACATGCATAAACACAGTTCCCTGATCCTCATGGAGTTTATATTCTAATAAGGATAAACATCCTTATTTGTGAAATTTGTGGAACCATTGTCAAAATATTCTGTTTTATAATACAACATAAAATACTAATATTTTTTTCATATTAAAATACTTTACCTGTGGCTAAGACAACTTAATTTCAATCAGTAGCACATAATAGTTGATCAGCATCCTCTACAAATTTTGGTAATGCCAAGCTGTAAACATCTTTCATCTAAGGTTGAAAAATATTAGTAAATTTCAGTTTTCAGTTTTTAATTATGGGTAAGGTTGGACAACCTTTTTATGCTTACTCATTACTCATTTTTTTTTGTTTTTGAAAACTGTATTTCTGTCTTAACCCTCTTTTCCTATTGTCTTCTTAATGTTGATTTGTGAGAGTCCCTTTTTCATTTCTAAGTAACAATTCTTTTTTGAAAATATATTCTAATTTTTTTAAGAAGTCTTTTGGTAAACAGAAGTTCTTAATTTTTAAGTAGACAAATTGGTCACATTTTTAGGATAGGTTTCTTTGTAAGTTGTTAAGGAAATCCTTACCAATTCAAGTTATAAAGATATTCTTTTATTCATTTGTTTAAATATTTCAAAGTTTTGTCTCAATGTCCTTATTCCATCTGGAATAGATTTTTATATGCAGATTTGTTTTGTTCAGTTGCTCAGTCATGTCTGACTCATTGCAACCTCATGGACTATAGCACACCAGGCTGCCCTGTACTTCACAATCTCCTGGAGATTGCTTGAACTCATGTCCATTGAGTCAGTGATGCCATCCAACCATCTCGTTCTCTCTCCCCTTCTCATTCTCTCTCCCCTTCTCCTCCTGCCTTCACTCTTTCCCAGCATCAGGGTCTTTTCTAATGAGTCAGCTCTTCATATCAAGTGGCCAAAGTATTGGAGTTTCAGCTTCAGCATCAGTCCTTCCAATGAATATTCAGCATTGATTTCCTTTAGGATGGACTGGTTTGATCTCCTTGCAGTCCAAAGGACTCTCAGAGTCTTTTCAAATACCATAGTTCAAAGGCATCAATTCTTTGGTGCCTTCTTTATAGTCCAACTCTCACATCCATGTATGACTACTGAAAACCCATAGCTTTTTCTATATGGACTTTTACTGGCAAAGTAATATTTGGTTTGCCATATCTTTTCTTCCAAGGAGCAAGTATCTTTTAATATTATGGCTGCAGTCACCATCTGCAGCGATTTTAGAACTCAAGAAAATGATGTCTGTTGTTGTTTCCACTGTTTCCCCATCTATTTGCCATGAAGTGATGGGACCAGATGCCATGATCTTAGTTTTTTGAATGCTGGGTTTTAAGGCAGCTTTTTCATTCTCCTCTTTCACCTTCATGAAGAGGCTCTTTAGTTCTTCTTTGCTTTCTGCCATAAGGGTGGTGTCATCTGCATATCTGAGGTTATTGATATTTCTCCCAGCAATCTTGATTCCAGCTTGTGTTTCATCCAGCCTGACATGTTTCATGGTGTACTCTGCATATAAGTTAAATAAGCAGTGTGACAATATATAGCCTTGATGTACTCCTTCCCTACTTTTTAACCAGTCTGTTGTTCCATGTCTGGTTCTAACTGTTACTTCTTGACCTGCATATAGGGCTCTCAGGAGACAGGTAAGGTGGTCTGGTATCTCTTTAAGAATTTTTGTGATCCACAAAGTCAAATGTTTTAGCATAGTCAATAAAGTAGAAGTAGATGTGTGAGCATTTAATTTTATTTTATTTTTCCATGTAGATATGAATTATTTCAGTATTGTTTAACAAAATGATTTATGCCATCCCCAGGAATTTTTAAAATCATCCTTTTTGAATCTCAAGATTCTAATAAATCGTGTGTGTTCAGTCACTCAACTGTGTCTGACTCTTTGTGGCCCTATGGACTGTAGCCCACCAAACTCCTCTGTCCGTGGAATTTTGCATGGAAAAGTATTGGAGTGAGTTGCCATTTCCTCCTCCAGGGGACTTACCCCACCTTAAGATCAAACCCTGTCTCTAGCATCTCCTTCATTGGCAGGAGGATACTTTTACTACTGTACCACCTCAAAGCCCTTCTAATAAATTATGTTGGATATTTTTTCTGTCATTTTCCTCCTCAGATGAAGGTAAATGTTGATGTTATGGACACTGGGTAGGGACAGTAATCTCATCTTGCTCTTTTTCAAGATTACCTTGTCTATTCTTAGCATGTTGCTTTGTCATGCGTAGAAAAATATTTCAGAAAATTTTATTTGATTTACATTGAATTTATAGATAGATTTTGGGAGGCTTTATTGTCACTATGATAGATATGTTAACTTCTCTGTGATCTTTTATCAAATTTTCTTTATATATATTAGCTAATTTAATAGATTCATCTGAGTTTGAAATGATTGTATTTTCTTGAATTTGTCAAAATGTAATGGAGATCAGCCCTGGGATTTCTTTGGAAGGAATGATGCTATAGCTGAAACTCCAGTACTTTGGCCACCTCATGCGAAGAGTTGACTCATGGGAAAAGACTCTGATGCTGGGAGGGATTGGGGGCAGGAGGAGAAGGGGACGACCCAGGATGAGATGGCTGGATGGCATCACGGACTCAATGGACATGAGTCTGAGTGAACTCCGGGAGATGGTGATGGACAGGGAGGCCTGGCGTGCTGCGATTCATGGGGTCACAAAGAGTTGGACACGACTGAGCGACTGAACTGAACTGAACTGAACTGAATGATGATTTTTAGCCCTAGTAATGCTTTTGTCCTTAGTTAATTTAATGTATTTAATGTATTAAGTGTTCAGTAAATACTACGAACTTGAGATGCAAAATAAGGTAATAAAACATCACACATTTGGCCCATTTCAAGAGTTTCTTTGGGGATGATTCCTTTGTTTGCTGGGCATGTAGCAAAAGCGTTCTGAATACATCACAAGATAAGCTGCTCTGGCAGATTGACTGTTTTGATTTAAAGGCAATTGAGAAAAAACAAATATAAGAAAACCATTTTCATCTTTTCCTATTTTGAAAAGCACGAGATGGAATTCCTGTGTGAAAGATGTCCTCCCTATACTAGAAAAGTAACATTCTTATCATTAAGAAGGAGAAGTTGAGACAAAGAGACTTTTATACAGACCAGACTTTGTTAAAATAATTCCATTCTTATCTTCCTTTAGCCTCCCCATACAGTTTTCTTGGGCTTCCCAAGTGGTCCAATGCAGGAGACACAAATTCAATCCCTGGGTTAGGAAGATACCCTGAAAAAAGAAATGGCAACCCACTCCAGTATTCTTGACTGGAAAATCCCAAGGACAGAGGAGCCTGGCAGGCTACATAGTCCATGGGGTCACAAAAAGTCAGACATGACTGTGACTGAACAATAAAAAGCATGGTTTACTTACTTTTCCACAATTGCCTCTGTTCAACCTAATATAAAATCACCCAGGTTTCACCATTTCTTTGGGGTGTTCATTTCTTGTGAAGGATCCCATATCATATAAACCTACATTAAATAAATGAGTATGCCTTTCTTCTGTTGATGGCTTATATCAGTTTAATTCTCAGACTCCATCAAGAAAAAAAAAATAAAAAACACTCGAAGAGATTAAGGGTAAGATATTGCCTCTCCTGCAGTAGCAAAAAATATTTTCAGGAATCAAAATCATAAGAGGCCCTAATAGCCTTGTTAGGAAGACCAGTCTTGCATGAAAATTGTGCTTGTCTGGCTTGGCTGTGCCTACATAACCTGCCACTGCAGATGTCATCAGAGCTCATTTCACTGAGTCTTCTCTGTTTATCCCCAAAATCTGTTCAATATTATTAGATGACCTTTCTACATTGTATCATTTCCACTTTCATAATAGGAATTTTCTTAACAAAACCGGATTTCCTTTAAGATTCACAATATTCAATAGAGCTCATGTACTGCTCTCACTCCCACTTCCAAAGGTCATTCTTCAGTTCAGTTCAGTCTCTCAGTCATGTCCGAATCTTTGTGACCCAATGGGCTACAACACACCAAACTTCCCTGTCCGTCAGCAACTCCCAGAGCTTACTCAAACTCAAGTCCATAGAGTCGGTATGCCATCCAACCATTTCATCCTCTGTCATCCCCTTCTCCTCCCGCCTTCAATCTTTCCTGGCATCTTTACCAATGAGTCAGTTCTTCACATCACATAGCCAAAGTATTGGAGTTTCAGCTTCAGCATCAGTCCTTCCAATTTATATTCAGGAATGATTTCTTTATGATGGACTGGTTGGATCTCCTTGCAGTCCAAGGGACTCTCAAGAGTCTCTCCAACACCATAGTTCAAAAGCATCAGTTCTTTGCACTCAGATTTCTTTATAGTCCAACTCTCACATCCATACATGACTACCGGCAAAACCATAGCTTTGACTAGGTGGACATTTGTTAGCAAAGGAATGTCTCTGCATTTTAATATGATATCTAGGTTGGTCATAACTTTTCTTCTGAGGGGCAAGCATCTTTTAATTTCATGGCTGTAGTCACCATCTGCAGTGATTTTGGAGCCCCCCAAAATAAAGTCAGTCACTCTTTCCATTGTTTCCCCATCTATTTGCCATGAAGTGATGGGACCAGTTGCCATGTTCTTCATTTTCTGAATGTTGAGTTTTAAGTCAACTTTTTCACTCTCCTCTTTCACTTTCCTCAAGAGGCTTTTTAATTCTTCTTCACTTTCTGCCGTAAGGGTGGTGTCATCTGCATATATGAGGTTATTAATATTTCTCCCAGCAATCTTGATTTCAGCTTGTGCTTCACTCAGCCCAACATTTCTCATGATGCCCTCTGTATATAGGTGAAATAAACAAAGTGACAATATACAGCCTCGATATACTCCTTTACCAATTTGGAACCAATCTGTTGTTCCATATGCAGTTCTAACTGTTGCTTCTTGACCTGCATACAGATTTCTCAGGAGGCAGGGCAGGTGGTCTGGTATTCTCATTGCTTGAAGAATTTTCCACAGTTTGTTGTGATCCACATGGTCAAAGGCTTTGGTATAGCCAATAAAGCAGATATTTTTCTGGAACTCTCTGGCCTTTTTGATGATCCAGTGGATGTTGGCAATTTGATCTCTTGTTCCTCTGCCTTTTTTAAATCCAGCTTGAACATCTGGAAGTTCTTGGTTCATGTACTGTTGAAGCCTGACTTGGAGAATTTTCAGCATTACCTTCCTAGCATGTGAAATGAGTACAGCTGTGTAGTAGTTTTAACATTCTTTGGCATTGCCCTTCTTTAGGATTGTAATGAACTGATCTTTTCCAATCCTGTGGCCACTGCTGAGTTTTCCAGATTTCCTGACATAATGGGTGCAGCACTTTTACAGAATCATCTTTTAGAATTTGAAAAAGCTCAACTAGAATTCCATCATCTCCACTAGATTTGCTTGTAGTGATGCTTCCTGAGGCCCACTTGACTTTGCATTCCAGGATGTCTGGCTCTAGGTGAATGATCACACCATCATGATTATCTGGGTCACGAAGGTCTTTTTTATATAATTCTTTTGTGTATTCTTGCCATCTCTTCTTAATTTCTTCTGCTTTTGTTGCTGGTGCTGCTGCTGCTAAGTCACTTCAGTCGTGTCTGACTCTGCAACCCCATAGACGGCAGCCCACCAGGCTCCCCCATCCCTGGGATTCTCCAGGCAAGAATACTGGAGTGGGTTGCCATTTCCTTCTCCAATGCATGAAAGTGAAAAGTGAAAGTGAAGTCGAGGTGCATACAATTTCATTCCTTTATTGTGCCCAACTTTGCATGAAATGTTCTCTTGGTATCTCTAATTTTCATAAAGACATCTCTAGTCTTTCCCTTTCTATTTTGTCCCACTGTTTCTTTGCATTGATCACTGAGAAAGGCTTTCTCATCTCTCCTTGCTATTCTTTGAAACTCTGCATTTAAATGGGTATATCTTTCCTTTCTCCTTTTCCTTTCACATCTTTTCTTTTCTCAGCTATTTGTATGGACTCCTCAGACAACCATTTTGCCTTTTTGCATTTCTTTTTCTTGGGGATGGTGTTGATCACTGCCTCTGTACAATGTCACAAACCTCTGTCCATATTTCTTTAGTCACTCTGTCTATCAGATCTAATCAGAACTAAAATAAGATCATTCTAATAGGCTTAAAATCACTTGTCTTTTTAGACAATAATTGATTAAAAAATGAACATTGATTCAATTTAGGTTAATGCAACTGAAAAGGTTTCCTTCTAAAAGGGAATTTTCTGTTCTGGAATTACCTAGTGTATGGATCATAGAGAACTTTGTTCTTCTGAATTTTGTTTTAACCAAATTTAAGACCTGGAGTTACTATAATAACTGTAACTGACTGACATGAAAGGATATGAAGAGGAACAGAGTGAGGAGAATCATACAGAAATGGGACAGGGATCATTAAAGCCAAACTTTTGAGCCAAACCAATCTTCGAATTTCTGGTTTGAATTTTGGACCACCTGCTTCCTGTTTCTGCCCAGCATCCATGGTTCTACTACATCCTGGCCAGGGTTGGGCCCAGAGACAGGAATGCTTGAAGTCTGGCTCAACAAGTTTTAGGACAACACCCTGAACACCTGTAAGAGTCTACACTTATGGATTTCTCTGTCCCCAGGAGGAAATGGTGGTGATATGAAATAGAAAAATTGGAAAACATATGACATAAATAAAGAAACCATATAAGAAAGGCAAAATTATCTTTTCTTTTCTTTTTTTTTTAATGAGCATAACATTTACATTGGCAATGGTCACTAGAAATCGTGTATCAGGCCTCAGTAATTATTTGAATAACACCTAAAGTCATCTCATGGGAAACAGCAGGTTCTGTGTCCACCTACCTCATAATAACCAAATGAGATCCAGGTGAAGACAGCAGGGCCTACGTTCAGGTTCAGCTGTGAGGTGCCATTCATATAGTACATTAAATGAACAGCACTTAAATGGCACCCCTGGAGTTACATAACAATTACAAATCTGTTTATAGAAAAGAATCCTTACCAAGAAAAACAAGTTAAGACAACAATTCTAAAACTAGAAAAATTGCTTTCTTATACTTTCAAGATTCCTTTGAAAAGTGATATATTTAATTTTATTTAATTCAGAAATTTCTTTTTGGCCTTTAAGTTGTAAACAGAATTGTTCTAGTACTCTTTACATCTTGAAGTTATTACGATTTATTAAGTCATTTATTGCCAATACTGAAGTACATTATAGCAGATAAACCTGAACAAGAGTTACTTTTCATCATGATCATTTAGCAACTAAGGAATTCAATGCCATAAGAATTAAATTCTCGTCTCTTTATTTTTATCTATTTATTTTCACTAGTTCATCCATTGAGTTCTAATATTTTGTATTTGAGGATATTTAAAGTTCAATATTTTTACCTACATATGAAATATATTTCCTCATTCTAATAATTAAGATTTTTATGATCAGGTTAAGGAGAAAAGCTTGTTAAATTCTTCTAAAATCTATATATTCTCCCCAAATCAGGAAGACCAGATACTAACCAAAAACCCCCTCTGTTTCTTTATACAGAAGCAGTTTTTGTAAAGTAAATATACTATAGTTTTATAGTTTAAGTAGGCAAGTGAAAAAAAAATTGTAGCATCTTTGATTTTAAAAAGAGAGAAAAAAGATAGATAGATCTCAGGAGAATAGTCCTTAAGCCTTGCTGACTTCTCTGCTATGAATCAACTTGGAACTGGAGCATGCTAGCAGTATTTGAAATATATAAAGTGTTCTCCACATGATATATGTTAATTGAGCTAGAGTCTCATCTCACATAACTTAATTGGAGAATGATAAAGGTCATTAAATTTTAGGATGGCTATGTGGATGACATATAGAATGAGGGAAAGACAGCACCGCAAGAAAATGTGAAGCCTGGGACAAGGAAAGCAGAATGTCTTCTGTTAGGAGGTTTTACCAATAACTGCGTAAGTAATCAGGGAAAGTGCATAGCTAATATTTTCCTTCCCACTCTTGATGCCTCCTTTGAATTTCTTATATCTTGAAAAGTATCAGCCATCCTTTCTTTGATGCAGAGAGTAAATAAACTTTTTGCATGAATAAAATTAGTCGTCTTAAATAGTATATCTGGAAGAAGAAATAAGACATTATTTTTGATATATCCAAAAAGCTGGATTAAATTTGAATTAAACAAATAGGTGTTTATAGGAAGGCATATACAGTTTGGACTAGAACATCCCAGAATTATTGAAATTTGCTCACAGCTTAAGTTCAGTTTGTCTCTGTTTCTCCATTGTTGGAATAATGTGTATAGAAACGTGTCTATAAGCTACAAAGCACATGATTGACATCTTTTCTAAGAGCTAAACACTTTTTGAGCTCTTACACTTGGTTATGAATTCAGCATCTATATGTGCATTTCATAAATCTCAGTAAGTTTAAAGAATTCTGTGCTGAACTCAGATAGAAGCCCCCTCACCATGTCTGTCTCTCTAGGCACCTTTGTATTTAGGTACTTTACATAAAAAGAAATCAGAGTAAGAGATTAAAAACCCTAATGTTCTGATCCAAAACTTAAAAAAATAAATAAATAAACATGAAGAAATAAGTCCCAACCATAGTTTCCTATTAAACTCTTCAAAGTGTCACTATAAAATTGATTTAGAAGAATTACTATTAAAGCTTTTCAAAATACACCATTTGCTACACATTCAGTCTTTTTAGGTTACTGATTTTTAAAATTATTTTTGTTAAAAGAATACTTCATAGTCAACTGGAAACTTCATTTGGGAAGGGATCATAGCTGTCTTGTTCAGCTTTATGGACTAGAGATCAACCAATTCCTGAATGGATGAATCCATCTTTATTGAAAATATAGATTTGCTTGTTAAATAACAGAATGGTAGTATTATAATAATATTCCCTTGAAAACTTAAATTTAAATGCAATAATAGGAGTAAAGAACAAATAGATATGTTCATTTAAACTTGGAAAACAGAGGAATGTTGATATCTCAGTTTAATGTTTGTGAAAATGAATCCAGCAGGAAAATAAGCATTATTAGTTTCAACCTTTCACTATTTTGTGGTTATTTTAGTTTAGCAGAAGTTTGCTATTATAGAATAAGATCTACTCTGAAAATATGATTGAGTATACTTCTTATATGTTTATAAAATAAAAGACTTCTATCATACCAACAGAGCCAAAATTAATTTTTTCGCCTTTAAAATAAATTGGAGTATAGTTGATATATGATGTGTTAGTTTCAGGTGTACAGTAAAGTGAATCAGTTATATATATATATATCCACTCTTTTTCAGATTTCCTTCTCATTTAGGTCACCACAGAAAATGTCTTCTTCTTTTTTTTTTCTTATGTGTGTGTATGGTGTTCAAGAGTGTTTTAATTTCATTCTTTTCAGGTAGCTGTTCAGTTTTCCCAGCACCATTTACTGAAAAAACTGTCTTTTCTCCATTTTATGTTCTTGCCTCCTTTGTCGTAGATTAGTTGATCATAATTGCATGGATTTATCTCTGGGCTTTCTGTCCTGGTTCATTGATCTATATTTATATTTTTGTGCCATTACCAAACTGTTTTGATTACTATAGCTTTCAGTTCAGTTCAGTTCAGTCGCTCAATCATGTCCAACTCTTTGCGACCCCATGAATTGCAGCACACCAGGCCTTCCTGCCCATCACCAACTCCCGGAGTTCACTCAGATTCATGTCCATCGAGTCAGTGATGCCATCCAGCCATCTCATTCTCTGTCGTCCCCTTCTCCTCCTGCCCCCAATCCCTCCCAGCATCAAAGTCTTTTCCAATGAGTCAGCTGTTCGCATGAGGTGGCCAAAGTACTAGAGTTTCAGCTTTAGCATCATTCCTTCCAAAGAAATCCAAGGGCTGATCTCCTTCAGAAGGGACTGGTTGGATCTCCTTGCAGTCCATGGGACTCTCAAGAGTATTCTCCAACCCCACAGTTTAAAAGCATCAATTCTTTGGTGCTCAGCCTTGTTCACAGTCCAACTTTCATATCCATACATGACCACTGGAAAAACCATAGCCTTGACTAGACAGACCTTAGTCGGCAAAGTAATGTCTCTGCTTTTGAATATGCTATCTATGTTGGTCATAACTTTTCTTCCAAGGAGTAAGCGTCTTTTAATTTCATGGCTGCAGTCACCATCTGCAGTGATTTTGGAGCCCCAAAAAATAAAGTCTGACACTATTTCCACTGTTTCCCCATCTATTTGCCATGAAGTGATGGGACCGGATGCCATGATCTTCATTTTCTGAATGTTGAGCTTTAAGCCAACTTTTTCACTCTCCTTTTTCACTTTCCTCAAGAGGCTTTTTAGTTCCTCTTCACTTTCTGATATAAGGGTGGTGTCATCTGCATATTTGAGGTTATTGATATTTCTCCCGGCAATCTTGATTCCAGCTTGTATTTCTTCCAGTCCAGCTAAGCAGGGTGACAATATACAGCCTTGATGTACCCCTTTTCCTATTTGAAACCAGTCTGTTGTTCCATGTACCCCGAATAACCAAAGCAATCTTGAGAAAGAACAGAGCTAGAGGAATCAGGCTACCTGTCATCAGACTATACTACAGAAGTACTTTCAAAATGACTGCACTTTTAATCTGGTTACCAAATACTAATTTACATTTTTCCACTAAGCAGACTTAGTCTTTCAGAAAATTTTTATATAAGATATATCTTTCCAATTATTAATGGAGCATATAAAGGGCATAAAGGGATGTAAATCTCTGTCTGTTCAGGATGTTTCTTACATGAAAAGTCAGCAGAATTTCCACAGCTCAACTGCCATTTAGTCAGCTTTTTTAAGAATAGTGTTGATGTTTAAACTCTTTTATGGGTGCCAAGATTCACTGTTTAAATATTCAGCTTTAAAACGATTGCCAGAAAATGACACAGTGCTATTTCCCTTCTCTTGTGAGTATGTTTGATTTATAAAATTAAATTGAGTTAAAAGTGAGGCATATTTTTGCCAGAATTTCATTAGACAAGCAGATACTTCACATCAAACTTGTGTAATACTTTTTGCACTTATCAATGCTTCAGGTAAAATTCTTACATTTTTCAGTCATGGTATCTGTGTAGAAAATGTCTTTTAAAATGCATTGAAAGAGGGAAATATTTTAATGTCATTTCTATTAAGGCATAGAAAGATGCTTATCAGTTTCCTGACCTGATTCTTTACACATTCAGAAAGTCTCAGAACTCTAAGAGAGGACTACATTAGTCCTCTCCTAATAAGGTCTGCCAAAGATTAGACTTTATGTAATTACCTAAACAAAAAAAATGGCTAATTACTGCAATATAATTTCAGGCCTTCTATATAAATCCTATTCCTTCTTATTTAAATAACATTTCTATATGCAAATTCGTAGGATTTAATAAGCATATCCCCTGGAGAAGGAAATAACTATTCCAGTATTCTTGCCTGGAAAATCCCATGGACAGAGGAGCCTGGTGAGCAGTATCTCATGGGGTTGCAAAGAGTCACACACAGCTGAGCAACTGAGCACAGTAAGCACATAGTTAAAATTATTTTAGCCACTGCTCTAATTAAAATCTGTTTCCTCTCTGATTCAGATATAAGTCATATTCAAACTCTGCTTCCTTGATTGCCTTTATTGTCTTCCCTACTTGAAATGACATTGCATTTTCATTCATCAGTTTATCTTTTTAAGAATTTCATCACATTATGCTTCTGCTCTGGCCCTGGTTTGATTTTAGTTTGTCAGTTTGCATACAGCTTCCATTGTGCACCACCTGTAACTTTGAGTAAGTTACTTGAGTTTCTATCCTTCAATTTTTTATCTATAAAACAGAAATGAGCAAAGTATATACTCATAATATTATTGTAAGGATTACATGAGCTAATACATAAAGCATTTATACATAGCAAGCTTCAAGCCTTTATTACCCTTAGTACAGGCTTTCATTGTTCTTTTCACCAAAGTCTACACTTTTTTACACTGCCCTTTCCTTCTGATGAATACTTGCTGGATTTCTATGTGGTGGCATACAATCTGTTACTTAATCATGAATTCATTTATTTTAGTGAGTCTTGTTTCATCAAGGCAATTGCAACCCCCTCGAAGATAATCCATCTGTTAGCTGGTTGGCATTATACAATGTTTGGCCACACAACATCCTTGATTATTTAAAATAGTACCCTACAAATAACAGAAGCAGTAGTTATTATCATAACAAAAATAGCTAGCATTCATTAAATTCTTATCCTTGCAACTGTAGAACTTTTACATTCATTGTCTTTTAAAATCCATATAATATTCTGAAATAGATCCTATTTTCACATTATCTTACAATGAAGGAACTGAAAAATGGAAGGGTGGAGTGACTTTCTCAAGATTACGTAACAACCGGTAAGTGTCATTAACATCATTGACTTTGGTGGGCCGATAGGGGCTGCCTGGCCCAAAAGCACAAGGCACTTCTCTCTTCCTCACAGCCCCAGAGCTTCACATTCTTATTGCATGAACTCTTCATTCTTATTTCTGTACTTCTGTCCAGTCAGTTCCATATAGCACCACGTGTTTCATGTTCAGTTTCCTATAGCAATAGGGAGAAGGGTGGTGATTAGCCATATTTGAAGCCTGTCTCCCTGTGGAATCTCTATAGAGTTCTTTTTTTTTTTTTTCTTTTTCTGTTCAGTTAAAGAAATGTAAATAGACTGGAGTCTGTCAACACCATACAAATCTTAATCTAAATTGGATTTTTAAAATTGTAATTGCTTTTCATTATATTTGTATAGCAATTTCTTCATTAATATGAATGTATTCTAGGTTTTATTTTCTAACTTCTTAACAAGAACTTGTCATAGAATAAAATGGTCAATTTCACAGAATACTGGATTTGGATAAGAGTTTAGAGACTCTCAGTCCCATATACTTTGTCAATGATGAACCAGAGCTTAAAGAGGGGTCTTTCCTATGTACCTTGGTTAAGCTGACAGATAAGCTATTGTGATAGAGATTCAAAAATACAGGAACTATAAAAACATCACTTTTTCTTCTCTCTTTTCTGTAGAAGCCCTTATGTGAAAGGCCGAGATCATCAGGGAATCTCTGCTCTGCTTGTCAGAGAGCCAGACTTTTTTTTCTTTGTTGCTCTCAACTCTCCTATAGTATTTTCATATTGTGCATGACAAAGGCCGAGACACTGCCTTGGCACATCTACCGACAGGAAAAAGGAAAGAGAAGTGGCAGAAGCATTCTACACCTAAAAGCCAAGATCCAAAGGGACACATGACGCAGCCACTCGTAGTCTGTGGGTAAGTTAATCAGAGTCATACTTGACTGCAGATGAGACTACAGAGTGCATTCTATGCGAGCAGCCCTAGGGACAGTTTGGGCACTATGGTAACAGGGAAGCTGGACTTTGGTGAACACCTGCAGGTCCCACCAGGTCACACAGAAAATGTAGATGGAAGACTTATACTGCCAAAATCATTTGCACTACTTTACGTTGAATAAATATATAATGCTAATGTTTTACAGTGTGTTTGTCTAATACTATTTTCTTACTTACATATAGTTGTTGTACTGGTGCTATTTGTTTCCTATTGCAACTTATGAGAATAAAAAATATTGTGTTTGCCAAAGTTGTTCTATAACTTCCAGTCAGTTGATGTGGCAGGCAGACATGAAGTGGTTGACTTTTTTAATCTTAATAAAGGTGCACACATACAAAGAACATATACTTATTATATAGTCAGAGCCTTTTGAATTGAGGTAGATAATAAAGGTATTCAAGTGTTTGTACTTTTAGTAACATCAGAGTTTTTGAGTTACAGACTACAAGATGGGGAATCCTTTCATGATGGTTGCAAGAAAAAGTTCAGTGGTAATCGTGGTGAGGTAGGTTGTCTACACCTGGATTAAGACCCATCAGGAATCAAAATCAGAAGACTGTTTTAGTCATACCTTTATTATTTTGTAACAGTGATTCTATATGATGCCTTGATTTTACAATAAAATATAATTATAATTAAGAAGTTCAAAGTTAGACAATTATTTGCATTTGACTTCTATAACTGTAACAAATTGATCTAAAACTTCCAGCACAAATGCTGTTGCTTGTTGTGTTATATACAGTTACACAATGGCAGAAGATAAAAATGCAGTTAGATCCATTTGACTCATTCCTTCATATATATTTATCAGCTGGAACAAACATTTGAAATATAACTCAGATAGGAGGCTCCAGAATTTGTCATTTGGCCCATAAGCCCTACTTTAAATTCTCTAAAATTTCCTTATCAAAAATAACTGATTTTATTTTTTACATTGTTCAATATCCATACGGTACACAAGAGAAATGGGTACATCAAAGTGCATATCATAATCATGGAATTCTATATAATTCTGGGATTATACATTACTTCTACAGAAGATGTATCTTTGAAATATAAAGAGTATCAACAATGCTGTCATAAAATGGTTGATTATTGTCTACATTGCTCATAGATTTTATAAATTAGATCTGGGATGATGAATTCTAAATAAATATTTGTCCAATGAATGTTGATTCTTAAAGGTGCATTCATGTTTGACTGACTTGTTCATCTACGGATATTAACTGTTCAAAATTCTGGAATCTGAGTGATTTGAATTTGAATCCAAACTGAGTCACTTATATGTTATGTGAGTTTCTTAGTTAAGTTCAGTTCAGTCATGTCCGACTCTATGCAACCCCCATGGGCTGCAGCACACTAGGCTTCCCTGTCCATCATCAACAACCGGAGCTTGCTTAAACTCATGTTCATTGAGTCAGTGATGCCATCCAACCATCTCATCCTCTGCCGCCCCCTTCTCCTCCTGCCTTCAGTCTTTACCAGCATCAGGGTCTTTTCAAATGAGTCAGGTCTTTGCCTCAGGTGGCCAAAGTATTGGAGCTTCAGCTTTAGCAACAGTCCTTCCAATGAATATTCAGGAATGATTTCCTTTAGGATTAACTGGTTTGATTTCCTTACGGTAGAAGGGACTCTCAAGTGTCTTTTACAACACCACAGTTCAAAAGCATCAGTTCTTCAGTGCTCAGCTTTCTTTATTGTCCAGCTCTCTCATCCCTACATGACTACTGGAAAAACCATAGCTTTGACTAGACAGAACTTCGTCAGCAAAGTAATATCACTGCTTTTTAATATGCTGTCTAGATTTGTCATAACTTTTATTTCAGGGAGCAAGCATGTTTTAATTTCATGGCTGCAGTCACCATCTGCAGTGATTTTGGAGCCTTATAAAGTTTCTCACTGTTTTCCATTGTTTCCCTATCTATTTGCTATGAAGTGAAGCAACTGGATTCCATGACCTTAGTTTTTTGAATGGTGAGTTTTAAGCTGACTTTTTCTCTCTCCTCTTTTCACTTTCATTAAGAGGCTCCTTAGCTCCTCTTCACTTTCTATCACAGGATGGTTTCTTCTGCATATCTGAGGTTATTGATATTTCTCCTGGCAATCTTGACTTCAGCTTGTGCTTCATCCAGCCTGGGGTTTTGCATGATGTACTCTGTGTATAAGTTAAATAAGCAGGATGACAATATACAGCCTTGATGTTCTCCTTTCCCAACATGGAACCAGGCTGTTGTTCCATATCTGGTTCTAACTGTTGCTTCTTGACCTGCATACAGACTTGCCAGGAGGCAGGTATTCCCATCTCTTTAAGAATTTTCCACACAGTCAAATATTCCACACTGTGATCCACAGAGTCAAAGGCTTTAGTGGAGTCAATGAAGCAGAATTAAATTTTTTTCCCTGGAATTATTCTCCTTTTTCTATGATTCAACAGGTGTTGGTAATTTGATTTCTGGTTCCTCTGTCTTTTCTAAATCCAGACTGAACATCTGAAAGTTCTCAGTTCACATACTGGTGAAGCCTAGCTTGGAGAGAATTTTGAGCATTACTTTACTAGCATGTGAGCTGAGTGCAATTGTGCAGTAGTTTGAACATTCTTTGGCAGTGCCTTTCTTTGGGATTGGAATGAAAACTGACCTTTTCCAGTCCTGTTAAGTTACATAAATTCTCATGTTCTCAGATTTCTGCTGTTGACAATAGGAAAATAAATGCTTGTGGACTTTTAGCCAGCAGTAGGCATTGGTTAACAGGCTAAAAAATGACTCATACAGCAACAGATGTGTAGTGTGTGCCCAAGAAAAGGTAGTCATTTCCATTCCAACTCTGCCCCTATATTTTCCTGTGCAATGACTGAATATGATTTATTTCCACATCTCAACAATATATAGTTAAGTGCCTTGTACAATAGATATATTTGTTGAACTGACATGCATTTGAAATAAATTATTAAAAAATACGAATATATTTCAAGAGAAAACATATCTTTTGGTTTATACTATCTGGACATCACAGATGAAAAATTATAATTAATTTGCCTCTGGTCTGAAATACCAGATAATGACTTAAATCCTCCAATTTAGTCTGTGTGCAAAGACTCAGTCTAAGATAAATATTTATGGTTTTTGTTTGGAACTACTGTGTCTTGGCAGTTGTTCAGTTCACTAGATGTTCTATTAAAACAGCATAACTGATTCAGTAGTTTCACTCAGGTGCAGGTTTTCCTAATGTTGTAGATCTCCTACAATAACCTGGAAAAAAAATAAATAAGGGAATCCAGAGGTTACACTAGTTATATAGTCATTAGGAGCAGGCTCCATAGTGAACTTGAAGTGATTTTCTTAATTGTAATTTCTCCACTTTCCATTATACTTGAGTCTTAAATTATAACTGACTACCTTCCTTAAATTCTTCATGACAGGTCTCATGCTGCCCTTGAAGAAAATATAAAGAAGAAAGCAGATGTTAAATCTCTTCCTCACCTAAAATACAAATAAGGACAATACATGAGAAAATAAAATCAGCTGTGCTCCCTAAAGCCCTGTTTTTCTCATACGTTTTTTGTAAATTTTTATTTCTATCTTGAAAAAATGTTTTTCACACATTTTAAAACAGTACTCATCCTAGATTTTACACATCACATTACCTGACAAAACTGTTAAAATATAATTTTATAGCTATCTACTATATAAGTTTAGATTATATGTATGCTCACATTTCTTTCATTCTTAGAATAGCCCACTGGCATTATTTGAAAAATGTCCATTGTTGATGTTATCCACCCCTCCCATGAATGTTTAAGAATCTGAAGCTTAAACAAAAAACAAGAAGGCAGAATCCTGCTTCTAAAAACCAGCAAAAGTTCACTGCTTATGTTTTTTTCTCATGATCTCACAGTGAGATGGTATTAATTTGGAACAGCCTCATTCTTCGGGCATTTTCATAATCTGTGATGAGCATTTTCATAATCTGTTGATGATTGACTTCAGTGCCTAAGCTCAAGGGTGCCCCAGATTTGGGATTGCACTCACAATTCTCTTAGTTTATGATTTACAGACACAGTGCGAGGTAGGTGGAGTTTGGAAGACCTAAGCAGTCCATGGGGTCGCTAGGAGTCCAACACGACTGAGCGACTTCACTTTCACTTTTCACTTCCATGCATTGGAGAAGGAAATGGCAACCCACTCCAGCCTTCTTGCCTGGAGAATCCCAGGGGTGGGGAAGCCTGGTGGGCTGCCGTCTCTGGGGTCGCACAGAGTCGTACACAACTGAAGTGACTTAGCAGCAGCAGCAGCAGCAAGCCTCTCTCAACAGAATGTTAGGGTAATACATTAGCCTAATCACTGGTTTACAGTCTCCTTTCCTTGTGGGATTGTTTTTAAAGGTCTTGGTCAGGCTATGCTAGTTACCTTCAATGAATTCCTACCTTTGAAAGTCAAGAATAACGAATTTGGATTTAGGTAAATTGAATCAATTTCACTTTAGATTTGCACTCCAGAGGCTTCTTAGAGTAACAGCACCTTTTAAATAAAAATAAATGTTGTTATACATTTTACCTTGGTAAATGGTACATTTTGTCACATTTTATTTGAATTCAATATAGAAAATATTTAAATAATAAATACTATTAAGTCTTTGAAGGGATATAAATTCCTCAAATCTGAAAGTAATTAAGAATTAGATTATTTCAAAACTGGTAGATAATTAGGTTTTAAACTACATTTCTTCTATTAAATCTGGGTATTTTCACAGGAATTGTAAATAGAATTATTGTAATTTTTATCAGAATTAAAAAAGAGTCTCTTTTCCTCAAGAATGGGTTGGATTTTGTGCCCCAGTTCTAATAAACTTAATCTATCATAACTGACAGTATGTGATTTCTGAGACCAGGTTCTAAAAAGCACTGTGGCTACCCCATTGCTCTTTCTCTTAGATTGTTACTTCTGAGTGGATCCACGTGCATTGTCATAAGGATACTCAATCAGGCCTATGGAGAGAGCCACATAGTACAGAACCGCTGCTTCCTGCCAGTAGCCAATAGAGAAATGAAGCTTCTCACTAACAGCTACATGAGTGAACCATTCTACAAGTGGATGATCCAGCCTCAGTCAAACCTACAGATGACGGCGACCTAAGGGCATCTTAACTGCAATTTCGCAAGAGATCTGTAGCTAAGAACCAGTTCACTAAGCCACTCACACATTTTTTAACCATATTAACTATGAGATCGTAAATGTTAACTGTTTTAAACTGCTAAACTCATGGGCAACTTTTCATGTAGTAATAAACAATGTCATCTTCAAGAAGGCATTCCTTCCACTGATTTCTACCATTCTCTAATTACTTATTCTGAATTTTGATAAATAAATTAGCTGACCGAATGCTTGTCCAGAATTTTTTTTCAGAATTATTTTCTACATTCTGTGTATAAAGAAACTCTCTAGCAGGAGATTTAGCTTGCATATACATAAGGTAATAGGACATTTGCTTGTCCTGCCTCAAACACATCTGTACTGCTGATGAACTGGAGAGAATTCAAGACGTTGTCATAGACTTATAGCATCAGAATAACCTTAAAGGGCAAACTAATCCAGCCTACCAGTTAACTAACCAATGCATAAACTAGAACATACATTTCATCACTCATAACTGTATTTGAACTCACAGTATCCAAAGAACAGGTTTCTGTCTGCAGACAGCTATAAATTTTAGAAAATCTTCATTTATATTAAGTGTTTGACCCTTTCAATTGAGCTTATGTTTTGAGGGTAGCCATACAGAACAAGTCTAGTCTCTTAAAAAAAAAAAATCAACTCTTCCTTTTAAAACTCAAAAATGCAAACCTATCTTAACACTAATATTAATCAGTTAATTTTCTTATTTATTTATTCACTTACTCAACAAAATCTTATTGGATCTCTACCAAATATGTCACTATGATAGAAATTGTTTACAACTCAACAATGCATTCAAACACATTATATTCAAGAAAGGAAGGTAACATATGGAATTCAAATCATTGGATTAATTGTGATCATTGTAATAAGGTAATACACACACATATTATTTTTCACCATGAAGGAAAGAGTTAACAGGGTAGAGGTGAGACTGCTGACTTCAGGAAACTGCTTGTGTGGCTGGCATCGGGGAAGATGGATTTTGGGAGTGCTCCTACCATTCCTAGAACTATATAGTAGTTCACTGTGCTTAAACCATTTGTGTAAAAAATATGGTTTATGCTGACCACCTGCTTTCCTTCCGGGAAGCTGGAAATTCAGTATATGCTAGGCCAAGGGTGCTTATGTGACCAATTGCCAATAAAAACCCTAGGCAATTAGTCTTTAATTAGCATCTCTGGTAACAATAGTCCACACATGTTCTTACGTTCATTGCTGGAGGAATTAAGCATGTCTCATGTGAGTCACTGGGACAGCACTTTTAGAAGCTTCAGTCTGATTTCATGTGAAATTTGTCCCTCATGTCTTTTAGTTTTACTGATTTTGCTTTGTATCTTTGAACCAAGTTGACACTTTGTTTTTATTTTTATACTGTTGTATGAAAACAACAAAGTTGGGATGAAGAAATAAGAAGGAACAGTCACCAAGCAGGAACATTGGGAGTCTCTATGTGTTCACTTTTAGATACTAAAAAGGAAAACTAGAGATATACCTTCAGGGCAAATGATAGTTGATGAAAGAATGTTTGCGTCACTGTGCCTAAATCAAAGCTCTGACCTATGCTAACTCTATTCTTTTCTTTCCTTAATGTCCTTAAGCAAGTGCTTCATTCAATAGAAATGCCTTCATAACTATAAACTATGAACTATTTCTGTTTACTTATCTGTAAAAATAGTTAATAATAGCATCTACTTTCATAAGTGTATTCTGAATATTAACTACAAAATGAATATGAAGTGATTTGAACGTCACTGTTTCTGGAACATCATGAGAGTTCAATAAATGTGAATTATTTACTACCATAGAAAATAGGAGAGGCTTCCCTGGTGGCTTAGATGGTAAAGAATCTGCCTGCAACACAGGACATTGGGTTCAATCCCTGTGTTGGGAAGATCTCTTAGAGAAGAGAAAGGCAGCCCATTACGTATTCTTGCCTTTGACTTTGTGTATCACAGCAAACTGTGGAATATTCTTAAAGATATGGGAATACCAGATCACCTTATCTGCCTCCTAAGAAACATGTATATATGGGGTAAGAAGCAATAGGTAGAACTGGACATGGAACAATAGACTAGTTCAAAATTGGGAAAAGAGTATGTCAAGGCTGTATATTGTCACCCAACTTTAACTTATATGCAGAGTACATCACATGAAGTGCTAGGCTGAGTGACTCACAAGCTGGAATCAAGATTGCCAGGAGAAATATCAACAACCTCAGATGTGCAAATGATACCACTTCAATGGCAGAAAGTGAAGAGGAACTAAAGAGCCTCTTGATGAAGGTGAAAGAGGAGAATAAAAAACTGGCTTAAAACTCAACATTCAAAAACGAATGTCATGGCATCCAGTCCTATCACTTCATGGCAAATAGATGGGGGAAAAGTGGAAACAGTGCCAAATTTCATATACTTGGGCTCCAAAATCAATGCAGACAGTGACTGCAGCTACAAAATTAAAAGACGCTTACTCCTTAGAAGAAAAGCTATGACAAAATTAGACAGCATACTAAAAAGCAGTGACATCACTTTGTGGACAAAGGTCCATCTCAAAGCTTTGGTTTTTCCAGTAGTCATGTATGGATGTTAGAGTTGGAGCATAAAGAAGGCTGAGCATTGAATAATTGATTCATTTGAACTGTGGTACTAGAGAAGACTCTTGTGAGTCCCTTGGACAGCAAGGAGATCAGACCACTCAATTCTAAAGGAAATCAGTCCTGAATATACATTGAAAGGACTGATGCTGAAGCTGAAGCTCCGATACTTTGGCCACCTTATGCAAAGACATGACTCATTGGAAAAGACCCTGATGCTGGGAAATATCGAAGGCAGGAGGAGACGGGGATGGCAGAGGATGAGATGGTTGGATGACATCACTGGCTCAATGGACATGAGTTTGAGCAAACTCAGGGAGATGAAGGACAGGGAAGCCTGGCGTATTGCAGTTCATATGGTCACAAAGAGTGGACATGACTTAGTGACTGAACAACAGTGGTAAAAAATAGAAAAGAAATACAAAAAATTCTTCAAAATATCAGAGATACTAAAAGAATAGAAAAAAAACAGCTGAATAAGACATAAAAGATAAAAAAGGTGGAAAATAAGCTGGTAGGGCTCAGTAGTTCGAACAAGGAATGAAAAAATAACTATGGCAATTCTCTGGAGGTCCAGTGGTTAAGACAGCATTCAATGCTGAGGCCCAGGTTCAATCCCTGTTTGGGAAACTATGATCCTCCAAGCTGAGAGGTGCAGCCCCCCAAAATATAATGATAATAATAAAAGCAACAAAACTACACAAAATAATGCAAATATTAGAGAAATGAAGAATCAGCCTGAGGAAATCATCAAAGTATTAAAAGACAAAGACACAGATTTTTTTAAAAGCAGACAATGATAACTGTGAAAGATAGGCAACTGGATTCTAACACATGCACAATTATGTTCCTGAAAAAGAAAATAGAAAAATTAAACAACAAAATCTATACTTAAATGACAATAAAATCTATACTTAAATGGAATAAATGAAACATTTCCTGAAATACTTAAATTTGAGGGGCAAAAAGATTCACATAGTAACCAAATATAAGATGTATCTTAATGAAATTAAACTGAACTTCAGGAATAAAGAATCTTGTCATTAGTCAAGTGAGAAACAGAAAGGAACAAGAAATATACATTGTTGTTGAAGCATTGTTTAAGAAATTTTAAGGCAAAATAGAAAATACTAAAGAAATGTACACCTTTCTAAGTTCCCCTGATTCAAAGGCAACAATCATGCATTCTCAAGTTTGCCAGAATTTGGTGGCACTAGTGGTAAGGAACCTTCTTTCCAATGCAGGAGACATAAGAGACACTAGCTCAGTCCCTGGGTTGGGTGGCTTTAACTAGACAGACCTTTGTTGGTAAAGTAATGCCTCTGTTTTTTAATGTGCTATCTAAGTTAGTCACAGCTTTTCTTCCAAATGTGCAAGCGACTTGTAATTCATGGCTGCAGTCACCATCTTCAATGATTTTGGAGCCCGAGAAGATAAAGTCTCTCAGTGTTTCCATTGTTTCCCTGTCTATTTGCATGAGTGACGAGACCAGGTGCCATGTTCTTAGGCTTTTGAATGTTGAGATTTAAGCCAACTCTTTCACTCTCCTCTTTCACTTTCCTCAAGAGGCTCTTTATTTCCTCTTCACTTTTTGCCATAAGGGTGGTGTCATCTGCATATCTGACCTTATTGATATTTCTCCCAGCAATCTCAATCCCAGTTTGTGCTTCATCCAGCCTGGCATTTCTCATGATGTACTTTGCATAAAATTTAAATACCCTCTGAATACATCCTCTATGCCTCTGAATCTTTAATTCTTATATTTTTAGTTTGTTTTCTTTTTAATCTGTCATCTGGAGACTGTCTCAATTTCATCTTTCGGGCTTTCTTTTTGGTTTTTCAATTCATCAATATTTTTAATTTCTAAAAGAATTAACTTACTGACAACATTAATTTAAATATTTAAAAGCATCAATTTTTCTGCCCTCAGCTTTATTTATAGTCCAATTCTCACATCCATATGTGACCACTGGAAAAACCACAGCCTTGACTAGATGGACCTTTGTTGGCAAAGTAATATCTCTCTGCTTTTTAATATGCTATCTAGGTTGGTCGTAACTTTCCTTCCAAGGAGTAAGCCTCTTTTAATTTCATGGCTGCAATCACCATTTGCAGTGATTTTGGAGCCCAAAAAATAAAGTCTGACACTTTTTCTATTGTTTCCCCACCTATTTCCCATGAAGTGATGGGACCAGACGTCATGATCTTAATTTTTTTGAATGTTGAGCTTTAAGCCAACTTTTTCACTCTCCTCTTTCACTTTCATCAAGAGGCTCTTTAGTTCTTCTTTGCTTTCTGCCATAAGGGTGGTGTCATCTGCTTATCTGAGGTTATTGATATTTCTCCCAGCAGTCTTGATTGCAGCTTGTGCTTCTTCCAGCCCAGCATTTCTCATGATGTACTCTGCATAGAAGTTAAATAACCAGGGTAACAATATACAGCCTTGACATACTCCTTTTCCTATTTGGAACTAGTCTGTTGTTCCATGTCCAGTTCTAACTGTTGCTTCCTGACCTGCATACAGGTTTCTCAAGAGGCAGGTCAGGTGGTCTGGGATTCCCATCTCTTTCAGAATTTTCCATAATTTATTGTGATCCACACAGTCAAAGGCTTTGGCATAGTCAATAAAGCAGAAATAGATGTTTTTCTGGGACTCTCTTGCTTTTCCCATGATCCAGCGGATGTTGGCAATTTGATCTCTGCTTCCTCTGCCTTTTCTAAAATAGGGTAATAGTTGCACTGGGACTGAAAGCTGTTCCAGAACTAATCAAAATTGAGCCCTGTAGGACTAGTTTTGATCTTCATATACCCTTCAATATTCTGAGTATGACATCAACCTTTAAATATTACCTAACTCTTTGCTGAACTTTTTTAGTATCCACCTTCTTAAAATTTAGGACAATGTTTGGTTTATTTTCTCTGTAGCTCTTTTTATAGAGGCATAATTGACATTTATATTAGATTTAGGCATTCCATGTTTGTATACACTGAGAAATGATCACCACAATAAGTCTAGATACCATCTGTCACCATATAAAGTTACAAAATTTTTTCTTGTGATGAGAACTTTTAATATTTACTGTTTTAGCAACTTTCCAGTATGCAGTACAAAGTTATTGACTATATTCACCATGGTATACCTCTTTTTGATTTATTTATTCAATAACTTGAAGTCTGAACCCTTTGACCACCCTCATCCACTTTTGCCCGTCCACCAGCCCCCCTCTTCTCTGGCAACCATCAATTTGTTCTCTTAATCTCTGGGTTTATTTTATTTTGTTTTACTTGTTTATTTTGATTTTGTTTTACTTGTTTATTTTGATTTTGTTTTTAGATTCCACAAATAAGTGATATCATGTGGTATTTGTCTTTTTCTTTGCATGATATTCTCAAGGTCTATTTATGTACTCAAAATGACAAGATTTCAAAATTAAACCACAATAAGAAATCACTTCATATATTTAGAATGGCTATTTTATTTTAATAAAAGAGACAAGAAATAACAAGTGCTCGCAAGAACGCAGATAAAGAGGTACCCTCATGAACTGCTGGTAGGATGTAAATTAGTGCAGCCACTACAGAAAGTTCCTAACAAATATAATAATAGAACTATCATATGATCCAGCAATTTTACTTCTAAGAATTTATTCTAATAAAATAAAAACAATAATTTGAAAAGATATGTATACACTTGTATGTTTATTACAGCAGTTTTTACAGTATTAAAGTTATGGAGAAACTTCAGTGTCTGTCAATGGACAAATGGATAAAGAAGATATGGCTCGTATCTGTAATGGAACACTCAGCTCAGTTCAGTTCAGTCGCTCAGTCGTGTCCGACTCTTCGCGACCCCATGAATCGCAGCACGCCAAGCCTCCCTGTCCATCACCATCTCCCGGAGTTCACTCAGACTCACGTCCATCGAGTCAGTGATGCCATTCAGCTGTCTCATTCTCTGTCATCCCCTTCTCCTCCTGCCCCCAATCCCTCCCAGCATCAGAGTCTTTTCCAATGAGTCAGCTCTTCGCATGAGGTGGCCAAAGTACTGGAGCTTCAGTTTTAGCATCATTCCTTCCAAAGAAATCCCAGGGTTGATCTCCTTCAGAATGGACTGGTTGGATCTCCTTGCAGTCCAGGGGACTCTCAAGAGTCTTCTCCAACACCACAGTTCAAAAGCATCAATTCTTTGGTGCTCAGCCTTCTTCATAGTCCAACTCTCACATCCATACATGAGCACAGGAAAAACCATAGCCTTAGTCAGACCTTAGACCAGCAAAGTAATGGCTCTGCTTTTGAATATGCTATCTAGGTTGGTCATAACTTTTCTTCCAAGGAGTAAGTGCCTTTTAATTTTACAGCTGCAATCACTATCTGCAGTGATTTTGGAGCCCCCCAAAATAAAGTCTGACAGTTTCCACTGTTTCCCCATCTACTCAGCCATAAAAATGAATAAAATCTCAGTAGCTATTCTTCATAAACAAAAAGGTAAACAAAAAAATAATTTCAGTGCATATGAATAGAGATCATTTCTCCTATTTTTCTCAAGGAGACAAGGAAAATTGATGTGTCTTTTCTATATCTGCACATACTTGACATTTGTTTTTGTTCATATTTATACATACATTCTTGTTTAGAATTTGTATTTTCTTTTTAGATACCATATGTTCACTTTAAAATGTGTTAACTTAGAATACTTTCTTAGATTTAAGAATAGTCAGTTTAGGTAAATTAGACATATAGCCAATAAATTTTTCAAGAAAATTAGTAGGTGCATTGAAGAAAAAATATTAGCAATTGGTTCACTTAATAAGCTTTTTTGAAACTCTTATGATTTATTACTATAGTGTGTATTTGAGATTAGTATTACAGATTTGAAATAAAATTGAAAAGAAATTCCTCAATCATGCTAGTTCTATATCTGATACCAATAATAGTGCTAATACTTTTCAAAATATTAATCTTTTTCTCAGGATATTTTTATAGGTTCCATTCATTTACTTTACCCTTAGATTTTCTTATTTTTCTCCTTGAGAGTTTATAGATTCCTCCTTTCACAGAGAAGTCATTTGATGGGCCCATTTTTCAACTCTACTTTTGTTTTCCTTACATCAGTAATAGAGTCATCATTATTCTTATCACCAAGATCTAGTTCATTATCTGATAAAAACAAATATTCTTCACATTCAATATTGGATATTTGATTTTTGTTGTTTGTTTCCTCAGTAGGTATATCCTCATTTGCTGGCAATGAAAATTCATTCTTTTCCATAGATGAATTATTATTTATCTCATTAATATAGATTAGTTACCATTTTTTCCTTCATCATTACAACTAAGATACTTACTTCTCTGTTATTTTTATGGTTTTAAATAATGATTGTGCATCCTGGTATTTCCTGGTACTAAATATACAGATAGCACAAAGAAACATACTACCTAATAAAAGTGATGTGTAAACAAACTTCACTCCTAAGAGATCCTGAATTTGCAGAGGATAATAACTTTATTGAATTTATTCTCTTTTATTTAAATGAAACCAAAAGCATGCCAAACATAGAACATTTACTTAAGCTTTATCTATTCCCCACAATACAACATACCAATTTCTCTAGCACATCAGAGATTTTATGAACAATGCACTTTCTTTAACTTTATTTTATTTTATTTTTTTTAATTTTTATTTTTACTTTATTTTACTTTACAATACTGTATTGGTTTTGCCATATATTGACATGAATCCACCACGGGTATACATGCGTTCCCAAACAGAAAAAAAAAAAAAAAGTGCATTCACTTTGATGAAGTTGAAATAGCATCAAGATCTAAAATGAGAATGAGTAGGGAAACAATAATTTTATGGATGTCTGAAATAGCAGCTTTAAAAACAGAACGTTCAACCAGGCAAATTGATTCCACTATCTCCTGCTCTGGCATAGACTAACATGTTTGTAACCTAGTCTCTTGGCTGAAAGATGCAATTAACTACCCTAGAAGAGATACTTGATAATGTAAGAAAGATGATGTGAACTTGCTGCATTTAACTACAGCACACTGCTTCTGGTGATCCTCTGCAAAATATTATCTGTGTGCTCTAGAGTAACAGGCATTTTTAAAAGAAACATTTCTATGATTCCAAGGATAAGATTCTCAAAGGGTATGAGGTTGAGTGCTTAAGAAAGCCTGCAATTTCACTATACAAAATTGGGAAGAGGAGAGAACTGGAGAGCCATGAAACACACACATAACTTCTGTCAGTCAAGTTCTCTAATGGAGAAATAATTTTGTAATGTGACAGAGTCAAAAAGATTACTGACCAATCTTCTTAAAAGTGTAAAGAAAGTATAGTTTTGTGTGCAGGTCAGTCATCCTAAAACAGTTCTTTTATTGGGAATAAAAGGAACATATGAGACAAAATGTTTGTTGAATAAAATATATGAGGTACTATGCAGATATAAATAGGAAAAGATTATATTACAGAGATTTTAGGTAGGATAAGAGAGCTAATTCTTTAACACTATATACTATATCATTATTACTGATCTGAACTTTTCATACAAGATGATACTCTTCACACCATTGTCTGCAATAGTTTTTCAAGTTAATTATCTAAATTTTCCCAACAATATAATCATGTTGTCCTCTTCTACTTAATTACAGTAACTAGTCTTTAAGCTTCTGAATGTGGCATCTAGAAACATAATTACCAGATTACCTCCTTTCATACTTCTGAATAACATGGGTAAATGTGGTAGAATGAGCATGTTATTAGGTAAATTTGTAATTGCCTAATGCCTGCATTCAAGTAGTGCTAAATAATGGACAGATGGCTGACTAGAAAGTGACTTTCACTGTGCACTATACAATATGTCCTCAGTTTTGACCTATCAATATATATTTCCAACTTGGATAATAACCTTGCTAGTAGATATTTCAGATATCACAAAGCTGAGAAAGATAGTTTATGTTTTAGCTGACAGTATTGAGATGCTTTTGAACTGTGGTGTTGGAGAAGACTCTTGAGAGTCCCCTGGACTTCAAGGAGATCCAACCAGTCCATCCTAAAGGAGACCAGTCCTGGGTGTTCATTGGAAGGACTGATGCTGAAGCTGAAACTCCAATACTTTTGGCCACCTGATGTGAAGATCTGACTCATTAGAAAAGACCCTGATGCTGGGAAAGATTAAGGGTAAGAGGAGAAGGGGACGACAGAGGATGAGATGGTTGGATGGCATCAGCAACTCAATGGACATGGGTTTGGGTGGACTCCAGGAGTTGATGATGGACAGGGAGGCCTGGTGTGCTGCGGTTCATGGATTTGCAAAGAGTCGGACACAACTGAGTGACTGAACTGGACTGAACTCCAGTATTCTTACCTGGAAAGTTCCATAAACAGAGGAGCCTGGCAGGCTATAGTCCATAAGTATATATGTATATATGTATATATATATATCAGTGACTTCACTTTCACTTTTCACTTTCATGCATTGGAGAAGGAAATGGCAACCCACTCCAGTGTTCATGCCTGGAGAATCCCAGGGATGGGGGAGCCTGGTAGGCTGCTGTCTTATGGGGTCGCACAGGGTCGGACACGACTGAAGTGACTTAGCAGCATATCCACATAAAATATGATTAGTGTTAGAGGGTCACTGATAGTCCTTATCCTAAACATTAGCAAAGTCTAACATTTACCTAAATTTAGAATTTTTAGATTTCTACATAAATAATATTGTCCTCCTGAATTTTATCCATCACACTGTGTGGGCCAATAATCTGCAAAGCACTTGGGGAGAAGGTGGACTGTGCTTTCTTCCTGTATCACAGCCTTAAGTACCCGGGAATATCACTCTTAGAAATAGCCATGATTTTATGGGAGCCACTCTTATAGCCTATCCTCTGCATAAAACACAAACATAGTTGATTAGCTGTCACATTAGACTGAGCTGTGAATATAATTATTGTATTGTGAGCATATCATAATAGAATTAGTAGATTTTTTTTTTCTGTTCTTAAAATTAGGGGATACCTGTGCTTTCCCTGAACGAATTTGTTTCTATCTTATGAACACTGGTTTCCTCTGTTTGCTTTTGCAATGTGTAAGCAAAGAAAAGATAGGAATTTGTGATCAAACTCGGGCATTCTACTGTTAAGCATTATGAAAACATTTTCGCACATTGTTTGCCCATGGCTTATCTATGTTCCATCCATTACTCAGATCCTTTTTTTTTAATTTAGTTTATCCTTTAGTATTACACTTATTTTTTATAAATAATGACATAACTTTTATGGAAGATAGAAAACAGGGAGTGAAAGAGAGATGATAACCATGATTGCAGACCACCAATGAAAACTTAATTACTATTATAGTAATTGAGGTGAGAAGAAGTTCTAAGGAATTACAAATATACCTTACTTATTAATGACACATAAAAAAAAGTTCTTACGGGGATTCCCAGGTAGCTCAGTGATAAAGAATTCATCTGCCAAGCAGGAGACACAGGTTCAATCCTTGGGTCAGGAAGATCCCCCATTGAAGGAAACAGCAATCCACTCCAGCATTCTTGCCTGGGAAATCTCATGGACAGAGAAGCCTGGTACATGGCAGTCCATGGGGTTGCAAAACAGTTGGACACAACTTAGTGACTAAACAACTAAACAAAGTAGTTCTTATTATTAAAATGTTGTTTATTTGAAATGTTGTTTAATTGAAAAATATCTGATACATGATATATGTATATGATGTAAAATACAGAAAATGTAACATACTTATATAACTGAACATGTACACATGTATACAATGTATAGTTGTGTATAATATACAATAAATAATATATGATCATAATACATGGTAATATATAAGCTATAATATATAATACATATATGTGTGTGTGTGCTAAATCGCTTCAGTCAAGCCTGATGTCTTGTGGACTGTAGCCCACCAGGCTCCTCTGTCCATGGGATTTTCTAGGCAAGAGCACTGGAGTGGGTTGCCATTTCCTCTTCCAGGGGATCTTCCTAACCCAGGGATTGAATCAGCATCTCTTACATGTCCCGCATTTGCAGGCAGATTCTTTACCACTAGAGGCACCTGGGAAGCCCTACAAACGTATTCAACTATAGCATAATATATATGTACAGTATGGTATCTCTCTCCACTAGAGGATACTCTATATGGGTTGGTGTATGTGTGTGTTTGTATATACATTTTTCATGGCTACTTGAAGTGTTTAATAAAATGGTAGAGAAAGCAAAGCACTGTACATGTAGGAATTTGGGGTTTAGGGGAATACTCTGACAACAATGTAGTCTGAAAGAACTGACTACTGTGTGAAATGAAGCTGGAAAAAACGATAGCTGAAGGCATAAATCAGATACTTTTCAGTATAGCAATTTTGTTATGGTCTCCAGTTCTAAATATTTTTCTAATCTTGATTATTATTTCTTGTTTGACCCATAAATTATCTAAAAGTGTTTTTCCCCTAAGTGGATGATTTTTTCTTGTTTTCTTTTCATTATTCATTTTTAACCTAATTATATGCTAATCAAATGAAATTTTTATGTAACAAATTTTTTAAAGTTTAATGAGACATTTTATAACTATATACTTACAACTATATATTGTATATGTTTATCACCATATATATCACATATTGTATGTATATTTATAAATGTACATGTATAATATATATGTGTATGTTTATATATACATAGATATAGATTTATATCTTTTATATTTTCATATTTTCATTAAATTAAATCTGTTAATATGATGGTAAATTTCTGATTATTTCCTTACAGTCTTGTTAATTTTTCCTTAGACTACAAAAAGTTTATTTCTGCTTATATATCATTCTGATCCAAAGCTTTTATCATTATATATTTATGCCTTTAATGTCATACAATGTTTTACCCATAAAATTCATTTTGCCTGATATTAACATGGCGACAACTGTCATTTGGTTAACTCTACTTTGCATATTTCCCACTTATGTCAGTTTCTTACATAATTTTTTTACCCCTGCGAATTAGGTATCACACTTATAAACAGGATGTAGCACTATTTTAAATCCTTTTTGACAATTTTCATCTCTACTTGTAGTTTTTATCTCTTTATATTTATTGTGATTTTAAGTATATATGCTTTATTCCTATCATCAATTTGGGGCTTTTTATTTAGCATTTTTTGGTGAGTTTTGTTCTACTTGCTTTCCTTCTTTTTTTAAAAAAAATTATTTATTACAGTTGATTTACAGTTGTGCTCATTATTCTTAACTCAGATTGCATGCTAAACAAAAGTGTGAACCAACCCTGATGAAAAACTCAGATCCTTTTTGTATCCATAATACAAAAATATGATTAATATCAAAAATGCTCTACACAGGTAATTTTAGAATTCTCAAAGTAATTATTTGATACTAAAAATGATAAGTAGTATCACAGTGCTAATAATCACTACCATGATTAAGTTAATTTTAAGATGATACAAAGTGAATCATCCATTTCTTGATTCTTAAAGCAAATGAGTTGTAAATCCTACCTTCTGTTTGACAAATTAACAGTTTTTCTAATGAAATGGTTCATTATTATTAAGGAAGCTAAATTTCTGCTTCCTAAATGAGACTCCAAAAAATTTAAAAAGTTACAAAACTTTTCTTCATCCAACTATTACAGTACAACATCTTATAAGACATGCTATAAAGTATAACTCATTTCTGTCTGTTCTTTCCTCAGTTTTTACCACTTTCATGAAGACTATGCCTTTAATGAATAGTTTCCATTATTTTGAAGGTACAGATTCTTTGAAAATTAACTCAATGGACTCTTCATAAACCTATTTGTTTTTTATTGCCCTTATTAGGAATTCCTTCAGTTTATTTGCATGTTTTTAATTTTATTTTATATTGGAACATTGTTGATTGACAATGTTATGTTGGTTTCAGATGTATAGGAATTCATTCAGTTATACATATATATTTATCTATTCTTTTTCAAATTCTTTTCCCATTTGGGTTATTACATAACATTGAGCAGAGTTCCTTGTGCTCTACAGTAGACTTTTGTTGGTTATCTATTTTAAATATAGCAATTTGTACATGTCAGTTGAAAACTCCCAATCTATTCCTCACCTCGACTTTTCCCCACTGGTAACCACAAGTTCATTTTCAAAGTCTGTGAGACTTTCTGTTTTGTAAATAAGTTCATTTATATAATTTTTTTTTAGATTCTGCATAAAAGTATATCATTTTTGTCTTTCTCTGTCTGACTTACATCACTTAGTATGATAATCTCCAGGTCCTTCTATGTTGTTGAAGATGATATTATTTATTTCTTTTTAGTGGTTGAGAAATATTCCGTACTATATATTGGACTGCAAGGAGATCCAACCAGTCCATTCTGAAGAAGATCAGCCCTGGGATTTCTTTGGAAGGAATGATGCTAAAGCTGAAACTCTAGTACTTTGGCCACCTCATGCGAAGAGTTGACTCATTGGAAAAGACTCTGATGCTGGGAGGGATTGGGGGCAGGAGGAGAAGGGGATGACAGAGGATGAGATGGCTGGATGGCATCACTGACTCGATGGATGTGAGTCTGAGTGAACTCTGGGAGTTGGTGATGGACAGGGAGGCCTGGCGTGCTGCGATTCATGGGGTCACAAAAAGTCGGACATGACTGAGCGACTGAACTGAACTATGTATCACATCTTTATCCATTCCTTTGTCGATGAACGTTTAGGTTGCTTCCATGTCTTTGCTACTGTAAAAGCACTACAATGAACACTAGGGTGCATATGTCCTTTCAAACCATGTTCTTTTCTAGGTATATACCCAAGAGTGGTGCTTCTGGATCATATGATAGTTCTGTTTTTAGTTTTTTAAGGACACTTCATACTATTCTCCAAGGTGACTGTAACAATTTACATTCCCACCAACAGTGTAGGAAGATTCCCTTTTCACCACATCATCTACAGCATTTATTATTTGCAGACATTTTGATGATGGCCACTCTGACTGGCATGAAAGGATATCTCATTTTAGTTTTTATTTGCATTTATATCTAATAATTAGCAATGTTGAGCATCTTTTCATGTGCTTTTTGGCCATCTTTGTGGCGAAATATCACCTTAGGTCTTCTGCCCATTTTTTGATTGGGTTGTTAGTGTTTTTTGCTTTGTTTTGTTTTGTTTTTTAATGTTGAGTTGCATGAGTTGTTTGTAAATCTTGGAGATTAATCCCTTGTTGGTTGCATCATTTGCAAATATTTTCTCCCACTCTGTGGGCTGTCTTTTCATTTTGTTGATGATTTTCTTTGTTGTGAAAAATCTTTTTAGTTTAATTAGGTCCCATTTTTTAGTTTTATTTTTATTTCCATTACTCTAGAAGACAGGTTGGAAAAGATCTTGCTGTGATTTACGTCAAAGAACATTGAGCCTATGTTTTTTGCTAAGAGTTTTATAGTACCCGATCTTATATTTGGGTCTTTACTCTTCAGCTTGTTGATGTGGTATATCACATTGATTGTAATTGACTTTTTTTTTTTTCAGTATCTTTGTCTGGTTTTGGTATCAGGGTGATGGTGACATCATAGCATGAGTTTGAGAATGTTTCTTCCTCTGCAATTTTCTGGAAGAGTTTCAGAAGGATAGGTGTTCACTCTTCTCTAAACGTTTGATAGAATTTGCCTGTGAAGTCATCCGGTCCTGGACTTTTGTTTGTTGGGAGTTTTTAAATCCAAGTTTCAATTTCTGTACTTATGATAGGTCTGTTCATATTTCCTATTTATTCTGGTAGAGTCTTGGGAGATTGTACCTTTCTAAGAATTTGACCGTTTCTTCTAGGCTGTCCATTTTTTTGGCATAGAGTTGCTTGTAGTGGTCTCTCATGATCCTTTGTATTTCTACAGTGTCCATTGCAACTTCTCCTTTTTAATTTTATTAATTTGAGTCCTCTCCCTCTTTTTCTTGATGAGTCTGGCTAAAGGTTTATCAATTTTGTTTATATTACATTTATAATCATCATATCTTCTTCTTGGATTGATCCCTTGATCATAATATGGTATCCTTCTTTGTCTCTTGTAACAGTATATTTCAAAGTCTATTTTGTGCGATATGAGTATTGCTACTCCAGCTTTCTTTTGATTTTCATTTGTATGGAATATATATATATATATATATATATATTTTTTTTTTTTTTTTCCAATCCTCTCACTTCCAGTCTGTATGTGTTCCTAGATCTGTACATGTTCCTAAGTCTGTCTTGTTCTTTGGCTGGAGCATTTAATCCATTTGCATTTAAGGTAATTATTGATATGTATGTTTCTATTATCATTTTGTTACTTGTTTTAGATTTGCTTTTGTAAGGGCTTGTTTAGGGGGCTGCTGTTTGCTCAGTAAGACTTCAAGTATCCTCTCTGCTGATGGGTGGGGCTGTGTTCCCACCCTGTTGGTTGTTTGGCCTGAGGCATCCCAACACTGAACTCTACAGGCTGTTGGGTAGGGCCAGGTCTTGGTGAAAAATGGAGGCCTCATAGGATGGCTCATGCCAATGAGTACTCCCTAGAATTACTACCATCAGTGTCTTTGTCCCTGCAGTGAGCTATAGCTGTCCCTCTACTTCTACAAGAGGCCCTCCAGGACTAGCAGGTCATGCTGGCATAGGTTTTTTGTAAGGTCACAACTTTTTTCCCTGGGACCTGGTTATCACAAGACTGTGGTGCCCTCCAAGAGTGGAGTTTCTGTTTCCCCCAGTCCTGTGGAATTCCTTCAAGTTCCACAGAACTTCAAAGCCAGATTCTCTGGGGGCTCTTCCTGATATTGCCAGAACACCCCCACCCAAGCTGGGGAGCCTAATGTGGGGCCCACAATTTTCACTCTGTGGGAGAATTTCTGTTGTGTAGTTGTTCACTAGTTTGTGAGTTACATACTTGGCATGAATGGGTTTTGATTATGCCCCTCCTACCATCTCACTGTGGCTTTTTCTTTGTTTTTGTAGGGTATCTTTTCTGGTAGGTTCCACAATGGTTTCGGGGTGTTTTCTTTTTTTGCGGGGTGGGGGGTCAGTGGTTGTTCAGCAGTTAGTTGTGATTTTATTGTTTCCATAAGAAGAGGTGAGTTCATGTTTTTCTACTCTGCCATTTTGTCTGCAAGCCTACTTGTTTTCCTTTAGACTGGAGTTTTATTTGTATCACTCACTTGGAAATTAAATAGTAAACTTACTTCTTTCTGCAATTTCCTGGCTTTTTCCTCTTCTTCAGAGTGGTTTTCATTCTAGCTTAGTCTTCTACTGAGATTATAGCTTTTTGAGGTTCCAGTTTTGGAAGGAGATTATTTGTTTTTATCTTTGTATTGAGCATAGGCTTGTTTGCTTCTTCCTAACACCCTTGCCTATCCATCAAAACTGACTTTCAAGGTTAGCAAATTTCAGAGATCCATAGGCCCAACTCCATACATACAGAAAAAAAGGGGTATCTTCTTCACTTTATAGCTCCAGAGGATTCATTTCTAAAGATTTAATTTTAAACAATTGTGTTATTTTTAAAAATCCATCCTTGATTATTTTCAATGGGTCAGTTATCATGTTTTCCCTAATTCTAGAAATTAAGTCACTTAGAGGAGTCTGAGACACGACTGAAGTGACTTAGCTTAGCAAGAGGAGTTTGAGAAGATTAAAGAATAATTTACAATACAGACTATGAAGGATAATATTACAATGATCTGTAGAATATACTCATTCCTTCATGTTCTATTTCTAGAGTTCCAGGAGTGAATATTTTTACTTTGAAAATTTTAGTATTGTTCTCCTTTTGATAGGATTTGTATAGACTCTAATTAACTATGTTTCAAAATCTTTTCTTTCTTCTTTAAAAGAAATCTTTTATCTTTAAATCTTTAAACTTTTAAATCTGTAAGATTTGTATTGCTGTGTCTCATTCTGATTTCTTTTCTACTTCAGATGCTCCTTGTTTATTTGATATGAAAAATACCTGATCTGAACCTAGCAAGTGGTCTTTAAAAATTCGATTAGCTTTCTTTAATGTATTTCATGCATTTATAGCATCAAAGAGCCACATTACTGCAAATTAATTTTGACAATGGTCTTTGCTACTGTTCTTATATCTAGGAGAGGATAAAAAGTCAATTTCAACTCAATTTGCTTTTTGTATATTCCAGATGTGTTAGTTTTAAATTTAAAAATGAAATCTTCTATAGCATGTTTATATTTTGAGTGAAGACAAGCAGGTGAAATGGGTTTAAGACTATTTGCAAATATTTTGCTGTGATTTAACTCTGTAAACATATTTCCATTCTATTTAGCCTTTTACAATAGAAAGTGTTGTAACATCCGTGAATGGCAATGACAATAATGGCATACATTGTCTGTTAATATTTTATAAAATTTGATCCTAAATATTAGCGCTGAAAATATAGGAACAAATGAGTCCAAATTATACCTATCACAACATGGGGTTGCATTATTCAGGCCCAAATAAAATTGAATGCTTACAATCATCTGTGAATTCAATTTGGAGATGAATGAGGGGAGGGGAGGTCTCATGTACAATATTGTTGGAAAGACGTCACATTGAGTTTGCTTTAAGAAGACAGAATGATTGAATATGGGCTCTAGAAATCTCAATTATCTAAAAAATAGCAAATACATATGAATATATATAAAGTACCATTTTATGATAATCAGTATAGGAAAGACTTATATTCTGTGTCCCATGTCCTGAATTTCAAAAATGCATAACTTGATTTCTGTCAGAGTCCTGTGTTATAGTAACCTTATCCCTATAAAAATGAAAAATGTTTCCTAAGGTGGTCAGAGAATAAAAGATTTCTTTGTTCTGCGGGCTCCCAAGGTATTTTGCTAACAAACAGAGAGGAAGAGGAAAACAAGGGCTGTAGGCCACTTCAAAACTAGCACTGGGCACCAAAATCCACTGGATTTGGAGCAGACAGTTCTCACTCAAAAGTCTTTGACACTAGAACAGTATAAATATTTGTCTTGAGGGATGCTCAGGGGTACACTTAGAAATGGACAGGACAAATTTTGGAAGAATCATGAAATATATGGGTGGCTTATTATCCCAATTGCCCCTCTCACCTCAGTTTGGCACAATGATTCCTGAGAGCATGGTAGGTTTACTATGCGGAAAGCCAGGAATGCCTACAATAAGGGCAGTGAACTTAGGAGCTAGTAGAAGATTTTGTGGGATTTTGCTACATTAATTTAAAAAGGAAAATTCAGATAAGAAATAGAAAAATCAGACGGTTATTAATATAACAAGGAAATTTGCATGACTTTTGTAAATCTCAGTTCAGTTCAGTTACTCAGTTATGTCTGACTCTCCGTGACCCCATGGACTGTAGCATGCCAGGCTTCCCTGTCCATCACCAACTTTCAGAGCTTGCTCAAACTCATGTTCATTGAGTCAATGATTCCATCCAACCATCTCATCCTCTGTTGTCCCCTTTTCCTCCAGCCTTCAATCTTCCCAGCATCAGAGTCTTCTACTGAGTCAGTTCTTCCCATCAGGTGGCCACAGTATTGGAGCTTCAGCTTCAGCATCAGTCCTTCCAATGAATATTCAGGACTGATTTCCTTTAGGACTGACTGGTTTGGTCTCTTTGCAGTACAAGGGACTCTCAAAAATCTTCTCTAATACCACACTTCAAAAGCATCAATTCATCAGTGCTCAGCTTTCTTTATAGTCCAACTTTCACATCCATAAATGACTACTGGAAGAGCCATAGCTTGACTATATGAACCTTTGTAAGTCTGCTGCTGCTGCTGGTGCTAAGTATCTTCAGTCGTGTCTGACTCTGTGTGACCCCATAGAGGGCAACCCACCAGGCTCCCCAGTCCCTGGGATTCTCCAGGCAAGAACACTGGAGTGGGTTGCTATTTCCTTCTCCAATGCATGAAACTGAAAATTGAAAGTGAAGTCACTCAGTTGTGTTCAACTCTCAGGGACTCCATGGACTTCATCCTACTAGGCTCCTCCGTCCATGGGATTTTGCAGGCAAGAGTAAGTCTACACAAATATAAATGTAGTTTTGCAACTTTAGTAGGCATCATAGAATTATTTTAATAAAATCTAATTTATAGAATATTTGATTTTTAATTATAATATAAATTGAATTTATCTATGCTCTCTTCTTCTACTTCCCTTCCTACCCTGTTATCCTGCTTAAAACAGAATTGATTTCACTCAGTTAGCATGTGTTAGAACAGTGATTCACAAACTTTTTGGTATCAGGGACCAGTTTCATGGAAGACGATTTTTCCACAGATAAGGGGAGTGGGGTGGTTTAGGGATGGTTCAAGTGTATTATATTTATTGTGCACTTTGTTTCTATTATTATTATGTTGTCATATATAAGGAAATAATTATACAACTCACCATAATGTAAATCAGTAGGAATCCTGAGCTTGTTTTCATGCAAGTAGATGGCCCTGTCTGAGAGTGATGGGAGAGTGATAGGAAGTGGCCATAAATGCAGATAAAGCTTCACTTGTTCACCTGCTACTCACCTCCTGCTGTGCAGAGTGGTTCCTAACAGGCCATGGAACAGTACTGGTCCATGTCCTGAGGGTGGGGATCCCTGCCTTAGAAGATGTTTTACAGATGTTTCTATGTGTGCACTTATGCCCATGTCCAACTCTTCTCACATTAGCAGTTCTTTCCATGATTTCCTAAGCTCCTGCTCAATAAAAGTTAGAAAATAAATGTGCAAAACAAAACACTAGAGAAGCAGAAGGAAGGCAAGAAAGACAGTGGTAAAGAAACAAGTTAGGTAAATGCGTGACAAAAAGGAATCAGAGTGACAGTCAGGGAGTAATAGATCCCTGTGAAATAAGGCATGACTTCAGTTATAAAGCAGCCATGCTATATAAACTTAACTCATGTTTTAAACAGAAGATAATATAAATACTTGTCTTTTCCCTCCATCAAAAACCTAATAAAGACTAAAGCAAACATACTATATATATATATATATATTTTTTTAAATATTAAGCTGCTTTGTAGTTACCTACATTCCTTCCCTTCTTGCTTAGGGCAAATTAAAAGGTAATTATGTATTTCATGGATGAATACCTAATACAAAAAAATGTCTTTATCTGTAGATAAAAATGTGTGACATCATTAGTATTTACTTATCTGGCTGAATTTGTTCTAATATAATTAGGCAGAATAGATTTATTTATTCTAAATGCATCATATTTGTGGCTCTGTATGGTATTCTCTAGGGCCTTGATTAAAAAAAGCATGTCTACATTTTTAAAAACTGCTTACCAGTTGAGCACATTCCAAAGGAATGCATATTGCCAGCAGCTGAAACAATGAATTAGGTTTTCAACCATTCACATTGCTGCATTGCTGCTGCCAGGAACATGCCCACTGCTGGAGAACCTTTCCCAATTCTGCCTCTTGGCACGTGGAGAGTCACTGTTGAATTAGAATCTCTTGTAAGATAAAAGGACAGATAAGAATGACATCCAGTTTATTGTAGGGAGAAAAAAAATCTTTTCTTTACACTCCTCTGATTTAATTTAATATACTTTCATATATTCAGTAAAACATTTGGTTAAATTTTCTCATCTTTCACACTTGAGTCTGATAACCATGCATCAAACTGATGAAATCTGATCAATCAGACCTGTTCTCCCTAAATCTTCTCCTTATTGCCTATAATACCCACAGTAATTCTCCTTTTACAGCACTATGTTTAACTCTCTTCTATAAGGTTCTGGGATTTGTTGATGAGTCCTCAAGAGATGAAAAAACACATTTCAGGGAGAAAATTAAGAAGTAAAACTCCAGACTTCCCATACTAGTTTTAAACATGCTTCGCTTATTTTTTGTATATTGAGGTTCCATACAAAATTATGTTATAGCTTTAAAAAACATATATAATGAGCTGAAAATTAAATAACCTGAGATACATTTTAGAATAAACACACTCAAGATTTCTATTGAAAGGCAAACGTTAGGTAGGAAGGATATGATATCCTGTTGAATATCACTTAAGAACCCCTTAACAGGAATAATTTGATAACATTGGATATCATCAACTAGCAAAGAATTGACACAGACTGTCATTTTTTATTTCAGGATAAGAAAGTTTCAAAGTTTTTCATTCACCCCTGCCAAGGTCCAGCCTCAGTAGATCCAGGGTAATTCGAAGCGGGGACAGAGTTGGCGAGGAGAGACTTATTTATTAGAGATATAAAGAGAGATTAGGAAAGACTAGTGTAGTAGGAAAATTAGTGGAGAAAAGAGGCTGAATAACTTGGTTTACACAGGAGACCAATAAAGCTCCGAGACAAGGGGCTTGCACCATCTACGTAGGTCACCGGCACCTGCTTGAATAGCAGAGCATGCCCCGTCTTGGGCTCCCTCTCAAGTGGGTCTTAGAAGCCAGGGCAAATAAGTAGACATGGAGAGCCTCTGTGCTCCAGATGGGAATTCAGCCTGAAAGTGGAGAAAAGAACGACATGGGGGAGCCAAGCATTGGTGCCAGACCCACAAATTTATTTTCAAAAGCAGCTTATATGCCCCAAGTTGTACATAAAGAAATAATGGAATATGCAGAATTATGCAGGGGCAGCAGTTCTGACCCTTATTGAGACCAGGCTTTCCTTTTGCATACCTTCCCGTATACAAAAGGTCTCAGGTGGTTTTACATCATCTTCTGGCCAAGGGGCCTGTTAACATTTTTATGGCTCTTTTCCTAGATAAATGTCTATCAACCAGAAAACTCATTTTCCCTTGAAGTGTTTTTTCTTTAATCTGCATCACCCTTAAAGTACTAAATAAAGTTACATTCCTGTAGAACAAAGGTGCAGTGGGTTATAACAAAGAAAGTACTTAACTCAAAGATCTAATGTTGCTAATACCAGGGCTACTACCTGTTTTTTCTACATACAAGCTATATCAACAAATAAAAGATATGAACACTTGGCAGCAAGTATTGGCTCAACAAATGAAACCCTTAATCAGTCCTACTCTAATGATTTTGACTCCTCAGAAGCCCCTAAATTTCTAGGATGTTTTAAGCTTCCTGTGCCTCTCGCAGTCGGGAGGCCGCAAACAATCACATGCACAGCTGTAAGAGTCTGGACAAACCTGTCAGGCAGGCTAGAAAGCCATCACAGGGGTTTTTGGATTGAAACACTCTTATTATGCCCAGGAGACTTATTATCTAAAAGCTCTAGATTATCTTTTTCCAGAAAAAGGTGGTGGGGGGACAGCCCCCTGTTAATGTCAGAAGAGTAGGTGGAAAGCATAACACAGTAAAGCCGGCAGACTCTGGTTTTGGGGGTAGATGCTCAAGAAAATCCAGGGGGACCCCTGAGGCTTGGTCCTGCCTTTGTGTTTTGTCAGGCCCCTTTCCTCATGACCTTTGCCATGGGCGGGATTCCCCATGCTGGTTCCCGGCACACCCCATTTTCAAGAGTGTGACTTTTGCTTAGGAATCATAAACAGCCAGGAGATAAAATAGAGAAAGAGAAAAGAAGCAGGAAAATCACATATAAAATTTACATATTAGTAGATTAGTTTCCTAGGGCTGTAAAACACAGTGTCATAAACTGGGTGGATAAAAACAATGGAAACTTGTTTCTCATACTCTTAGCTGCAAGTCTGAACCAGGGTGTGAGCAAGGCCATGGTTCCTCTGACATCTGTAGGGGATTCAGATATCCTTGACTCTTCCTAGCTTTTGGTTGTTTGCTAGAAGCCTTCGACATTCCTTGGCTAGCAGCTGTGTAACTCCAATTTATGACTTCAGCATCACATAACGATCTTTTATGTCTATATCTTTACATGGCCATCTCCTTGTAAGGCTACCAATCATGTTGAATTAGATAACCCACCCTATTTCAGTATGAGCTCATCTTTATTATATCGGTCATTACTCTATTTCTAAATGTCACATTCTGAGGCATTGGGGAATTCAGATTTCTTCTGAGATAGGGAAAAGACTAGAATTCAATCCATAGCATCTGAGTTCAGCAAACTATCCATGGGCCAAACACAGCCATTGTTTTTATAAATAAATTGTATTGTAACACAGCCTACCAATTATTTTATAGTTGTCTATGACTGTTTTCATGCTGCATTAGTAGAGTTGAACAATTGTGATAAAGAACTTAAGCCTCCTGAAAATCTATATATTTAATATCTAATCTTTTGTACAAAAAGTTTGCTGACTCCAGCATTAGACTAAAATCATCCTTCTTTTTGTTAATATGCAAATGACATTGAAAAAGAGAGACAGACAGATGGACAGGCTATGGGTTGAACTAAAACACATTGCCATATATTTTGTAGCTCCTTCCATCAAAAGATGGGGTCTATTTTCCACCCCTTGAAGCTGGACCAAAATTGCAATCTGTTTTGACTAAGAGAGTGTGGCAGGTAATAATGTCTGAGATGTTCATTCTAGGCCTCAATGGATTCTCCAGCTTCCTCCTACTGTAAGGATGCTTCCTTTGCAAAGCCTTGAAAATGTCAGATTTAAAACTGAGGAGAGAGGGAAACCAAAGCATACATTTCCCAAAGGGACAGCAAACTCCTGAAATGGGGCATTATCCACAGCTGATATACCTCACATTGAGTAAAGCATATGAGAGCATATAAGTGGATTTCTTCAATTCTGTACACAAAAATGTATGCAGTACCATGGCCCCTATGCTTTTTGCTAAAATTATATTAAAATAAAACTAAGTGCTGGGTCATAGCACTTAGTTATGGATGGGTCACATCCTCCTGGATGATGAGGGCTAAATCTAATAATGAAGAAAGAGAGAGGTCAACCAATAGCCAGCAACAGGGTTCTGGATATCGAATGGGTATGTCTTAAATCCACCAGCCCTGGCCAGCCCTCTGGATGTCTACAGGTGAGGGACTACATAAAGAGAAATCATCAGAGGAACCACCCAGCTGAGCACTTATCCAACCCAAAGGCTTATGAGAAACAATAAATCATCATTGTTTTAAAGATTGGTTTTGGATAGATTTGTTATACAGTAATAGGTAACAGGGTCTTTTCCAGTGAGTCAGCTCTTTGCATCAGATGACCAACGTATTGGAGCTTCAGCATCCATCCTTCCAATGAATATTGAAGGTTGATCTCACTTAGTATTGACTGGTTTGGAAAAGACCCTGATGCTGGGAAGGATTGAAAGCAAAAGGAAAAGAGGGTGACAGAAGATGAGATGGTTAGATAGCATCATCGACTCAAAGGACATGAACTTGAGCAAACTCCAAGAGATAGTGGAGGATCAGGAAGCCTGGTTCGTGGGGTCACAAAGAGTCAGACACGACTTAGTGACTGAACAACAACACACTGGGTAACAGAAGAGAAACACTAAATCTGTGTGGATAAGTTTCCGTTGTTGTTGTTTACCTTGTCTGAGTATTAATTATATTAGCTACCTCCTTGGCAGTGTTGAGATAAATAGAAATATCTTGCTATAACTCCCCTAGAGTTTGCTGTCCCTTTGGGAAATGTATGCTTTGGTTTCCCTCTCTCCTCAGTTTTAAATCTGACATTTTATTTTGCGTGGTTCACTAACTTCTTTAATACAGCATGCCACAAATGGTGATACTTCTGGTATACAAAGTAAAACCTAAGGTTGTTTATTTAAGTTAATTTTTGTGTAGTGTAATTTGTCTGAATAAGATAATAAAATAATTCCATTTTGCACTGACTTGTGCTGTGACCCAGCACTTAGTTTTATTTTAATATAATTTTAGCACAAAGCATAGGGGCCATGGTACTGCATGCATTTTTGTGTACAGAATTGAAGAAATCCACTTATATGCTCTCATATGCTTTACTCAATGTGAGGTATATCAGCTGTGGATAATGCCCCATTTCAAAAAATATTTCATTAAAAAGAGATGAAGCTGTGGTAATTTTTCAATAGAAGAAAGAATGTCACCTACATACTATCCCCCAAGACACATATTTAACTATGAATATTTACAGAGATTTTAACTATATAATTGTTATTCTTCTTTCTGCCTCCATATGAAAGATTTTTATAGAAGACACTTATACAAATGGATGGTCTTTTGTTTGTATGTGTTTTCTTTTCTTTTTTTCTTTTTAAGTAGTTGAACGCTTGGCTAGTTTTATTGAATATACCATAGGGAACATTAACTGCAAACATAAAATACAAATTCTTAAATTAGACGTAGAAGACTTTTCCTGCTTTTATTGAAGCAACAATATATCATGGCACAGGACTTATTTGAGAGAACTTGAAAGTTACTGTGACCTAATGAAGACAAAGGATATGGAGAATACAAAACTTATTATTACAGAAACAAGTCAGTGTTGCCCATTTTAGATGCGAGAAAGTATCTTGTTTAAGTGTTCACAGAGAGCAGGAAGGGGGTGAAGTGACTAATATCTATTCTATCCCAGTCCTGAAAACACTTGTAAAGTCCACACTTGCTAAGACTCACAAATCTTGAATGTTAATACTGAGAATAAAGAGAGCTGTAACTACAATTTGCAAGTGCCCATCTCTGTAACAGACTCAATAACATTCTCTTAACTGCTTTCACGCCTGGCTTTGTATTTTTATTTCTCATTTCCCAATACATGTTATATTTTTCCACTTGCTTGTAAACTTTGTTTTATTAGATAATAATAAAAAGAAAATGGAGGAAGAGCCCAATCCTTTATTGGAATAAAACTATTCAAGTTAATTCTACTCTAAATCCTAGCAGTACTCAACTATAGGAAATTGAAAGGAACATATACTATCTAACAAAATGCTAACTGATTACTAATGAATTAAGAAGGAATAAAGTACTAATAGAAAACTATAGAGATCTTCTGTGTACAAACCCACTCTATAGCCCCTCAGTTACCATAATTATTTAACCAGCAAGTGGGTAACCACTGCATAACACAGCTAGATTAAGGGAGTTTATTTTAGCCATATACTTGGTTTGTCTGTATGCATCAATTTTGCATGTGACTAAACTCATCCTTTGAATATGAAGAAATATATTCTATCTGCACTGAAATTCTTCAAATCATTGTACTACTTTTCCTACACTCTCAGCCAATCTGTGCAGGGTACCTTCCACACAGACAATATAGAGTTATCTGCACATACATTCTGGTAATCCAGATGTTTGGACAGGATTTACTTCATTGCCAACTCCAGCAGTGGGGTGCTGATTGTCTTAGACCAAGCAGAACTTATCAACTTATTAGACAGAGTGACTTATTCAAAGATAGACTTTCAAGCCAATCAGAGACAATAAGAAGTGATATTTTCTTGAGGATATTTTTTAGGTGAGACCAACACTCTCTTGTCCCATAGAAGTGTAAGATACCAGCTTGAAGCTGATCAAGGTCTCCAAAAAGTCAGCAAAGGAGAACACCTAGAGGAAGTGAAAAAAAAAATACCATAAATGCATTGATTTCTGGAGGAGGAAATGGCAACCCATTCCAGTATTCTTGCCTGGAGAATTCCATGGACAGAAAAGCCTGGTGGGCTACAGTCCATGGGGCCACAAAGAGTCGGACATGACTGAAGCACTTTAGCAGCAGCAGCATTGCTTTAGTCCTGAACTGATTATGCTGGATTGTGCTGTGTTGACTTTAATAAGCCAAGCACATTTCTCAAAATATTCTTCCTTAATGGTTCTGGATTAGAGCTGGTAAAAAAGGAACTTTCACAGCCTTTTGAAGACATAAACAAAACAGCAACTGTCAGAAGTTCATTGTGATCAAACATGATGCTGCCGCTGCTGCTGCTGCTAAGTTGCTTCAGTCGTGTCCAACTCTATGCGACCCCATAGACTGGACTATGCAGCCCACCAGGCTCCCCCGTCCCTGGGATTCTCCAGGCAGGAACACTGCAGTGGGTTGCCATTTCCTTCTCCAATACATGAAAGTGAAAAGTGAAAAGGAAGTCGCTCAGTTGTGTCCAACTCTTAGCGACCCCACGGACTGCAGCGCACCAGGCTCCTCCATCCATGAGATTTTCCAGGCTATATAGCCTCAAAGGTCAGTCAGTCCCAGCTTGTCCTTCTTCTCCACTCAGTATACAGGTAGTCTTCCTGAATTGTAGCTCTGATGATTAATAGGAGCCCTAATCCAGATCCTTGGACTCAAATCCATAGAGGCGGTAGCCACCCAGGGACAACAGGTTCTCATAGACCTCTTCACTGCTCTCCCTTTATGGTTCCATTGTGATTACTGAACGTGCTCAGATTATCAGCTTTTCCCTGGAAGTTCTTACTTGTTCAACCATACAGTGCTTCAAGCCTAAACCCCATTTCAGACCACCATTTCCCCAGCTTCTCCCATACTTCTGCTAAGTTTAATTCTATAATCTCTTATTTGTATGGTATTCATACTGGCTCTGGGGCCCCAGGCTTCTCTGGTGGCTCAGACGGTAAAGTGTCTGCCTGGAGACAGGGAGACCCTGCTTCGATCCCTCGGTTGGGAAGATCGTCTGGAGAAGGAAATGGCAACCCACTCCAGTACTCTTGCCTGGAAAATTCCGTGGACTGAGGAGCCTGGTAGACTACAGTCCATGGGGTCGCAAAGAGTCGGACACGACTGAGCGACTTCACTTCATATACTGGCTCTGCTTCCTTCACTGATACAAATATTGGTAGTGAAAGTGGACTTAATTGGTTTCTCTAGGACAATTTGAAGAAAGAAAATGATAAATTATGATTTCAGAGCTTTAAATGTCTTAAAAGAAAAACTGCATATGTAATCAGAAAAAGTTTAAGACCTTCCTTAAAGCAATATAGTTAGACACAAGCAACTGGGGCTCTTCCCTTGGACCCTGCATCTCAGAGGTTCTACAGATTGGTATAACTTACTTAAAAATTACTGGTTTTCTCCAGAATACAGATATCCTATATGGGTTCCTCATGCCACATGTACAATTTTTTCTAAGCATTCCTTCAGTTTCTAGAACTGTCTTGTGCTATTAAGGACAGGGAGGGATATCTAGGCAGAGCACCCCAAACCTAATCTAGGATCTTCATGGGTCCTAGTTCTGGTTTTTACCATTTGGGATGATGGTAAAACTTTTACTTCGTGTAGGGATTAACCTTGAACTCTGTATCTGGGCTTCTATTCCATACAGATGTAATCTGATCACTTTCCCTGGCTAGAACAGTAGTTAATTTACAGTCCACTGTTTTGTGTAAAGTTGCAACAGCTGAATGGTATTGACATCCTGATTTTGTAGTATACGCACTCAGGTTGGACACAGGACAAATTTAGGGCGCTGGGCTATCGACATGCCTTCACTGACCTTTGGGACGAGCCACATCTCTAGGTCCATGTGTCACCTCCACTTGGGCATATATTGACTTCAGTGCTCTCTCTCATCTGCATCATTGACAATAGCAGTGATAGTAGCAGACGTCCTTTTCCTGTGCACTTCCAATAGTGACACTCAGCATGGTCACCCTAACCTTCCACAGGTTCCACACCACATACACAGTATTTTTCCCAGAGTATTTATACCTATGATATTCACAAATTATCAAGACCATTGTCTTGCCGTGCCAATGGGGCTTTCTGATTAATACCTTCTGTTGACTTCAATTGATGTGGCTGTGTCATATTTTCTTAAATAAGTCTTAAGAACTAACAGGTAAGGGACAGAAACTCTATGTGAATGAAAGCCTTCACCTCAGTTCACCCCAGGGCCTTACCTATCCTCTTTGCTGTTATCAGTTTGTGAAAAGCAAGAAGTCTTGAGAAGATACAGTTGAACAATGAGCTGTTCTTTGTTTTTACTATAAAATTCCAAATGGTAAATCTAATGAGGCAAAATATTAAATATCATTTTCCTGTATACTTTGGTTGAGACTTGCACTTGTGGTTATCATAAACATAACATAGCAATCAGTTTGGGAAGAGTCCCTGGAAGTCAGTTCCTAGACAACAGTAGGAGTATTGCAGTGTCATGCGTAACAATGTATTACAAAAAGCATTGAATACATGGTATTAGGGAATTGAAACAATGAAAACAGATTTTGAAGAGCCATGGTGTTTTGAGTCCACTTAGTATTTTTTAATATTGATGATCATAGTTGTAATTTCCAAGATCCTGACTTATTTTTATAACAGCCTTTCTACTTATTTCCATAAAAGTCATTTTCAATATGAAAAACATAAGATTATTTCTTATAATTAAGTAGAAAACAAATATCTTTAAAAGATATCAAAATTTTAAATCAAACTATTTAATTATAGCAGAAATATTCACTTTTTAATGAAATCTATTTTTTTGAGCTCCAAAATCACTGCAGATGGTGATTGCAGTCATGAAATTAAAAAATGCTTACTCCTTGGAAAGAAAGTTATGACCAACCTAGATAGCATATTCAAAAACAGAGACATTACTTTGCCAACAAAGGTCTGTCTAATCAAGGCTGTGTTTTTTCCAGTGGTCATGTATGGGTGTGAGAGTTGGACTGTGAAGAAAGCTGAGTGCTGAAGAATTGATGTTTTTGAACTGTGGTATTGGAGAAGACTCTTGAGAGTCCCTTGGACTGCAAGGAGATCCAACCAGTCCATCCTAAAGGAGATCAGTCCTGGGTGTTCATTGGAAGGACTGATGCTGAAGCTGAAACTCCAATACTCTGCACACCTCATGCGAAGAGTTGACTCATTAGAAAAGAGTCTGATGCTGAGAGGGATTGGGGGCAGGAGGAGAAGGGGACGACAGAGGATGAGATGGCTGGATGGCATCACCAACTCGATGGTCATGATTTTGGGTAAACTCCGGGAGTTGGTGATGGACAGAGAGGCCTGGCGTGCTATGATTCATTGGGTAGCAAAGAGTTAAACATGATTGAGCAACTGAAGTGAACTGAACTGATTCAATGTTAATTATTTTTATAAATACAAAATTTCAACATTTTGGCACTCAATGTCTAGCAAATTGCCTGTATAAAGAATTAATACTGGCTTTACAATATTTGAGTCAGACCAAAATATATACAAATATGTGAGTAACATAAGAAAACATTTCACAGCCACAGATATTTTAAATACCTTTAGAACCACAAGTTAAAACAGAAAGAGAAGCAAGAAAAAGTGCACTTGGCAGTGTGCTTTTATTATGTAAGATTCTATTACATTTGGAGAAGGCAATGGCATCCCACTCCAGTACTCTTGCCTGGAGAATCCCAGGGACAGAGGAGCCTGGTGGGCTGCTGTCTATGGGGTCGCACAGAGTCGGACGCAACTGAAGCGACTTAAAAGCAGCAGCAGCAGCTATTACATTCATGATACCTGAGAGCTAGAATTGACATTATATATATATATATATATATATATTTTTTTTTTTTTTCTTTTCTGTTACCCAAGTGATTTTATAGTGTAAATCCTTACCTCACTTCAAAAAAGAGTCTGTCACTGGCACACACAAATTTCGCTGTATATAGGCATTCAGACATGACTTTTGAGAGCACAGAACACAAGATATATTGAGGTTTCTATAATCTAATACTTAATACTCAGCAGGATTGGTGGGTACTCTAACATGGAGCATCCTTTAAAGTATGGAATCATGGGTCCAGTTCTAAGAGCTGGCTTTTAAATTTTAGCTTTTCTGAATTATTTGGTATCAGAGAGCTGTCTCGTCACACTTGCAGTTGACACGATGTGGACCTAATTGTGTTGTTCAATATCACAGATTCCAGGTGCAATTTCCTTGTATTCCTAGAGAATAGAAACAATAGAAACACTAGGCATATTTTTCCTGTAAATTCTTATTTGGTATTTTAAGTTACCAAGGGCAAAGTCCTATATCTATAGTGCTGATGATCTGAGTATAAGATGAGTCTGTGCTTTTCCAATTCATAATCCATCTCAGTTTTAGCACTTCAGAATTTGTTGGGGGAGAAGAAGAAAGAGTGTGCCCAATCAGCTCCATTATTCCGTTATCTATTAGTCCATTGCTGATCCTGATCATAGATCATAGAGATAGATAGGCAGATAAATATATATATATGTGTGTGTGTATATACATATAAATGTGTGTGTACATACATATATGTATATAAATCTACACACATATTTCTGTTGTTATATGACATTTGATTTGAAAGGCATTAAATATGATGATTTCAGATTGTAACTTGATATATTAATAATTCCCATAATCCATTTTAATAATGATCCTACTGTATGTGAGATTTCATTTGAAGTGAAAGTTTTGAAGTTGTAAAAAGTGCCAGAAAGCAAGATATCTACTTTATGGATGTGTTATTTACCCTGCTGGGAAAGTTTTGATTATTTTATGGAAAGCCTTCTCCAGTAGAGCTTACACTTTGAAAATTTATGATGGAGTTTCACACACTACAAACTTTCCCAGATTTTGGTTAAATTAAGAGGCCTTCTGGACAGCTTTATCATAAAAGCTGCATACAAGGCTATTTTACAACCTTGCAAGGTAACAGTAAAGAGAAACAAAGTTTCGGTGATATGGAAGGAAGAATGATTTCACCAAGCTATAGATCCCATAAGCAAGGTTTAGGTCTATGAATAAGTTCCCCAATGTCTTAATTTTAGATGGTATAGGGGCTGTGAAAACATTTTGAACCTTTTATGAGCACTCTTGAACACAGTGTACTTATATTAAGATCAGATTTCTTTACGACTTCAAGACTGAATGTCATTTTTTAAATAATTGAAGCCAAAAGATCAATATGAAGCTTTTCAAAATGCCTAGAAGTAGCTGACCTAAACAGAATATGCTCACTTTTTAAGATGGATGCTGCATTTTATTGTTTAGTCCTATTTAACCTGCATCCTGCTTCCGTTGTCTTAATCTTTGTTAGTTTGTTTCCTAATCTCTGTAATTTTTTTTAAATTAGAGGATAATTGCTAATGAAGTGAATCAGCTATATATATATATATATATATATATATATATATATATTACATATATCCCCTCTCTCTTGGACCTCCTTCCTCCCACCCACCCCACCCCTCTAGGTCACCCCTCTAGAGCACCAAGTTTAACTTACTGTGCTCTACACCAGGTTCCCATTAGCTATCCATTTTACATGTGGTAATGTATTTGTGTCAAACCTAATCTCCCAGTTCATTCCACCCTCCCATTAATCCCCTGTGTCCACACATCCATTTTCTATGTCTGCATTTCTCTTCCCGCCCTGCATAAATGTGATAAACACATATAATGGGATATTGCTTCTGTGCTCAGTTGTTCAGTCTTGTCCAACTCTTTGTGACAAGCTTGCTAGGCTCCTTTATCTGCGCAATTTTTCCAGTCAAGAATGCTGGATTGGGGCACTATTTCCTACTCCAGGAGATCTTCCCAACCCAAGGATCAAACCCATGTCTCTTATGTCTCTGCACTGGCGGGCAGATTCTTTATCACTCTCACTGCCTGGGAAGCCCATAATGAAATATTACTCAGTCATAAAATGAAATGAAGCCAGGTCATCTGTAGAGGTATGGATGAACTTAGAGTTTATTATATTATCACATATATATGTGGAATCTAGAAAAATGGCACAGATGTAATGGGTTTTTAAATAAGACCTCATATAATTGTTGTAATGATTGATATAATGCATGTGAGCTGATTAATAAGATAGTGCATATAAAGCCAAAAATATATTACCTGGTACATGGTAAGCAGTTAATATAGTATTTCATTTATTGACAGTTTTTAAAGATAGCATGTGCAAAACACTGGTTGAATAGCTGTGTAGTTTACCTATACTATTTCATTGTCTCACTTTTTAAACATCTGTCTTAAGAAATACAAATTTGATACATGAAAAATGGCATGCAATTCACATGCTACAGGCACAATGGTGAAAGTGACCTCTCATTTTTCTTAAGACCTCAAGATTCCATAAAAATTTAATCCATAATTCAGAAACATCAGTTGCTGCATTGAGTTCACCAAAGAAAGAATTTATATCCAGGAAAGGTCAGGGTAAGAAATATAGATATTACCTATATATAGACTAAAATATGATAAACTAGAAGGATGTCATCAAATATGGATTGTCTGATCTGTAACGTATAAAAGATGTGTCTAAATATGAAAGGGAAAGATTTTAAAATAATGCTTTAAATTGCATGCATTCAAATTAGTGTTTTTGAGAAAGAAGATAGTAGGGAGAGGAGTTAAAGATGAAAAGAAAGTACATGTAGTCACAGTCTTAGTTAATTTTTTGTTACAAGTAAGCAGACTCCTTACTAAATAGCTTCTAGCTATATATATATATATATATATATAAATCCTGTTTGTTTTATTGTTAGAAATAGGCATTCAAACTCTTTAAAAACTATTAACCCTACAAAGTGTTATTATTCCCATCATACTACAAAAGATACAAAGGCTCAAGAAAGAAATTATCTCGTGATACATGAATTATATATGGAGCCACCAGGATTTAAACTGAAATCTGTCTGAAAAATCTATGCTCTTTCCACAGCATCATGCTGCCTTTCCTGGAAAGTGAGTACCAGCTGGGCAAATATCACACCTCGATTTCTGTTTTTCTTTGTTTTACTGTCAGCTAAGACAGTGCTTTAACAAATTACACGTACTCATTTGGAATTCTGTCGAAAGAACAAAATGAAACAATAAAGAATTTCAGTGACAAAAAGCTCACTGCCTAAAAGGCATTTATTTCCACATTCATATAATTTTAAATGTTCAAAACTTTCTGACATTGGATAATGGACTAAAGTAAATTAGTACTATGAAATTTCTCTTTTGCTCCCTTAGGGAAGGAAGCATGTCTTATTTTGCTTTGTTTCTCCAACCATAGTGACTGGAATTTCAATGAATGTTTCTTGAGTCAATGAAAAGATTTATATGTGGGTTAGAGAGTCAAGTAAGCATAGTGATGAATTTCGCATTTGGGACATTGTATAGATATTTTTGGATGCAAATGTGTGACATATGTTTTTACTTACACTGCAGAAAATCTTCAATATAATTGTATATTAACAACTACTAATATAAATAAGCAAAAATTATATACTGCTTAATGTTCATTAGTAAAAATAAAATTTATCATCTCTATTTTTAGTTCTTTTCACTATATTGTAATTTATTTAGATCATAAGATCTTCACCTAAGGTAATTGTCATAAATAAGTAGTATTTAAATGATCAGAGAATTAAACTAAAGAAGAAATATAGAAAAACAGGGACAGCTTTCTCTTTATCAAGATCATTACAATCACTAATTTGCTGTGATATGTGGTCTTAATAGGAATAGTAGCCTGCGGTTAAATAATGATACATTTAGGCTACAAGCAAAAATATAGGTATAGGGGAAACACAATTTGTTGAACTACACATAATTTAAATTGAACTATATGAGATTATGATACTTGGTCACATTTACCTAGAAAAAACAACAATTTCGTATGGTTGAACAGAAAAATGATGGGCACTCTGTTGTTTTTGTTGTTACCTCGTCTCCTAGGCTTAGAGCTGTAAAAATGGAGTTTAAGTTTTGTTGTAGAAATTAAAGGACTGCTGGAGCATAGTGAAAATTCAATAAATAGTAGCTATTATTTGTATTAGTAATAAATTAGAACTTTAGCTATCATGTTGTTGAAAGCATACTTTTATTGTGTTAAGTAGCTAGCCTCCTGCTATTGATCTTTTTCTACAATATATTGTACATTATGCTCATACTGTTCTTCAGATGTTCTGAATATGAACTAATCCAGATAGAGAAGAGTGTAGACCTGACCAATGGTTTAGTGTTTGACTTTCTTTTCTAAATATCACAAACACACATGCAAAAAAATTTTCCTTCAGGAAAATTCTTGAGAAGAAGCCCAAGAGACTTCTTGCTCAATTCTTTGCCAAACAAAACCTCTAGAATTTTCAAAATTCGTTTCAGATGTACTCCCAAGGAGCACAATTGTCTGATCTGCACCTTGAATGGGTTATAAGCCGTGCTGACCTATATTGTATATGCCGAGCATGGATCTTTCCAGGATGTCAACAGAAGTTTTGTACATAACACTGGTTCAGAATGTACAAGAGAAATCTGCATAGCAGAGGAGTAAATGGATATTTTCTTTTTTTTTAATTTTAAATGATACCACCTCTAATTTTTCAAGTGTCAAGAATGTAAAATAATAATGGCAGTATGAAGTATAATTTTGCAATTGCATTAAACTGAAAATAATTTATGAAGTCCAATCAGATAAGAAAAATTTTCAGATGGGAAAAGTAAGAATGCCCTTGACCTAATTAAGTCATCATCAGCATAGTAATTTAGAGTTAGTTTGCTATTTGTCCCTCTGTTTTTCTCTCTACATTTACCAAGAATAGTACCCAGTGGTATGTTCTGGTTTTATTTGCCAAGCACTGATATATATGTCACCTTTTATCCATATAAGCGCCCCAGGTTGTGCTAGTGGTAAAGAATCTGCTTGCTGATGCAGGAGACGCTAGTGACTTGGGTTCGATCCCTGGGTTGGGAAGATCCCCTGGAGGAGGAAATCCACTCCAGTATTCTTGCCTGGAGAATTCCATGGACAGATGAGACTGGTGGGCTACATGCATGGGGTCACAAAAGAATTGGACATGACTGAGCATGCGTGTACTACTTTACCTTTTTTTTTTTTCATTTTTCTTACATAATATCTTTCTTTCTTTTTCTTTCCCCCCTCAGTACAGGGTTCTGTATAACACGTGGAAGATACTAAACACAAACTCCTTTCTTGGTATCTGGCTCTATTCTGCCAATGTGAGTTGTCCTGGGAATTACTTTGAAGTTCTTTCTTTTACTCTTTCAATCGATTTTCCCCCAGAATGTCAGCTTTTCCCTGTAAACCACATCCTTAGTGGCTGTCAGCTTCTGAAAAAAATATTGGAAGCGGCATTTGATACCACAGTTACCTGCAAGATCCCTGAAGCCAGACAGGATCAGGCTTTAGTGCCTCAAACCTGCAGTATGGAATGGCAGCTCTGTTGCCTGGGTCACTTGCTAAGGACAGGAGAAAAAAAAAAAAAGAAAAAATGTACTTGAAGTGTTGCATGTCACAAGGAAGCAAAGCTGTCAAGTACAAACAACTGAAAACAGCATTTTGCAGAACCAGAAATCACTGCTTGAAAATAAGACACATGGCTGTAGGCAGGTCTCACAGTTGGGTGCTGAGCTGTCTTCAACCACAGACTGGAATTACCTGCACGTCAGATGGACCAAGGCCATTTTATGCTTAGTCAAGGAAACTGGGGCCTGAAGGAATACTCAAGGAAAAAAAATTTAGAAGACTTAACAGTCATAAAATACTTTAAGCGTGAATGCAATTTTAGTTTTTTCCAGAGATATCTACATTTTAACCACAATTACATGTTTTATGTAAACCTTAATTGAAGGAGCTTTTGAGTTAATCCATTATCATGCATTATCACTAGGATAGGGATCTGAACAAGGAGACAGAACTGTTAAATTAACCTAATACCAGATTGTCAGTTCTGGGAGGTACAAGCTTCATTTACTTGATCTATGAGAATGATTATATGTTAGAACAGATGAGGGCCGGAGGGATTCTAGACTCCAATCCTATCACTTTTTTTGGGAAGAAGATGAAAAAATTGAGGACTAGACTTGAAATAACAGGAGAGGAAACAACTGAAATTCCTGCCCTAAGGATAGTGTCCACAGACACTTTCATGCTTGTAGTCAAATGTTCAACTTCAGCCTTCTAAAACAGTTTCTCTATGCATTTTGAGACTCATATGTAAAGAGAAATGTTGCCTATAGTTAATATATCGTATTATGAGCATATATTGGTAATATAATTATATATGTAAAGCTATATATGTGGTTATATATCATATATAGCTAACATTTTAATACAATGTACTTTGGGGTTTTTTTTAATCTATCTACACACACACACACACATATATAGCTATACATGTGTGTGCCTGTATACATGTGTGTGTGTATATGTGTGTATATAGGACATAAGACAGTTTCAGAGGTTCCATGAGGTCTTTCTGTTTCCAACCTCACCTCTGTGTAAGGTTAGGTTTTCTTCATGTACATCAATTAAAAACAACATACCCAACAGGTTGAATTCAGAAGCAGGTATGAGAATCCAAAGAGATTTGCAAAGCTATAAAACCACTACCTTTATTAAATATGTTATTTTGGAAAGTTTAGTGTGTTTTTGTAGCAATATACTAGTTATATGAACATGAAATATGTTTTATTTAGTTTAAAATAAATAAGTAAATATTTAAACTGTTTTCGTATCTAATATAATAACCACCAATAGATGCAAACCATATTAACAAAACATCTTTGGGATCCTGAATAATTTGTAACAGCATAAAGGTTCCTGAGAAAAAACATTTTGGGACCCTCTGGACTAAACAATTATCCATAAAGTAACTTAGAGTAAGAGTTCTGGGCATGAGGAGGTCTTATACTGAACAGTGACTGGTTACCCTGAAGTTCCTAGTTTGAAGGATTTGAGAGAGGCCAACTAACATAACATTGCAGAACGCAGAAGACTGAGGTGTACACAGAGAAGAAATAAATGAGGAGCAGGCAGGCAATAAGTCTTCCCAGGTAGTGCTAGTGGTAAAGAACCTGCCTAGCAATGCAGGAGACTAAGAGATGCAGGTTCATCGTGAGTTGGGAAGATCCTTTGGAGAAGGGCACAACTACCCATGCCAGCATTCTTGCCTGGAGAATCCCATGGACAGAGGAGCCTGGTGACAGTCTACAGCATGACAAAAAAGTTAGACACAACTGAAGCAACTTAGCACACAGGGGGCAATAATAGACCAGAAATGTATCAAGGGCATGAGTAGAAAATAGACTAGAAGGAAAGCAGACCCGGATGCAACACCAGAATAGACAGGATCCCTGGGTCAGTGAGCAGTGGCCATACCCTCCCCATTATGGAGTATCTGGACTGAAAATGAGCTTCCATGTTCCCTTGAGACAATCCCATCTATAGGGATGTCTGAATGTATGGCCACTGCTCTGACACTATCTCCAGCTCTTTCTTATTTTCTTATATATCTGCAAACTAAAGGAGGATTTGAAGAAAGTCATTATAAACAGGCAGTCCTATGACTTTTCTGATCACTCTTGAGAGAAGAGAAAGTCTTGGAATAACTTTGAACAGGAAACATAGTCTCAATGACATGGCAGACAAAGATAAAACCTAGTTACATATAATGACCATAACTCCAACTAGATTTGAAGGTAAATCACCTCTTCCCTCCCTTGCTTGCCAACTGGAGACCTTGGAGCAGCTTCCTGGGACAGGCACTGGGCTCTTTCTCTCCTTACCCGCCCTTTATGGTGCCTCCTTGCTATGCAGGAAAATGCCTGCCTTTTCTCTCTGCATTGCTGCTGCAGAAGTTCTAGTGTTAAGGGATTTTATCTTCTCTGAACCTGGCAAATATTAACAGCTGATTCATGTGGAGGCATTTTTTGTAGATTTGCTGGAGATTTTCTGGCTGAGTCTTTTCTAATTCTGACTTTCTTCATGTACACCATGCTGTATTTATTCACTCATTCTTGCCTGACTCTTTGGAACCCCAAAGACTGTAGCCTACCAGGCTCCTCTGTCCATGAGGATTCTCCAGGCAAGAACACTGGAATGTGCTTCCATACCCTCCTCCAGGGGATCTTCCCAACCCAGGAATCGAACCCAGGTATCTTCCATTGCAGGTGGATTCTTTACCATCCGAGCCACCAGGGAAGCCCCCTCATGTACACAGAACATCTTAAATTGGCCATACATTTACTTTCTCCACCTCTGCTCCCAAGAGTCTAGCCAAAAGCTGACCAGGGTCCCTGAGGTTACTTCAGATTAAAATGTATGCCACAGTTTTCATGTCTAGTCATCTGTCATCAAAGTACAATTACAAGCTGCTGTGATGAAAGGCTTCAGATATGTTCTGTGTGTGTATATGGGTGAGGAGGCCAAAATTGCAGTGACTACTTTCAAAGAAATCCTCTATACTCTTTTGACCTTTATTTGTTGTTGTTCAATCACTCAGTTGTATCCAACTCTTTGTGACTCCATGGTCTGCAGTATGCCAGGCTTTCCTGTCCTTCACCTACTTACTCTCTTGCTCAGACTCATGTCCATTGAATCAATGATGCCATCCAACTATCTCATCCTCTGTCACCCCCTTCTCCTCCTGCCCTCAGTCTTCCCCAGCATCAGGGTCTTTCCCAATGAGTCTGTTCTTTGCTTCAGGTGGCCAAAGTATTGGACCTTATTTACCACTGCTAATAGAAACAGGGTTCAGAGTAATATAACTAGTTTCTGGCAATTTAATTTAAAACTTTGAATAAAAAAGAAAAAACATGTACCTCTTTTGGAGTGAAGCATCTATTATAGATCGATGCCTTAGTTGAAACTTTCCAACTTAAGGCCCTGTTGCACATCCTGGTAATGAGCTCCCTTTAATTGAAGAAATCTGCTTTTCTTTGCAACATGAAAGAGCCTTTTAACATTAAATGCCTTACGGTGTTACATATAAGAAGTACACTTAGCATTATGACCCAATACATGCATAAACATATTTATGAATTTATACACACTCCGAAAAGTTTCTCAAAATCTTTTCATTCTCTATAACTTTATTCTTATCACAATTTTTCTAAGCCCTTATTGTGATTTTTTATTTCTCAACTCTTTATTTTTCCTGTTAACAAAAATATTTCTCCTTTATCCCTCTACAGTGAGCCATTGTTTCAGCTTGAAGCCACAGTAAAAATAAATAAATAAATAAGTTGGGAAAAATTTCCCCATCTTTGACCAAATCATAATTACTAATATAATAGAGGATTTTAGGGGGGAATTAATCTTTCCTTTCAGAGTTATGAGAGACCTTATAGTCCAGGAGGCAGCCTGAAAACAGTATATAAAAGAGTGGATTTTGGGAGAAAGTGAAAATGAAAGTCGTTCAGTCATGTCTGACCCTGTGTGACCCCATGGACTATGCAGTCCATGGACTATTCTCCAGGTCAGAATAGTGGAGTGAGTAGCTGTTCCCTTCTCCAGTGGATCTTCGCAACCCAGGGAGCTAACCTGAAATGATAGCTGTTGTACATCTTAAACATCTACCTTTGGAAGAATTATTCTTTTATCCCCAACCATATAAATTCTGCTTAAGTATTTTGCTAAGATATCATGGTACATTTTTCTAGGGAGAAGGGAAAAATCTAAGTCCAATAATGCCATAAAATGAGTGACCTGTGAAGGACTATATAAAGAAACATCTTACTAGCAATGGACAAAAAAAATTCAGAAGGAATTGGGACCCATGAGAGCCACTATTTTTACCTCATGATTATTCCTACAATCGGTTCTGCTTATGTGGATGTGTGGGCAAAACAAGAACTGATGTATTTACCCACAACCTACTCAGGGCCAAAGGTTGTATGAGAATATGTTTGCACATCAATAGGCATCTTTTACTCCACCTAATAATTTTAACAGTTTTCAAAGGCTTTTGTAATAAGTACCCAGACTTGGTGGAGAAGGAAATGGCAGCCCACTCCAGTATTCTTTCCTGGAGAATCCCATGGATGGAGGAGCCTGTTAGGCTGCAGTTCATGGGGTCACAAAGAGTCAGACACGACTGAGCGACTTCACTCACTCACTCACCCAGACTTTGTGGCTTAACTCACAGAAATTTACATTCTCATGTTTCTGAAGATCAGAAGTTTGAGACTGAGATGCCAGCAGGTTGGCTTCTTCTGAGGTTTCTTTTCTCGGTTTGTTGATGAATGAGTCTTCTCCTTGTGTCTTTTCTTGATTTTCCCTCTTTGTCTTTCTTTTGTCCTAACCTCTTCTTATAACAACACTGGTCATGTTGGGTTAGCACCCACCCTTTAGATCTTGTTTTAACCTAATTACCCCTTTACAGATCTTACTGCCAAATACATTCACATCCAAAGGTTACTGGGGGTTAGGGCTTAAATATAGAAATTGGTCTGGGGAGCGATACAGTTCAGCTCACAGCGTTGCTTTAGTTATAGACCTCTGCTAACCTGACTGAGAGACTTTCACTTTCACTATCCTGCTAACTGCTAAAGATGTTGGCACCTGGATCATATATTTATTTTTTGCTCCTTTTTGTCATCATCATGAATATCTTCAAGATTCAGGTAGATAATGGCTCTATCCCTACATATCCATAATCTACATATTTCACATAAGTAGTTCACTTCTATTATCAACCTCTAATTGTTGAGTTCAACTCGACCACAGGTTCCTGAAAGCGTGGTACAGCGAAAGAATGAGAAACACTCAAGAAAGTTACCACCAACACCCCCATGAGGTGAAGGTGCCCAAACTGATCTCAAGTCTACTTAATTATACTTTTTGAGACTTACTTGTACATGTTTACATGAGCATAGCAGGCCAAGTGGCCTTCAATGATAATCCTGTGTCATTAACATTTAACATTTTGGTATCCCTGTTTTTCTGCCTCAAGTGCAAAGACCCAGTTAATCTTTACGTGCCTCCCAAGTGCCAAAGATAGGAACAGTCTGTTGATGGTTTCCCATCCCCAGGTGTACATCCTGCTTTCAAGACGTTTTTTGTTCCTTCTTGGATTCCTTCAGGAGTCACATACTGGAATCCTGTCCTCTCAGCAAGATTGTTTAATTCTTTTGCCAGGCCTTTTAATAGGCCTTTCTCCTATACCTAATGGTAGCATTTATATCCGTTTCACCACTGCACACTTATATTTCAGTGCCTACTGTGTAACCAAGGCTTTCCACTCTTTTAATTCTCTCAGATTTTGTACTTATCACACCTATTATCAACCTTCATTGTGATTCTTTTTAACTCTTTTTAAGAGCTCTTTTTAACTCTTTTTCTTGCAAAATAAATCCCCTTCTTTTAATTTCATCTCTACTGAGTCATTAATTTGTCTTCAAACCAGAGGAAAACATGAATCAGACAAAAATTTCTTATCTCTTCTTCCACATGTAACTGTTGAGTATGTGTATTTTCTATTACTGCATACCAGGTTATTACAAATTTAGTACATAAATCAAAAATTATGAGTTTAGAGCTTTCATGGGTCTGTAGTCCCTGTGAGAGTTAACTGGATCTTCTTCTGCGGTCTCACAAGGTTGAAATTAAGGTGTTGGTGCCTGCATGCATACTAAGTCACTTCAATTGTGTCTGACTCTTTTTGACCCTATGGATTGGATCCCACCAAGTGCCTCTGTCCATCAGATTCTCCAGACAAGAGTACTGGAGTGGGTTGCCATGCCCTCCTCCAGGGAATCTTTCCCACCCAGAGATCAAACTCATGTCTCTTATGTCTCCTGCTTTGGTAGGCAGGTTCTTTACCACTAGCGCCATCTGGGAAGTCCAGACCTGAAATCTCTTCTAAGGCTTAGCATTCTCTTGCAAACTCATTAAGGGAGGGAAAAATTAATTTTCTTACTGTTCTGACCGAAGTTATTGCTTGTTCTTGCTAGCTATAAACTAGGGCCTGCTCTCAGCCTCTGAACGCCTACCTTCAGTTCTTTTGCCTTGTGGCCTCTTTCTCTTTATCATATAAGTTTACTTCATCTTTGATGCCAACAGAAGAATGTCTCTCTGTCACTTCATCTTCTTTTAGAGGGCTGACCTGTTTGGATTAAGCCAACTAAAGATATAACTGATCAGTAACCTAATAAGGGGAATGATATATCATCATATTCATTCTTCTGGGATTTTAAAGGGCATATATGTGAGAGGATAGGAATCTCAGAATCTAGCTTAGAATTCTGGCTACCCCACGACAACTGGAGAGCATCATACAACTGTGTTACCCCAGGAACTTCAAATGCATGATATACAAAAATTAATTATATCCTCAACAGAGTCAGACATTACTGAGGTGACTTCGCATGCATACATGCAGCAGGCATCTTATTCAAATTAATTTTTTTGTGGGTAAGGACTGGATAAGTATGTGTTTAATGTATTAACAAAAGGAATAAGTGTTGTATTGTGATTCAGGAAAAAAATATCTTATTTATACTTAAGCTTTGGTTTTCCTTCAAACTCTCTCCAATTCTAACATTAAATGAGAATGTAATTGTACATCTTTAATAAAAGAAAAACTACCTATTGAAATAAGAAAAGTCATACCCTTTAAAATTACTTTTATAACTTAGGTTATAAAAGTAGGTTAGTTTGTTTTTCCAGTAAGAAATATAAACATGAAAAAAAGATCTCATTGTAAAATAATCATTGGAGAACAGGAATTATAAAATTATTATGCTATAAATTATTTATGGACTTGTTATGTTACAGTGAGAGAGAAGCAGTATATAGTCATCAACTAATCTGCAAGAATTCATTAACACCCTCACACTGTTTTATAATTAATATTTTGATTAACCTCCTTACACAGTTTTGGAATTTATACTTTGTGTATAAAATATATAATATAATCTAGGAGTGTGTATATATATATGTATATATATGTATATATAATAGATTATATTATTATTTGGGGCAAGGTCTATGTATTATTAATCTTTGTCTTCTTCGCACCAAATAAAATACCTAGAAAAAGGAAATTATTAGTTATTTATTGAATAAAATAAGAGATTGACTAATAAGTAATCTGATGTACAGAACACTGAAACAAAGCTTGCAAAGGTAAGACACTTTCTTAGGTCATAATTTTCAAAAACATTTGGAAATGTAGAAAGAACAGTCCAGAAGATGTTAGTGCTAAAAATACAGACTTGAGATATATCTGTGAAGGTGGGTTTGCTTGTACATATAAATTAGGGCTAATACTACAATTAACTTTGATCCTTTTTACCCCAAACCCTTTGCAGAGTCCTTTTTTATCCCACATCCTATATGCTTCTGTATTGAATTTTTTTGTATTAATTTAGCTCCCAGTCTCCATTTTCTTACCATTCTAATATATAGTACAGACACATTTAGATGAAGTATCATGAATCATCAAGATATTGCCCTGCTTCAAAGGCACAAAATATTCCTCCTAACTACCAAATTAAGGTGAAATAACCTGGTCCCATTTTCCCTTTATAGATCAGCATGCCAATTCATGTTACTTGTATTCGAATCTATTCAATGCAACCTTGTTTCCTAAAAATATTGGTGTACATAACTTCTCATTCTGTTTTCTCTCTCGGGAATAGCTTCCTTCATTACTGTATTTCAAAATTTTAAACATTTTCAAGTATCTAACTCATATGTTGTATTTTTCCTGAAGTCTCCTTAAACTTAACAGCAAGAAAGTGTTTACATGCTCTTGTCTTTTAAAACATGTGTTTTTTTTTCTGTTTTCTTATAGTATTTATTGTTTGCTATCATGTGCAATAGTTCTTTATATGCTTTATGACTTTCTTATTGAATGGGAAACTTTTTTTAAGATAAGGGTTTTTGTATTTTGGAACCCAGTTTTCTGTGAGGTGGCACAAAATAGACTCAGTGGAGTATTTTTTCATTGACAGTATACAATAATCATTGATTGAATCTTATAATATGCCTCATACTTTGCATGTCTATCCAACCAACAACACAGATACAGGATCCCTAATTTAAAGCAAAGGCACAGACATATGTTAGTAACAGGATAGAGATTTGTATATTAACTTGTCAAATTTTAAAACCCATACACTACTGTATAACTCAGCTCCCACTCTAAATAGTGAAGAAACACCTTGATAAAATTTTGAAAAGGATTGAGCTTTCACTCTTTGAAAATTGAAATTTGGTTTAGACACACTTACACTTGTGCCTCTATTTTTTAAGCATTTTAAAAATTTAAGTATAGTTAATTTTCAGTGCCATGTTAATTTTAAGAGTATGGCAAAGTAAATCAAATGTGTGCTTGTATATTCTTTTCCAGATTGTTTTCTGTTATAGCTTATTATATGATAATGAATATAGTTCCATGTGCTATATAGTAGGTACTTATTTATCTATTTTATATATAGTAACATGTATATGCTAATTCCAAACTCCTAATTTCTCCCTTCCCATCCCTCCACTATCTTTTTTGATAACGTAACTTTGATTTCTATGTCTGTGAATCTATTTCTGTTATACAAGTTCAGTTCAGTTCACTTTAGTCACTCAGTCATGTCCGACTCTTTGTGACCCCATGGACTGCAGCACGCCAGGCCTCCCTGTCCATCACCAACTCCCAGAGTTTACTAGGGTTAGGGGTTAGGGTTAGGGCTAGGGTTAGGGGTTAGGGTTAAGGTTCCCAGCCCATAGTCACTAGAATAATCTACTCTCTGAGCAGGTTAACCAGAGATGTTTCTGTTGTTTAGAAACAAGAACACTGGATGGTACTATTAAGTACAGGAGAGGTAATGAATATTCAAAGAATTTGAAATTAGTTATCTTGCCTATTTGGGCCTGAAAATAAACATATTCCTGCTGGGTTTCAGGAATATAATTCTTACAGACTATAACTTGAAAGGAATTGGTCTATAAAGAAAGCTGAGCACTAAAGAATCATTGCTTTTGAAATGTGGTGTTGGAGAAGACTCTTGAGAGTCCCTTGGACTTCAAGGATATCCAACCAATCCATCCTAAAGGAGATCAGTCCTATGTGTTCATTGGAAGGACTGATGCTGAAGTTGAATCTTCAATATTTTGGTCACCTGATGCGAAGAGCTGACTCATTTGAAAAGACCCTGATGCTGCGAAAGATTGAGTGCAGGAGGTGAAGGGGATGACAGAGTATAAGGTGGTTGGATGGCATCACCAACTCAATGGACATGAGTTGAGTAGGCTTCGAGAGTTGGTGATGGACAGGGAGGCCGGGTGTGCTGCAGTCCATGGGGTTGCAAAGAGTCAGACATGACTGAGTGATTGAACTGAACTTATACCCTTTTTGGGCTCCACTTGAATCAAAACAGATTATCAATGGACATTAACAACATGGTAAAAGTAATGTTAGAATTATAAAGATCTTGAAGCAACCATCATAAAAATGCTTCTATAAGCAGTTATGGACAGAATATAAACAAATGCAAATATAGAAAGTCTCAGCAAAGAACTAGAAAGTTTTAACCATTAAATAGAAGATATGAAAATCCAAATATAAATTTTAGAAACTTAAAATATAATTAAAAATCAGTGACTAGACAGTTAAAAAATAGAACATATAAGTATGTTTATAATACAGATAAAACTGTGCTGAGAGGGAGATTTATAGCACTAAATGCATGTATTAGAGAGGACAAAGAGTCTCAGACTGATAATTAAGCCCTTCCTCGAAAACCTAAAAATGAAAGGCAAAATGAACCCAAAGCAAGGATACCGAGAAACTAGATCACTCATACATTTCTGGTGGGAGTAAAAAATTTTACAGCCACTCTGGAAAACAATTCAGCAGTTTCTTAATAAATTAAACATTCAACTACCATCCAACCCAGCAATTTCACTTCTGTGCCTTTACTCCAGAGATATGAAAACTTATGTTTACACAAAATCTGTACATAAATATTTACAGCAGCTGTATTTATACAAGGCCAAGATTAGTAAAACACAGATGTGCTTCAACTGGTGAATGGTTAAACAAATTCTAGAACATTCAAGCCACATAATCTAGCTCAGCAATAAAAGGCAATGAACTATTGGTACATATAACAACTTGTACAAATCTCCACACTGAGTAATACACTGAGTTAAAAAAAGAAGTCCCTATATATAGGTTATATATGATATGATGCAATTTATATAATGCTTTTAAAATGATTAAAATTGTAGAAATAATAAACAGATTATTATTTGTTATTATTATTATTATTTGTTAACAGGTTAACAAAATTTAAGACCTGAAGAAAGTATAAATGACAATATGGAAGATCCTTGTAATGATGGAAAATTCTGTACCTTGACAATTCAATGTCAGTATCTTGATTGTGGTATTGTTCTGTATGAATTTGAACTGCATGGTTCCACTTGTATGTAGATTTATTCAATAAATATTTAGTATATATCCATGGTTGGTTGAATCCTGGGGTACAGAACCTCGGATAAGGAGGGCCAACTCTAAATTCATACATGGAATTTTGACTCTGCAGGTGGTGGGCAGCTCTAGTTCTCTTGGGTTGTTCAAGTGTAAACTGTAGTTTTAAGAATGTTATTGTTGGTGCTCACTTCGGTAGCACATATACTAAAATTAGAATGATACAGAGAAGATTAGCGTGGCCCCTGCACAAGGATGACATGCAAATTCGTGAAGTGTTCCATATTTTTAGGCTCAAAAGGGAGGGGATATATGTATACCTATGGCTAATTCACTTTGAGGTTTGACAGAAAACAACAAAATTCTGTAAAATAATTATCCTTCAATAAAAAAATAAAAATGTTATTTTTGGGAAACTGGGGAAAAGGTACATGGAAATTCTTTGTATTATTTCTTAAAATTGCAGGTGAGTCTATAACTATCTCAAAATATCATTTTGCTTAAGACCATACTGTTAGTTCTTTCAGCCACTGACAAACTGTAAGGGAATCAAGAGGTCTAAGTATGAGTTTCTTAAAGTAAGACTCCCTCTGCATTATGCTAGAATTCCAGATGAAAGCCATTGATTAGTAAAGCAAATTTTCAGTGGTTAAGTGATGATTTGATGATATTATTTGGTGAGAGGATCAAGGAATTCCCAAATTCTGTTTAGACCATCACTCCATATCCCCATTGAATTTCCATAGGAATTACCTACACGCAGAAAACACAGGGCAAAGATACCATTTTACCCAGGGTCAAAATAGCTTAATACCTCCCAATCCTGAGCTCAGGTAAATTTAGGAAGGAGAATATAGATTAGGAGAAAGTCAAGTCACTCAGTCTTGTCTGACTTTTTGCGACCCCATGGACTGTAGCCTATCAGGGTCTTTCATCCATGGGATTTTCCAGGCAAGAGTGCTGTAGTGGAGGCTTACTAAAATGAGGCCTCTCTCTTAATCCTTATATTAGATTTTGAGATTATTATCATTTTAGTTAAACCCTAAAGCAATGATGAGCATACACAAGGAACTGTGAACCCGTGAAGAGAAGAGACAGGGAGAAGAAGGCATGACCTTGATCTTTAAATGAACAGTGATCCTGCTTCCAGTAAATATGACTGATGTCCGGTTCAAGACTTGAATAGCCACCTAACATGTACACACTGCTTTATTTAAAATAGATAACCAACAGTGACCTGCTGTATAGCATAGGGAATTCTGTTCCATATTTTTTGATAACTGTAATGGGAAAAGAATATGAAAAAGAAAATATACATGTGTATTTATAATTGAATCACTTTGCCGCATACCAGAAACTAACACAACAGTGTTACTCAACTATGCTCCAATATAAAATAAAAATTGAATAAATAAATAACTACTTGACAACGGGGGAAAAACTAGGGCATAGGTCAAGTGAGAGTTCCTGTAAACTTGTTTGGTTCCTGACAATCACATTTGGAATAATTTGACCAGAATTTTCACTTACGATCGGAGCATTTTGTATCAGTTAGACAAAATGATATAAGAAGGATTAAAAACTTCTAAGGCCTAATTACTCTTTCATTACTCAATTACTGTAGTGCATACTTGTAATTCAGCACTTCTCCTCCTCCAAATGTCTTATCATCTGGGAGTATTACATCATACAAGGAGTAATCAAAATACTTAAAGCATCTGCATGGAAGAGCAGGGTACAGCAATATCATTCTTGAGCAGATTTCAATGGAGAAGTTTAGGAACTCAGGCAATGTCTAGTGGTATTGATGCCAAAAACAGGTCAGACAGGCCCGGCAGGCCTAATAAGACAGGCCTAAGAGTTTACCTAGGCTGTGCTTTTCTCCTATTTTCTCTGCCCGTTCTGAAAACTGGTTAGGGTTAAGGTTAGGGCTAGGGTTAGGGGTTAGGGTTAGGGCTAGGGCTAGGGTTAGGGTTAGGGTTCCCAGCCCATAGTCGCTAGAATAATTTACTCTCTGAGCAGGTTAACCAGAGATGTTTCTGTTGTTTAGAAACAAAAACACTGAATGGTACTATTAAGTACAGGAGAGGTAATGAATGTTCAAAGAATTTGAAATTAGTTATCTTGCCTATTTGGGCCTAAAAATAAACATAATCCTTCTGGGTTTCAGGAACATAATTCTTGCAGACTATAACTTGAAAGGATGGATTTTCTAATTAAATTATTAACTGTATACTCCCCAAATAAATTGCCCTTTGAAAATAAAGCTGTTAAATACTGAGTTGCTTCTGCTTTGGAACAGCAAAAATAGAATTCAAGAACGATGGAGTCCATTGACTATTTTTTAGGACAATGGGCAGCTTAAAAAAGAGAATGGCAAGCTCAAAAATCCTGAATTCTTAATGCATATTCTAAATCCCCATATTTTCTATGATCATATTACAGCTATAGTTGCAGGCCTGCAGGAGCCAAGAATCAAATGCAAAATTTGAATCTATAGTTTGCCAAATTGTAACATCCATTGATTTCAGTTAATCATCAGATCTCTTTTGGGAAAATTAGAGCTTTGATTAGAGTAAAGCAGAAATCTAAGAACTGGTGTTGGGCCAAAATAGGAAAGATTCAGAGTACCCTGTTCATCCTGACCCCCAAGCCCACAGGGACCCCCCCCCCCCCATTGCTATCTGAGTCCTTCTTCCCTTGGTTGTGACTCTTTTTCCTTGCTTATAGATGCTGTAAGTCCTTAATCTAAATAAGTTATTTCTTAAAAAAAAAATCTTCATTGCTTATCTCTTACATTTTATTATTTCTAGCTTTTTAACTTTTAACTTTTATCTATTTTATAGACATGATAAGACATTCAATGTTCTGAAATAATTATTGCTAGTTCTAATAGCTGGAAATATTTAATCATATAGCTTGCTGACCAAAACCTGAACTCAATGAAAATACATACCAAATTAAGTTGAAATAAGATATCTTTCTTGAATTAAGATATTTTTCTTGCTATAATGAAATTCAAAGTTTCTATATTTAGAAATGCTAGAGAATATTTATCATTTGTGACCTACTCTTTTGTTTTGTTTGTTTTTACTATATACCCCATGAAAGTCCATAAAAGGTGATGAGGGGCATGCCAAAGCTTTGAAAAGTACTTTGATAGCCATTTTTCATTCTGTTTTTCACTTTAGTTTTTTTGTAAACATGATATATTCATGGGAGAATATAAAGTTGAAATGAGCTTCCTGATAGGAATCTGAGGCAAAAGAGCATGTTATGATGATATGATGAAAGTATTTGTGAAATTTAAAATGGTCATAGATTTTTGATAGTTGCTAACTGGTTATAGGGTTTCATAGAATCACAATAAATGTGCAGTATACTAAAGCTTATTTTACTTAGGGTAGGACAGACTTGTGTTTGTACCAAGTACAAACACACACTCACACCAAATATATGCACAAATATATAATCCTCAACACTCAAAAAATGTATTTCTTTCCCAAATAATAATTATAAATGGTTCCATGATAGAGGATGAGGAAGGAGGACATAGATACTACAGAGCTGTTCACTAACCCAGGATGATGTTGCCTCTGCCAGCCTCAACATGCAGCTTCCATGGGGGATCCTGGGATACTCTGGAAGGGAAAAGAATATGAAGGAGCGAGAGGTTTTTATGAGCCAGATCTAGAACTGGTAGACAGCATTTAAAGTAACATTCAGTTGACTAGAATTCTGTCATGTGGTCACATGCAGTTGCAGGGAGCAAAAGTATAAACTTGCTGTGGTCCAGGGGAGAAAAGGATGCCTATTTTGGTAAACAGCTAGCAGTTGTTGTTGTTGTTGTTGTTTTTTAAGAAAAGCTATATGAGAGAAGCTAATGGAATCATAATGTTACACTGTTGCAGCCATTCATCCCAATTCTCATATCTGAAAGTGTTGTCAAGCCCCGAGTCTACTACACTTTGAGGGAGCCAGACTCATTGGGAAACATTCTGAAATCACATCAAATAAATGCTTGGTGAATATTTCTCTCATCTTTTCTCAGAGATCAGTAACTATTTACAAGGGAACTGTACTATACTGGGAAATGGGAAATATCTAAATCTTTTTGAGAAAATTTTTTTAATAATTAATTTTTAAAATTGGAGGATAATTGCTTTACAGAATTTTGTTGTTTTCTGTCAAACATCAACATGAATCAGCCATAGGTGTACAAATTATTGATCACCAAGTGTGAACCAACAGAATACCTACCCCTGGGAGGTTGGTGGTTACAATTTTGTTTCTCCTCCACAGGTTTCAGAATATTGAGATGAGAATCACAAAAGATTGAGAGAATAATGGATATTAATCAGAGCTGTACTGTTGGGTGCCTCCTTTGTCAAGAGAGTAAGTATACATAAGACAAAATTGCCCTATACTAAACTCCAGAATTCTTTTTTGAAATACAATATGAGAAAAAGAGAACTGTGGATATTGAACAACTAAGGGAGTAGATTGCAGTGAGCATTTGTTTTGGTTTTCCTAGCATCCAAACATCCTTCTTATTTGATTGGACCTCAAGAAAGTTTAATGTCAAGGCCCTTCTTTCCACAGTGTAAGACAGATGGGGCAGAGAGTCTCTTTTAGTTTTCTAATACTTGTGGTGGGGCTATGTGACCTAGGCTCAGTCCATCAGATGCTCTATCATAGAATTTTGGATCTTGGGAGTTTGACATGAGACTCAGAGGAGACAAAAATTATTTACACTGTAGGGTATACAGATTAAGAGGTATGATGTGTACACATGAAACTCATATAATATTATAAATTGCTATTGCCTCAATTAAAGAATATGTATTCAGTGAGGATCTTTGGTATGGTTAAAAGCCTGTGAGTTGAACTAAAGCTACTTTAGTTCAACTAAAGCTACTAAAGACTACTTTCTTTAGCAATAATGTTAAAGTTATAAAATTTATATTAATATTATAAAAATCTGGTATAAAGATGATACATGAAGGAAAGCAAAGAAAAAAATTGAGATTCTAGTTAATAAATTAAAGCGAATTAAAAACAATTCATTATTTTAACTTAACTCAAAATATCTTTGTATTTGCCTTTTTCCAGTCACCCTGCTAGATGTTTATTGTTATGATATTTTATATAAGGGTCATGTAGTCATGATAACTACATGAGGTTCATGCTATCATTATTTTAAAGACAGGCAAATGATCATTTGATAGTTTTGTGACTTCCTATGGCTTTCTGGGTGATAATGGAATCAGGGGCATGATTTTGACCTTAGCTCAGAATCTGCCTTTTTTAAATTGAAATTTAATAAGACTCCCAAAATGAAATATTTTGCTGCATGATTAATGTGGCAGACTGATTGCATTAACTACCCCAATAGTAGTCTCTGTATGTGCTTTGAAATAAAACTTTTCAGCAACTTCCATCAAAAGATGAAGTCTATTTCACATCGCTTAGATCAAGGATTAACTTATATATTTTTTCTGATCCATAAAAATGTGGCAAAAATAACATTCATTAGCCGTTTTAGTCAACTCACTAGCCATTTTAATTAAGTCATTAATCTTAACCAAACCTTAGTCAAGAGAATTTGCACCTATCTTTTCTCCCTTGGATGGGGTGATCATCATTTGAACAAATCTGAGGCAACAAAAGAACAGCTAGACTATCCCCCAGCACCCTTCCACCTAACCACAAATATGTAAGTGAGTCCAGAATAGATCAGGCAAGTTCAGAGCACTTAGCCAACTCACAAATTCATGAGAAATAATGAGTGGTAGTTGTTTTAAGTCACTAAGTTTTGGAGTGACTTCTTACCCAGTAATAGTTAACTAATACAAGCAGTAATACTTAGTATTCAAGAAGGCTTTAAAATACTCTTATGCTTATTGAATCAACAAAGCAAGTTTATGGCCTCTGCAATCTGAATGTTGTGAATTAAATACGTTGACTCTATTACTCAAATAACATTGAGTTTCGGCATTCTATGAAAAAATGTTTCTGAAAGTTTATAATTAATCAAAAATAATTGAAGTAGTGGAATTAGTTTAGCAGATTAAGATACTTTTATATTTCCAGTGATTAAATTTAAATATATATATAGACAGAGAGAAAGAGAGTATAGGTCTTCTTGGGGTCAGGATCAAAAGAATTTATGCAGTCCATCTGACAACAGAAATATTAGGAAGTGGTAATATTTATTGAGTGCTTACCCTGAGCCAGCCTCTACGTGAGTACTTAGTCTTCATTCTCATTTTTAACCCTCAGTGACACCCAATCTGTACGTTCTACAGGGAATCCTTACATCCTCAGGGTCTAATTTGATTAAAGGTAAACCGACAGAGCATGAGCCGTCACAACTCATCAGAACCAGTTTGCAGACTGCAATCCACAAAACTGTTCTAGGGGGTAGCAGCAGCAGCTGTGGCAACACCTGTGAAACTCAGTGAGCATCTAAGAATAGAGTCAGCAGGCTGAAGTTTCTGTAGTGAATTTTGCATAGAGAAGGTAGTATGGAGATTTCGGGAGTTCATTAAAGGGGTTTCCAGTTTTCCTGAAAGCCTAAGGAATCAGCTTCAGGAAGGACATTCAATAGAGAGTCTTCTTTCTAGTTCTGAGGAAGCTGAACTACTGTTTAATGAAGTCCTAAGCTAAGACAAGTGGCCACTGGAGGAAACAGTTGTTTGAAAACAGAGCTTACCTTCTGTTCACGGTTGTCTTCTTCAGAATCATCTGGGGGATGTGTTTTAAAATGCAGATTGGTAAACTCAACACCCTGCAGCTTCTATTTAATATTCTGAGATTGAAATCAGGAATTTGTATTTGTAACAAGTATCCTCACTGAGCTTTACAGTTAAGCAAATTTGGGAAACACTGCTTGAGTGATGTAGGGATTAGAACATCCAGATCTCTTGCAGCAGGCAGCAAGGGAGGGTATAACTAAGAAGCAGCAAAACCACAGGCAAACTGAACAGATTAGAAAGAGGTGATTGTGTGAAACAAAGGGCAAGTTTTTATAGTCCAAGGAGTACTTGAGAAACAACTGATCTCATACTTTTCTGTGTGACCTAAGTTAATGATCCATTCATTCATTCTTCATATACTGAGTCTTAATGTGGATCAGGCACCAATCTGGGTTTGCTGAACTAAAAGATCTGTTATAAATTACCCCATCTCCAAGTGTGTCACAGTCTAATAAGAGAAATAGATATGCAAACAGCAATTAAACAACCTCATAGTTTTGATGTTGTGATAGAAGTGCAAACAAAATGAGAGGGAAGTAGAAAAAAGAATCATTAACTTTTTGGGGAAAAGGAGAGGTCATGAAAGATGTTAGTGAAACTTAATCTTGAAGGATAAGTAAGAGTTGACCCATGGCATCTCAAGCAGAGGGAACAAGTATATGAAAAGCCATTTAAAGAATCAGACATTTTGACTGAAAGCTAATGAAATGCATTATGGCTAGAGAGTAGAGTCCAGGGAGGAGAGGAATGCAGAAACCAAGAAAATTAGGGTCAAGTAGTAAAAGTATCTCATACTCTTACTCTAAGAAATCTGGAAATTATCCAAACTTCTATGAAGATTCAATTCAGCCATCTAGGTATCTTTTTTAACAGAAAAATAATTATCAATTTTATTTTTAAAAACACTTTCTACATTTAATACAGCACATGTACCGTATGGGGCTTTCCCATACGGTGGCGCTAGTGGTAAAGAACCTGCTTGCCCACACAGGAGACATAAGAGATAAGAGTTCAATCCCCAGGTTGGGAAGATCCCCTGAAGGAGGGCATGGCAACCCACTCCAGTATTCTTGCCTGGAAAATCCTGTGGACAGAGGGCTACAGTCCATAGGGTCACAAAAATCAGACGTGACTGGAGTGACTTAGCATGCACGCATGCATGAACTGTATGCTTTCAGTGTATGCTACAAATTGAACGCGACAAATGATACGTCAACACTCTAACCATCAATTTGATGGGGTTTGGCAGTGAGGTCTTTGACAGATAATTGGGTTTAGATGAGATTGTGGCCCCGAAGATAGGATGAGTGGCTTTATAAGAGAGACCAGAGCTCCTGTTTCTGTGCAAAGTGGGTACAAACTCATGAAGAAGGTGGTGCTCTCTAGGCCAGTAAAAGAGCTAACACCTGCCTAACCCTTTGATCTTAGACTACCCAGAACCATGAGAAATGAATATCTATTGTTTAAGCCAACCAGTTTATGGCTTGTTATGGCAAATCAAGCTAAAACAAGGTACAAAGCCACTCTGTTTACATTTCTGTGTGTTGGAAATATGTGCAGATGGTAGGGTGGGGTAAAAGCCAGAGGAAGAATTCAGAAAGCCAAAGACTGCCTTGAACTTAGAAGTTAGGTTTAGAAGCCTATTTTTGCAGTCTATATGATTATAGGTTGTTGCAGCATTATATCAAGAGATTTGAAAGGTACTGTAATTTTCCATCCCTCAGCTTGTCTAATTCATAGCTAAACACTGTGACTTGAATGAGCTAAAGGTATATGTGAAAAATTAGGGTGCCACAGAAAGGGAATTGGGAAGTAAAACTGGGAAAATATGAATTAAAGTAGAAAAATATTGAATATAAGTACCAATCAAATTAGGTAAGTGCATGTTAGGTGAACCAGATTGTCTTGTGGTGAGGACCAGTTATAGCTGCGACACTCATCATACTTTAGTTGTTGATCTTTCCACTATTTTCACTCTTCCATGTACATTTGCATTTGAAGGGCCATCTATAAGGTTTTTTTTTTTTTTCCCCATCTTACAGTACTCCCAGTGTCAAGATTCATGAGGTCAGATGTAAAGATAAATTTGTTGGTTAAGCTGTTCTCTCCTAAGAGCAAGGAACTCAATCTTTTTTTTTTTTTTTTTCATACTGACCTTGTCTTGTCTGGAGATGAATCAATGAATCAAGTGAGGAATAGTAAATCATGAATAAATGATTTATGCTTGGCTTGATCAAATATGATAGATTGCTTAGGTTCCTGACTATTACTGAGTATAAAGATTTATGTAATATACAAGTGACTGTGGACTGAAGAAAAAAACTGAGTTTTCTCCAAGAATATAATCCTATGTAACACTTTAAATGTTATTCCAAGTGATCAGTTCAATAAAACTTTTTTAAAGTAATGAATGCATTCTTCCTTAGTTTTGCTTTCTCCTTTTTTTTTTCTTTTTAGCCATAATTCAACATCAATAATAGAATACCAATAATTCCAAATCAGTTTGGTAATGGATCTTTCTTTTTAGTTTTTATTGGAATATAGTTGCTTAACAATGTTGTGTTAGTTTATGCCGTACAGTAAAGTGAATCAGATATCTGTATGCATATATCACCTCTTTTTGGGATTTCCTTTCTATTTAGGTCACTACAGGGCACTGAGTTCCCTGAGCTATATAGTAGGTTCTCATTAGCTATCTATTTTATACATAGAATCAATAGCGTATATATGTCCATCCCAATCTCCCAATTCATTCCACCGCCTATACCCCACCTAGGTATCCATATGTTTCTCCTCTAAATCCATGTCTCTATTTCCATTTTGCAAATAAGGTTTTCTATTCCATTTTTCTAGATTCCACATATATCCATTGGTGATGGATCTTTCTTACTGATCTACTAACTCAAATTTCTGGAAAATTCTCTACAGTCTTTGACCAGCAATAAACCAATAATATATTTACTATAGTCAGTGATGAACTAAGAGATGAATGATTGAATTTCCTCTGGATGAGTTCTCATATGCCAAGTATGTCTGAGATGAGGAGGGAGGGATGGAAAGGAAATAACAAGGCTATGGAAAGGAGATTTCAAGGCACCCCAAGAAAGCAAGGCTAATTCAACTTTTCAGGCTAACACCTCCTAAAGATGATCCATCTGATTTATCAACTTGTATTGCATAATTTTTCATGTGAGCCTTTTAGAAGAATAAATTGGGAGTTGATTGATGAATGACTGCTCTGAAATTGGGAATGTATGTCACACACAGTGTGTTGGAAGCAGAGGTTTGAGATGGGAAATATTTTTCTTTCCCTAGTAATTAAAATGACTATAATTCTTCATAAATGTTATTACATAATGAAAAGCACTATATGCCATGAAAGTTGCTGTCATCAACAAAGTAGAAATAATGGTGACTGTTTGAATTATGTGCTTGGCAATCTGAGTATCCTGTAAAATCATCTTTATTGATCTTAAAAAAATATGTGAGCAGTAGTCAGTGTAAAATAGAAATCCACATACTATGCAAATTTTTATGCTATATTATAAAGAATTGAAGAATTAAAAAGAGTTTTTAATGTATTAACTACACCTTTATAATTTCTACTGGATGAATTAATTTGACAGAGTATGTTAAATGTATTCTATGCTGTATACCCTAAGAGAATAAAAAATATCCAGGCAAAGGTAGATGCAGAGGGGCTTACGAAAGCACATTATATTGATGAAATTCAAAGATGTCATAAGAAAGAGCACTGGGGATATTTCTAGCCTATTCCAAAGGAGAACATTTGACCTCACTTTACGCAGATCATAGAAATATACTTTACTTTGCAGAATAATAAGTACAGTTTGTTTGCTTGTTTGTTTTCTGCAGTCTTTTCTGAGGCTTTATTTTCTTTTTGATATTCTCATATTTCAAGTTCCATTCTGGGCACTTATATGAATTTCTAACTTTTGAGGACCATTTCATTTTGAAGTTCTCAGGCTCTTTAAAATATTCATATCAGCAAGGAAGATCTAAAGAATATATCAAAAACAATCTAAAATAATTAATAGGGTTGTGCTTAGTCACTTCAGTCATGTCTGACTGTTTGTGACCCTATGGACCATAAACCCGAGAAGCTCCTCTTTCCATGGGATTCTCCAGGCAAGAACACTAGAGTGGGTTGTCCTGCCTTTCTCCAGGGGATCTTCCAAATCCAGGGATTGGACCTGTGTCTTCTGTGTCTCCTGCATTGCAGGGAGGCTAATTACCCACTAAGCCATGTTGGAAGCCTAATTAACTGGGTTAAGCAAGCAAAATTCTGTGACTTCAAAGATTCTTTCCCCCTAATAAATACCTCCCTGGGCTCCCCTCATAGCTCAGTTGGTAAGAATCTGCCTGCAATGCAGGAGACCTCAGATGGATTCCTAGGTCGGGAAGATCCACTGGAGAAGGGCTAGGCTACCCATTCCAGTATTCTTGGGCTTCCCTTGTGGCTCAGCTGGTAAAGAATCTGCCTGCAATGTGGCAGACCTGGGTTAAATCCTTGGGTTGGGAAGATCCCCTCCACTCAAGTATTCTGGCCTGGAGAATATAGTCCATGGGGTCCAAAGAGTTTGACATGACTGAGAAAGTTTCACTTTTTCAAACACATCCCTTGAATGTAGGCACTATCTGTGAATATGATGGAGGTCACTCTCATGATTAGTTTACTTACATAGCAAAGGTGAAGGGATTTTGGAAATGTAATTAAGGTCTCTGATCAGTTTAACCTTAATTTAATCAAAAGGCTATCTTACCAAATCAAGTGAGTTCTTTACCTTTGAAGGACAGATTAGTCTTTCCTTGAGTTCAGAGACATTTTCATGCAGGCCTTGCAAAGACAAAATACTCTGAGTCATACAGCTGCAAGAAAGTGTATTCTGCCTATAATCACATGGGCTTGGAAGAGGACCCCACACTTCAAATGACACTATAGACCTGGCTGACATCTTATTGCAGCTGTGTGAGACCCTGTGCAATGGAGTTGTAATGTAAGCTGTATATGGGGCTTCCCTGGTAACTAAGTGGTAAAGAGTCTGCCTGCTAATGCAGGAGACCTGGTTCAATCCCAGGGTTGGAAAAATCCCCTAGAGAAGGAAATGGAAGCCCACTCCAATATTCTTGCCTGGAGAATCCCATGGCTAGAGGAGCTTTATGGGCTACAGTCCATGGGGTCACAAAAGAGACATAACTTAGTGACTAAACAATAACAACAAAGTTGTATCTGGACTACTGACCTATAGAAACTATAAGATGAAACAAAGTTGTATCTGGACTATTGACCTACAGAAACTATGAGATGATAAATTGTTGTTTTAAGCTGCAAAGTTTGTTGTGATTTGCTTATACCTGTAAAAAACTCACTAAAGGATATAAGGAATGTGTATAGTTAAATCAGCATCAATAACAATCTCTGTGAAAGTGAGAGGTGAAAGTCGTTCAGTTGTGTCTCACTCTTCCATGGAATTCTCCAGGCAAGAATATTGGAATGGGTAGCCTATTCCCTCTTCCAGTGGATCTTCCCAACCCAGGAATTGAACCAGGGTCTCCTGAATTGAGGCAGATTCTTTACCAACTGACCAATCTCTGTAGATAACTGTATATAGCTATAAATAGATTTATTATAAGGGATTGGCTCATGCAATCTGAAGCCTGAGAGACCTAAGATTTGCAGATGGAGACCCAAGATTACTGATAGTCTAAGTTCTAGTCCAGGTCTGAGTTTAAAGGTAGAAGACTGATATCCCACTTAGAGACAGTCAAGCAAAGAGAGGGATTTCTCCCTTAATTGTTTTTATTCAATTCATGCTTCCAACAGATTGGATGAAGCCACTCAAATTGAGGAGTGCTTTACTCAGTCTATCAATTCAAAAGTTAGTCTTATCTAGACACACCTTCACAGACACAACTAGAACATTGTTAAACTAAATATCTGTGCACCCCATGTCCCAGTTAAATTGACACATAAATTAATCATTACAAGAGATAACAAAAGAGATAAGTTAAGTCGCTCTGTCGTGTCCAACTCTTTGCTACCCAGGCAAGAATACTGGAATGGGTTGCCATTTCCTTCTCCAGGGGATCTTCCCAACCCAGGGATCGAACCCAGGTCTCCTGTATTAGAGGCAGATGCTTTAACCTCTGAGCCACCAAGGAAGCCCAACAAAAGGGATAACTTTATGTAAATACTAGACATTTCCTGTAGATCTGCTTTAAGATAAAATCCAACGCATGGCATAAGTGAATGAGGAATTTAAAAGTTTATCTGCAGCTCTCATAGTTTATTTCATTCTTTTTTATATTAATATTTATTTTAGGTTTTCTCTCCTTAATATTTTTTAATACAATGCTCATTCATTGCTTCAAAGAAACAAATTACTGAATAACTAATATTGGACATAAGTGTCTGTGGGTCAAATCAAGGTTAGGCACTCTTCTGCATTCTTCAAAGCATTAAAAAATACTGTATGCGTTATTTAAAAAAAAAAATGTTTTGGCCATACCCCATGGCATACGGAATCTTAATTCCCCAGCCAGGGGCTGAACCCATACCTCCTGCATTGGAAAACAGCATCTTAACCACAGGACCACCAGGGAAGTCCCTGTATGTATTATTTAATTAAAACAAATTTGAGTACTTACTAGGTGTAAAATAATGTACTATGTACTATGAGTAATATAAAGAAGAGTTGATAGAAGCATTAGCCCTAAGAAATAATATCTGATGGGAACAGAGCAGACACACATGCAATACCATAAATAGGTTAAAGTAAAAATCTTATGAGATTATGGGAAGGAAGAGACCAGTTCTAGGAGGGAAGATCAGTTCTAATGGAGATTATAGTTTTCAGAGAAAACATAGTATTTAAAATCAATATTGAAACATAGAGAGGACTTTGAAATGTTAGAATATGGTAAAGTTTAGTGAACAGGCCATGCCTGCTGTAAATACTTTTCAGGGCACAGGGGCATTAAAATAGCAAGACATTTGGACTTGGAAAACTTGTCTATATATCAGTTTGTGCACTTATGATCAAGCTTAAATTTTCTGAGCCCAAGATTTCTTGACAATAAAATGGGATAATATTAAAATCTGCATTCATGTTGTGACAATCAAATGAGATTATGTGATTAGTTGGATTAAAATAAAAATTTACTTTGCCAATTACTGTTTCCCAATGCCTTCTTTCAACTCCCCATCAACAGCTGAGCAAGGGGCTCTCTAAAGGATATTTCTGTATGATAATATATATTTCACTTATTAAAACAATCTCATTTCAGTTAAGACTTTGTTTTTAAAAATTCAACCTTATATTTTATTGAAAGATTTCCCTTTCCGCGTAGCACAGACTTTTGGCTCCAACAGTGTAGAGCAGAAAAGGGAGAGAGAAGTTCGGGCAGAATCTTCCAGTTTCTCTTTTTCTTCTCAGGTCCTGGGAAAAGGCAGAGAGATTATAAAATGATCAGTCCATAAAGAGAGGACAAGGATCGTTTTCTGCAAAATTTTAATAGTCTATAGAAAGGTGTTTTCCCTTTGAACTATGGTGTGCATAGTCTTTTTTGTTCTCATAAATGTATGAGTTGGATTTTCTTGAACTCTGAGCACATGGATTCTGAAGAGAAGTGTGGAGGGGTCCTCCCTCCAGTGCTTACACTCTGTTCTGTCTCAGCTAAGCTCTGCACTTACCTCTGAGGAAAGGCCTTCCTACTCTTTTGAGTGTGAATATTTTCCAGAGGTTTCTGAGGTCTTCCACTGGCTAGACCCTTTTATAGTCCCCTTTTTGCTCCAAGTATCATTTCAGTTTCCTGTTTGGGGTTCCTCCAGCCTCTGACTTTGTTCAATTTGGAGCTTGTAAGTTTTCTTAAGTTTGTAAGTTTGAACTCAACATTCAAGAAATGAAGATTATGGCATCCAGTCCCATCACTTCATGGCAAATAGATGGGAAAACAATGGAAACAGTGATGAACTTTATTTTCTTGTGCTCCAAAATCACTGCAGATGGTGACTGCAGACATGAAATTAAAAGAAGCTTGCTCCTTGGAAGAAAAGCTGTGACCAACCTAAACAGCATATTCAAAAGCAGAGACATTACTTTGCTAGCAAAGGTCTGTCTAGTCAAACCAACTAGACAGTAGTCTAGTTTTTCCAGTGGTCATGTATGGATGAGACAGTTGAACCATAAAGAAAGCTGAACACTGACGAATTAATGCTTTTGAACTGTGGTTTTGGAGAAGACTCTTGAGAGTCCTTTAGACTGAAAGGAGATTCAACCAGTCAATCCTAAAGAAAATCAGTCCTGACTATTCATTGGAAGGACTGATGCTGAAGCTGATCCTCCAGTACTTTGGCCATTTGATGTGAAGAACTGACTCATTGGAAAAGACTCTGATGCTGGGAAAGATGGAAGGCAGGAGGAGAAGGGAACCACAGAGGATGAGATGGTCGGATGGCATCACCAACTCAATGGACATGAGTTTGAGTAACCTCTGGGAGTTGGTGATGGACAGGGAGGCCTGGCATGCTACAGTCCATGGGGTTGCAAAGAGTTGGACATGACTGAACTGAATCTATATTCTAACCCAATACTTACACATGACTAAGCGACTGAACTGAACTGAAGTTTTCTTCAAGTTGAAATAAACCTAAGATTATGTGTGCTTGCTATTTTTATTTCTTTTTTTTTTCCCAGAAGAATGTGAGAATATTCAAATCTAAGCTGCTGCATTTTTCTAATGGAAGCACTTGTTTTCACCAAATTTTATGACTGCAACATTCTCCTATAAGTCTCAAACTTTTAAACATATTTAATGTAATACTCCAATATGCTTACTTTTGGTAGTTGAAATCCTCTTTAGACCTCGTTGCCTCTAATTTTTGAAGACTTGGGTAGTGAAACCCTTGGTAATCATTAGTCAAATCTATTTCACCTGCCTTCACCAATCAAAGTTGTTTTAATTGCTCCTATGGAAGACTTGCATGTCCTCTACCTGGAAGTAACCTAAACAATGAATTGTTTGCTAGAGTTGTTTTTCAGGAATTTCGAGTCATCTTCATCAAGTTGGAGCTGAGCTGGTTAAAACTGAATAAGGCCACCAAGCCTCCAACTAGGCAAGCAAAAGTGTTCACTCTGTGATGTTTTGACATAAGAGTGTCAAAATCAGATCTTCTATGTGCCTTCATTCTAGACCATGCAGAGGCCTGTAGCCTAGCTACACTTGTGCAGAACAATTACCAAACCTTTTTCCAATTACTTTTCCCTATGCTCACCATGCCTTGGACTGCCCTGCTTCTTTATTGGCTATCTTAGAAATAATCCCTTGCCTTTGAGGAGACAGTCCTGAGATTGGTCTTCTTGTCTCCTCGGTTGGCTGCCTTGTGAATAAGCATTCTCCTTGCTGCAAACCATGGTGTTTAAGCATTTTGACTTGCTGCATGTGTACAAATGAATCTGGGTTCTGTCACAGTAGACTTGTTGTCCAGGAACAGACAAGAAGGTGAGTTTGTAAAAATAATGAAACTCCATGGTGTGCAGGTGTAGACCATCTTGGTCTGAGCATGGCTACTTTCCATGTGTCTCTGGAATCCTCTAGAATGATTTTTGGTCTCTCTGACCTAAGTTCCTTTAGTGGCTGCTTAAAGGTAGAAACAGATACCCTAGTGAGGCTGTGTTGACAAAGATGAGGAAATGTATGCAGATGTGGTGGTCCTCCATTTTCACCAGTTTAGTTGCTCCTCATTCCCCTCTAGCTCTGATTTTCCTTAATGAGGCTATAATGGCTACCTGTTTTGACAATTTTTTTTTTTTTTTTTTTTTTGCTGTGCATTCTTGGATTTCTCATGCTTGCTGACCCATTCAGGAAATCTCTTCCAGGTTAGCTTTTTTTCTTGTTATACATTTCTGCCATTTTGGGGGGATACAAGGTGGATCAGAAAGGCTATCATGTATTTTTAGATCTCTGCCTTTAGCTGGAAATCGATGTTTTCTTCACTTTTTGACATTTTTGTCACATTCCTCTGGATAAAGTCTGGTTTATCAGTGTTCTTTTAAATTGCTGCACAGTACTAAATAAAATGGAGAAGGCAATGGCACCCCACTCCAGTACTCTTGCCTGGAAAATCCCATGGACGGAGGAGCCTGGTAGGCTGCAGTCCATGGGGTTGCTAAGAGTCAGATACGACTGAGCAACTTTACTTTCACTTTTCACTTTCATGCATTGGAGAAGGAAATGGCAACCCACTCCAGTGTTCTTGCCTGGAGAATCCCAGGGATGGGGGAGCCTGGTGGGCTGCCATCTATGGGGTTGCACACAGTCAGACACGACTGAAATGACTTAGCACTGAATAAAATATTCTATTTGCTCTGTCATGAAAAATATGTGGGCCATCACCTCCCTTGGCCATTAAATTCCTATGAATTCAGTATAAAATTAGCACATGTTGAGAGTCATCATATTTGCTCTAATAGAAATTAAATCAATTAACACCAGAAGTTCTTTTAAAATGTTATTTCTGTAGATAATATGATGTTAAGCTAAACAGTCTGTCTTATATTCATGTAGTTGAATTTTGATCTATTTCACTTCTTTATCCCCATCTTTTTGAATTTGATTTGTTTCCCAATTTATTACCTAGCACTTCCTGCTTTCATACAAATTATGATCAATATGACCAAAGCTAAAAATAACTTTTTCAAATGACCACTGTATTTTTTTGTTGAATACACAGTTCACATACTAAATAACTTTGGGGATAAATTTTAAAATTTTATTAGTTTAAGTACTTTTGTAGAGGAGCTGTTCATTCAATAAATATTTATTGAGTAGCAAGTCAAACTTAAGATATTAGACAGACAAATTCAAATAGACTCTCACAGAGTTTTTTGGTTAGAGGAAAGGACTATTGATACCAACAAATATACATTTCAGAACCATATCAGTGAAAGACTATTGTTTTGCCAAGAATTGAATAAGATGATTTGAGAGACAGTAACAAAGTGGCTGCTTTAGATTTGCTGTTCCTGATAAAAAATTTTTTGTGTTAAGGGCAGTTTTGGATACTAGGAAGATGGCCTCAGGAACATGACACTTGAAGAAAGTTCCTGACCAATTTTTAGCTGCAGCCTTTCATACACCAGGGTGTCCTAAAAAGACTAAGGCTTCAAAATAAAAATTCACCAAGGATCCCTAGCCAGTTGAGCTGCTAGGTAACCTAAGGAGGTGAGAATCACTGTTCCCAAATGAGCTGATGATGTTATGTGTATCATAAATTTTATGCTTATTTTGATTATGATCAAAATTCTTCCTGTTTTACCTTAAATGATCTAAAAAGTTTCATCTTAGGGAAATTGAGGCAATAGTATAGATAGACAGATGTAGGTGTTTTTTTCTGCAAATAATTGCTTTAGCAAAAATTGAGTTTATAGCTTCAAATCTATGTATTTCCCACTTGCCTCAAGTTCTAGTGTTGTTTCAAATTGTTACTCTCAGATTGCTCACAGATGGTCTTTGCTTCAGATCCTTTACTTACAACATTATTCTTTTAAATTTATATTTTTTCCATCTTAATGTTTCTGTAACATCCCTTATCTTCCATAATTTTTATTCATTATCTGATCTTGGGGAAAATATGCATTTTTATTCACTGTCAGTTGTAGAAACTGATGTTTCTCTATAGAGCAACTTGAAAATAACTTGAAATTTAGGGTTCATAGAGATCTTCCATTTCAAAATGGCAGGTGAAACATAACTTCCCCTTATCATTTTAAAGCCCTGTAAGAATGACAAAAACATACCAGAAGCATAAAAGCAGTGAAATTTTATAGTAATGAATATGATAAGGCTAATGCATTCCTGGACAAAGGTTTTCCACACACTTCCCTAAAGTAGAAAAATGGAGGAGTGACTTTTTTTTTTTTCCCTAAAGAAAAGGTGCAGAAACATATGCCTCCAAGATTGGAGGCCTCTTTTGTGCTGATTTTAAAGGAATATAGACATTCCTCTCTCACCACTTCTCCCATGAGGAGCCCTATAAAACTCAGTTTAACTAACAACTTAACCAGTCATGTGGGACAGAATGTTCCCTGGGCCTCTTGAAATGTTCAAGCACATAGAAGTGTGTTTTTCTTCCCTTTTCCAGACAGGAAGACCATACAGACTGTTCTAAGCACCTTCTTTTTTCTTCTAATCATTCATTGAAGGAATACATATTGGACGCCTACTTGTTGCCAGATACGTGAGGTATTTGGCATAAAATGGTGAGTAAATAAAACATTGATGCTGGCTTCATGAAATCGACATTCTAACAAGCGGAATCAATTATACACACACAAACACAGAGAATATAAAATTACTAAATTCAATGACAGAAATGGGAATTTCTATGTTGGTATGGGAACAAACAATAGGAGTATTTGATATGTTCTGAAACAATTTCATAAAAACGTGAAAATCTAACTGTAACCTGGAGGATGTACAAGAAGCACTAAGGTAAGAGCATTCTCAGTAGTGACAACAGTCTGCATAATGCACTGTGCCAGGAAGGTGCTGTGAAAGTCCAAGATTAAAATAAAAAGCCAATGAAATTAGTTCAGTTCAGTCGCTCAGTTGTGTCTGACTCTTTGCGACCCCATGAGTTGCAGCACGCCAGGCCTCCCTGTCCATCACCATCTCCCGGAGTTCACTCAGACTCACGTCCATCGAGTCCGTGATGCCATCTAGCCATCTCATCTCTTTTCCAATGAGTCAGCTCTTTGGATGAGGTGGCCAAAGTACTGGAGTTTCAGCTTTAGCATCATTCCTTCCAAAGAAATCACAGGGTTGGTCTCCTTCAGAATGGACTGGTTGGATCTCCTTGCAGTCCAAGGGACTCTCAAGAGTCTTCTCCAACACCACAGTTCAAAAGCATCAGTTCTTCCACGCTCAGACTTCTTCACAGTCCAACTCTCACATCCATACATGACCACAGGGAAAACCATAGCCTTGACTAGATGGACCTTAGTCGACAAAGTAATGTCTCTGCTTTTGAATATACTATCTAGGTTGGTCATAAGTTTTCTTCCAAGGAGTAAGTGTCTTTTAATTTCATGGCTGCAGTCACCATCTGCAGTGATTTTGGAGCACAAGAAAATAAAGTCTGACACTGTTTCTACTGTTTCCCCATCTATTTCCCATGAAGTGATGGGACCAGATGCCATGATCTTCGTTTTCTGAATGTTGAGCTTTCAGCCAAATTTTTCACTCTCCACTTTCACTTTCATCAAGAGGCTTTTTAGTTCTTCTTCACTTTCTGCCATAAGGGTGGTGTCATCTGCATATCTGAGATCATTGATATTTCTCCCGACAATCTTGATTCCAGCTTGTGTTTCTTCCAGTCCAGCGTTTCTCATGATGTACTCTGCATAGAAGTTAAATAAGCAGGGTGACAATATATAGCCTTGAAGTACTCCTTTTCCTATTTGGAACCAGTCTGTTGTTCCATGTCCAGTTCTAACTGTTGCTTCCTGACCTGCATACAGATTTCTCAAGAGGCAGGTTAGGTGGTCTGCTATTCCCATCTCTTTCAGAATTTTCCACAGTTTATTGTGATCCACACAGTCAAAGGCTTTGGCATAGTCAATTAGGAAGAAATCAATGCTTTTCTGGAACTCTTTTGCTTTTTCTATGATCCAGCGGATGTTGGCAATTTGACCTCTGGTTCCTCTGCCTTTTCTAAAACCAGCTTGAACATCAGGGAGTTCACGGTTCACGTATTGCTGAAGTCTGGCTTGGAGAATTTTGAACATTACTAGCATGTGAGATGAGTGCAGTTGTGCGGTAGTTTGAGCATTCTTCTTCATTGCCTTTCTTTGGAATTGGAATGAAAACTGACCTTTTCAAATATTCTTGAAAAGAGAGTCCTCAACAAAAACAATCACAAAATGTGTTGAAATGCCATGGAGAACATTCTCCCAACACTGGATTTCTAAATAGGACTATTTCATTTAGCCATGATGTTCTTGAGAGCCATCCATGATTATGTAATAGATCAATAATTTGCTACTTTTTATTCCTGGATAGTAATCCATTGTAGAGTTATTCCATAATGTGTTGTATCGTTTCAACAGTTCATAGACATTTGAGTTGTATTCAGTTTATGAAATATTATTTTATGAACAGAAGTAAATGTCTTTGTCAAGGAATAAGTTTTTATGTCTCTTAAATAATTATAATGGGACAGGATTTGGGGGTCACATGGTATGTATAGTTATAAAAAATTGTTGAATTGTTTCCCAAAGTGGCTGTAGCATTTTGTCTTTCCACCAGTAGTGTGTGAGAGTTTAAGTTGTTTTATATTCTTGTGAAATTTTTGTATTGTTATTCTTTGGGCAGATGTAACACATTATGTCTTATTTGAACTAATTTTACATTCATAATTCTTCTTTTGTGACATATCTGCTCAAATATTTTGCCCACTGTTTTAATTGTTGGTTTTGTTTTTATTATTGAGATATGAGTTGTTTATATATTCTGAATGGGTTTCTTTATCAGATAGTCTTTGCAAATAATTTCTCTCAATATTTAGCTTGCCTTTTCTCTTTCTTAAAAATACCTTTTGAAAAGCAACATTTTAAGTACTGGTAAGTTCATTTTTTTTTAAGTTATGGTTTGTGTTTTCTGTTTTTTATCAAGTAAATCACTGCTTATTTTATGGTCACAAAGATTTTCCATGTTTTCTTCTGAAAGTTTTTAGTTGCTCCTCTTAAAGGATTTTGAATATATATTCATTATATAACTTTTGTTCTGTGTTATATTTTTGTTTGCTTATGTTGCCAAGGAAGTGTGGGCCTCATAGTGTAGGTTAGTATTTCCTCTGTGGCTTCTAAAAACGTTGTCTAAAATGTGTATTATTTCTTCCTTAAATGTTTTTCTAAAATTCATAAGTGAATTCAGGTGGTTCTGATGTTTCTTTGTAAAGTTAAAAAAATAATAATAAATTAAATTTCTTTAAGAGGATTTGGGTTACTTATGTTTTTCTTGAGGAAAGAATGGTATTTTATGTCTTTCAAAGAACATTTCCATTTCATCTAACATTTAAAAATCATTAAAACAACATTTCTTTTTCCCATATATAGGCATGTTTTTAAAGAATATGATTCAGCTATTGTTGAGTAGAATATTCCATAAGTGTCAATTGGGTCAAGTTGATGCATTTTAAGGAATATTATATCCTCTTGATGAGATTATCACTTTATCACTTTGAAATGCTTTTTTTATTATTTAAGTATGGTTAGTTTACAATATTACATTCATTTGCGGCATACAACATAGTGGTTCAATATTTTTATAGATTGTATTCCATTTAAAGTCATTAAAAATAATGACTACATTTTCCTATGCTATAATCGCTGGTAACCACTAGTTTGTTTTTTGTATTTCAGTTTGTTTTCTGCTTTGTTACTCACATTAGTTGTTATTTTTTAAATTCCATATAAAATCGATAGCACATAGTTTTAATATTAGTCTTTTTCTGCCTTATTTCACTAAGCATAATATTCTTTAGGACCATCCGTGTTGTTGCAAATGACAGAATTTCATTCTGTTTAGGATTGAGTAATATTACAATGTGTATATGTGTGTGTGTATATATATGTATATATATGTATATATAACATGTCTTTATCTGTGAATGGACATAGGTTGCTAGCATATTATAGCTATTACAAATAGTGCTGCTATGAAAATTGGGATGCATGTATCTTTTTGAATTAGTGGTTTTCATTTTCTTTGTACATGGTTATTCTTTGTTTTTAATTTTTTTAGGAACCTCTATACTGATTGCCATAGTGAGTGTTCCAATTTACAGTCCCACCAACAGTATACAGGGGGTCTCTTTTCTCTGCATCCTTGCCAACATTTTTAATTGTAGACTTCTTAGTGATAGCCATTATGACAGGTGTGAGTGATATCTCATTGTAGATTTGATTTTCATCTCTCTAATAATAAGCAATATTATTATATTATATGATTAATATTATATCTTTCCCTGTGCTTGTTAGCCATCTGTAATGCTTTTTTTTGGGGGGAAATGTTTATTCAAATCTTCTCCATTAAAAAAAAATTGGGTTGTTTTATGTTTTTGATACTGAGTTGTATCAGCTCTTTATATATTTTGAATCTTAACCTGTTATCAGTCATGTTAGTGGCAAATATTTTCTCTAACTCACAAGGCTGTCTTTTTGTTTTATTGACAGTTTCCTTTGCTATGGAAAAGCTTTTAAGTTTAACTAGGTCCTGTTTATTTTTGCTTTGGTTTCCTTTGCCTTAGGAGATCAATCAAATAAAAAAAAATGTTACCAAAATTCATATTGAGGTGTCATGTCGCTGTTTTCTTTATGGTTTTACATCGTGCATTTAGATCTATAATCCATTTTGAATTCATTTTTGTATAACGTGATATTGCCATCTCATTCTTTTAAATATAGCTGTTCAGTTTCCCCAGCACTACTTCTTGAAGGGACTGTCTTTTCTCAATTGCATATTCTTGCCTCCTTTGTTGTAAATTAATTGACCATAGATGTATGAGATCTTTTTTTTTTTTTTTTTCCCTTTCTGGGCTGTATATTCTGTTCCATTGGTTGATATGTTTGTTTTTCTGCCAGTACCATACCATTTTGAGTAATGTAGCTTTTTAGTATGGTCTAAAGTCAGGAAGTGTGATATCTACAGCTTTTTTTTTTTTTTTCTCCTGAAGTTTGCTTTGTCTATTTGGAACCTTTTGTGGTTCTGTATAAATTTTAGGGTTACTTATTTTAGTTCTGTGGAAGATGGGTCTTTTGGTTGGGAGAGCATTAAACTTGTGATTCCTTTAGTATGGACATTTTAACAATTAATTATTCTACTCCAAGAGCATGAGATAGCTTTCCATCTCTTTCTATTGTCTTCAGTTTTATAGTTTTTAACTTACAGGTCTTTCACATACTTTGTTAGCTTTATTTCTAGGTATTTTATTCCTTTTGATGCAATTTTAAGTGACTTTCCTTATTTGTTTTCTATAATGGTTCATTATTATTGTATAGAAAAACAATACATTTCTGTATAATATTCTTGTATCCATAACTTTTATTGAATTAATTTACTCTAATAGTTTTCTGGTGGAAATTTTATGGTTTTTTATATGTAGTAACATGATGTCTGCAAAGAGTGACAGTTTTACTTCTTCTCTTTAAATATGGATACCATTTTATTTCTTTTTCTTATCTGATTTCTGTGGCCAGGTCTTCTAATATTATGTTAAATAGAAATGGCAAGGGTGGGCATCCTTGTCTTATTCCTGATTTTAAAGGAAAGGCTTTTAGCTTTTCACCACAGAGTATGATGTGAGCTGTGGGTTTGTCAGAATGGCCTTTATTATGTTGAAATATGTTCCCTATAAACCAGCTGTGATGAATTTTTATCATGAATGGATGTTTAAATTTGTCAGATGCTTTTTTTCTGCATCTATTCAGATGATCATATGATTTTTACTCTTTTATTAATGTGGTTTATCATATTTATTTATTTGCAAATGATAAAACATACTTGCATCCCTGGAATAAATCCCATTTGATCATGTTATATGATTTTTATTATGTATTTTTAGATTTGGTTTGCTATATCTTGTTAAGAATTTTTTCACCTGCATTCATCAAAGTTTTTGGCTTCTACTTTTCTTTCTTTATAGTGTCTGTCTGCTTTTGGTATCAGGAGGGACCTGTAGAATGAATTTGGAAGCTTTCTATTTACTTCAGTTCTTTGAAATAGTTTAGGAAGGATGGGTATTAACTATTCTTGATGTATTCAGCAGGGTTTTCCTGGTTGCTCAAAGGTAAAGAATCTACCTGCCACTGCAGGAGACATGGGTCCAATCCCTGGGTTGGAAAGATCCCCCGGAGAAAGAAATAACAATGTACTTCAGTATTGTTGCCCAGGAAATTGTTACCTGTTATAATCCATGGGGTCTCAAAAGAGTCAGACATGGCTTAGCAACTAAAAAACAACAGGAGTGTATTAGATGGAATTCAAAAATTCCATTTCATTATTCTCCTATGATATCATAAGGTCCTGGGCTTTTGTTTGCTAGAATTTTTTGTTTTGGTTTTCTTACTGTTATTGCAATTCAATTTTACCTGTAGTGATCAGTCTGTTTGGAATGTCTGTTTCTTCCTGATTTAGTCATGGCATGTGGTATCTTCCCAGAAATGTGTTCATTTGTTTTAGGTTGTCCAATTCATTGGCATATAACCATTCATAGTATTGTCTTATGACTTTGGTATCTCTTTGGTATTTCTTGCTTTTTCTAAGTTTTTGTAAAATGCCTTTATTTCTTAGTTTTTGCTATAAGGGTTATTTCACTTAAGATAAAAGAGCTGTTTAGGTTCCTTTCAATTTTTGTCATGTTGTATTTTTTCCCATTTTCTTTATTTTAACCAATATGTGTTTTATATTTAAACTTGGTTCTTGTATTCAGCATATAGTTTGGTTTTGCTTTTTAACCACTATGACAATCTTGGGTTTCCCTGATAGCTCAGTTGGTAAAGAATCTGCCAGCAATGCAATGGCAATCTTTGCCTTGGAACTGTTTAGAATATTCATAGCCAATGAAATTATTGATACTGAATTTCAGTATGCTATTTGCTTTTTTTCTTTGGTCATTGTGTCATACTCTCTGATACTATCCCTTTTGTTGCCAAATTTTGGATTAAGCATTTGTTTGTAATTCTATATTTACTTATTTGCAAATGTTAAAACATAAATAGATAAACGTAGATAAAATAATTGAAGACAAATATAGAATCACAAACAAATGCTCAATCCAAAAATTGGCAACAAAAGGGAGAGTATCAGAGAGTATGACACAATGACCAAAAGGGAAAAAGCAAATGGCATACTGAAATTCAGTATCAATAATTTCTATCTTCAATTTTTTCTTTATCTATATATTTTTCTTGTTGCTTTTTACAATCTTTTTAATATCTATCTTTAACTTGTTGCAGTCAAACTTCAAATAACATTATGACATTTTATATAGACGGTATGTTTCTATTAAGAATATATTTCCATTCTCCCTAGTACCCTGCGTTCAGTTCAGTCGCTCAGTCGTGGCCAACTCTTTGCGACTCCATGAACTGCAGCAGGCCAGGCCTCCCTGTTCATCACCAACTACTGGAGTTTACTCAAACTCATGTCCATTGAGTCGGTGATGCCATTTAACTTTCTCATCCTCTGTCGTCCCCTTCTCCTCCTGCCTTCAATCTTTTGCAACATCAGGATCTTTTCAAATGATTCAGCTCTTCACATCAGGTGGCCAAAATATTGGAGTTTCAGCTTCAACATCAATCCTTCCAATGAACATCCAGGACTGATTTCCTTTAGGATGGATTGGTTGGATCTCCTTGCAGTCCAAGGGACTCTTAAGAGTCTTCTCCAATACCACAGTTCAAAGGCATCAATTCTTCAGTGCTCAGGTTTCTTTATAGTCCAACTCTTACATCCATACATGACTGCTAGAAAAACCATAACCTTGACTAGATGGACCTTTGTTGACAAAGTAATATCTCTGCTTTTTAATGTGCTGTCTAGGTTGGTCATAACTTTCCTTCCAAGGAGTAAGCGTCTTTTAATTTCATGGATGCAATCATCATCTGCAGTGATTTTGGAGCCCCCCAAAATAAAGTCAGCCACTGTTTCCCTATCTATTTGCCATGAAGCAATGGGACCGAATGCCATGATCTTAGTTTTCTGAATGTTGAGCTTTCAGCCAACTTTTCACTCTCCTCTTTCACTTTCAACATGAGGTTCTTTAGTCGTTCTTCTTCACTTTCTGCCATAAGGGTGGTGTCATCTGCATATCTGAGATCATTGATATTTCTCCCGGCAATCTGGACTCCAGCTTGTGTTTCTTCCAGTCCAGCGTTTCTCATGATGTACTCTACATAGAAGTTAAATAAGCAGGATGACAATATGCAGCCTCCTTTTCCTATCTGGAACCAGTCTGTTGTTGCATGTCCAGTTCTAATTGTTGTTTCCTAACCTGCATACACGTTTCTGAAGAGGCAGGTCAGGTGGTCTGGTATTCCCACCTCTTGAAGAATTTTCCACAATTTATTGTGATCCACACAGTCAAAGGCTTTGGCATAGTCAATAAAGCAGAAATAGATGTTTTTCTGGAACTCTCTTGCCTTTTTGAAGATCCAGTGAATGTTGGCAATTTGATCCCTGGTTCCTCTGTCTTTTCTAAAACCAGCTTGAACATCTGGCAATTCATGGTTCATGTATTGCTGAAGCCTGGCTCAGAGAATTTTGAGCATTACTTTGCTAGCATGTGAGATGAGTGCAATTGTGTGGTAGTTTTAGCATTCTTTCACATTGCCTTTCTTTGGGATTGGAATGAAAACTGACCTTTTCCAGTCCTGTGGCCACTGCTGAGTTTTCCAAATTTGCTGACATATTGAGTGTAGCACTTTCAGAGCATCATCTTTCAGCATTTGAAATAGCTCAACTGGAAATCCATTACCTCCACTAGCTTGGTTCATAGTGATACTCTCTAAGGCCCACTTGACTTCACTTTCCAGGATATCTGGCTCTAGGTGAGTGATCACACCATCATGGTTATCTGGGTCATGAAGATCTTTTTTGTATAGTTCTTCTGTGTATCCTTGCCACCTCTTCTTTATATCTTCTGCTTCTGTTAGGTCCATATCATTTCTGTCTTTTATTGAACCCATCATTGCATGAAATGTTCCCTTAGTATCTCTAATTTTCTTGAAAAGATCTCTAGTCTTTCCTATTCTATTGTTCTCCTCTATTTCTTTGCGTTGATCTCTGAGGAAGGCTTTCTTATCTCCCCTTGCTATTCTTTGGAACTCTTCATTCAAATGGGTATATCTTTCCTTTCCTCCTTTGCTTTTTGCTTCTGTTCTTTTCACAGCTATTTGTAAGGCCTCCTCAGACAGCCATTTTACTTTTTGCATTTCTTTTTCTTGGGGATGGTCTGATCCCTGTCTCCTGTACAGTGTCACAAACTTCTGTCCATAGTTCATCAGGTACTCTGTCTATCAGTCTCTTTAATCTATTTCTCACTTCTACTGTATAATCATAGGGGATTTGATTTAGGTCATACTTGATTAGTCTAGTGGTTTTCCCCACTTTTCTTCAATTTAAGTCTGAATTTGGCAATAAGGTGTTCATGATCAGAGCCTCACTCAGCTCCTGATCTTGTTTTGCTGAGTGTATCGAGCTTTCCATCTTTGGCTGCAAAGAATATCATCAATCTGATTTTGGTGTTGACCATCTGGTGATGTCTTTGTGTAGAGTCTTCTCTTTTGTTGTTGGAAGAGGGCGTTTGCTATGACCAATATGTTCTCTTGGCAAAGCTCTATTAGCCTTTGCCCTGCTTCAATCTGTACTGCTAAGCCAAATTTTCCTGTTACTTCAGGTGTTTCTTGACTTCCTACTTTTGCATTCCAGTCCCCTATAATGAAAAGGACATCTATTTTGGGTGTTAATTCTAAAAGGTCTCGTAGGATTTCACAGAACCATTCAACTTCAGCTTCTTCAGCGTTACTGGTTGGGGCATAGACTTGGATTACCATGATATCGAATGGTTTGCCTTGGAAACTAACAGAGATCATTCTGTCGTTTTTGAGATTGCATCCAAGTACTGCATTTTGGACTCTGTTGACTATGATGGCTACTCCATTTCTTCTAAGGGATTCCTGCCCACAGTAGTAGATATAATGATCATCTGAGTTAAATTCACCCATCCAGTCCATCTTAGTTTGCTGATTCCTAGAATGTCAACATTCATTCTTGCCATCTCCTGTTTGACCACTTCCAATTTGCCTTGATTCATGGACCTAACATTCTAGGTTTCTATACAATATTGCTCTTTACAGCATCGGACCTTGCTTCTATCACCAGTCAAGCACCCTGTGTTAGTTTTAATATATTTTATAATTTTGATATAAACTTTAGAATATTATTTATTAAATAGTCAGTTATTATATAAAAATATTAAGAGTAAGAAAAAAGATTTGTATTTACCTTCTCATTCACAATTTCTGGCATTCTTTATTCCTTTGTGTAGATCCAAATTGCCATCTTTTATCACACCTTCTCCCTAAAATACTTTCTTATCATTTTAGTACATATCCACTGGCAATGGGTAAATATATGCATTAATAAAAAATATTTGTTTTTCTCTTTCTGACTTACTTCACTCTGTGACATTCTCCAGGCCCACCACATCTCTAAAAATGACTCTATTTCATTCCTTTTAATGGTTGAGTAATATCCCATTGTATATATCTACCACATCTTCTTTATCCATTCACTTTTCATTTGGCATTTAGGTTGTTTCCAAATCTGCCTGTTGTATATAGTGCTGCAATGAACACTAGAGAACATATGCTCTTTTGAATTATGGTTTTCTCAGGGTATATGCCAACAGTGGGACTGCCAAGTCATATGGTAGTTCTGTGTTTAGTTTTTAAGGAACCTCCATACTATTCTCCACATTGATTGTATCAGTGTATATTTCCTGCAAGAGGATTCCCATTTCTCTACTTCATTTCCAGCATTTATTGTTTGCAGATTTTTTGATGATAGTCATTCTTACCAGAGTGAAGTGATACCTCACTATAGTTTTTAATTTTCATTTCTCTATTAACTGGCAATATTGAGCATCTTTTCAGGTGCTTCTTGGCCAACTGTATGTATCCTTTGGAGAGATGTCTATTTAAGTATTCTATAGCATATGAAAAGCAGAGACATTACTTTGCCAACAAAGGTCGGTTTAGTCAAGGCTATGGTTTTTCCAGTGGTCATCTATGGATGCGAGAGTTGGACTGTGAAGAAAGCTGAGTGCCGAAGAACTGATGCTTTTGAACTGTGGTGTTGGAGAAGACTCTTGAGAGTCCCTTGGACTGCAAGGAGATCCAACCAGTCCATTCTAAAGGAGATCAGTCCTGGGTGTTCTTTGGAAGAAATGATGCTAAAGCTGAAACTCCAGTATTTTGGCCATGTCATGCGAAGAGTTGACTCATTGGAAAAGACTGATGCTGGGAGGGATTAGGGGCAGGAGGAAAAGGGGACGACAGAGGATGAGATGGCTGGTTGATATCACCAACTCGATGGACGTGAGTTTGAGTGAACTCCGGGAGATGGTGATGGACAGAGATGCCCGGCGTGCTGCGATTCATGGGGTTGCAAAGAGTCAGACACGACTGAGCGACTGAACTGACTGAACTGAATGATTTTTTAACTGGGTTGTATGTTTGTTTTTGAATCTGAGCTTCTTGAGCTGTTTGTATCTTTTGGACATTAATCCTTTGTCCATTGTTTTGTTTACAAATGTTTTATCCCATTCTAAGGATTGTGTTTTTGTCTTGTTTATGGCTTCCTTTGCTGTGTAAAAGCTTTTAAGTTTAATTAAATAGCATTTGTTTATTTTTGTTCCTATTTTCATTTCTCTAAAAGCTGGGTCTAGAAAGATCTTGCTGTGGTTTATGTCAAAAAGTGTCTTTCCTATGTTTTCCCCTAAGAGTTTTATAGTGTCTGGTCTTACATTTACGTCTTTAATCCATTTTGAGTTTATTTTTGTGTTTGGTGTTAGGTAGTATTCTAATTTTATTCTTTTGCATGTTGCTGTGCAACTTTCCCCGTACCACATATGAAAAGGCTGTCTTTTCTCCATTGTATATTTTGGCCTTTTTTGTCATAGATTAGGTAGTGGCTCAGATGGTAAAGAATCTGCCTGCAATGCAGGAGACCTGGGTTCAAACCCTGGGTTGGGAAGATCCTCTGGAAAAGGGAACAGCTACCCACTCCAAGTATTCTGGCTTGGAGAATTCCTTGACAAGAGGAGTCTGGTGGGCTACAGTTCTTTGGTCACTAAGAGTCAGACATGACTGAGCTGCTTTAACTTTTTGGGTGCCATAGGTACATGGGTTGGAGAAGGCGATGGCACCCCACTCCAGTACTCTTGCCTGGAAAATCCCATGGACAGGGGAGCCTGGTAGGTTGTGGTCCATGGGGTCACGAAGAGTCAGACACGACTGAGCGACTTCCCTTTCCCTTTTCACTTTCATGAATTGGAGAAGGAAATGGCAACCCACTCCAGTGTTCTTGCCTGGAGAATCCCAGGGACAGGGGAGTCTGGTGGGCTGCCGTCTATGGGGTCACACAGAGTGGGACATGACTGAAGTGACTTAGCAGAAGCAGCAGCAGGTACATGGGTTAATCTCTAAGCTTTCTATACTATATCACTGGTCTATATTTTTATTTTGGTGCCAGTACCATGTTGTCTTGATTACTGTACCTTTGTGGTATAGTTTGAAGTCAGGGAACCTAGTTCCTCTGGCTCCATTTTTCTTTCTCAATATTACTTTGGTATTTTGGGGTCTTTCTTTGGTGTTTCCATGCAAATTGTGAAAAAAAAAATAGTTTCAGTTCCATGAAGAATGCCATTGGTAATTTGATTGTTTTGCATTGAATCTGTAGATTGCTTTGGATATCATATTCATTTTCACAATCTTGATTCTTTCAATCCAAGAACATGGTATATTTCTCCATTTGTGTTATCCCTGATTTCTTTCATCAGTGTTTTATAATTTTCTGAGTACAGGTCTTTTGCCTTCCTAGGTTGGTTTATTCCTAGGTATTTTACTCCTTTTGTTGCAATGGTAAATGGGATTATTTCTTTAATTTATCTTTCTGCTTTTTCACTATTAGTGTATAGGAATGCAAGAAATTTTTGTGCATCAATTTTATATCCTAAACTTTACCAGATTCATTGATTAGCTCTGGTAGTTTTCTGGTGGCATCTTTAGGATTTCACATGTATAGTATGTCATCTGCAATCAGGGACAGCTTTACTATTTATTTTACAGTTTGTATTTCTTTTATTTCTTCTCTGATTGCAGGGGTAGGGCCTAAAACACTATGTTGAATAAGAATGGTGATAGTGGACATCCTTGTCTTATTCCTTATCTAAGAGGAAATGTTCTGAGTTTTTCACCATTGAGAGTGATGTTTGCTGTGTTTGTCATATATGACCTTTATTATGTTGAGGTAGATTCCCTCTATGCCCACTTTCTGGAGAATTTCTATTATAAATGTGTGTTGAAATTTGTAAAAAGCTTTTTCTGCATCTACTGAAATGATAATATGGTTTTCATTCTTTAATTTGTTAATATGTTATATCACCTCGTTTGCTTTTGTGTATATTGAAGAATTGCATTCCTGGGATAAATCCCACTTGATGATGGTGTATGGTCCTCATAATGTTGTTGATTTCTGTTTGCTAGTGTTTTGTTGAAGATTTTTGAGTCAATTTTTGTCAGTAACATTCATCTGTAATTTGTATGTGTGTGTGTGATATCTTTGTCTGGTTTTCATATCAGGGTGATAGTGGTCACATAAAATTTGTTTGGAAGTGTTCCTCTGCAAGCTTTTAGATGATTTTGAGAAGGGTAGGTGTGAGGCCTTCTCTCGGTGTTTGATAGAATTCTCCTATGAAGCCATCTGGTCCTGGACTTCTGTTTATTGGAAGATTTTAAATTACAGTTTCAATATCATTAATTGTGATTTATCTGTTTCTGTTTTATAATTCTTCCTGGTTCAGTCTTGGAAAGTTGTATCCTTCCAAGAATTTGTTCATTTATTCTAGGCTGTCCATTTTATTGGCATGTAGTTGTTTGTAGTAGCCTCTTATGAACCTTCACATTTCTGTGGTGTCAGTTGTAATTTCTCCTTTTTCATTTCTAATTTTATTGAGTTCTCTCCCCTTTTTTCTTTAGGAGTGTGGATAAAGGTTTATCAATTTTGCTTATCTTCTCAACTTTTATTTTTATTGATCTTTGCTATTACTTTTCTTCATTTCTGGTTTCATCTTTATAATTTCTTACCTTCTACTGACTCTGGATTTTATTTGATTTTCTTTCTCTTGCTGCTTTAAACGTAGGATAAGATTGTTTATTTAAGACTTTTCTTGTTTCTTAAAGTGAGGTTGAATTACTATAATTTTTCCTCCTAGAACTACTTCTGCTCTGTATAATAGGTTTTGAATCACTGTGTTTTTGTTGTCATTTATTTCTATATATTTTTTTATTTTGTATTTCCTCTTTGATTTCTTCAGTGATTTCTTGGTTGTTTAGCAGCACATTGTTTAGCCTCCATGTGTTTGTGTTTTTTATAGATTTTTTTAAAAATTCTAACTTTATAGCATTGTGGTTAGGAAAGATACTTGACATGATTTCAGCTTTCTTAAATTTTCTGAAGTTTGATTTGTTACCCAAAATGTGAACTGTCCTGGAGAATGTTTCATGCACACTTCAGAAGAAAGTGTATTCTGTCACTTCCAGGTGGAATGTCCTATAAATAGCAATTAAACTTATCTGGTCAATTGTGTCATTTAAAGCTTGTGTTTCCTTAGTTATTTTCTGTCCATTGATGTAAGTGGGGTATTAAAGTCCCCACTATTATTGTGTTACTGTCAATTCCGCTTTTATAGTTCTTAACATTTGCCATATGTATTGAGGTGCTCCTTTATTGAGTGCAAAAATATTTATAACTGTTATATCCTCTTGGACTGATTCCTGATCATTATGTTTTGACCTCCCTTACTGTTTCTAACAGTCTTTATTTTGAAGTTTATTTTATCTGATATGATCACTGCTATTCTAGCTTTCTTTTGATTTCCATTTGCATAGAATATCTTTTTCTATCCCCTCACTTTCAGTCTGTATGTGTCCCTAGATCTGAAGTGCTATATGTAAGCAGGATATACAAGGGTCTTGTTTTTGTATACATTCAGCCAGTCTATGTCTTTTGGTTGGGGGCATTTAATCCATTTATATTTAATGTAATTATTGATAGGTATGTTTCTGTTACCTTTTTCTTAATTCTTTTGGGTTTGATTTTGTGGGTCTTTTTCTTGTGTTTCCTATCTAGAGAGGTTCCTTTAGTATTGGCTGTAAAGCTGGTTTGGTTGTGCTGAACTCTCAGCTTTTGCTTGTCTGTAAAACTTTTGATTTCTCTGTCTATTCTGAATGAGATCTTTCCTGGGTACAGTAATCTTGGTTGTAGGTTTTTTCCTTTAATCCCTTTAAATATATCCTGCCACTCCATTCAGGCCTGCACAGCTTCTGCTGAAAAATCAGGTGATAGCCTTATGGGGATTACCTTGCATATTATTATTGTTTTTTTCTTTTTCCTTGTTGCTTATAAAATTTTTTCTTGAATTTAATTTCTGTTAGTTTGATTAGCATGTATCTCAGTGTGTTTCTCCTAGGGTTTATTCTTTATGGGATTCTCTGTGCCTCCTGGACTTGGGTGGCTATTTTCTTTCCCATGTTAGGGGAGTTTTTGACTATAATCCCTTTGGATATTTTCTTAGTCCCTTTCTTTTTCTCTTCTTCTTATAGGACCCTTATGACTCAAACATTAGTGCATTTAACATTGTCTAAGACTTTCCTGAGACTATCTTCAATTCTTCTTCCTTTTTCTTTATTCTTTCTTTCTTTTAAATGAAACAAAGATGAATATTTTTAATGATAAAAAGTACAGTTCACAAAGAAGATAGACATCATAAAGCATTAGACATTTATAAACCATTAGATACCTAAAACAAAAATCAGAAGAAATATAGGAGAAAAGAAAATATATAATCATAGTGAGACATATTCCTCTGAGAATATTTTATCAACTGAAGAAAAAATAAGATAGGAGCATCTTGAATGATGTCATTAATAATTTATGCAAAATATATTTATATTAATTTATATTGCTCTTATATCCTACAGAAATATATTTAAAATTTTGTATCTCATACATTATTATTAGATGTCAATAGCACATTTTAAAAAAATTGGCAAAAAGATAAACATTGCTAAATTTCAAAAGGTAGAATTCTTTTTTGTGTGTGATTCAGTTATCTATATACACAGAAATTATTTTTTAAATTATTTTCCATTATAGATTACAAGATATTGACCATAATTCCCTGTGCTATAAATTAATCTTTGTTGCTTGTTGCATATCTATTTTTTTAAATTAGAAATCTAGCACTCTATATATACTAAGTCGAACAAATGGAACCAAAATGTCATAAATTTTGTAGTTAGGCAAAAATTCATAAGTTTTATAAAATATATATGTTTATACATATTATATATACATGTATGCAAAAGCTTTTCTATTACACTTGATGAAGGCTTGAGAAAATACATCAGAAAAAAGAGAGGGAGAAATTCAAAAGCAACTGAATATGAAACAGAAAAAGTGAAACAAACTAGATAAAAATAAAAGTTCCTCATATAGTCCAATTTTTTTAAACCTGGCTGCTCATTAGAAATTTCTCTGGAACTCTGGCAAAAAAAAAGGATCTGGCCATTTGTATTTTTCAAAAAAAATTCCAAGATAATTCTGATATGCATGTGGATTTTAAAAAGTGATTACAGGTTTTTCTATTAAATAGTAGTTTTGGTGATATAGAATTCTATTATTTTTCTGTTGAACAATTATGATACAATGGTATTAAGTGACTAATAGTTACATAATCACAATAATATATGTTTATCAGTTTTCACAATCAATAGCTAGACAAAAAATAAAAGATAATTACAAGTCATAATGGAAACATAATTAACCTAACAATATAAAATTATTACATACAGTTTCAGGGGTCAGGCAGAGTGATGTGGTAAGTGGAAGTGCATACAAGCACATGTTTTCATCTGTTCAGCCAGTCTATGTCTTTTGGTTGGTGCATTTAATCCATTTACATTTAAGTTAATTATCAACATGAATGATGCTATTACTGTTTTCTTAATGGTTCTGGGTTTATTTTCTGTAGCCAAATCATTTATTCCCTTCTCTTGTTTCCTGCCTAGAGAAATACTTTTAGCATTTATGGTAAGGCTGGTTTGGTGGTGCTGAATTCTCTTAATTTTTCTTGTCTGGAAAGCTTTTGATTTCTCTATCAAATCTGAAGAAGAGTCTTGCTGGGTAGAGTATTCTTGGTTGTAGCTTCTTTATCATCACTTTGAACATATTATGCCGTTCCTTTCTGGCTTGTAGATTTTCTGTTGCAAAATCAGTTGGTATCCTGATAGGAGTTCCCTTGTATGTTATTTATCATTTTTCCCTGGTTGCTTTTAATATTTTATCTCTGCCTTTAATTTTTGTCAGTTTGACTACTATGTGTCTTGGTGTGTTCCTCCTTGGGTTTTTCCTGCCTGGGATGGTCTTCCCTGGTGGCTCAGAGGTTAAAGCATCTGCCTGCAATGTAGGAGACCTGGGTTTGATCCCTGGGTTGGGAAGATCCCCTGGAGAAGGAAATGGCAACCCACTCCAGTATTCTTGCCTGGAGAATCCCATGGACAGAGGAGCCTGGTGGGCTACAGTCCATGGGGTCGCAAAGAGTCCAACAAGACTGAGCCACTTCACTTTGACTTGGTTGATTATTTCCTTTCCCATGTTAGGAAATGTTTCAGCTATTATCTCTTCAAGTATTTCCTCAGGCCCTTTCTCTCTTTCTTCTCCTTCTGGAAACCCTATAATGCAAATATTTATTTGTTTAATGTTGTCTCAGAGGTCTCTTAGGCGGTCTTCATTTCTTTTCATTCTTTTTTCTATATTCTATTCTGTGGCAGTGATTTCCACCATTCTGCCCTCCAGGTGATTTATCCTTTCTTCTGCCTCAGTTATTCTGCTATGGATTCCTTCTAGTGTGTTATTCATCTCTGTTTGCTTTTTATTTCTTCTAGGTGTTTAGTAAACATTTCTTGTATCTACTCAATCTTTGCCTCCATTCTTTATCTGAATCCTGATTCATCTTCACTATCATTATTCCGAAGTCTTTTTCAGAAGGGTTTCCTGTCTCCACTTCACTTAGTTGTTTTTCTGAGGCTTTATCTTGTTCTTTCATCTGGAATATAGCTTTCTGCATTTTTCATGCTGATTAACTGTCTCTAATGTGCTTTTGTTTTAGTGACTGTGGGATTGTGGTTCTTGCTTCTTCTGTCTGCCCTCTGATGGATGAAAGTAAGAGACACGTGTAAGCTTCTTGGAGAGGGGTACTTTTTGTTGTTGTTCTTCAGTCACTCAGCTGTGTCTGACTCTTTGCAACTCCATGGACTGCAGCATGCCATTATGTGTGTGTTGTGCTTTGTTCAGTCATATAGTTCAATTACTAATTATTAGTAGATTTTAGCTTGATTCAGAAGTGTCCAGAGCAGCCTTTGACTTAGGAGTAGTTTTGCTTACTATTAATAAGATGTCCAAGGTCTTGGGCAAAGTACTTGAAAGGATATTATTATACAGCTTCTCTCCGCTGGTCTCAATCCAGAGCTTATTCAGACTCCTGTTTACTGGTTGTTCTTTGAGCAGCTTCCTAATAGCCCACCCTACATATTCAAGTAAAGGTTCCTGTCTTCAGGTATAGAAAGCTCTCTTTATCCAATATCCAGTCTCTATTATTCTCTTTGTATTTTATCAACTTACTGCCTTTAGGCAGTAAGCAGGGCAATTATAGGGCTCACCCGATTTGTTTGTCCTCCTTCAGGCCTCTTATTTCTAGACTGCCTTTTGTCCAATGTCCAGGAAAACCTTTGTTTCTTATAGCTTGCCCTATTTTTTAGTTTATAGTAGGAGGATAACTTTCAAAACAGTTGACCCTTTTTTTTCTTTTTACATTTTATTATTTATTAGTGAAGTATAGATAATTTACAAATTGAGTTTCATTTCAGATGTACAGCAAAGTTAATATTTTAAAAATATGAGAACTGGTTGATTCGTTTATTATTGTTATTGGTCTTCTTGGATTGATATTTGTTTTTTTCCTTCTCTGCTATATTGGCTTTCCAACTACATATGTATTTTTTTTTTTTTTTCTGGGAAAAGTGACTTCTTACATTCATTTAGTGGCCTGTCTTCTTTTTCATTTTTACAGGACTTTCCTTGCTTTATTATTATGTTTATTTTTTTTTTTTGAAAATAGTATCTTCTCAAATTATCACACATATTAACAATTTAAGGAGGTTCTCTTTTCTTTGAATTATCTCTTTTCTTAGGTGTTTATTGATTTTTTTTTTCAATTCTCTTTTAGACTTCTTCAACTGTTTGGTACTCCTTTATTCTTCTATATGTAAAGATGACTGTGAGTTGTTGTTGTTTTTTTTTTTTTTTTTTCCTTTTGTGCCATAAAGCAGGTTTGAGTAACTTTGAGATGACTTCATAAGATTTATTTCAGAAAAGAAAGATGTACATCATATGGGAATTGGGGGCTGGAAGTTGTCTTACTGCAAGAATGAAAGCAGTCACGCAGATATTGAAACGAGAATGTGTGTTATCAGTTGGAAAATTCAGGCCCTTCAATTTGGCTGGAGTAGAAAATGTGAGAGGGAGAAGAGGCAAACACTGAGGCAGAGGTAGGGTGGGAATCACCTGAGAAGGATGCTGAATATCATCATAAGGCTTTCGGATTTTATGCTGAAGGTGATGGGAAACCTCTTTGACTCTCTACTATGAGGAGAATCTGTTCAGTATGTACTACATGCTCAGTATGTACTTTATTAGTCATTTTAAGTATTTTATAATATTAATACCAAGTAGAATCTAAACTAGTAAATAAATAGTCTAGAAGTTGCTCCTCTCACATAAAACACAATATTAAATTGTAATTTTGCTGAAGTGAAATAAAAGATACAAACTTCAAAGCAGAAAAGTATGGGAATGTCCTGGCTTTTGTCTCTGGCAAAATTTGCATAGTCTGCTCCTTTTTTTTTTTTTTTCCTGGAATGCTATTCTCTTTATCCCCCCCCCCACCCCGAAGGATTTCTATTCATTCTTCAGACTCCTGAGAAAACCTTCTTGGCTTCAAAAGAATTTAAATGTTTTTAATCTCTGCTCACTTTTCACCTTATTTAGGCCTCCATTATAAGACTTCAGGATTTACCACAGCTATGTGTTTATGTCTTTTGCTTTCTTAGCTCTGCCTTTGAGCTAGTCATTTTTTCAGTTATGAAGTGGTGTAAGGAAATTACTTAAGTCACTTCAGATTGTTTTATTATAGATTAAGTGACATCCATTGATTGGGGGGGGGAAAGGATCTTAATACATGTGTATAAATGTTAGGTATGTTCAATCATTCATTCAAAGAAGAACAGATAACCATTTAGAGATTGCAGTAGAAATGATGTGTGTGGACTTGGTCCCATATCTGGCCACCTACATCCTCCCCAATAAGGCTGGGGCTGGAAGCAGAAACTGATTTCAGAGCCTCTCATGCCATCAGATTGGATTCCAGTTTGACCTGCCAAGGAGAGGGACTCAGAAGAAAGTCAAGGAAGTGTGGAAGATTTTTCGTGCTTCTAGTAGGGGAGGTAGAGGAAGTACAGGCTCCCAGACTTCTGATCAATTCTGTTGTTGTTCTTTAAGCCCTGTGAGCTGTGCTTAAAGCAGCAGCAATAAAGTCTCCAAGAGTCTGATAGAAGGTTGACTCCTGGGTCCTCACAGGTGCCTCCTTTATGTTTCTCCCACCCTAAGGTCAGTAGTGGTTTCCTACAGTTACTGATCTCTGAAAAACAGTAGCTTCACTTTTTTTTGTATAGTAGCCCTTACAATAATTTTTGAATAATTTTTATGCATTAAAATTCCCTTTGCTCTAAATACTTATGTCTACTGTAATGCACGTCAGAAGAAATGTTGGCATTAAATAGGATGGTGGCAGTGGAGATGGAGAAGTGTCAGTTTGGGGCTGTATTTTGCAATAAAGCCAATTCAACTGGCTGATAGCTCGGATATAGGAAGTAAGGGAAATAAAAGGATCAAAGAAGATTCTTATTTTTAGTAAGAGAATCCAGAGTTTTTACTAACACAAGGAAGAATTTTGAAGAAGAGCAAATCGGGCAAAAAATATAACTGTGGTAAAATTCTGTCTGTAAGCACTTAGGATGTCAGAGGATTCCTCCTAATAATGCCTCTTCCTTTATAAGATTAGTACAGTTGAAGGAGGAAAGAGCAAATGAATTGGGTTTAAAAAATTCTGTTCTTTAGAAAGACATATTAGGGTAGTGGTTACAAGTGTGGGTTTCAGGATCAGACCACCTTATTAGAAATTTGTTACTTCAGAAATTTTATTTAGAAAACCAGTGAGAATTCCACAACAAACATACATATATCCACCACCCAAACAGACTAGGGAGGATGTAAAGAAATGAGAAGAATATCTGATATAACTCTCCTCCATTTTATTGTATGTGCTTCAATTATTTTTTCTGTTAAAAAAATAATAAAATAGTTATAGTGTTCTCTGTATGCCTATCCTTACCACTGTTTCCCTTCTACCATGAATCAAATTATTTACTTTTCAGTCTGTATTTTTATACATTGAATACACATGTTAGTCATAGGTATATAATTTTGTACATTTAAACTTTACTTTATGGTTAGAATCATATACATATTATTCTGCAGAATATAGATATGTAAAATACATGTTATTTTTTGAAAATTTTTGTGTGTAGCATAGGTATACCTGGCACAATGGTAAACTCCTGAAAAATGTTAGCTTTCATACAGCAGTGATTTTGGAGATAAGAGTGAAGAAGGAAACAGACAGAACAGGCTCTATCTTGAAAGCAGGACTCCATCTTGGGCTGGAGTCTGGACTTTGAGCTATATGCCCAGTATCTATGGAAATAACATACCAACTGGAAAACCAGGCCCCTGGAAGAAAGAGCCCTAGGGCGTGTACCTAGACTCTTCATCTCCTAAAAGAATACCCTAAATATCTATGTAACCGAATAGAATCATACATTCTATTATGCTTATTGGGGTATGACCATAGGCCTATTGATAATTATCCACTGTTAACTACCTAGGCTTAAGGTGTATGAATCAGGGGCTAACTTTGATTGTATGTTTCTTTTCCTTTGTTCAGGCTAGTTTCAGGGAATTTGGGTTTGGACATGTACACTTAGGGTATATAAGATTTTCACAAAAATTGGTCAGAGTCCTTGGCTAAGAGGAGAATCTGCCTTGGGCCTGCCAGTGTAATAAACTGCACTCCACTATCTACGTTGTCCTTCTGAGTGAGTTTGTTTCCCGGAACACATGGCTACAACAAGAACACTCTGCTTTAGCCTTAACGAGCCTGAAGGAAGGCCCAGTGAGTTACCTATGTAGCCTGAACATTTGGTGCCTTTAAGCCATCTCTGCTCTGTCAATATCCTTGTGACAAATTACACTATTGGGAGTCCTTCTGAATCTAGTATTGCCAGTAGTTAATCTGAAGTATTACATTTTATTTGGTTGTGAAATCCTAGAAGAGTGATCCCCGACCTTTTTGTTCCCAGGAACTGGTGTCATGGAAGACAATTTTTCCATGGACTAGGGCTGGGGATGAGGGATGGTTCACACGGTATTGCAAGCGATAGGAAGCTGTAGATGAAGCTTCACTAGCTTGTCTGCTGCTCACCTCCTTATGTGCTGCCAGGTTCCTGCCCATGGACCAGTACTGGGGTTTTGGGACCCCTGTTCTAGAAAGTCAAACTGTGTTAATCATCTTTATACCTCCAGCCCTTAATACAGTATATTGCCTAGAATAGGCTCTCTGTCAATGTTTGCAGAATAAGTAAATGAGTGAAATCTGCTAATCATGCAATAGAGATCCATTAGCAATAAAGAACTGGCATTTTCTAGTGTATATTTGAGGGAACAAAACTCCTTAGCATTAGAGTTGACACAAATGCTGTTACTTGATGTTAGAGCTTGGCACAAATATTAAAGCTAAATGGCCTAAAATGAGTTCTGCATGCTTGAGAAAAGAATAGAAGGCAAAAAAGAAAAAGATGATAAAATCTTACACAGTGTTCTTGAGCAAGGCTTATTTCTCTTTGGGTGTAATATACAATACAGATAAATATATAAAAATAAATCACACAATTGCACTCATCTCACACATCTAGTAATGCTCAAAATACTCCAAGCCAGGCTTCAACAATACATGAACTGTGAACTTCCAGATGTTCAATACGGATTTAGAAAAGGCAGAGGAACCAGAGATCAAATTGCCAATATCTGCTGGATCATTGAAAAAGCAAGAGAATTCCAGAAAAACATCTACTTCTGCTTCATTGACTATGCCAAAGCCTTTGACTGTGTGGATCACAATAAACAGTGGGAAGTTCTGAAAGAGATGGGAATATCAGACCACCTGACCTGCCTCTTCAGAAATTTGTATGCAGGTCAGGAAGCAACAGTTAGAACTGGACATGGAACAACAGACTGGTTCCAAATAGGAAAAGGAGTAAATCAAGATTGTATATTGTCACCCTGCTCATTTAACTTATATGCAGAGTACCCAGAGAAATGCTGGGCTGGATGAAGCACAAGTTGGAATCAAGATTTCCAGGAGAAATATTAATGATCTCAGATATGCAGATGACACCACCCTTATGGCAGAAAGTGAAGAAGATTTAAGGAGTCTCTTGATAAAAGTGAAAGAGGAGAGTGAAGAAGTTGGCTTAAAGCTCAACATTCAGAAAACTAATATCATGGTATCAGGTCCTATCACTTTATGGCAAATAGATAAGGAAACAGTGGAAACAGTGGCAGACTTTATTTTGGGGGGCTCCAAAATCACTGCAGATGGCGATTGCAGCCAGGAAATTAAAAGACATTTTCTCTTGGAAGAAAAGTTATGATCCACCTAGACAGCATATTGAGAAGCAGAGACATTACTTTGCCAACAAAGGTCTGTCCAGTCAAAGCTATGATTTTTCTAGTAGTCATGTATGGATGTGAGAGTTGGACTATAAAGAAAGCTGAGTGCCAAAGAATTGATGCTTTTGAACTGTGGTGTTGGAGAAGACTGTTGAGTGTCCCTTGGGCTGCAAGGAGAGCCAACCAGTCCATCCTAAAGGAAATCAGTCCTGAATCTTTATTGGAAGGACTGATGCTGTAGCTGAAACTCTAATACTTTGGTCACCTGATACAAAGAACTGACTCATTTGAAAAGACCGTGATGCTGGGAAATATTGAAGGCAGGAGGCAAAGGGGACAACAGAGGATGAGATGGTTGGATGGCATCACCGACTCAATGAACATGAGTTTGAGTCAACTCTGGGAGTTGGTGATGGACAGGGATGCCAGGTGTGCTGCAGTCCACAAGGTTGCAAAGAGTTTGACACACTAAGCAACTGAACTGAAAGATAATTCATTACTAATACAGACTAACAACTAATTCATTTTTATAACAAAACACAGTATAACAATGATTTTCACCTGTATTTAATATTTGTAAATGGGCATTTTAAATATTACTGTGTCACTGCACATACACATTACATTTATGAATCAGAAAATATTCCTTAAAAGATGCCTTCATTTCATAGTATTCAACTATGTGCAAATATTTAAACAACTAAAATATAAAATATTCACCTGTATTCTTAATGGACGTGATGTACCAATCCATTTTTTTTCTTTTGTCACTCCAAATCACAACATAGTTTTCTAAGTAAGCCATGTCAAGTCATGTGAATAGTACATAAAATGTTGTAAAATAAAATCACAATTGGGTAAATATAAAAAGCACTAGATTTTTGGTGGACATCCACATATTATAGAAATTAGGCATTCAACCCTCTATAGTAATTAAGAAACTAGAGACACATGCCTCTAAATCAATCATTCAAAATCAGTCACAACAAAGACACTAATAATGAATTTCTTTACAATGAAAACATTTCCAAATCACAGATGTAATCTATTTTGAACAATATTCAACACTGCAACAGTTCAGTGCAATTTAATAATTGGGACACCCCTTGAGAGAGATTTATTTTTTAATCAAACAAATTTAAATGAAGAAATTGTGCTCCAATTTTACCCAAAGTTAATTTCCAAATCTTTATAAATCTGCTTATCACAATTCTTTTAGGGCTATATTTTTTATTTATTTGTATTTGTTATTATACAATTAAATTTTACTCATTATAAAATTTCATATATCTAAGTGTTGCTATACTGCTGACATGGCTAAAACTATTTCATGTTCCATATTAACATTCCAAACACTTATGAAGCTATCGTCAATGATGTGCTGATTTTTCTAGATGTCTATAAAAGCAAATTAGCCCTTCAAAGTGTCTCAGAAAGTTTTTTATCTTCTGAATACAACTGCATTCATACTCTAAAAGTAGCAAGTCTGAATATGTGGGAAATATTTGCCATTAAACCTTCCTATGTGAAATGTAAATACAAAATCACCTAATAGAGTGCTAGCTCAGCTTGTAAATGGAATTATGTATAACATCTTTGGAATATAATAATGTGAGCTACACTTAACCATCTGGGCACTTTCCTGCAGACAAATGGTGTAGTAAAATTTGTTGTTTCTTATTAAACAGGTATGACAAACTTGTCTTTATAGACCAATAGCATTTTCTCTGACTTTCAGAATAAGGTGGTCACTTGCAGCAGCTTGATATAAAGGTAGACAAGTTAACATTAATAAAATACTATCACATATACTGAAAGTATGATTTAACAATGGCTAACAATTTCAAAAGATAATACACTCCAAGGAGTGTCCACCTGTGTTATTATTATGTTGAATAAATAGTCTTTGAACAAATTAGAGAGTTAAACTTACTGAGCAGGCCAGATAATTAAATAATTACACATTTTGATTGAAAAAATATGTAATTCATTAAAATAGAGACTCTAACTTCATTTCTCTAGCTAAGGTTCTGCTCCAATGCCAACTTGGTACTTTAATTAGAACAAAAGACCAACATTAACTTCAATACAACATAATAATTCATGATAATGATTGTATATAAATCTCTTGAGCTTGCTTGAATATAGCACATGACATATGGCATGGTACAGGCACCTGTATGATCCTTTTGGGACTGAGGGGGCACATATTAATTAGCCTTCGGAAAATAAAGTCTGCTTTCTTCTGAGAAAAGCTACTTCAGTGCTTATTGGCTTAAGACATCAAAGGGATTCGAAAGAACGTTGTCTACACTTGTTAGAGCTTTGTCTAGATGTAGGCTCTGCATCTAGAATCAACTGCAATTAGCTGAGTTAATCCTTGACAGAGCCTGCTTAAGAAATTAGAGTAGTCATATATTTCTTTGGCCTTGATGATTGTATTTTGTCTAAAAAAAAAAAAATCAAAATTGCCATTTTGGTTATACAAACCTGCATAACTGTTTTAATTCAAATACAAAATAATTAACCAGAACATATTAAAATTTGAAGCAGCTTTTTCTTGAATGCTACCTGAAAGTGCCTCAATTTAACACTTTCCCTTGTAAATTCAGATATCATCTGAGTATGAGATTCTATATGTCTTTAAGAAATATGCCATTTCACAATCAGCCAGCTCTGAAGATCCTTGATGGTCCCAGGAATGCTCAAGGCACTTTAGTGTACATCTTTGAAGGATAATGGAAAGGTATTATGGAAATAAAATTCTAGCTGATTAACAGATAAATGTACATTGAAAAGACTAAGTACTAAAATTACTTTCTCATAGTTTAAAAAAAAAATGCCTAATCCCATTGCTAGAGTATATCTAAAAAGGGAAAACGGAACTGAGTGAACATTGTGGTGACCAAAATAGGCTACGTTTAAGAATTTTCTTTTGCAACTCTTTTAAATTTAGCTCACTTGAAATTCTAAACTGCATAAAATAAACCCACTTAACTGAAAAGTATTTACACTTAATGGGGAACTTAAAACTCTTGGAAGTTTAAGTTCTTTCTAAACAGCAATTCTAATGAGTCTTTTTTAAGCTAGCAATATAAACTCATGCAAGAAATACAAATTTACCAGTGCACCTAGGCAGAATATTTCTTTGCTCAAATATCACATGTCTGTTTTTTTCTCCTGTGTTGCATCCATGCTCCTGTAATGGAACTGTTAGTTTGCTGATCTATCTTTTGTAATGTATAGACCCATTTGCCTTCCACTCAACACATGGATTGGCAGTTTAAAATATAATTCTATCAAGGGAACTTGTAGTTAAGGCACATTTAAATGGTCCTTTAAACCAATGAGATGACAATGCAATATCAGCGAAAAAGTTTAGTTTTTGGAGTAATCACACATACCACAGAATGTCTCGTGAGAACACTTTTGGCTAGGTCTACCAATTATGAAAATAGTTTTTCATTTGAGGCAAAGATACTGACTCATCACTGGATACATGGTAACAAATCATTTTATTTTCGTAACACCTGTCTTTGCAATGGAGAAACCTATCGTATGCTATACATTTTGAAAGTACATGTAATTTAAAATATATGCAATTTAAAAAGTCAATTAGTTATTCTGAGTTTTAAGTATGATATAAAACTGAGGTTGTAAGTCCCAGCACTTGGTCTTCCCCCCTTCCCCCAGTGAAGGTATATAGACATTTTGAGGAGGAAATTATGAGATAATTTTTCATCTAGTTGTTATGATATTCTACAATGGTAGACTTATTTTTGTACTCTTATTTACCTGCTTATTTTTGTGCTCTTATTTACTTATCTTCTAATTTACATACATACGTCCACCATTGTGGGGTGGGCTACCATCATGAGGAATAATGTTGTTGGTCTCTTCAAGCTCCTTAGTTCAACCAGTGCAGTGGCAGATGACATAGTCTGATCAGTTGTGCTGCTGCTGCTAAGTCGCTTCAGTCGTGTCCGACTCTGTGCGACCCCATAGACGGCAGCCACCAGGGCCCCCCGTCCCTGGGATTCTCCAGGCAAGAACACTGGAGTGGGTTGCCATTTCCTTCTCCAATGCATATGAGTGAAAAGTGAAAGTGAAGTTATGTCCGACTCTAAGTGATCACATGGATTGCAGCCCACCAGGCTCCTCCGTCCAGGGGATTTTCCAGGCAAGAGTACTGGAGTGGGGTGCCATTGCCTTCTCTGGATCAGTTGTGCAGTAATACATTAAAAATTTCAATAATGTCTCTTTCTGTAACTGATTCTTAACTTTCTGTGGCACCCAGCATGAAGAACACAGGTCTGGACCCCAGGGGGCCCAGCAGAGACACACACATCGAATATCTTTATTAGCTATGGAACTTTGGGCAGTCACGCAACTAAATTGCCTCCTCTTTTAAAATAAGTTGGCATGAGGAGTCAATTAGAAAAAGAAAAACCCATTAAATTGAGAAACATGCCTGACTTGTAGTAGGTACAGATTTAGCTGCATCTGGGTCCTTTTTTGAGAAATACAACGGTTACTCACTCTCTCTTTCTTTAAAATGCCATTATTAGCAAAGCTAGAAAGTGAAGTCGCTCAGCCGTGTCCAACTCTTTGCGACCCCGTGGACTGTAGCCCACCAGGCTCCTCTGTCCATGGGATTCTCCAGGCAAGAATACTAGAGTGGGTTGCCATTTCCTTTTCCAGGGGATCTTCCCTACCCAGGGATCAAACCCAGGTCTCCTGCATTGCGGGCAGATGCTTTAACCTCTGAGCCACCAGGGAAGCCCTAGGTATCTCCTATTATTGTGACCCTTCAATTTTTTTAGTATGTTGCCACATGATGTTTTCTCAGGAAGACTCAGGATTATTAAAGTAGATGAGAAATCATTAACCATAAGGGTCATTTGGGAAATCTTGCTAAAAATATAGATTCCTAGGCTCCCTTTCCCAAAACCACATTTTGAGAAATACGGATTTAAATTGCCAATTTAATAGAGGGGAAAATGCTCTCTTATAAAAGTATTTTGCTTAATACCCTCCTTCCTGAGCACTGGTATCATGTGGAGACTCTACCTCCCCACAAGTACACAGGCTTGTGCCCTTTGCATGAACTCCTTGGGATAGTTCTACTTGTTAGGTATATTAAGAGAATGAACTAGTCCCTAATTGAAAAAGCAGTGCTCCCAGCCCATCCAGGATCTGATATAGTGACTGAAAGTGAAAGTGAAGTCACTCAGTCGTGTCTGACTCTTTGCGACCCGTGGACTGTAGCCCACCAGGCTCCTCTGTCCATGGGATTCTTCAGGCAAGAATACTGGAGTGGGTTGCCATTTCCTTCTCCAGGGGATCTTCCCTACCCAGGGATTGAACCCAGGTCTCCCATATTGCAGGCAGATGCTTTAACCTCTGCACCACCTAGAATATACTGGAAAAGACCATTTAGAACTCCATGAGAAAACAAACAAGCTTAAATTTTAGCAGCCCTTCTGCTACTAACTAAAACTGTGACTCTATCCCAATTCCGTGACCACTTTGTCTGCAGTTACTGTATCTAATGGAGTGCTGATGCTTTCCCTGACTGAAGGTAATATTCTCAGACTTGAATCAGAAAGTCTTAGGCTTTCTTTTGACTCTGGAATCTGTATTTTTTCACAAACAGCGGTATTCCAGGTATACCCTGCCTGAACCCAAATTGCAGTGGTCCACATCTGCCACCTTTTCTTGGGGGAATAATTATTTATGATTCATTGTGGACTGGCACAATGCTATGTATGAAGGGTGATGAGAAGTACCAGGCACCCAGATATTTCAGATATAACCTAACTAGCAATTCATTGAAAATACTTGTTAATAACTTGCACAGGATTTTATTTACTGGGATCATTAGGGAAAAATTTAAATGATATAAATTTCAAGGAACCCTGAGGTAATCAGACTATAGCAGTAATGTTCCTAGTTAAGAGGTTTGTTTCAGTCCAAGATGAGCAGCATTTATAGAATTGGTGGATGTCTGTTTCAGTTATAATTGTTTCCTCACATCATCTCTTAAATAGACTAATAAAAACATGTTAGTCCATAGTTAACTTCAGTTTCTAAGTATCAAATATCATGATTTAGAAGTAATAAGTACAGAATATTGAGACTTTGATCTGTGCTGTGTGGGTTAGCTAAATGCACAATCTTTCAACAAAAATGTGCAAACACAAACATTCATGTTCTCAACACCAAGGAGTGAATTGACTTGGGATTTTGTTCTGAAATGATAAACTATCAAATCGATAATTATTTGTCTTTGTCTGTTTTAAATCCAGCTCCAAAGGAAGAATTAAAATGAGCACACTGAAACAAGTCACTATTTCTGATCCTATGGTATAGGGATTCTATTATTTGACCTGACACAAATCCATATGTGTATTCCTCCTGCCTCTTTTCTCTTCTTTTCTGCAGGAGAGAGGGCACTGACACCAAGGCATGTGGGAGTTTGGTTCTTTAGCCCCTTCCTGTAGCCACTTCTCAACATAGCAAATACTTTCAGACAAATGCATGCATTGGTTAGAAATACATGTTGTAAGGTAGTTTCCTTTCTTATGTAAAATATGGGCACACAAGCAATTCACTGAAACTGAGTTTCTGCTTGAAATATCTAGCTAACTGCTTCAATTCTCTTCTTTGCCTTGAGCGTATAAACATTACTGATAGTAAGAACAGCTGACCCTTAAAATCAGTTAATCAATGCTGACTAATTCTTTCCCTTTAACTTCAGTTTTCCTTTAAACTAAGATTAGGTGTATCTTCATTCATACACAGCAAAGATTTAGACCTATAGGCACTGTTTGTGAAGTTGCTCTTGAGGTGTGTAATAGGGACATGTGTTTGAATGTTATGTTAGAGAAAAATAATCCACATGAAATATTCTGAAGATATGCTTCCTAAGAAAAATTGCTTTATCCAATACCAAATCAATTTCTAAAGGTAGACTCAGAGTTTAAACACTTAATGGAATTCTGTGGTTTGGGGGAATAGTGGATACTAAGGCCATTCAATGGCCTTAGTGTGAAAAGCTTCATTTTCAACATGAGAGAAGAACTGAAGCCTGGGAAAGATATACTCTTAAAGTAATACAGTATTTTCTGCCTAAAAGTAGAAGCATGAATATATTATGTGTTGTCATCTCAATCACAAGTAAGGATAGAGAAGGGAAAAAAAGTTTTTTTCATAGAATTAAGGAGCTTTTTTGTTGATCAAAACAACTATTTCATTCATCAGAAGACCTTTTTTGTTAGTGGCAGAAATAGCAATTGATACTTTTTAAGATATTTTGGGTTTTCAAAGAGAAACTTTGCTACTTTCCTGTGGAAATTATATGGTATTCTGAGAAAACTGCCTTTCAGCAAGGAGTTTCAGAAAAGATACATGAATGAGGAGCAAAGTGAGATGCTTTCATTTTAGAGTAGCTCTATTTCAGTGCTTCCAACAGAAACAACACAGGAAGAAATACATATTTTCTCCCTCATAAGACATACATCACTCCTGAAATTTTTACAAAATCAACTGATACAAATGAGGGATTTCAAAGCTAGTCACCTTATAAGTGGTTAGGAAAAAAACTTACAATTAAATTGCTCTGTGCAGCTACCTTGCGATTTTCCCCTGGAATGTTTATGGCTCTTTTTTTTTAATTAATACTTAAAAAAATACATTTTCATAACCAGTGTATTACTACATCTAGTTGTGTTATAAACAGGCACTTCATTTCATAAAATAGACACATTCAAAGTGGTTTTCATCAACCAATCACTCAGTCAGAATACTTGTGTTCATATTGAATATTTGATAGTAAAAGTTAATCTGAAACCATATCAACTGTCCATTTCTATTACAGAAGGTAGGTCATTAAAGCTCTAACATAGGGAATCATTTCTATTCCTACATGTTTTATCCATAGGAACAAAGATTGTCCAGAACTTCTTGGAAATTTTTTCCCCAAATATTTCATATATATATATAAATACAGCAGATTTCTTTTTAATAGATAAATCTTAAGTATTATTTTCAATAGCTTACTTTTACATAATCAGAAATCTAGATATAAGAAAAATATTAAATGTGCAAAATGCTCTTTTTACATGTACATCAAAAAATACAAAGGAAGGATAGCTTTATAGTTATATAAAAAGCTATTGAGGGGAAAAAGTCTTCCAAGTCAGAAAATCTGGTGAGATTAGAGCTTTTGCTTGAGGAATTGTAAACAAACTTTTTAAAATGCTGAGAGTTTTCTCAGTTCTTTCCAACTAAGACACTCTCGAACACATCAAGTCCTGCTTTGAAGTAAACCTGAGCTGCATTAATGCTGTTCAACACCTCTGACAGGGCTTCTTGAAGGGTCTCATTTGATGCAAGTGACTTGCAGTGCTCCCAAGCCTCCAGGAGTATTGAAAACTGGCTTGTATTCCCATCAAGGTGGTACAGGATATTTCTGAAAACAAACAAACAAACAAAAAAAACCCAAATAACAGAATGAGTAAATGTTTTAGGCACCAGGCAATTTTGTATCAAACATTGTAAAAAATATTTTCAAGAAACAGTGATGTTTTAAATAAATGAAATAATTATAAGAATATAATATTATCATTTTGAGGCCACTATTTAATGAATGGATTTAGACATTGATCATCCAAAGTTCCCTCTAGTGATGAGAGATATAGAACTAGACAGTATGTACCTCCTGATGGAAGTACACAGTACAATCAATGAAATAAATTATTTTTTGCTAAAAAAGAAAAAAGGAAAAAAAAAACACTGAATCTGATGAAGCTTCTAAATCTAATTGTTCATAAACACAAGGGACAGAAAATATAAAAATAATACTGCAGTGTGTCATCAGCAAAATATTGTGAGAAATTCTGTAGGACAAATGGCCCAGTCTATTCAATGACCAAATTATAACAAGAAATGGGTGACAGAGGAACTGCTAGACCAGGGTTTCTCAGCCTTCCACTATTGACATTTGTTGGGGGTGGGGGCTGAGGTAGATAATTCTTTATTGTGGCAGTGGTCCTGCGCATTGAAGGATATTTAGCAGTATCCCTGACCTCTACCCACTGGGTACCAGTAACACCCCTCCTGTAGTAGTCCCAGTCAGTTTGAACTACTATACCAGAATACCATCGACTGGGTGGCTTAAACAATAAGCATTTATTTTTCACAGTTCTGAAAGCTAATCCCAAGATCAGCATGCCAGTATAAACAGATTGTCAGTGAGGGGTCTCTTCCTAGTATATTCTTCCATGGCCTATTGCATGCACACAGAGGGATCCCATGTCTTCTCTTCTTTTTGTAAGGGCTTTAATCCCATAATGAGGGCCCCACCTGTATAACCGAACCTAAGCTGAATTACTCCCCAAAGGCCCATCTCCAAAATATAGTTCCATTGAGGTTAGGGTTTTAATGCATGTCTTTATATTGGGAGAATACAAACATTCAGTTCATAGCTGTTGTATGAACCAAAAACGTCTCCAGACTGCCAAAATTGTCCCTTACAAAGCAAAAGTACATCCAGTTGATAGCTGTTGCTTTAGATTAAAAGAAACATCAACCTATGTAGTAAAGTACAGATTTTCTAGGTCTTTATTCAAACAGGTTTAAAACTGAGAAGTAGTATAAAATTGAATACTAATTAAGGATTTGTTACTATTAAGAAACAACATTTTAGGTACGATAAGGGTATTATCAGTATATTTTCAAAGTGTTCTTAACTTCTAGAAATACATACAGTAATATTTGTGAATGAAAAGTTACTATATTTAAAATTTGCTTCTAAATATTTGGAAGGAAAAATGGAGAGTGGAGCTATGGACATCACAGGTAGAATAAGATTGACCATTAGCTAATAACTATTGAATTGGGTAATGTATTCATTATCCTGTTCTCTTTCTTTGTATGTGTTTGACATTTAGAATATCTTCTCATAAGTGTAGAGTATGTAATATGATGGTGCTCTGAAATTTATCCAAATATCTGAGAAAGAGGTATTTGGCCTTGGGCAAGTCTAAAGAGATTCCTTTTATTAGTTGATAAGTAGAAAGAGATCCATTTTGGTAGAAAGGAATGGATTATTGCATCATTAGACTTATTTCCAACCCAAACTATCTGAGCTAGGTGAAATTCCATGCTCTAATAAGAGAGGCAAATATATAAATAATTAAAATAAGGTCATTAATTGTCATGCTAGAAATGTAAAAAGTCTAGTGATAACAGATGAAGGTTTGCCACTTGCAAAGTTTATCATGGAGAACATTTCATCTTGAAGGATGACGGGAACTACCAGCTATAAGGGCAAAAAAAAGGAAATAAGCTAGAAAGTGGATACAACACCCTATGCAGGAGGAATTAGCATATTCAGAGGTATGGATTTATAAAACAGCTTACTATTCTTAGTGGATCAGCGCCAGTGCTGCTGTATGATCAGAGCACAAGGCTAGGGTGGGCAGCTATGGAAGAACTGGGAGAGCAAGCCATTGGCCACATCATACCAGGCCTTCCATATCAAGGTAAGGTTATACTTTTTCTTATGGGCAGTAGGAAGCTAATGAAAGCTTTTAAGAAAGAAAGAAAGATTATTTGACTTTATTTTGGTATAGTTACTTTGGTTGTAATACAAAACCCAGAGATGAGAAGTGAACAAAGATGTCAGTGATGCTAGTGGTAAAGAATCCACCTGCCAATGAAGGAGACACAAGGGATGCAGGTTTGATCCCTGGGTCAGAAAGATCCCCTGGGGGAGGAAATGGCAACCCACTCCAGTATTCTTGCCTGAGAAATTCCACGGTCAGAGAAGCCAGGTGGACTACAGCCTGTGGGGTCGCAAAGAGTCAGACATGATTGATCAGATGGAGCAAGGATGCACAGATAAGTTTGAGAAGATGGAGCAAGGGCCACAGCATAAGATTTAGTTAATTTATAATTATCCCTAGTACTGACTTAGTGGAGAAGGGATAGGCTACTCACTCCAGTATTCTTGGGTGTGCCTTGTGGCTCAGCAGGTAAAGAATCCTCCTGCAATATAGGGGACCTGGGTTCAATCCCTAGGTTGGGAAGATCCCCTGGAGAAGGGAAAGGCTACCCACTCCAGTATTCTGGCCTGGAGAATTCCATGGACTGTATAGTCCATGGGGTCACAAAGAGTCAGACATGACTGAGTGACTTTCACTCACTAGCACTGACCTCAGTTTTAAATAAATTCTGGATCATTGTTTCCTAGCCGATCAAGACTCCACTACTTGAGCCTCTCCTGAACTTCATAAGCTCAATAATGAAGCCTGTAATGTCAGTGTAAATTACATCAATTAGGTTATTTTGCATTCTCCTGTACTCTGGTGGTGAATGGACATTGAAATCTGCTTAATCACTCATGACAGAACCCTGCAAGTTATCTCTTTTCCTAAGTATCCAACTGGTCTTTGAAGATACTCACTCTTCCATCTTTTTCATGTCTTTTTGTCTATTATTGGGCCCTGATCCCAATATTTTCAAGGATAGATTATGATATCATTGCTTTACATGTTTGAGTTGAGAAATATGTTACTTTATCAAGTCTACATATGTTACTTTATCAAGACCAACCTAGACAGCATATTAAAAAACAGAGACATTACTTTGCCAGCAAAGGTGTGTCTAGTCAAGGCTATGGTTTTTCCAGTAGTCATGTATGGATATGGGAGTTGAACTATAAAGAAAGTTGAGCACTGAAGAACTGATGCTTTTAAACTGTGGTGTTGGAGAAGACTCTTGAGAGCCCCTTGGACTGCAAGAGGATCAAACTAGTCAGTCTTAAAGGAAATCAGTCCTGAATATTCATTAGAAGGACTGATTTTGAAGCTGAGACTCTAATACTTTGGCCACCTGATGTGAAGAGTTGACTCTTTCACTCTCTTTCCCCCTCATCAAGAGGCTCTTTAGTTCCTCTTCACTTTCTGCGATTAGAGTGGTATCATCTGCATTTCAGAGGTATGCAGATGACACCACTTTGTATTAAGGAAATTTGTAGTCATAAAACTTTGTATTAAGGAACATATATTCTCTCTAGATATGGGAAGGAAAAAAACATCTTCCAAATGAAGAGGCAAATTGGTCATGAGCAATGCTTTAGCTATGAGCTAAAAATGGGGATTCAGTTTACAAGGAGAATATTCCTTGAAAGAGATTTCTGTCTTGCTATTTCCACAAACTTCATAAAATTAAAGAACTTTTCCGAAGAAGCCACTGTGCTGTGTTAAAATAATCACATAAGAATATGTATATACATAGACATATGTATACATGTGTTTTATGTGTAAAGGTTTTTACTATATAAAACTGACAAATAATGAAAATTAGCAAAAAACCTAATGGAGGTTTCCCTAAATATTAGTTTTCTATTATTAAATTGGTAGTGGGGGGGGGAGTGGCAAAAAAAAAAAAAACAAACCTGCTAATACAGAGGAACCTTGATACAACCATGGAATTTTCCCAGATGAAGATGAAACTGCTTCAGATAGTCATATGTATTCTCCTACATGACAGAGGCTATATACAAGTCACATTTTCATGTTAACATAATCCTTAATTGCCATTAAAAAAAAAAGGAGTGGGTTTTAGTGTCAGGATACCTATCAAACATTTTTAAATTCACAGTAAACCATTTAGATAGATTGATAGATAAAAATTGGTTTAGTATTTTGAGAATAAAAGTAGTTTAAAATATATTTTAATTAATCATTTTAAAAAGTATTCATTGTAGACAACTTATACTACTTTACTACTAACGGTTACTAAATTACTATAAGAAAAATTTTTATCATCTCATTAATATTCATAGTTTTGAATTTTCTTCCTCTGCTTTATTAGTTTCATGTTTAATTATAAATCATTTAATAGCAAATATATTTCCAGAATTAAGAGTGCAAAAACATCTTCAAAAGCTGTACCAAATACTTCCATTCCTTGAGGGTATACTATTCAGCATGCTGACAAAGATATTGCAATCATTGTTATTCAGAGCTCTCCTTTAAATGAGTTGTAGCATTGCAATTAATACATTATGGGAAATATGTTTAATGATTTGGAGGCTGTTATAGTGACTATTCCACATATTCAAAGCCCACTAGCATGAAATATATTCCTAAATACACATTCTATGGTTATTAAATGTTAAATGTTATTAATATTCAGTTTAATGATAAGATATTAATAAAACATGCTCATAAAGGTTATAGGATTAATCCCTCAATGACAGTTCATTTAAGCATGAGCACAATCTCTAATATATTTACATAAAACTTCAGCTATAACTAGTATAAAATATTGAGAACAGAGAGAATGTGGAAGAATAAAAATACATCCTAGAAAAAATGTTTAGGTCTAAGCAGAACACATACAATCACTGTGATTTTTTAAAAAACTGGAAAGCAATACATATAATTCTTAAAGACCAATGCAATGGAATCTGCAATGTGCCAACATTTGCTTTTTTCTAACTCGTAAGCAACTCAGTAATACTTTTATAATGACTGTAAACAAGCCATGTGCATAGAAATGGGTCCTTTTTGGTTTGTGAAATTTCTACAAGGAGCTAAACACACTTTCCATATGCTACATGATTCAAATAGTAGGCTGTGGTAAGCTATTATGTAAGATAAACATTCATATCCATTTCGACCCAAATTGGATACAAATCAGCTTAAAACTACAGATGCTTAAATTCTGGTTGAAGATAAGTGACTAGTATTTTTTCATCATAGTTTAAGAGGGAAACTTCATTCAGGGTAGCTGCTGACTTAAGGCAATTGATCTTTATTCTAGTAGAATTTATTTATTTTTTACTTGGATAGATTGTTTTACCTTAAAAACAAATTGAGGAAAACAAAAATACCTTCTTTAAACTTTCATAAGAAGGCTAATTTCACCTATTGATCTTCAGAAGCGGCTTATCTTTTTACTATTTCTCTTTTGCATACTAAAAACTATTTAGCTTCCTGCTAACAGAAAATAAAGTTCAGTATTTGTAGACCTTTTCCCAAAAAGTGTCATAATATTATTTTAGTTGTATTATTTGAGTGGAAGACAAAAAAACACAAAGCCCATCCACATCTGTGTCTATATACTTGTTAATTCTGAGAAATTTCTTATATATTCATTCATTTGTTAAGTACCCCTGGGGAGCAAAACTGCTACTGTACTATGTTTTTAGTATGTCAATTATTCTTACCTTTGAAAACATTTCAATTTGATCAATGTTTGTTATGGAAGCTTCTAAGCCAAAAGGTCTTTATAGTCTCATATTATATGACCAAAATTGAACTTCAGTTATATGGAGTTAAAAGATGTCAACAATGTGCATCAGAATATTCAAATATGTTTCTCCTCCTCATGTATAGAATCATATTTTTCAGATTAGGAAAGACTTGGAATTAACCAATAGCCAGTCAAAAGGCATATGTCTTATAGGAAAATAGAGAGAAAAGAAAGTGAGCAAATACCCTTGAAGAGTTTCAATGTCAAGAGTCAGTTCTTTATAACCACAAGGAATTACATGCCTTATTGAACCATTCCTGCTCTTACACCTGCTTTAGTTCAATTCATAATTTTCCTGGCAGAAAGAATGGACTGTGTTATTAATTCAATAAATCACCATCCTATTTGCATACACATAACATGCATTTCAGTATTGCATGTAGAGACATCAGACCTAATTAAAATATTACTTAATTGAAATCATTTTAGTAGTTATCATGTTTAAAATAACATTAATTCCACCCTCATGCCTATCTTCTCTCATCTGTAACAATTTGGATCTTATAAATGTAATTCATACAGTCATCCTGACCCACACACAACACAAAGAGACTACTAAAAGGGAAATGTAATACATTATTGATGACATTAATGAAATTACAACACACATCACTCATTTTAATGGGTCTGTTTCAATGACACATCACGGTGACCAGGAAGGAGCAGTGCCAAACTCAGAAACCTAATTAATAACTCCCAGCAGCATCAGTGAAGGAGATGAAGCATCTTTACTCAACTGACAAATCTTTTCCACTCAGCTAAAGCAAAGGAAAACTGAAGAAAATGAATTTTGAAACAAAGGCATCTAAAGTCTTCATGAGTCATTTCCTCATGTGTGAATTAGCAAATTAATGATGGAAATGATGACTCTCTTTCAAATGTTCCTTTTATATTCATAAATGTGGAAAGGATGCCACCCATTCTAAATGTGAATTAATATTCATTAGACCCATGTCGAGAAAGTCCTAAATGAAATCACACTAAATAATAAGTCATGTCTTTTAAAATTGACTGGGTATGCATGTGGAATGCAGAAAGAAAAGGTCAGTTCAGTACCTCACAACTGTTGCTCACTCTTTTTAGGGATTATACGAGTTGTACTCCATAGTTAACAGTGGATTACTGTATTTATATCAACATTAGAAAATATTATGTGTCTTGGATACTCTATCCATGAGAAGTCACAGGATACCTGGCTATGCTATTTATAGTACAAATGTCCATTCAGTTAGATTTAAATATGGTCTAGACTGCAGCCATGAAATTAAAAGATGCTTACTCCTTGGAAGAAAAGTTATGACCAACCTAGATAACATATTGAAAAGCAGAGACGTTACTTTGTCAACAAAGTTCCGTTTAGTCAAGGCTACGGTTTTTCCAGTGGTCATGTATGGATGTGAGAGCTGGACTGTGAAGAAAGCTGAGCACCAAAGGATTGATGCTTTTGAACTGCGGTGTTGGAGAAGACTCCTGAGAGTCCCTTGGATCGCAAGGAGATCCAACCAGTCCGTTCTAAAGGAGATCAACCCTGGGTGTTCTTTGGAAGAAATGATGATAAAGCTGAAACTCCAGTACTTTGGCCACCTCATGCGAAGAGTTGACTCATTGGAAAAGACTCTGATGCTGGGAGGGATTGGGGGCAGGAGGAGAAGGGGACGACAGAGGATGAGATGGCTGGATGGCTTCACTGACTCGATGGACGTGAGTTTGAGTGAACTCCGGGAGTTGGTGATGGACAGGGAGTCCTGGCGTGCTGTGATTCATGGGGTTGCAAAGAGTTGGACACAACTGAGTGACTGAACTGAACTGATACTAGCGAAAGCATCAATGAGAATTAAGACCATTGTTGATACTGTTAAACCATAAATTCACTTTGTAGACAACTGAGGCAGAAACACATGTGTGGTAGATTGTTTGTTTGCAAAAATGGCTATAGTTATTCTCCCTGTATGCAAGTCACTTCAAATTATGACTGTAGTTCTTTCCAACAAGAGGTGGGGTCTACAATCAAAAAGTGGGCCAAAGAACTAAACAGACATTTCACCAAAGAAGACATACAGGTGGCTAACAAATACATGAAAGAATGGTCAGCAGCATTCATTATCAGAGAAATGCAAATCAAAACCACAATGAGATACCATCTCGTGCCAGTCAGAATGGCTGCTATCGAAAAGTCTACAAATAATAAATGCTGGAGAGGGTGCGGAGAAAAGGGAGTCCTCTTACACTGGTGGTGGAATGCAAACTAGTACAGCCACTATGGAGAACAGTGTGGAGATTCCTTAAAAAACTGGAAATGGAACTGCAATCCCACTGCTGGGCATACACACCAAGGAAACCAGAATTGAAAGAGACACATGTACCCCAGTGCTCATCGCAGCACTGTTTATAATAGCCAGGACATGGAAGCAACCTAGATTTCCACTGGCAGACAAATGGATAGTGGTACATATGCACGACGGAATATTACTCAGTTATCAAAAAGAATGCATTTGAATCAGTTCTAATGAGGTGGATGAAACTGGAGCCTATTATACAGAGAGAAGTAAGCCAGAAAGAAAAACACCAATATAGTATATTAATGCATATATATGGAATTTAGAAAGATGGTAACAATGACCCTATATGTGATACAGCAAAAGAGACACAGATGTAAAGGCAGACTTTTGGACTCTGTGGGAGAAGGCGAGGGTGGGATGATTTGAGAGAATAGCACTGAAACATGTATATTATCATATGTGAGACAGATCGCCAGTCCAGGTTTGATGCATAAGACAGGGTGCTTAGGGCCAGTGCATTGGGATAACCCTGAGGGATGGTGTGGGGAGGGAGGCAGGAAAGAGGTTCAAGATGGGGGATACATGTACACCCATGGCTGATTCATGTCAATGTATGGCAAAAACCACTACAATATTGTAACATAATTAGCCTCCAATCAAATGTATCCTAAATAATCTTATTGATTATATAGCTATTAAAAATAGACCATATATTCCTTTATAACTATAGATACAATTTTATTTGACTGAAAAGATTTAGATAATTCATTCAGTTGACATTTAAAATAGACTATATTAAGGTAAAAAATGCATTATTCCTCTTGAATAGAAAGTACATTATTCAGTATGATTTGAAAACTTAAAAAGTCAATAGAACATTAAATGTTTGCTAAATTTTAGCTAGAAGAAAAAAATAAGGATCAAGTAGAATAACTGATCTACTGAAGCTCTGAATGTTGATCACAGATGTTGAAGGTATTTAATGAAGAAATATACTAATGTAAAATTAGTCATAAATATTTCAAAGATTACCTTTCACATTTTATGGAATTGTTATACATGTTATTAAACATTCACTTTGAAAGTGTAACAAAAAATAACATTTTAAAGGAACTCTGTTCCTTGGCTATGTAAATTTGCTCACAATTTATTTTTATATTACTATCTATATTATTGCTGCTGCTGCTGCTAAGTCACTTCAACAGTGTCCGACTCTGTGCGACCCCATAGACAGCAGCCCACCAGGCTCTGCCATCCCTGGGATTCTCCAGGCAAGAACACTGGAGTGGATTGCCATTTCCTTCTCCAGTACATGAAGGTGAAAAGTGAAAGTCGCTCAGTCATGTCCGACTCTTTGCGACCCCATGGACTGCAGCCTACCAGGCTCCTCTGTCCATGGGCTTTTCCAGGCAAGAGTACTGGAGTGGGTGGCCATTGCCTTCTCTCTAGCCTAAGGAAATAGGAATGCTGTGTTTCTACCAGTAAATAAATGGATCCCAATACAATTTTCTATGAAAATGTTTTAAAAATAAAATGATCTGATTTTTAAATACTATTAAATTTTTCAAAATACAAGTACCAGACAGGCAAATTCCTATTGTTTGTGTTGAAATTGACCATTAAAAAATTTAGATTGTGAGTAAATGGTAGGAATTTCAGTTCTTTGCTTTGGGAATTCAAAAAGAATATGCATTCACCTGTGTTCTCAGGCATGGGTGTCAACGGTTGAAGAGGGTCCCCAGGTACTTAACTCAAAGAAGGTGTACATTTGGTTATACCAAAGTTACTTATATCTAATTTGAGAAAAAACATACATTTTCGACACATTTTCGACATACATAAATGTACTACTACATGTAAATGTAATGGCTTGTAGAAAAACATTGAGAATGAGACAGTAACCAAGGGAAGCTGAGTATCAAAGAGCACCATCAAGATTCTTCTATAGCAGCATATTTAGGACATATACATTTCAGATACTCTCACTGCCACCACTTCCTTAAGAATACTTCACAACCACTGCAAATTTACTGTCTCTTAACATTTGCTCTGCCATTGCCAGAATCTCGATCCACAAGTAGCATGAATAACCTTGAACTGTTCCTCCATTGCCTCACTTCTTTCAGATAGGAAGTCCTGGGAGAGCTCATCCAACTGGCTGAACTTAGGTCATGTGCCTGTACTCTAGGAAGAAAATACCTAGATTCAGTCACCTGCGGAAGCGCTAAGCCCTACTTTCCACCAAGCTTGTTAGAAGGAATTTCCCACTTATAGGAAAGAATTCTGATACCAGAAAGATTTTATTTTACTTAAAAAACTCGAAACCACAACTCAATATCTACTGTGTTAGTGGTGGGAAGGGAGAGTGTATTTCCACAGGGTTCTCTTGGAATTACACTGCAAATTGCTGTTCTACTATATTGCAGTTTTCCCCTTCATGTTAAATGTTTCCAAGTACTCCTATAATACGGCAGCAGTGTTTATCAAATTGAATATGTACAAGAATAAGCTGAGGCATTTTTAAAACTGCTCAAAGGATTCAGATGCAATGAGTCTGGGATATCTCATAGGAGTACACATTTTTTTCCTGTGCTCCCTTACTTAAATCTACTGGGTGATACCCATGCATACTCAGCAGTTCCCTCCAGTGAGTTTTATGCTTGCCAAGAGGTCTTGGTTCCGCCTCAAACTAGCTTCTTCCAATGTTATATTATTATCTACAGAATTATGTGATTTATTTAACATTATGATAAATAAGACATATTGAATGTGAAAGAATCATTCCTGTGAAACTGAACCTGAATGTGTTGGAAAGATTCACAAAGATTAAGTGACACAGTGGGAGTTGTTGAATTATATGTAAAGAGATAACTGAATAGATCATTAGCAAGGGGAGCAGGAATCTATAGTGCCAATGAAGAAAGAATCTGAATTTAGATTGTTTTGCAAATGCCTATTTATTTCTCCAAAATGAGAAAGCTGAAATTGGAAATCTCAGATGATGTATCCTTAGTGTGGCTTAAACAGGAAAGTAAATTAGAATTCCAATTTGCATAACATAACTCAAAGAAAAGTCCTTGGTCCTATATCAAAAGATCAGTGATGAATTTTGAGTTAAAAATAAACTGCTTTTTCTATCACTTGACCATTTACTGGTTCTAACTGTGTCAGATGGAGGAATGTTTGCCCTTTGGGTATTAGTTAGAACTTTACTGTTAAGAACTAGAAAGACGTAGGAATCATCTTGAGTTCCAACTATCACAGACGGGTCATTGAGACTTAAAGTATGAGATTAACAATGGGTTGGGCTATTTCAGGATCTAAAATAAAAGGTTTTTCGTGATTTAGATTCCTATGTGTAGACCTCGCTTAAGATTTTTTAGCCCATTCTCTTGGTAATAATGTATAAGTTTCTTGAATTAATCAGTGGATGTATAAAACAAAATCAAAGGAGAAAGTCATAATTATTTGGCTTTGCTAATTAGAGTATAATCAACTCAAGTAATCCCTTCTAAATTCTATATTCTAAATTCTCTAGTTTTCCTGTTTATGGATCAAAATTTTTTTTAAAAAATTAAGTTTTCCTTTTACTTGCTGCTCTAGACTGTGTGGTCTCTGAGCAATGACCCAATCTGTAAATAATCAATTAAATTATACTAAAAAAATTAGAATTTATGGGCATTTTTCATAAATAACTCTGTTGCTGGACATTTAGTTCTTCTGCAAGATATATTAGTAAGTGTCAATGTCTGAAATGCAAATTACTTTTTAAAGTAATTGACTTTATTCAGTGAATAATGTTAATCTGTAGTTGCCTTTCTTGAAGACTAATATTTAGTATATGCAAAAAATAGTACATTCAGTTTTTAACTGAACCTTTTGGGGAGCTATGCCCCTAAATATAGAAGAAAAATAATTGGTTATTTGCACTGCACATCTGGATATGAGTCATCTTGAAATTTTGTTCTATCCTTAATGAATGTTCTGGCAGATATATTAATCCAATATTTTAAAAAACAACATCACTAAGTGAATCCTGAGCCATATAAAAGCAAGACATTTAGTAGTAGGTATGTCTAAATTGTGTAAATGTCAGGTATTCTGTGAGGTGATTGCTTAATTTCATAAAGTACATTAAGATGATTAAATCACATAATTTTAAAGAGTTTTGATATTTTTAATACTTAGATAAGGCAGATTCAAAACAGTCTACATTTGGATGGAAAATAGAAGAAAGAATATAGCAATTACTATACTAATCTCATCATACATCAGAAAATCTAAGAATTTTTAAGTATAAGTTGATAGAAATTAAGGAACAATAATTACCTTGAGAGCTCAATTTATGAAATATTTATTAAGTACCAAGAACTATATAGTATACAAAGGAATTATAAGAGTGGTCTCAGTTCCAAAGAGATTTTGAATTTTGAGTTAAGTGGGAAGAGGAGAGTTTCAGAGCTATTGTCTTTTGCTTAAGAGGCTAACAAAATGAACCCTGATATTTAAAAAGTCTACCAATTTTCTTGCGCATGAAGACTTCAAATGAAACAATTTTAATAACTGTATATTTTATATTCCCCTGGTGGCTCAGACAGTAATGAGTCTGCCTGCAATACAGGAGACCTGGGTTTAATCCCTGGGTTGGGAAGATCCCCTGAAGATGGGCATGACAACCCACACCAGGATCTGTGCCTGGAGAATCCCACAGACAGAGGAGACTGATGGGCTATGGTCCATAGAGCTGCAAAGAGTCAGATGAGACTGAAGTGACTTAGCACACAGACCCACCCCCATACAGCCAGTAAACTTTGCTTTTCCTCTAAAAGGGAATTTAAAAATTATTCACTTTCTAATGAAGATAAGTTACAGTGATAACAATTATTATTGGTAGTATTGAGCAGCTGTAGATAAATGAAGACTCTGAGGATTAGACCACACTAGTTTTGTCCTCCTGTGGTTTTATTAATGCATGAAGTATCAACTCAGAGAAAATCTTATATCTGATGATAATATGGAAACATTTCTTTTTATTCTTGCTCTTTAAGTATTTATCGCTTGTCTATACATTTTTGAAATGCATGAATATATGTGTGCATGTAAATACATATGTGTGTATTCATAAATGTATGTATGTAGATAGATACGTAATTTGTGCCACACTGGACTATGAAGAAAAAAATCTAAATTTATATCTACCTCCTATATCATATAAATGAATAGTAAGCTGGTTGTTATACTATAAAATCTTACATTTATTAGTATATAAATCAATAAGGATAAAAGACAATGAAAACTGAACAAATGCATTGTGTTCTAAGAGACAAAGGGGTAATTATGTTGTTTTATGGACACCTGGGTAATTATGTGAAGATAGAATTTCCCATGTTACTTACAGGCTGTGGAAGATTTCCATAACAGCCTGTCTTGATATCTGTTCTTAAATCACACTCTTTTCTCCAATAAAGGGTAATCTCCAAATCTTAACCCTTATTATATTTTTTTAATCAAAATAGGACTTTATTTACAAAATTCTGATTACATCAGTAATCATCCTACTTGGGTAGTGTGAAGTTAACTTGGATACCTAAGTTTATATGCTTACTCCTTTTTTGCCCTACTGAGTGAGGAAGAGCAATTTAAAGAAGCTAAATGTTTGAAAAGAAAACATGAATCACATTTAAGAAGAAATTATAGGAACTTCCCCGGTGGTCTAGTGGTTAAGACTATGCTGCCATTTCAGGGGGCGTGGGTTCGATCCTTGGTCGAGGGAACTAAGATCCTATATGCCACGTGTCTCTGTCCAAAACAATATATATATATATCCAGCCCAGCATGTCAACTCTGATTTAATAAACAGTAAAAAAGAAACTATAAAAAGTAAAAAGTAATTTCAACAACAAAGAAAAATGAAAAAATATGAAGTAAATACTAAATGATCAGTATAAAAATCTTGTCTGAGTCTAAAATCCATGCTCTTTCTCAGGATACTAGTCTTCTTTCCTATCATCACCACTGCATAGCTCTGTGATACATGGCCCATTAAAGTTATTCAACTTCTTTGAGATTCTTCTTCCTTACTGGTAAGATGGGAAGTATTATTTACAGACTAGAGTTTTTGCAGTAATTAGCTAAAGTATCTAAAGTTCTTAGTTTGGGCCTGGCATATACAATAAATACTTTATAAATAGTAGCTATTCTTATTTTTTTAACTTTTTAAATTTTATATTGGAATGTAGTTGACTTATGATGTTATGTTAGTTTCAGGTTTATAGGAAAGTTATTCAGTTACAATATATGTAGATACCTATTACTTTTCAATTTTTTTTCAAATGGTAGCTATTTTTATTACTTTACATTTCTGGGTTTTCCTTCCTTGGACACATATTACCTCCTCCCCTTAATTCTCATCTAACTCTGTCCTTAGTGCAACAGAGCTGTGAGATCATCAGATAACTTTCCATACCCAGTAGAGTTCATCCAAAAGGAAGTTTCAGGGAACAAGGGAAAGACAGCTTCTAAGGATTTCTCAAGAATATATCACCTCTTGCAAGTTTCTGTACCAGTAAACCATCTGCCTTTTAATTATCAAAAATAGCGCCCATTCACTTTGCTGTATATATATAACATATATATGTATGAATGACTATTTTAAAAGGTGTTTTTCAGGTCAGAATAACCTGTTTTCAGACGGCTGGCAGGGACAATACATGGATACACCTATATATGTGAAAATATTTTGCTAAACTGTACTTTAGATATTCGAAAAAAATGTATCTTGGTCCATTGGTAGATTAAAAAGCAGGTTCTTTTTACTTGTAATGCTTAAAGGATTATGGTAAATCAATGAATAAAAGTTCTATATTTTCTAACTTGATACATGGGAGGAAATCCAACTACTAAATCTGTGAGGTACTAATGAGAGCACAAGTTTCTTATGGTCTGGAGGAACCAGAACACAAATTTGATGAATTTCAGAAAGGAACACAACACTCATGTTTCGTCAACAACCGAAGGCAAACTTTGTTGATTCACCTCAGCACAACATGGCATGGTTTCATCATGTCACTGATCAAACACCATTGTACTCTTTGATGGATACTTGTCTCTCAGGCAGACCTCCTCAAGAACAGAGTTTCTTGTTCACTGTGGATATCACCAGGCTTCTAACAAGTAGATATGGAATAAATTTGATGGTATAAATTTATAATGGTGAAAATAATTGCTAATATTTGTAGATAATATATTGCAGGAAATATACCAACCAAACATTCCACTTTAGCATAAGAATAATTTTTTAATTGCCTTAGAAATGTCATAGGAGTTTTTTAAATTATATTTATTTATTTATAATTGATTGATGATTCCTTTACAATGTTGGTTTGATTTCTGCCATATATCAACATGAATTAGCCATAGCTGTGCATATGCCCCCTCCCTCTTGAAACTTCCTCCCTCCTTCCGCCCTTTCCCTCTCCTCCAGGCTGTTACAGAGTCCTGGTTTGAGTTCCCTCAGTCATACAGCAAATTTCCACTGGCTATTTTACATATGGTAGTATATATGCTTCCAATTTAGCATAAGAATTATTTTGATCTGAAAACAATTGAGAAACTATAGATAGAAAACCTGTCTATCTTCCCCTAACTCTTCATCACTAGAGATGAATCTATATTCTCATCAACCCAGAGACACCATCAAGAGGAATGCACATAACAAATCTTACTAAAATAGCCCTCGTCAATTTTTAGCTTCCCCCACATATTTCCATTCCTCTAATTATATCCATTCCCACAGTGTGCTGCCCTTGGAAGCCTATAACTTTCTTGTGGGGCTTGTCACTTCTCTGTAAATTCATTGCTCTTTTTTCCTTCAATTTTATAGAAGAATAGTTGATAATGTTGTGCTAGTTTCTTCTGTGCAGCAGAATGACCCAGCTACACCCCCCATCGACATATATAAGTCCTTTTATTTTTCATTTTCTTTTCCATTACAGTTTGTAGCAAGACATTGAATATAGTTCCCTGTGCTATACTTTATCATTTATCCTATATACAATAGTTTGCCTCTGATAATCCTGAACCATCAGTATTTCCCCCCCAACCCACCTACTTCCTGGCAACCTTGGAAGCAATTTCCTTGGAGAAGGAAATGGCAATCCACTCCAGTATTCTTGCCTGGAGAATCCCATGGACGGAGAAGCCTAGTAGGTTACAGTCCACCGGGTCACAAATAGTCAGACATGACTGAGTGACTTCACCTTCACCTTCACCCACCTACTTCCTGGCAACCACAAGTCTGTTCTCTAGTCTGAGTCTGTTTCTGTTTTGTGGATGTGTTCATTTTTGCCTTATTTTAGATGCCATATGTAAGTGATATATGATATTTGTATTTTTCTTATTTCACTTAGTATGATAATCTCCAGTTGTATCCATGTTGTTGCAAATGGCATCATTTCCTTCCTTTTTATGAGTGACTAGTATTCCATTGCATATGTGTACCACATCTTCCTTACCCATTCATCTGTTGATGGACATTTAGGATCCTTTTATGTCTTACCTTAATGTAAATAGTGCTGCTATGAACATAGGGGTGCAAGTATCTTTTTAAATTATAGGTTTGTCTGAGTATACACCCAGGAGTGGGATTGCTGGATCATTTGGCAACTCTAGTTTTAAGTGGAAAATTCACACAGCTTTCCAGAGTGGCTGCACTAATTTGTATTCTCAACAACAGCATAAGAGGGTTCTCTTTTCTTCACACCCTCTCCAGAATCTGTTATTTGTAGAGTTTTTCTGATGGCCATTCTGACCTATGTGAAGTGGAACCTCATTGCAGTTTTGATTTGCATTTCTCTAATAACTAGCAATATTAAGCATCTTTCCATGTGCCTATTGACAATCTGGATGTCTTCTTTGGAGAAATGTCCATTTAGGTATTCCACCCATTTTTTGATAGGGTTGTTTGTTATTGTTGAATTGTATAATCTATATGTATATTTTGCAAATTAAGTCTTAGCATCATTTGCAAATATTTTCTCCCAGTTTAGAGGTTGTCTTCTCATTTTTTAATGGTTTCCTTTGCTGTGCAAAAGCTTGTGTTTAGTTACGTCCCATTTTTATTTATTTATTTTTCTATTGCCTTGGTGACTCACATAAGAAAGCATTGGTAGAATTTATGTTAGGGAATGTTTTGCCTGTATTCTTTTATAGGAGGTTTATAGTATCTTATATTTAGGTCTTTAAGCCATTTTGAGTTTGTTTTTGTTTATGGTGTGATGGTGTGTTCTAACTTCATTGGTTTACATGCAACTAACTTTCCAAACACCATTTGTTGAAGAGACTGTTTTCTTCCCATTTTATATTCTTGTCTTGTTTCTTGAAATTAATTGTCCATAGGTGTGTGTGTTCATTTCTGGGCTCTCTATTATATTCTATTGCTCCATATGTCTTTGTGCTAATACCATGCTATTTTGATTATTGTAGCATTCTAGCAATGCCTGAAATCTGGGAATGTTATGACTCCTGATTTGTTCTTTTTTTTTTTTTCTTTCAGCATTGCTGTGGCAATTCTAGGTCTTTCATGGTTACATATAAATTCTTCTTCTCTGAAAAATGTCATTGGTAATTTAATACGGATTGCATTAAATACGCAGATTGCTTTGGCAGTATGGCCATTTTAACAACATTAATTCTTCCAATTCAAGAGCATGGGGTATATTTTAATTTCTTTATTATCTTTAATTTTCTTTATTAATATTTTATAATTTATTTATAAATGTTTTACATTTACAACATGTAAATTCTCCTTGGTGAGGTTTATTTGATATGATTTTAAAAGGAATCATTTGTTTACATTCCCTTTGTGATACCTTGTAGCTCAGCTGGTAAAGAATCTGCCTGCAATGCAGGAGGCCCTGGTTCAGTTCCTGGGTTGGGAAGATCCCTTGTGGAAGGGAATGGCTACTCACTCCAGTATTTTGGCCTGGAGAATTCCATGGACTATATGTACATGGGGTCCCAAAAAGTTGGACATGACCAAGCGACTTTTTTTCTGATATTTTGTGGTTAGTGTAAAGAAATGCAACCAATGACTGTGTGTCAGTCTTGTATCCTGTTACCTTGTTGAATTTTTTGATCAGTTCTAGTAGTTTCTATGTGGAGTTTTAGAGTTTTCTATAGATATATTATCATGTCACCTGTTTTTAATGTTGATTTTACCTCCCCTATCATTTTGAATACCTATAATTTCTTCTCTGTTTGCTGTGCTTAGAACTTCCAATGCTATGCTGAAGAGTAGTGGTGAGAATGGGCATTCTTATTCCAGATTTTAGAGGGAAGGTGTTCAGCTTTTCATCACTGAGTATTATATTATATGTGTATTTTGTCATAAATAGCTTTGTATCACACTGACTGATTTATGTATGTTGATTCATCCTTGTGATCCTAGCATGAATCCAACTAGGTTATGGTATATGAGATTTTTTATGTGTTGTTGATTTTAATTTGTGAATAATTTGTTGAGAATTTTTGCATCTATATTCATCAAAGATATTGACCTGTAAATTTTTGGTAGTCCTTTTGTGTGAGGGTATCAGGGTGATGTGGACTTTATAGAGTGTCTTTGGAAATGTTCCTTAGTCTTTAGCCTTTCGGAAGAGATTGAGTTCTTTGTTTGTGTGCTGGGTATCCTCTGTAAAGGCATCTGGTCTTAGACTTCTGTTTGTAGGAAGTTTTTTTTTCATTATAGATTCTATTTCATCTGATAATTGATCATTTCAAATTATTTATTTCTTCTTGATTCAAATTTGGTGGGCTCTTTGTTTCTAGAAACTTGTCCATTTCGTCAAGGTTTACAAATTTGTTGGTATACAATTGTTCATAATATTCTCTCTCTCTCTCGTTTTTTGTATTTCTGCATTGTCTATTGTGATTTCTCCTCTTCCATTTCTTTTTATTTTTGCTTTATTAGAGTATGATTGCTTCACACTTTTGTGTTAGTTTCTGTTGTATAACAAAGTGAATCAGCTATATGTAGATATATATCCCCTCCCTCTTGGACCTCCCTCCCATTCCCCACCTAATTCCACCCATCCAATGCCCACAGAGCATGGAGCTGAGCTCCACATGCTATAAATCAGGTTCCCACGAGTTATCTACTTTGAAAGATGATGCTGTGAAAGTGCTGCACTCAATATGCCAGCAAATTTGGGAAACTCAGCAGTGGCCACAGGACTGGAAAAGGTCAGTTTTCATTCTAATTCCAAAGAAAGGCAATGCCAAAGAATGCTCAAACTATCACACAATTGCACTCATCTCACATGTTAGTAAAGAAATGCTCAAAATTCCCCAAGCCAGGCTTCAGCAATACGTGAACCGTGAACTTCCTGATGTTCAAGCTGGTTTTAGAAAAGGCAGAGGAACCAGAGATCAAATTGCCAACATCCGCTGGATCATCAAAAAAGCAAGAGAGTTCCAGAAAAACATCGATTTCTGCTTTATTGACTATGCCAAAGCCTTTGACTGTGTGGATCACAATAAACTGTGGGAAATTCTGAGAGAGATGGGAATACCAGACCACCTGACCTGCCTCTTGAGAAACCTGTTTGCAGGTCAGGAAGCAACAGTTAGAACTGGACATGGAACAACAGACTGGTTTCAAATAGGAAAAGGAGTACATCAAGGCTGTGTATTCTCACCCTGCTTATTTAACTTCTATGCAGAATACATCATGAGAAATGCTGGACTGGAAGAAACACAAGCTGGAATCAAAATTGCCGGGAGAAATATCAATAACCTCAGGTATACAGATGACACCACCCTTATGGCAGAAACTGAAGAGGAGCTAAAAAGCCTCTTGATGAAAGTGAAAGTGGAGAGTGAAAAAGTTGACTTAAAGCTCCACATTCAGAAAACAAAGATCATGGCATCCGGTCCCATCACTTCATGGGAATTAGATGGGGAAACAGTGGAAACAGTGTCAGACTTTATTGTTTTGGGCTCCCAATTCACTGCAGATGGTGACTGCAGCCATGAAATTAAAAGACACTTACTCCTTGGAAGAAAAGTTATGACCAACCTAGATAGCGTATTCAAAAGCAGAGACATTACTTTGCCGACTAAGGTCCATCTAGTCAAGGCTATGGTTTTTCCTGTGGTCATGTATGGATGTGAGAGTTGGACTGTGAAGCAGGCTGAGCGCCATAGAATTGATGTTTTTGAACTGTGGTGTTGGAGAAGACTCTTGAGAGTCCCTTGGACTGCAAGGAGATCCAACCAGTCCATTCTGAAGGAAATCAGCCCTGGGATTTCTTTGGAAGGAATGATGCTAACGCTGAAACTCCAGTACTTTGCCCACCTCATGTGAAGAGTTGACTCATTGGAAAAGACTCTGATGCTGGGAGGGATTGGGGGCAGGAGGAGAAGGGGACGACAGAGGATGAGATGGCTAGATGGCATCACAGACTCGATGGACATGAGTCTGAGTGAATTCCGGGACTTGGTGATGGACAGGGAGGCCTGGCGTGCTGTGATTCACGGGGTCGCAAGGAGTTGGACACGAGTGAGTGACTGAACTGAACTGAGCTTGTATATGTCAATCCTAATCAACCAATTCATACCTCATTCCCCTTCCCTGCCTGTGTCTGCATGTCTTTCCTGTACATCTGTGTCTCTATTGTTGTTCAGTCACCAAGTTGTGTCCAACTCTTCACCATCGCAAGGACTACAGTATGCCAGGTTTCTCTGTCTTCACCATCTCCCAGAGTTTGCCCAAGTTCACATCCAATGAACTGGTGATGCCATCCAACCATCTCATCCTTTGTTGCCCTTTTCTCCTTCTACTTTCTATTTTTCCCAGGGTCTCCTCCAGTGAGTTCAGCTGTTCACATCAGATGGGCAAAGTATTGAAGCTTCAGCTTCAGCATCAGCCCCTTCAAAGAGCATTCAGGGTTGATTTCCTTTAGGATTGACTAGTTTGATCTCCTTGCTGTCCAAGAGACTCTCAAGAGTCTTCTCCAACAGCACAGTTTGAAAGCCTCATTTCTCAGCACTCAGCCCTTAATGGACCAGCCCCCTCACATCCATACATGACTACTGGAAAGACCATAACCTTGACTATATGGATCTTTGTCGGCAAAGTGATGTCTTTGTGTTTTAACACACTGTCTAGATTTGTCATAGCTTCCCTGACACGAAGCAATCATCTTCTAGCTTCATGGCTGCAGTCACCTGCTGCAGTGACTTTAGAGCCCAAGCAGAGGAAATCTGTTACTGCTTCTACCTTTTCCCCATCTATTTGTCATGAAGTGATGGGACCAGATGCCGTGACCTTCGTTTGTGAAATACTGAGTTTTAAGCTGTCTTTTTCATTGTCCTCCTTCACCTTCATCAAGAGGCTCTTCAGTTCCTCTTTGCTTTCTGCCATTAGAGTGGTATCATCCCCATATCAGGTTGCTGATATTTCTCCTGTCAATCTTGATTCCAGCTTGTAACTCATCCAGCCTAGCATTTCATATGATGTGCTCTGCATATAAGTTAAATAAAGAGAGTAACAATGAACAGCCTTGTACTACTTTCTCAATTCTGAACCAGTCAGTTGTTGCATACAGGGTTCTAACTGTTGCTTCTTGACCTATATTCAGGTTTCACAGGAGACAGGTAAGATGATATAGTATTCCCATCTCTTTAAGACTTTTCCACACTTTGTTATGACCCATACTGTCAGAGGCTTTAGCGTAGTCAATGAAACAGAGGTAGATGTTTTTCTGGGATGCCCTTGCTTTTTCTGTGATCCAGCAAATGCTGGCAGTTTGATCTCTGGTTTCTCTGCTCTTTCTAAACCCAGCTTGAACATCTGGAAGTTCTCTGTTCACATAATACTGAAGCCTAGCTTGGAGGACTTTTAGTATAAGCTTACTAGCATGGGAGATGAGTGCAATTGTTCAGTGATTTGAACACTTTCTTTAAGTACTGCGCATTTGGGAACTGAAATGAGGATTGACCTTTTCCAGTCCTGTGGCTACTGCTGGGTTATCCCAGATTTGCTGATATTATTGAGTGCAACACATTAATAGCATCATCTTTTAGGATTTTATATAGCTCTGCTGAAATCCCATCACCTCCACTGGCTTTATTAGCAGCAATGTTTCTTAAAGCACAGTTGATTTCACAGAATGTCTGGCTCTGAGTGAGTGACTATACCATAATGGTTATCTGGATCATTGAAGTTCTTTTTTGTACAATTCTTCTTGTGTATTCTTTCCATCTCCTCTTGATCTTTTCTGCTCCTGTTATGTCTTAACCATTTCTGTCCTTTATTGTGCCCTTCTTAGGATGAAATGTTGCTTTGATATTTCCAATTTTCATGAAGAAATCTCTAGCCTTACTCTTTCTGTTGTTTTCCTCTATTTCTTTGCACTGTTCATTGAAGAGGGCCTTCTTGACTTTCCCTGCTATTCTCTGGAACTCTGAATTTAGTTGGGTGTACCTTTCCCTTTCTCCTTTGCTTTTTGCCTCCCTTCTTTCCTCAGCTATTTATAAAGCCTCCTCAGATAATCACTTTTCCTTCTTGCATTTCTTTTAATTTGGGATGGTTTTGTTCACTGCCTCCTGTCCAATATTATGGACCTCTGTCCATAGTTCTTCAGGCACTCTGTCTACTATATCTAATGTCTTGAATCTATTCATCACTTTCACTGTATATTCATAGGGGATTTGATTTAAGTCATACCTGACTGGCCTATTGGTTTTCCCTGCTTTCTTTAGATTAAGCTTGAATTTTGCTATGGGGAGCTGATGATCTGAGCTACCGTCAGCTCCAGGTCTTATTTATATTAAGTGTATACAGCTTCTCCATCTTCAGCTACAAAGAATATAATCAATCTGATTTCAGTACCAACCATTTGTTGATGTCCATGTGTAAAGTCGTCTCTTCCATTGTTGAAAAAGAGTGTTTGCTTGGACCAGGGCATTCTCTTGGAAGAATTCTGTTCATTTTGTACTCCAAGGGCAAACATGTCTGTTACGTCAGGTATCTCTTGACTTCCTAATTTGCATTCCAATCCCCTATGATGAAAATGATATCTTTGTTTTGCTGTTAGTTCTAGAAGGTCTAGGTCTTCATAGGACCATTCAACTTCAGCTTCTTCAGCATCGGTGATTGGGGCACAGACTTGAATTACTGTGATATTGAATGGCTTGCCTTGGCAATGAACCGAGATCATTGTCGTTTTTAAGTCTGCACCCAACTACTTCATTTTGGACTCTGGTTGATTATGAGGGCTACTCCATTTCTTCTATGAGATTCTTGCCTCCAGTAGTAGATATAATGGTCATCTGAATTAAATTCATCCATTCTTCTACATTTTAGTTCACTGATTCCTAAGATGGCAATGTTTATTCTTGCCATCTCCTACTTGCCCACATCTAATTTACCTTGATTCATGGACCTAACACTCGTATGCAATACTGTTCACTACTGCATTGGATTTTGCTTTCATCACCAGATACATCCATAACTGAGTGTCATTTCTGCTTTGGTCCAGCCACTACATTTTTTTCTGGAGCTATTAGTAGTTGTCCTCTACTCTTCCCCAGTAGCATATTGGACACCTTCCAACCTGGGGGGCTCATCTTTTGGTGTCATAACTTTTTGCCTTTTTATATAGTTCATGGGGTTATCATGGCTAGTATACTGGAGTGGTTTGCCATTCCCTCCTCCAATGGATCACACTTTATCAGAACTCCCCACTATGACCCATCTACCTTGGGTGGCCCTACACAGCATTTCTCATAGGTTCACTGAGTTACATACTGAGTTCCACAAAACCTGCTCACAGTCACAAGGCAGTGATCCATATATCTATTCCTGCATTACAAAGGGGTTCATCTGTACAATTTTTTAGACTGCACACACACACACACACACACACACACACATATATATATAATGATTATATATATACATTCTTCTCTTTCATTTCTTATTTTGTTTATTTGGGTCTTCTCTCTTTTCTTCATAGTGAGCCTGGCCAGAGATTTATCCATTTTGTTAACCTTTTCAAAGAATCAGTGCTTATTTTTATTGATTTTTTTTCCTATGACTTTTTAAATCTCTATTTCCTCTCTGATCTTTATTATCTCCTTTTTTTTCTGCTGACACTTTGCCCCTTTCTAATTTTGTTTGCTTTTCTTTTTCTAATTCTTTTAGGTGATAGGTTAGGTTGTTTATTTGAGACTTTTCGTATTTCTTGAAGAAGATCTGTATCATTATAAACTCCCTTCTAGGAACTGCTTTGTTCCATCCCACAGATATTTTATGGTTGTGCTTTAATTGTCATTTGCCTCAATGTATTTTTTGCTTTCTTCTTTGATTTCATCATTGACCCACTGGTTTTTAGTAGCATGTTGTTTGGTGGCTCAGTGGTCAGGAATTTGACTGCCAAGGTAGGGGACACAGGTTCAATACTACATTTGGGGATATCCCCTGGAGAAGGAAATGGCAAACCACTTCAGTATTCTTGGCTAGAAAATACCATGGACAGAGGAGCCTGGTGGATTACAGTGCACGGGGCTGCAGTTGGATATGACTTGGAGATTAAATGACAACAACAACATAAAGCATGTTGTTTAGCCTCTGTGTAATTTTTCCTTATTTCTCTCTTTTTTTTTTTTTTTTTGCGGTTGATTTCTAATTTCACTCCATTGTGACCAGAAAAGATTCTTGAAATAATTTCTGTACTCTTAAATTTGTTCAGGCTTATTTTGTGCCCTTGTACAGTGATCAGTCCTAAAGAATGTTCCATGGACACTTGAAAAGAATGTGTATTCTTCTGTCTTTGGATGTAATGTCCTGAAAATATCAATTAGTCTAGTTCTAATGTATTATTTAAAGTCTCTGTTGCCTTATTGATTGTCTGGAAGAACTTTCCATTGACATGAGTGAGGTGTAAATATCTCTTACTATTATCGTATTTATGTCAGTTTCTCCCTTTCTGTCCATTAGTATTTATTTTTATGTTTTTGGGTGCCCCTATATCAGGTGTATATACACTGATGAGTATAATATCCTCTCCTTATATTGATCCTTTTATCACTATATTTCCATGGAGAAAGAAATGACATCCTACTCCAATATTCTTGCCTGGGAAATCCCATGGACAGAGAAGTCGGGTGGGCTATGGTCCATGTGGTCACGAAGAGTTGGAAATGACTGAAGTGACTAAACAAGCAAGTATGCTTCTTTATATTTCTTTATAGCCTTTGAGTTAAAGCCTATTTTTTCTGATATGAGCATTTTGACTCCGGCATTCTTATCATTTCCATTTGCCTGAAATATCTGTGTCCCCCCCCCCGCCCCCGCCACAACTTCAATCTATGTGCTTCCTTTATCCTAAAGTGGGTCTTTTATAGGTATCCTATTGTAGACTCTGTTTTTTTTTTTTTTTTAAATCCAACCTGCCACTCTGTGTCTTTTGATTGGAGCATTTAGTCCATTGATACTTAAAGTAATTATTTATAGATATGTATTTATTGTCCCTATTGATTTTTTATTTTTTCTTTTTCCCTTTCTGTTTTTCCTTTTGTGGCTTAATGGTTTTCCTTCTATTATACTTATGTTCTCTTCATTTTGGTTGTAGTGAATCTATTGTATGTTTTTGATTTGTGGTTACCTTGTTTTTCAAATATGTTAACTCCTTCATATATCTACTTGCCTTAGGCTAGTAGTCTTATAAACTCAGACACAATCTAGGGGGAAATTATCTAAATTTTCTTACTCTCTTTCATCACATTTTATAATTTTGATATCCTCTTTTGCATCTTCACATTCATTCTTATACTGTTCATTTTGGTTATCATCACCTTCACAGAATATTTTTTTAATCTGTGTACTGGCTTATTTGAGCTTCCCAAGTGGCATATTGGTAAAGAATCCACCTGCCAGTGCAGGAGATGCCAGAGACATGGATTTTATCCCTGGGTCTGGAAGATCCTCTGGAGTAGGAAATACTGGAGCAACCCACTCCAGTTTCTTGCCTGGCAAATCTCGTGGACAGAGGAGCTTACTAGATTATATAGTCCATGGGGTCGCAAAGAGTTGGATGTTACTGAGCATGTACACATGCATGCACTGGCTTATTTAAGTGATTTACTTTCCAATTGTAATTTTTGCTTTCCTATAGATTTTTATTTTTTATTTAGAGGAGATCTTTCAATATTTCCTTTAGGATAGGTTTAGTATTGCTGTATTCTTTTAATTTTTGCTTGTCTAAGTAATTCTTTATCTCTCCTTCTATTCTAAATGATTTTCTTGCTGGGCTGAGTATCCTCGTTTGCAGATTTTTCCCTTTTAGCAGGACTTTGAATAAATGTTTCCACTTCTATCTGGCCTGCAATGTTTCAGTAGAAAAATCAACTGATAGTCTCATGGGAATTCCCTTATAGTTCTTTGTTTTTCTTTTTCTGCCTTTAGAATCTTTTGCTATTTTTATTATATGTCTTGTAGATCTGTTTGGGGGTATCTTGTTCTGAACTCTCTGTGCTTCCTGTATCTGGATATGTTTTCTTCTTTAGAATTGGAAAGTTTTCCATTTGGCATGCTTTATGTTATCCAATAGGTCTCATATTGCTTTCATTTTTTTCTCAAGTTTCTACCTGCTGTTCTTAATAGGTGATTTTCATTTTTTATCTTCTAGATCACTTATTCTTCGACATTGTTCATCCTTCTATTCATAGCCTTTAGTTCAACTTTCATCTCATCAAGTGAATTTTCTAATTTTTCTTGGCCCCTCCTGGTTTCTAGCTCTTTTTTATAGTATTCTGCATTTCTGTTGATAGTTTTCCTTTATTCCTTAAGTATTTTCACTATCTCCTTTTTGAATTTTGTGTCTATTATATTGAAGAGGTCTGTTTCATTGTTGTTCTTTTAGGGGTATTCTCTCAATCTTCTTTTTGTTGTTCACATACATTTAAAAAATTTTAATTTTGTTGGATTATCATTGATTTACAATATTATTAGTTTCAGCAAAGTGATTTAGTTAAACAATACATATACATATATTCCATATTTTTATATTCTTTTCTCATAATTGGAAATGTTTCCTCTGTTGCTTTTATTCTTTTGCTTATATTTCTCTTGCTCTATGCTGCTGCTAAGTCGCTTCAGTCATGTCCAACTCTGTGCGACCCCACAGATGGCAGCCTACTAGACTCCTCTGTCTCTGGGATTCTCCAAGCAAGAACACTGGAGTAGGTTGCCATTTCCTTCTCCAATACATGAAAGTGAAAAGTGAAAGTGAAGTCGCTCAGTCGTGCCTGACTCTTAGCAACCCCATGGACTGCAGCCTACCAGGCTCCTCCCTCCATGGGATTTTCCAGGCAAGAGAACTGGAGTGGGGTGCCATCGCCTTCTCCCTTGCTCTATGAGTTTAGCAGAAATATTTATCTACTGTGGTATTAGAAGGCTATTTTTATGTGGCTAAACTCATGTGTACCCAGTATGGATTTACTATTTTTTGGTGCAAGGGCTGTTTGAGAATGGATTCTTGCCACTTCATTCCTGGTGTATAATCCTATCCCCTTGATAGGAGGTATGACTGATGTGACCAGAGCCTGCGCTGGATATTGAGTTGGGCTTCCTCTTTGTTCTGTGGTTGTCACTGATCTGTTAGGAGTAGGATATGCCCCCTAGTTGGAATAGAAACCCCCAAATTATTTTCAGAGGTGTGTTTCTAATCTGGCATGTGAGGTAGGCAGGACTGGAGCACTCTCACTGGGAGAGGAACCACTGAATATTTCTGCACTGGAGCTTTCACCTATAAGTGTAATCTGTTGTGTCACCTTTTTACCCGTTGTGCAGGCTTACAAAGTACACTCTTGTTGGCACTGCCCTTGGCCCCACCTCAACTGTGAATGCTGGCAATTGGCCCTAGTGTCGTTCAGGCTTTATTTTCACAAGGCCACAAGCTCAGGTCCACTGAACTCAGGTCTCTGGACCATAGTAGTAGTCATGTATATAGGCCCCACTGTGGGAGCTAGGGAGGTGGCTCCAACACTAACCCAACCCAGTCCCAAAGTGTATGTGCCCACAAAGCCCACAGCTACCAAGGCTAGACCTATCCCTGCCACAGGACCATCCATTGTCCTTTCAGATACTTCACAAGCTCTGAATTTACAAAACTGGTAGCTGAGTTGTAAATCTGTGGTTCATGCCACCATGAGGAGAGGTTTCAGCTCTGCTTCCTGAGTCACATGACCCCTAGGAACTCAGCTGTGATTTCAGCCCCACTTCTTCATGCAAGCAACCCACTGGCAGCTGCTCCCAGCATTGCAGAGGCAGCGGCTGTGGCAAGCAAGCCAGACTGGGAGGGAGCCTCTCCTGGAACCTGCAGAGGCAGGGGCTGGAGGTTGCTAAAGAAGACTGTAAAGGTGGCCCTGCCCTTCTCTTCAGATGCCACTTAACAATGGTGCTCAGCTCCTGTGGCCAGATGCTGCTTAACAATGGTGCTCAGCTTCTGTGGCAGCCTGGACTTCCACAAATACTCTCGATCATAGCACCCTAGAGTCCAGCACCTTCAGGCTGTCTCCATGCAGCCAATACTAGTTCTCTTCCTGGATATGTCCTCTAAATCCCTGTTGCAGCACCCAGCCCCTGCCTGTACCAGCAGACATGTGTCTCAGGCTGGGACCTGAGTGGCAGTGGCATGGACCCTCTGGGTAGGTCTCTCTCTGTCCTGCCTACCACAAACCAGTAGTTGTACTCTCCTTTGAGCCTCTGAAGTTTCTTTTCTCTCCTTACTGATATCCTCAGTGAGGGCCTTCCCAGGGTGTGGGAACCTCTCCTCTCCTTCAGCTCCCTCCCAAGAGCACAGGACTCATTCTTCTTCCTGTTTTTTTTTTTTTTCTTTTTTTCTTCTCTCTCTCTTGCTGGTCCTAATTAGTTATGTGGAGAACTTTCTTGTCCTTTCATGTATCTGAAGTCTTCTGCTAGTGTTCTGAGGGTACTCTGTGAAAATTGTTAAGTTTGTAGATGTATTTTTGATGCATTGTGAGAAGAACTTAGTTTGACATCCTACTACTTCACTGTCTTGATTACAATCCACCCATTGCTCTTCTTTAAGATGCTATAAAAATACAAGTTCTGACCACCCCTTTGAGTCACTCATCACTGAATTTCTCTTCTGTGGACATGTGCTTCATGTGTTAATCAACTGTTTGTTTTTCTCTTGTTAATCTATCTTTATACATCTAGTTTGCAGGGTCCCAGTTAGTGAACCTAGGGAGACAGAAGAAAAGTTGTTTTTTCCCCTCCCTACAATATACTGAGCAATATTCTAAGAATTTTGCATACTGTGGCACATGTAATCCTTAAAACAACTTAATGCAACCTATACCATTAGTGCTCAGCTGCCAAGTCATGTCTGACTCTTTGCGACTTCATGAACTCTAGCCCACCAGGCTCAGACTTTGTCCATGGGATTTCCTAGGCAATACTGGAGTGGGTTGCATTTCCTTCTCAAATACCATTAGTATTACCCATTTTACAGAGAAAGGAAAAAGCATAGAGAGATATGGCAGTCTAACATCACACAGCACTTAAGTAGGAGAGGCAATATTTAGAAAAGCAATGGTTGAAAGGGTTTTGAGTATCAGTCTCTATTTTGGGACTTATATTAAAATCATATTTCAGTTCAGTTCAGTTCAGTCACTCAGTTGTGTCAGACTTTTTGCGACCCCATGAATTGCAGCACGCCAGGCCTATGGCAACACACTCCAGCACTCTTGCCTGAAAAATCCCATGGGCGGAGGAGCCTGGTAGGCTGCATGCAGTCCAGCAGTCACGAAGAGTCGGACATGACTGAGCGACTTCACTTTCACTTTTCACTTTCATGCATTGGAGAAGGAAATGGCAACCCACTCCAGTGCTCTTGCCTGGAGAATCCCAGGAAAGTGGAGCCTGGTGGGCTGCTGTCTATGGGGTCGCAGAGTCAGACACGACTGAAGCAACTTAGCAGCAGCAGCAGCAGGACTCCCTGTCCATCACCAACTCCCAGAGTTCACCCAAAATCATGTCCATCGAGTTGGCAATGCCATCCAGCGTCTCATCCTTTGTTGTCCCCTTCTCCTCTTGCCCTGAATCCCTCCCAGCATCAGAGTCTTTTCCAATGAGTGAACTCTTTGCATGAGGTAGCCAAAGTAGAAGTTTCAGCTTTAGCATCAGTCCTTCCAATGAACACCCAGGACTGATCTCCTTCAGAATGGACTGGTTGGATCTCCTTTCAGTCCAAGGGGACTCTCAAGAGTCTTCTCCAACACCACAGTTCAAAAGCATCCGTTCTTTGGCGCTCAGCTTTCTTCACAGTCCAACTCTCACATCCAGAACTAAAATGGACTGGAATGGGTGAATTTAACTCAGATGACCATCATATCTACTACAGTGGGCAGGAATTCCTTAGAAGAAATGGAGTAGCCATCATGGTCAACAAAAGAGTCCGAAATGCAGTGCTTGGGTGAAATCTCAAAAATGACAGAATGATCTTTTTTCGTTTCCAAGGCAAACCATTCAATATCACGGTAATCCAAGTCTATGCCTCAACTAGTAATGCTGAAGAAGCTGAAGTTGAATGGTTCTATGAAGATCTACAAGACCTTTTAGAACTAACACCAAAAAAGATGCCCTTTTCATTATAGGGGACTGGATTGCAAAAGCAAGAAGTCAAGAAACACCTGGGGTAACAGGCAAATTTGGCCTTGGAATACGGAATGAAGCCAGGCAAAGGCTAATAGAGTTTTGCCAAGAGAACACACTGGTCATAGCAAACACCCTCTTCCAACAACACAAGAGAAAAATTCTACACATGGACATCACCAGATGGTCAACACCAAAATCAGACTGGTTCTATTCTTTGCAGCCAAAGATGTAGAAGCTCTATACAGTCAGCAAAAACAAGACTGAGAGCTGACTGTGGCTCAGATCATGAACTCCTTATTGCCAAATTCAGAATTAAATTGAAGAAAGTAGGGAAAACCACTAGACTATTCAGGTATGACCTAAATCAAATTCTTTATGATTATACAGTGGAAGTGAGAAATAGATTAAAGGGACTCGATCTGATAGATAGAGTGTCTGATGAACTATGGAATGAGATTCGTGACATTGTACAGGACACAGGGATGAAGACCATCCCCATGGAAAAGAAATGCAAAAAAGCAAAATGGCTGTCTGGGGAGGCCTTACAAATAGCTGTGAAAAGAAGAGAAGTGAAAAGCAAAGGTGAAAAGGAAAGATATAAGCATCTGAATGCAGGGTTCCAAAGAATAGCAAGGAGAGATAAGAAAGGCTTCCTGAGTGAGCAATGTAAAGAAATAGAGGAAATCAACAGAATGGGAAAGAACAGAGATAACTTCTAGAAAATTAGAGATACCAAGGGAACATTTCATGCAAAGATAGGCTCGATAAAGGACAGAAATGGTATGGACCTAACAGAAGCAGAAGATATTAAGAAGAGTTGGTAGGAATACACAGAAAACTGTACAAAAAAAAATCATATTTCAGCTAGTACTAAACTTGAAACTCAGGACTGGTAGACACAAAATTTCCATAGAAATAATGAAATGAATTTTTCCAAACTGCCATAAAACAGAAAAGTCCAAACTTACAATAATTCATGGCACTGGCAATAAGAAAATAGTAAATAAACATTTCTCCCTACTCCAATAATGATTTCCTTTAAAAAAAATCAAGTGAGATGGTAATACTTGCCTGAGGATGTTTTCTAACAAAAAAGGGAGGTGATCACATATACTAAGTACTTCTCCACCCACTGTGAACACTTAAAATTTGTGTCTCTCTTTTTTAAATTATAAAATTTTATCTAGACATATTATAACATTTAAATAAATACTAAAACTAAATGTTATAGTATAGTTACATATACTTCAAATATGAGACCTGTACTCATTTTTCATGAGTGTTTTCTTTTTTTATTGAACTACAGTTGATTTACAATATTGCATTAGTTTCAAGAGTAATTCCTTGTTACTTATCTATTTTATGTACAGTAATTTGTATCTGTTAATCCCATACTCCTAATTTGTCCCTGCCCCATCTCTCAGCTTTGATAAATATGTTTGTTTTCTGTGTCAGTGAGTGTTTTTATGTTTTGATATAATTTTATTTGTATTACTTTTTAGATTTCACATAAAAGTAGAATCTATATTTGTCTTTGATACATAATATTCTCTAGGCCCATCCATATTGCCGCAAATGATAACATTCTTTTTTATGACTGAGTAATATTTCACTGTCAACATATACCACAACTTATTAAGCCAATCATCTGCTGATGGGAGCTTGGGTGTTTCCATGTCTTAGCTATAGCAAAGAGTGCTGCTGGGAACATTGGGGTACATCCATCTTTTTGAGTTAATGTTTTTGTTTTTCCCATATATATACTCACAAGCAAGTTCGCTGGATCATACATATGGTAGATGTACTTTTAGTTTTTGAAGGAACCTCCATACCATTTTCCACAGTGGCTGTACCAATTTACATTCCCACCAGCAGTGTATGATGGTTCCTTTTTCTACACATGCTGTCCAGCATTTATTATGTGTAGACATGTTCATGATAGCAATTCTGACCAATGAGAGAGAGTACCTCATTGTGGCTTTAATTTGCATTTCTCTAATAATGAGCAATGTTAAGTATCATTTTATGTGTCTGTCGGCCATCTGTATATCTTCCTTGGAAAAAGTGTCTATTTAAGGCTTCTGCCCATTTTGGGATTGAGCTTTTTGGTTTTTTCAGTATTAAGTTTTCTGAGCTGTTTATATATATTGGATGTTAACCCCTTATTGTTCACACCATTTGCAAATATATTCTCCCATTCTGTGGACTGTCTTCTCCTTTTGTTGAAGGTTTTCTTTGCTGTGCAAAAGCTTTTACATTTGTCTAGGTACCACTAGTTTATTTTTGCTTTTATTTCCTTTGAGTTGGAAGAATCATCTAAGAAAATATTGCTACAATTTGTCTGAGAAGGTTTTGTCTATAATTTTATTCTGTTTTTTCCTAAATAAAATTGCTTTTTACCTTTCTCTTTCTGATATTTTATTGTTAGTGTAAGGAAATGCAACACATGTCTGTAAATTAATATTGTATCCTAATATATTACTGAATTAATTTATTAGTTCTAATAATTTTACTTTGGGTCTTTTTTGCTGTTATTATTATTTTTAACTGAGATATAATTAATGTATAATATTATAAAAAGTTAGGACTTCCCAGGTGGCTCAGTGGTAAAGAATCTGCCTGCCAATGTAGGAGAGGTGGGTTCCATCCCTGGGGAGGGAAGATCCCTTGTAGAAGGAAATGGCAACCCACTCCAGTATTCTTGCCTGGAAAATCCCATGAACAGCGGAGCCTGGTGGGTACAAGTCCATGAAGTCACAAAAAAGTCAGACACAACTTAGCAATGAAACAGCAACATTATATAAATTACAGGTATACAACATGGTGATTCAGAACTTTTAAAGGTTATACTACATTTATAGTTATTATAAAATATTGGCTATAAATCCTATGTTGTACAACATATTCTTGTAGCTTATTTGATTAATAATAGGCTGTACCACTTAATCCCTGACCCTATCCTGCCCCCACCACTGGTAACCACTAGATTTTTATCTGTATCTGTGAGTCTGTTTCTTTTCTGTTAAAATTCGTTAGTCTGTTTTAATTTTTAGATTCTGCATATAAGTGATATCATACAGTATTGTCTTCTCTGATTTATTTCACTTAGCATAATACACTTCCAGTTCAACTGTACCTTTGCAAATGGCAAAATTTCATTATTTTTATGGCTCTGTAGTATTCCATTGTACATGTGTGTATGTGTATACGTATATGTATATATATATACACACACATATATATCACATCTTCTTTATCCATTCATTGCTTGATAGATAAATTGGGTAGTTACATATCTTTGCAACTGTAAATAATGCTGATGTAAACACTGAAATGTGTGTGTCTTTTGAACTAGTGTTTTCATATATGTATATAAAGTGAAAGTGAAAGTCACTCAGTCATGTCTGACTCTTTGTGACCCCATGGAGTATAGCCCACCAGGCTCCTCAGTCCACGGAATCCTCCAGGCAAGAATACTGGAGTAGGTAGCCATTCCCTTCTCCAGGTGATTTTCCTGGCCCAAAGACCAAACACTGGGACACTGCAGGCAGATTCTTTGCCATCTGAGCCACATACGCAGGAGTATAATTTCTGGATTATACTGTAGGTCTGTTTTTAGCTTTTTGAGAAATCTCCATTCTATTTTCCAGAGTGGCTGCACTAATTTATATTCCCACCAACAATATATGGGGATTTTCTCTTTTCCATAGCCTTGTCAACATTTTTATTTTGTGTTCTGTTTGATGATAGCCATTCTGACAGGTGTAAGGTGATATATCATTGTGTGTTGAATATGTTTTCATATGCTTGTTGGCCATTTTAATATCTTCTTCAGGAAAATGTCTATTCAGGTCTTCTTCATGAAAATGTCTATTCAGGTCTTCTACACATCATAAGAAATACAGGGCTGGAAGAAGCACAAGCTGGAATCAAGATTGCTGGGAGAAATATAAATAACATAATCTCAGATATGCAGATGACACCACCCTTATGGCAGAAAGTGAAGAAGAACTTAAGGGCCTCTTGATGAAAGTAAAAGAGGAGAATGAAAATGTTGGCTTAAAGCTCAACATTCAGAAAACTAAGATCATGGCCTCTGGTCCCATCACTTCATGGCAAATAGACGGGGAAATAGTGGAAACAGTGGCTGACTTTATTTTGGGGGGCTCCAAAATCACTGCAGATGGTGATTGCAGCCATGAAAATAAAAGATGCTTACTCCTTGGAAGGAAAGTTATGACCAACATAGACAGCATATTCAAAAGCAGAGACATTATTTTGTCAACAAAGGTCCGTCTAGTCAAGGCTATGGTTTTTCCAGTAGTCATATATGAATATGAGAGTTGGACTATAAAGAAAGCTGAGCACCAAAGAGTTGGTGCTTTTGAACTGTGGTGTTGGAGAAGACTCTTGAGAGTCCCTTGGACTGCAAAGAGATCCAACCAGTCCATCCTAAAGGAAATCAGTCCTGAGTGTTCATTGGAAGGACTGATGTTGAAGCTGAAACTCCAATATATTGGTGACCTGATGCAAAAGCTTACTCATTTGAAAAGACCCTGATGCTGGGAAATATTGAGGGCAGGAGGAGAAGGGGACAACAGAGGATGAGATTTTGGATGGTGTCACCAACTCAGTGGACATGAGTTTGGGTACACTCCGGGAGTTGGTGACGGACAGGGAGGCTTGGTGTGATGTGGTTTATGGGGTCGCAAAGAGTCGGACATAACTGAGCAACTGAACTGAACTGAACACATTTTTAATTGGGTTGTTTGTGTTTTTTGATGTTCAGTTGTAAGAGCTGTTCATATGTTTTAGATATTAACTCCTTATTGGCCATATTTGTTATCAAAGACTTTCAATTGTTGTCTTTTTCTACTTTCTTCTGGCTCTAGGCATTTTTTTCATTTTCTCTGATTTCTTCAGTGATCCATTGATTCTTTAGTAGCATATTGTTTAGCCTCCACATGTTTGTTTTTTTTGCAGTTTTTTTTCCCTTGTAGTTTATTTTTAGTCATAGCATTGCAGTTGGAAATAATGTTTCAAATGACTTAATAGAAATTTAGCAAATAATTTTTTGTGGCCCTGTATGTGATCTCTCCTGGAGTATGTTACATTTGAAAGAATGTATATTCTGCTGCTTTCAGATATAATGTTCTATGTGTGTATGTGTATTACATTAATTTGATGTAATATGTCATTTAAGGGCAGTGCTCCTTTGTTGACTTTCTATCTGGACGATTTGTCTGTTGAGGTAGGTGGGGTGTTATAGTTCCCTATTATTAGTGTCTTATTGTCCGTTTCTCCCCTTTTGTTTATTTGCTTTGTGTATTTAGGTGCTCCTACGTTGGATGTAAATATATTTACAATTGTTATATATTCTTCTTGGATTGATTCCTCAATCATTATATAGTGTCTCCTTTATCTCTTGTAACAGTCTTTAAAGTCTATTTTGTCTGATATGAGTACTGCTACCATATCTTCTTTGGATTTCCATTTGTATGGAATAGTCTTCACCATGCTATCACTTTCAGTCTGCTGTGTGTCATTGGATCTGAAATAAGTCTTACAGACTTGCTTGACTCCATATATGTGGGTCTTAATTTTGTATCCATTTAGCTACTCTATGTCTTTTGATTGGATCATTTAGTTCATTTATATTGGTGGTAATGATGTGTGTGTTCTTCCTATTTTATTAATTGTTTTGAGGCTATTTTTATAGGTATTTTTCTTCCTTTCTTCATCTTTGTTCTCCTATGATTTGATAACCATATTTAATGTTATGTTTGGATTCCTTTTTCTCTTTAATTTGTGTATCTATTATAGTTTGTGGTTACCATGAGGTTTTTGTATAGCAGTCTATATAGATATATGATTGTTCTAAGTTGTTAATCTCTTACTTTATTTTTTTTTTTTTACTTTACAATACTGTATTGGTTTTGTCATACATTGACATGAATCCACCAGGGGTGTACATGAGTTTCCAAACATGAACCCCCCTCCCACGATCTCTTACTTTCAAATGTGTTTTAATAACCTTGCATTTGTATTCTCCTCCCCTCATGATTCCTATTTTAGATATCATATATTATATCTAATTGATTTGTGTATCTCTTAAGTGCTTATTGTAGACATAGATGATTTTACTACTTTTGCCTTTTAACTTTCCTACTAGCTTTGGATGTACATGGTTTCGAAGCTTTATGGCTGACTTGATTCATTAGCTTTTTAACTTTGTAATTTTTATGTTTCTAGTTGCAGCCTCTTTTTTTTTTGCCTGGAAGAGTTCCTTTAACACTTGTTATAAAACTGGCTTGGTGGTGCTGAACTATTTTATCCTTTGCTTGCCTGTAAATATTTTTATCTTTCCATGAAATCTGAAGGAGAGACTTGAATAGAATATATTTGGTTGTAGGTTTTTGTGTCTCATAACCTTAAGTATATTGTGCCACTGTCTTCTGACCTACAGAATTTCTGCTGTAAAACAATCAATGGATAGTCTTTGGAAGTTCCTTTGTGTGCTACTTGTTGCTTTTCCCTTGCTGCTTTTAATGTTATCACATTATCTTTAATTTTTGAGATTTTAATTATAATGTGTCTTACTGTATTCCTCTTTGAGGTAATTCTGAACAGGAGTGTGTGCCTCCCAGATTTGAGTGTCTGTTTCCTTTCCGAGGTTAGAGGAGTTTTCAGGCAATATGTCTTCAAATATATTCTCAGGCCCTTTCTATCTCTCTTGTCCTGCTAGGATGCCTATAATGTGAATGCTAGTGCACAAGATATTGTCCCAGAGGTATCTCTTAAACCATCTTTATTTCTTTTTATTCTTTTTTCTTTTTTACTTCCTGTTCAGTAGCAATGATTTACACTACTCTCATCTTCCAGCTCACTGATCATTCCTCTGTATCATTTAATCTTCTGGAATGTTTTCTGTGGCTAGGACTTCCAATATCATGTTGAGTAGAAGTGGTGAGAGTGCACATCTTTGTCTTGTTCCTCAATTTAGTAGAAGTACCATTGAGTATTATGTTGATTTCGGGATGTTGTAAATGGCTTTTATAGTTTTATGGTGTGTTTCTTCTAAACCCACTTTGATGAGAATTTTTATCATGAATGGATGCTGAATTTTGTCAAATGATTTTTCTGTGGCTACTGAGATGATCACGTGGTTTCTGGTTGTGTTAATGTAGTGTATTATATTAATTTACATATGTTTATCTTTGAGATCCTGGAATCAATCCAACTAGGACAGGGTATCTTATCCTTTAATATATTGTTGGATTTACTTTGCTAATATTTTGTGAAGATTTTTGCATCTATACTGATCAAAAATATGAGCTAATTTTCTTTATTTTGTAGTATCTTTGTCTGCTTTAGTATCTGGATGATGAAAGCCTCATATAACGAATGTCAGAGGAGTGTTTCCAAATCTTCAGTTGTTTGGAATAGTTTGAGAATTAGTTCAGTTCAGTTCAGTTCAGTTCCGTCGCTCAGTAGTGTCTGACTCTTTGTGAATATTCAGTATCAATTCTTCTTTGTTTGGTAGAATTCCCCACTGAAGTTGTTTCCAATGGTTTCTAGTATGTAACTTTTATTCTTAATTTTTACTTGTTCTATATTTGTCATTTACTGTCACAGGCACCAAAAATAGCACCATGAAAATAATTCGACATAGAGAGAGTTTCTTTTTTAAAAAAGAAAAAGAGATCTTACTACTCTCTTAGAAGTTTTATAAGACTACCCTGCTGTGAGCCAATTCAAATAAATTAGATATTTCATTTACAAGATGTAAAATTCCTGGGAACATCTAGTGTAACATGTTCAATCAAATAATGAATAGATATATGTAATTTTTAATTTAGCTATATTAAACTAAGGAAAAAACAGGTGAATTAATTTTACTCTACTTAATCTCATTTCAACATGAATCACTATAAAATTACTAATGTGATACTTTTCATCTTCATTTCAACATGAATCAGTATAAAATTACTGTGATATTTTTTACTTCATTTTTTTCATAAAGTCTTAAAATCCAGTATATATTTTATACTTTTTACATCTCAATTTGAACTAAGAGCATTTCAGATTACAACTGCCATCAGTTACTAGTGACTATTGATATTTCTCCTGGCAATCTTGAGTCCAGCTTGTGCTTCTTCTAGCCCAGCATTTCTCATGATGTACTCTGCATAGAAGTTAAATAAGCATGGTGACAATATAGAACCTGATGTACTCCTTTTCCTATTTGGAACCAGTCTGTTGGTCCATGTCCAGTTCTAGCTGTTCCTTCCTGACCTGCATATAGGTTTCTCAAGAGGCAGGTTAGGTGGTTTGGTATTCCCATCTGTTTCAGAATTTTCCACAGTGTATTGTGATCCACATAGTCAAAGGCTTCGGCATAGTCAATAAAGCAGAAATAGATGTTTTTGTGGAACTCTCTTGCTTTTTCTACAATCCAGCAGATGTTGGCAATTGGATGTCTGGTTCCTCTGCCTTTTCTAAGACCAGATTGAACATCTGGAAGTTCACGGTTCACGTATTGCTGAAGCCTGGCTTGGAGAATTTCAGCATTACTTTACTTGTGTGTGAGATTATTGCAATTGTGAGGTCGTTTGAGCTGGAAGAAGCACAAGCTGGAATCAACATTGCTGGGAGAAATATCAATAGCCTCAGATATGCGGATGATACCACCCTTATAGCAGAAACTGAAGAGGAATTAAAAAGCCTCTTGATGAAAGTGAAAGAGGAGAGTGAAAAAGTTGGCTTAAAGCTCAACATTCAGAAGACTAAGATCATGACATCTGGTCCCATTACTTCATGGGAAATAGATGAGGAAACTGTGGAAATAGCATCAGACTTTATTTTGGGGGCTCCAAAATCACTGCAGATGGTGACTGCAGCCATGAAATTAAAAGACGCTTACTCCTTGGAAGGAAAGTTATGACCAACCTAGAGAGCATATTCAAAAGCAGAGACATTACTTTGCCAACAAAGGTCCATCTAGTCAAGGCTATGGTTTTTCCAGTGGTCATGTATGGATGAGAGAGTTGGACTGTGAAGAAGGCTGAGGGCCGAAAAGTTGATGCTTTTGAACTGTGGTGTTGGAGAAGACTCTTGAGAGTCCCTTGGACTGAAAGGAGTTCCAACCAGTCCATCCTAAAGGAGATCAGTCCTGGGTGTTCATTGGAAGGACTGATGCTAAAGCTGAAACTACAATACTTTGGCCACCTCATGCGAAGAGTTGACTCATTGGAAAATTCCCTGATGCCTGGAGGGATTGGGGGCAGGAGGAGAAGGGGATGACAGAGGATGAGACGGCTGGATCACATCACCAACTTGATGGACATGAGTTTGAGTAGACTCTGGGAGTTGGTGATGGACAGGGAGGCCTGGCATGCTGCAATTCATGGGGTCACAAAGAGTCGGACACGACTGAGCGACTGAACTGAACTGAACAGAACCATGTTGAACAGCATAGATAAGGAGGTTTAGATAACATAATTATGAATTATTTTTAAATAAAATAGCTAATTGTTAAAATAATTTAAAAAAAACTATTTAACATCCTTTTTATTTCCCTATGAACAAACTAGTGATTCAAAGTCATTTTTACTTTACTGTGTTGTTAGGTTCTTTATAGATATTTGATAAGAGAGTAGGGAGAAGCAAGACATTTTTTTTTTTGAATGATGGTTAAAAGATATTCCTATGCTTAATAGTTATTTTTTACCATTCATAAAGTCAAGTACTTGGGGCTAAAAGCTATGTGGTATATATATAGATGTCTTTTTTGAGTTATGAGACTGCTAATAGTTAGCTTACCCTAACTTTCACTGGCTAGCATTTTAACAGGGGGGAAAAAAAAGACTGACAAATACTTTACAATCTTGTTAAAAAGAATTTTGAAGATATCCTTTGACAACTGGGGCTTCCCTTGTGGCTCAGATGGTAAAGAATTTGCCTGCCATGCAGGAGACCTGGGTTCAATCCCTGGGTCAGGAAGATCCTCTGGAGAAGGAAATGTCTACCCACTCCACTATTCTTACCTGGAGAATTCTATGAACTTAGGAGTCTGTCGGGCTACATTCCATGGGGTCTCAGAGTCAGACACAACTGAGCAACTAACACATTCACTTCACTTTCCTACAGCTAAGGCCTTGGCATCACATAATTCAAGAAAGGGTAAGGATAAATGACCATATTATAAAACCCTGAAATAATGGTGTATGTTAGAAATGTTGACAGATCTTTAATTGTAGCAGCACAAAGTGTGCTGCTCCATGTACCATACATCATTGATAAATAGGAATTTAGTATGCAGTTTTCTCCCTTGACCTTCAAGCTCCAATTGTGTTTTGACCATCAAGAGCCTGTAAATAATATAATTTACAATCTGTGAAAAGAGACTGTGGACACAGTGAACCACATATATGTTACATGGGGAAAAGGGAGATATTAATATACAGTTGGTTTCATAGGCGCAAATTCAGCCAACCTTACATACAAAATTCACTGATGTTAACATGCCAATTTTTAGTCAGTGTCCAATGGCTAATGTTTATTCTTAGGTGTATTATTTATGATCTGATAACACAGGCTAATTTTAGAGAACTTCAGACTTTGGCCTAGTGAGTCTTTAGGTCTCCAAGTTTTCTCAGCAAACAGTTTTCTGATTATTGTCACTATAGGATGAACACCCGTGACCTACACAAAAGCAAAAATTTACCCTCTTTTTCCAGAAAGAGAAAGCTGAAGCAAGGATAAGTTTGTTTATGTATTAGTAATACTCCGAGGCTGTGCTTCTAGAACATAGCAATTAAGCTGAAATAAACTAAAACAGCACCTGCACAGGCAAATAATTACCACAAAGCCCAGAAGACTGCCTGTGGAAGGAGATAATACTGAATAACTGAGGCAGTCACCAACAACTAGACACAATGACATCAATTAGAAGTAACCAATAAAAACAAAGGAGTAAAAAAGGAACTACCATAACACTGAACTAGTCATTCATTTCAGCAGCAAATCATCTACAGTTATTTCAGTTCAGCTCAGTTCTGTCATTCAGTCGTGTCCAACTCTATGTGACACCATGGGCTGCAGCACACCAGGCTTCCCTGTCCATCACCAACTCCCAGAGCTTACTCAAACTCATGTCCATTGAGTCGGTGATGCCATCCAACCATCTCATCCTCTGTCGTCCACTTCTCCTCCTGCCTTCAGTATTTCTCAGCATCAGGGTCTTTTCCAATAAGTCAGCTCTTGGCATCAGGTGGCCAAAGTATTGGAGTTTCAGCTTCAGCATCTATCCTTCCAATGAATATTCAGGACTGATGTCCTTTAGGATGGACTTGTTGGATTTCCTTGCTGTCCAAGTGACTTTCAAGAGTCTTTTTCAACACCACAGTTCAAAAGCATCAGTTCTTTGGTGCTCAGCTTTCTTATAGTACAACTCTCACATCCATACATGACAGTTATTTAGTCATAGGGCAAATGACTCACTAGTCTTTAAGGGCTTTGTTATATGAGGAGAGAATGCATAATTTTGATGACTTTCAACTGGCAAGAGAATGCTAAACATTGTTAAAATGATTTTGAGAAACATAAACTGATACCTTTTAGAAAGGTTTTATTGAGAAATTCCCTTCCATTCTCATTGCAAATGAACAAAACTCTTGCCTAATTTATAGACTCTATTGAAGTATCACTTCCCTTGTGATGCCTACCCAGATCCTAACCAGCTAAGGAGAGCAAATCAAAACCTCTCACTCTTCATGATTAAAATCTGGTCCTTTCCCAGGATATATTACTTTTAGCCTTATTTGATATTTATTTTTGGAGATATTTTGTATCTATATAAGATTATAAGGACAGAAGAAACACTAAAATTACCATAGTGGTAATAATAACAGGAAGAGACTACTATCTGTAGGACTAGGAAGCAGAAAAGTTGGGACTATTAAAACTTAGAAGTTTGAAGGAGGTGTCCTACTAAGTTGAAACACAGACCTGAGAATAGGGATTACTGCTGGCTGTTATTAATATTTCTAACTGAGATGATGCAATCCTGTGACACTGGGGCCCAGATCTATGAGAAAGGGACTCTACTCAACCAGTGCTGGTGTCCCTGAGCATTATGAGGTTGGTTTAGATAATGTTGGAAAAAGTGTAAATCAGAATTAACTACTGCTACCAAGCGAATTGTCCCTACCAGAGTGAAGCATTGCAAGGGTGGCAATGACAGGAAAAGCAGACACAGGAAGAAAATGCAAACAGGAAGAAGCACCTGTATATTCATAGCAGCACTTTTCACAATAGTCAAGACATGAAAACAACCTAAATGTCCATTGACAGTAGAACGGCTAAAGAAGATATGGTACACATATACAATGGAATATTACTTAGCCATAAGAAAGAATGAAATAATGTCATTTGGAGCAACATGGATGGACCTAGAGATTATCATACTAAGTGAAGTAAGTCAGATAAAGACAAATATGTTATAATATTACCTATATGCAGAACCTAAAATATGACACAAAAGAACCTATGAAAGAGGAACAGACTCACAGACACAGAAACCAGATTGGTGATAGCCAAGAGGGAGAGGGATTAGAAGAGGAATGGATTGGGAGTTTGGGATTAGTAGATTCAAGCTGGCATATAAAGAATGGATAAACAACAAGGTCTTCTTGTACAGTAGAGGGAAAAATATTCAATATCCTGTGATAAACCACAATGAAAAGAACATGTAAAAGATTGTGTATATATATATATATATATATATATATATATATATATATGTGTGTGTGTATAACTGAATCACTTTGCTGTATAGCAGAAATAAACACAACATGGTAAATCAACTATACAATACAAATATATTTGAAAAAATGATGATAGTTTTATGACCTAAATGCATAAGGATTTCCCAGAGAAGAACCAATAGGATGGATGAATGGATGGATAGATAAGCAGAGAGGTAGATAGATAGGAAAAAGATGTCTTCATTATAGAGGACTGGAATGCAAAAGTAGGAAGTCAAGAGCTACCTGGAGTAACAGGCAAATTTGGACTTGGAGTACAAAATGAAGCATGTCAAATGCCAATAGAGTTTTGCCAAGAGAACACACTGGTCATCGCAAACACCCTCTTCCAACAACACAAGAGAAGACTCTACACGTGGACATCACCAGATGGTCAATACCAAAATAGATTGATTATATTCTTTGCAGCCAAAAATGGAGAAGCTATATACAGTCAGAAAAAAATAACAGGAGCTGATTGTAGCTCAGATCATGAACTCCTTATTGCCAAATTGAGACTTAAATTGAAGAAAGTAGGGAAAGACACTAGACCATTCAGGTATGACCTAAATCAAATCCCTTACAATTATACAGTAGAAGTGACAAATAGATTCAAGGGATTAGATCTGATGGACAGATGCCCAAAGAACTATGGATGGTGGTTCATGACATTGCACAGTAGACAGAGATCAAGGCCATCCCCAAGAAAAAGAAATGCAGAAAAGCAAAATGGTTGACTGAGGAGGCCTTACAAATAGCTGAGAAAAGAAGAGAAGCTAAAGGCAAAGGAGAAAAGGAAAGATATACCCATTTGAATGCAGAGTTTCAGTGAATAGCAAGGAGAGATAAGAAAGCCTTCCTTAGTGATCAATGCAAAGAAATAGAGGAAAACAATACAATCAGAAAGACTAGAGATCTCTTCAAGAAAATTAGAGATACCAAGGGAATATTTCATGCAAAGATGGGAACAATAACAGATGGAAATGGTATGGACCTAACAGAAGCAGAAGGTAATAAGAAGAGGTGGCAAGAATACACAGAACTATACAGAAAAGATCTTCATGACTGAGATAACCACAATGGTGTGATGACTCAGCTAGAGCCAGACATCCTGAAATGTGTAGTGAAGTTGCCCTTAGGAAGCATCACTACCAACAGAGCTAGTGGAGGTGATGGGAATCCAGTTGAGCTATTTCAAATCCTGAAAGATGATGCTGTTAAAGTCCTGAACTCAATATGCCAGCAAATTTGGAAAACTCAGCAGTGGCCACTGGACTGGGGAAAGGTCAGTTTTCACTCCAATCCCAAAGAAAGGCAATGCCAAAGAATGTTCAAACTACCACACAATTGCACTCATCTCACATGCTAGCAAAGTAATGCTCAAAATTCTCCAAGTGAGGCTTCAACAGTATGTGAACTGAGAACTTCCAGATGTTCAAGCTGGATTTAGAAAAGGTAGAGGAACTAGAGATCAAATTGCCAACATCCCCTGGATCATGGAAAAAGCAAGAGAGTTCCAGAAAAACATCTACTTCTGGTTTATTTGACTCCAAGGAGATCCAGCCAGTCAATACTAAAGGAAATCAGTACTGAATATCCATTGGAAGGACTGATGCTGAAGTTTAAACTCCAATACTTTCTTTGGCCACCTGATGCGAAGGACTGACTCATTGGAAAAGACCCTGATGCTGGAAAAAATTGAAGGTTGGAGGAGAAGGGGATGACAAATAATGAGATGGTCAGATGGCATCACCAACTCAATAGATATGAGTTTGAGTAGGCTCCAGGAGTTGGTGATGGACAGGGAAGCTTGACGTGCTGCAGCCCATGGGGTTGCAAAGAGTTGGACACCGCTGGTGACTGAACTAAGATAGATAGGAAGGTAGAGATAGATAGACTTAAAGAAATTGATTCCTGTGGTTGTGAAGTATTGGAAGTCCAAAATCTGTAGGGTAGGAAGACTGGATATCAGGCAAGGGTTGACATTGCAGTCTTAAATCTGAAATTTGTAAGCCCAACAGTAGGCTGGGAATTAGGATAGACTTCTATACTATGGTATTGAGACAGAATTCCTTCTTTGTCCCTAGAACATGTTTTTGCTCTTAAGGACCTCAACTGATTTGATGAATGCCATTCACATTAACAAGAATAATATCCTTTAATGAAAGTCAACTGGTTGCAAATTTTAATCACATAGTGCCTGCATAACAATGTATTTAAACTTTAGTATTTGACCAAACAACTGGGCAGCATAGACAAGTTGATATATAAAATTTATCACTGGAGATCATATCAACAGAAGTATGAGTGGAGAGAAGAAGATGAATTTGTAATAATTTATAGGTAGAATCTATAGAACTTGTCAATGGAATAAATGCAAGGGTATACAAGAGGGAGGAAATCAAGAATTATAGGCTTCTCCTATTAACAAAAGATTTTAACCATGATGATCTGGACTAGATGAGTTTCTGTTTTCTAATAGAGGTTGTGCTGATTTCAGCTCAAATACTATGACTGATAAGGTAAGAATACTGTGGTTATCACTTTAAATGGCTAATTAATATTGGGAAGAAATTCTATTTGTATCTGCCTGCTTATATTTGGCTAATCCTAATATAGAATAAAAATTCACCTTACCTTCTCTTTCTCACCCAGAAATAATTACATGTAAATAATAATCTGCTCTTTATACAAGAATGTGAAATGGAAGGAAGCAGGGCCAAATATTTTTGGAAAGAACAGCCTTCATATGTGCCAGTTAAAGTGTCTCCAATTTTTTTTAAAATTTCTAATTATAGTAGGTCTTATTTTCTAATCAAAGCTTACGTATGCTCCACCAGGGAGTTTGGAAGATATGCTGTCTTAATCTAACTTTACATAGTATCATTCAAATCCAATAAAATGCAGCCTTGTTGAATACAAAAGTTAAGGAGCAAAGAAAATAATATCTGCTCTAAATATTAAGTATCTTGTTTGCAAGTTGCTTGAAATTCTCTTTGTTCTCAATTGTCCCCTTTTCTTAACTATTAACTGTGAAATTAAATAGAAAGTTCTGAAAAAATGGTAGACATTTTCAAAAAGCTGGTTCATAGTGCCAGTTTTTCCTTTCTAAAGTAGAATCAGTTCAGTTCAGTTCAGTCGCTCAGTCATGTCCAACTCTTTGTGACCACATGAATCACAGCACACCAGGCTTCCTTGTCTATCATCAACTCCCGGAGTTCACCCAAACTCATGTGCATCAAGTTGATGATGCCATCCAGCCATCTCATCCTCTGTTGTCCCCTTCTCTTCCTGCCCCCAATCCCTCCCCAGTATCAGGGTCTTTTCCAATGAGTCAACTCTTCTCATGAGGTGGCCAAAGTACTGGAGTTTCAGCCTCAGCATCAGTCTTTCCAATGAACACCCAGGCCTGGTCTCCTTTAGGATGGACTGGTTGGATCTCCTTGCAGTCCAAGGGACTCACAAAAGTCTTCTCCAGCACCACAGTTCAAAAGCATCAATTCTTCAGTGCTCAGCTTTCTTCACAGTCCAATTCTCACACCCATACATGACCACTGGAAAAACCATAGCCTTATCTAGATGGACCTCTATTGGCAAAGTAATAGCTCTGCTTTTTGATTTGCTATCCAGGTTGGTCATAACTTAGAATATCAAATGGATAAAGAGAAAATTATTCCAGAATTAACATTAAGAATTTAGAAAAATAGGAAAATGCTTTTCTAGACTAATTTCTAGAGACAGATGAATGCCTTTCTTTCAGTTTATTTCAGAAAATCTTTGCTTTCCTGTCTATATATTTATTACTATAAGTCACAAGTGAAAGTTTTGATAACCCTTAAACTCAGATTTATTCAAACCTTTAACTGATTAATTTTGCATCAAATTTAGAGTAGGTTTTGTCAGATTTCAGAGACCTCAATTCATTAGTGTTTTATATTTGAAATATTTCTAAATTAATGAAATTTCCTCTACTTAATCAAAAATTGTGTGATTATCATTTAATTCATTCATCTCATAAATTTTGGTAACTTTCTCTATTTATGTACAGTCATCCCTGGATATCCATGGGATATCCAGTATCCCTCACAAGAACCAACAGTCACTTGAGTCCCTTATGTAAAATGCATCTATATTTGCATGATAGTAGTATAACCAAGGTTGGTTGACTTTATATATGTACATCACCAGATACTGAAATCAGATTGATTATACTCTTTGCAGTCGAAGATTGAGAAGCTCTATACGGTTAGCAGAAACAAGACCAGGACCTGACTGTGGCTCAAATCATGAGTTCCTTACTGCAAAATTCAGGCTTATATTGAAGAAGGTAGGAATAACCACTAGGCATTTCAGGTATGACCTAAATCAAGTGCCTTATGATTATATAATGGAAGTGAGAAATAGACTCAAAGGATTTGATATGATAGAGTGTGTGAAGAACTATGGATGAAGGTTTGTAACACTCTCAGGAGGCGGTGACCAAAAACATCACCAAGAGAAAGAAATGCAAAAAGGCAAAATGAAGAGGCCTCAAAAAGAGCTAAGAAAGGAAGAGAAGCAAAAGGCAAAGGAGAAAAGGAAATATATACCCATCTGATTGCAGAGTTCCAAAGAGTAGGGAGGAGAGATAAGAAAGCCTTGTAATAAGTGAACAATACAAAGAACAAGAAGAAAACAATAGAATGGGAAAGACTAGAGATGTCTTTAAGAAAATTAGAGATATCAAAGGAACATTTCATGCAAAATGGGCTCAATAAAGGACATAAAAGGTATGGACTTAACAGAAGCAGAAGATATTGAGAAGAAGTGGCAAGAATACACAGAAGAACCATACAAAAAAGGTCTTAATGATCCAGATAACCACAATGGTGTGAACACTCAATCTAGAGCCAGACATCCTGGAATGTGAAGTCAAGTGGGCTTTAGTAAGCATTACTACAATGCTATTGGAAGTGAATTATAGCTTTGTCCAGATGTATGCCCAGGAATGGGACTGCTGGATCATGCGGTAGCTCTACTTTTAGTTGTTCGAGGAACCTCCATACCATTTTCCATTGTAGCTGTACCAGTTGACATTCCCAACAACAGTGTAGGAGGAGTCCCTTTTCTCCATACTCTATCCAGCGTTTGTTGATTTTTGATGATGGTCATTCTGACAAGTGTGAGGTAACAACTCCACTGTAACTTTGATTTGCATTTCTATAATAATTAGTGATGCTGAGCATCCTTTAATGTGCTTCTTGGCCATCTGTATGTGCTCTATTCTGCCCGTCTTTTATTTGTTTATTTGTTTGTTTGTTTTGATATTGAGCTGCATGAGTTGGTTTTAAATTTTGGAAATTAATCCCTTGTCAGTTGTGTCATTTGCAAATATTTTCTACCAGTCTACAGGTTGTCTTTTTGTTTTGTTTATGTTTTCTCTTGCTGAACAAAAGCTTTTGAGCTTAATTATGTCCCTTATACTTATTTTGCTTTTATTTCTATTGCATTGGAATAATGGCCTATGTTCTTTTCTAGGAGTTTTATATTGTCATGTCTTATATTTAAGCTTTAAGCCATTTTGAGTTTATTTTTGTATCACACCATTTTAAATCTCCCCAGTTCTTTCATTACCTCTATAATTCCTTTTTCACATAGCAGACAAGGATGGATGGATGAACAAATGGATGGATGAATGAATAGATAGATAAAATTATTACCCTCTACTTAGAATCAGATTAAAATATACTGAAAATAACATCTAACCTCCTTCTTCATGATTCTAGGCCCTTGTCTATTTCTAATCTAAACCCAATCTCTCCCAATCCATTTGGATACCTTAAGAGAAAAAGTCCTGTTTCTGCTAGACACTTATAAAACTTTGTGTTTCTTCTAAACACTTATAAAGTTTTTAATTACATATGTATTTTGTTGTTTGCTTATTTCTTTCTCCCCACTAAAGGGTAAAGTCCACAAGGTAAGGTCAATATTTACATTTCTGAGCTCTGTATTCTGAATACCTGGCAGAGTTCTGGGATTTGGTGGGCACTAAGCATTTGCTGAATTAATAAATGCAATGAAATCAGCAGTAATCCTAGGTAAGTATTTTGAAAAAGTGGCATGGATTTCTAGCTCACAGATGAGAAAAACAGTAAAATTAACATAAGAATCAAACAAAATACAAGAAACAAAGTTTCACTAAACCCATAGGCATCAGTCTTACAACCTAGGTCTGAGTAGTGACAAAGGATTAAATGTCTGTTTTTCATGAGATAATACATATTCTGTTTTTGCTTCTCTTTATTGGGTTGAGACAGGATTATTTTATTCACTTGGACTTTTTTTTCTTTAATCTCCATTTTATCTTCTGAGAGGCTATGACAAATATGGTCATGAATTTAATTGAAAAATAAAATTTAGAAAGGCTGCAACTAGATTTTATAATTTACCAATCTGTGGCATTTACCATCTCTGTTAACTTTGGGAAAAATTTTAATTTTCTGAACTTTAGTGTCCTTATCTACAAAATGGGGAAAATATCTACCTGGATGAGTGACTGAAAAATCAGTAACAATGTACTGAGAGAGCCATAGGTGAAACTGAATTTTCTATAAATGCTCTGGGAGAGTATGTCAGAGTAAATGAGGAAGTGTTTTAAAGCCTGAAAGTCTTGGGTAACACTCCTACTTCCAACAGTTATTATGTGTGTTGTTTTGAAGATCAGAGATAGGCACCAAATGTACTAAATGTCTGACTTTGATTTTTACAATAATTATAGGCAGTATCCTTGAGTCTTTATATTCTCTCCTTGACAGAAAAATGTATTATATATTGAAAGTGAAAGTGAAGTCCCTCAGTCCCTCAGACTCTTAGCGACCCCATGGACTGCCGCCTACCAGGCTCCTCCATCCATGGAATTTTCCAGGCAAGAGTACTGGAGTAGGTTGTCATTATACATTGAACACTCCCAGTAAAATCTAGGCTATAACTTCATCATGACCATCATCACCAATTTCAGAATAACCCAGATCCCAGCTCACTTAAGATATGGAGAGAACAGCATAAAGGACCAAGTTGATTTTTCTGAATAAAGGGGTCAACAAATGCTCTCATGGCACAGAAAAGGATACACAGTTAAGTCAATCATCACAGGATTTAGAAGGCAGAAGATGAAGTGAAACTATACTTTCTAACAATGGTTGCAGGCAGGCAGATGACAGATATAAGATTCACAGAGTTTCCCAGAGAGCTCCTAAAAATCACCTGCTTGAAAGCTGCAAGCACCTGGACTGTCATTGAAGGTTTTCTTTCAGTTCTGATAAATCTTGATTTCATACATCACAATGGAAACTTCCTTGACCTTGACATATCGCTAACACTTCCAATGGACACACAAACCTCAAATTCTCTCTATTCAGACTATTCTTACTTTGAATCCCTACGTTGCCTTCTAGTTTCCTCAGTGAAACTTGTCTAATAAATAGAGATTGGAAGGAAATGCTAGAATCCCACCATATGTAATCTGAAGGTTTGTTGTACTGTCTAGTTAGGGTTACACCAATCATATATCAAATTATATATTATATTTAGTTCTCATTGAAGATGCTAGGATGAGTAATTCTCATTTTATCCTTATAAATCTTATATATTTTCAAGCTGATGTCATCTCAATATGGCTATAAAATCACAACTCTCCCCGGGCTTTTTTTTTTTTCTCCTTCAGTTAAAAATGTTGTAGTTTGGCAACCTTAGTGAGCAAACTGGGTAAGCAGCCCACTAAAGGCAGTGGTTGGCAAACTCATAAAGACACTTGAGGTGACCATGGGGAAGGGGAACTTTTGTGTCTCTCCCCCACCTCAACTAGAGTAACTCATGTAGGCTTTCATGTGAACAAAAGACTCCACTGGAATTGCATATAGGAATAAATATGTGCTTTACACCAACCTAGATAGCATATTCAAAGCAGAGACATTATTTTGCTGACTAAGGTCCGTCTAGTCAAGGCTATGGTTTTTCCTGTGGTCATGTATGGATGTGAGAGTTGGACTGTGAAGAAGGCTGAGCACCGAAGAATTGATGCTTTTGAACTGTGTTGTTAGAGAAGACTCTTGAGAGTCGCTTGGACTGCAAGGAGATCCAACCAGTCCATTCTAAAGGAGATCAGTCCTGGGATTTCTTTGGAAGGAATGATGCTAAAGCTGAAGCTCCAGTACTTTGGCCACCTCATGTGAAGAGTTGACTCATTGGAAAAGACTTTGATGCTGGGAGGGATTGGGGGCAGGAGGAGAAGGGGACGACCCAGGATGAGATGGCTGGATGGCATCACGGATTCGATGGATGTGAGTCTGAGTGAACTCTAGGAGATGGTGATAGACAGGGAGGCCTGGCGTGCTGCGATTCATGGGGTCGCAAAGAGTCGGACATGACTGAGCAACTGAACTGAACTGAACTGAACTTACAGAATCATGTCAATAGGCTCTCACTTGTTTCTATGTGTGCTTCTCACTACGCTGTACCTGCTCCATATTTTGTGTGTATGTGTGATATAAAGATCTACTTGTTATAAAAAAAATAAATGTTGTTACTAATAATCTAGTTATTGGCAATATGATCCCTGAGCATCTGACCTACTAAAAATATGATCTATACAGCAATCAAGTATTTTAGTTTCATTATGTAGCAAAATAAAGTGTTTAGTGTTTCAGTGGGTACAAAGAAAATATCAACCACAATCCTCTCTCTTAATTTTCCTTATTGTTGTCCACTTCCTCAGTTGTGTCCAAATATCTGTGACACCATGGACTGCAGCACATCAGGTTTCACCGTCCTTCACTGTCTCCCAGAGTTTGCTCAAACTCATGTCCACTGAGTCGGTGATGCCATCCAACCATCTCATTCTCTGTCACCCCCTCCTCCTGCTGCCCTCAATCTTTCCCAGCATCAGGTCCTTTACAGTGATGGCTCTTCGCATCAGGTGACCAAAGTTTTAGAGCTTCAGAATCAGTCCTTCCAACAAATATTCAGGGTTGATTTCCTTTAGGATTGACTGGTTTGATCTCCTTGCTACTCGAGGGACTCTCAAGAGTCTTCTCTAGCACGACAGTTCAAAGGCATCGGCTCTTTAGTGCTCAGCCTTCTTTGGTCCAACACTCACATGCATATGTGACTGCTGGAAAAACCATAGCTTTGACTAGATGGACCTTTGTTGGTAAACTCATGAGTTTGCTTTTTAATACTCTGTCTAGGATTGTCATAGCTTTTCTTCCAAGGAGCAAGTATCTTTTAATTTTATGGCTGCAGTCACCATCTGCAGTGATTTTGGAGCTCAAAAAAATAAAGTCTGTCACTGTTACCATTGTTTCCCCATCTGTTTGCGATGAAGTGTTGGGACCAGATGCCATGATCTTGGTTTTCTGAATGTTTGTTAAGTTTTAAGCCAATTTTTTCTCTCTCCTCTTTCACCTTCATCAAGAGGCTCTTTAGCTCCTCTTCACTTTCTGCCATTAGGGTGGTATCATCTGCATACCTGAGGTTATTGATATTTCTCCTGGTAATCTTGATTCCAGATTATGATCCATGCAGCCTGGCACTTCACATGATGTACTCTGCATATCAGTTACATAAGCAGGGTGACAATATACAGCCTTGACATATTCCTTTACCAATTTGGAATCAGTCCATTTTTCCATCTGTTTTTAATTGTTGCTTCTTGACCTGCATGCAGATTCTTAGGAGACGGGTAAGGTGGTCTAGTATTCCCATCTCTTTAAGAATTTTCCGCAGTTTGTTCTAATCCACATAGTCAAAGGCTTTAGCTTAGTCAATAAAGCAGAAGTAGACTTTTTTCCTGGAATTCTCTTGCTTTCATTATGATCCAAAGGATGTTGATCTCTGGTTCCTCTACCTTTTATTGAATCATTATTTTCCTTGAATCATATTAAATCAGCAACAAATGTATACCTATGAATGTTAAGATAAGTTGTATTGATGATAGATAAAATATGTGATATGATTAAGGAGAGAGGAGCAAGTGTAAAAACATTTAACAGGGTTTCTTGAAGAATCTAGATTTTGTTATTTTTTCCCTCATTGAAATAATTATTTCAAAAATTATTTTTTAAGTCAGAATGTTATACTTTCTCAAGCAATATTTCCATTATCTTAAATAGTTTGTTTTTTCTTACTTAATTGGTTAAAAGAATGAATGTCATGGAAACTTAAGTGACTTATAGGATTATTTGATTAGTGGACCTTTTAGATCTAAACCCATATCTCTAAATTCCTAATCTAGTGATTCCTCCTCTATTTTATACTATTATTTATATAAAAACATTTCTAACTATGACATTAGCAGACAGAAGTCCCTCTTTTAATTGCATCTAAGGTTTATGAAAACATGAAAGATTAGTCAATATTTTGGGTTAATTGGATAATAGGGCATCTTCCCCACTCCCCCCAGAACTACGGATAAATTGTCCTTTGACAACCATCAGGGTTAGAGGATACAATTCTGCAAATGTAAAACAAATGAAACTTAAGTCTTTATCCAAATTGGACCTATTCCATACATGGCTACATTTGCACTAGAATCTAACTAAATTTATTAGTGACTTCTGAGCGCACCAGGTATAATTTGGATCAAATATATGCAGTACTATCTAGTAGACAGAGCAGTGCTTTTCAACAAAACAAGCCAGGTTCAAGTCCCTTTTCTGCCACACATTAACTTTTCCTATGCTTCAGTTTTCTTAACCATATAAAGGGGACAATAAGACCAATCTTGCAATTTTGTCAGAAGTGTTACAGATAAATATATGAAAATGTTCGGCATAGTGCCTGGTACAAAGTAAATCCTTCTCTGTGAAAAGTACTATAATTACTACTAGTCTTAATGTTATTAAATACACTGTAAAGTCACAGCTCACCCTGAGACACTGAAGGCAATGTTTCTTGACTTGTAAATATGACACCAGTAAATTTTTCTCACTTTAGATGGAATAAAATCTCAAACTTGAAAGAGATATTTTTATAAAATCCCAACAGTTGAGCAGACATGGATTTCTATTTTGAAACTAGCAGGCTGGATCTCAGGCTAATTAGCCCGATAACGTAGTCATTGTCAATTGAAATTTTTAAAGCAAGTATTTCAATGTCTAATCAAATTGTAGTGAACATTATCTGTCACAATGGGATACACTCTTTGTTTTACTAATAACAAAATGAGTTATTGGGGGTAAAAAAAAGGCTGGCATTTCAGTATGTTAATTTGGTTCTTTTAAAATTTGGAAGTCTTTTTAAATTTTTTTTACTCCTTTCAGTAGAAACTTTGAAAATATGAAAGGTATACATAATTACCAAGCTAGTACATATATTTATTCATGAAAGGGTAAAAGGGGATGTATACAATGATCAGGTCTTCAACCCCCTTTTGGTAATTTTACATTGTGTAGATTATAAAAGTGTATTCATATATAGATTCTTATGTGCAAGTAGCTTCTATTATAAATATTTAAAAAGCATTATGGTAATTCTTAATCACTAGTTATTTTTCTCATAGTCTAAAAAAATCAGAGGCGTTGCTGATAGAATTAATGACAAGAGAAACAATAGTGGGATTTTAGCTCATTCATACCACCCACAACTTGCTGAAAAAAAGTACAACTGGAGCAAAGTGGTTATTATCCCAATCAAACACTGAACATGAGGTTCTGTTAGTACTTATATAACTCTAATTAAAACACCATGAAAACGTGTAGTGAGATCACTGTTATCCTGAAATATTTGAGGGCAGATGGGGTTGGGTCTCGGTGTCTTAAAATTCCTAAAATCAAATGTATGTCTGGAGCATGTAGTTGAAAACCTGATTGTAGAGTCCCTGAAAAACTGATTTAATAGTTTTGTCTTCTGTCATTGATTGCCTAAGTGTGAGCCATTCTACTATCTTTCAAAAGCAAAGTTTTGGGAGGTTATGTGTTTGGAAAGTACTTTTAATGGATTGCTTGCTCTGTTTATTTTTGGCTCAAGACAGAAGCATCTTGACATTTACATTGCTATTTTCCTGCTTTCAAGGATGCTAACAAAAATTATCTTGGCATGGATTGACTTGAATCTGTCCTCTGAACTTTCCATAAGACCATTCTGGCTAGCTTGGAAAGGATTTCTTTTATTATGAAGCTGCTTTCAGAAGGACACAAAGCCAGAGACCTACACATATGCACAGGCTGTCATTCAAATTTCAAATGGGTGTGTTCCCCAAACTCCTGATTAAAACCATTGTATGGAACTGAGAAGCATCTTCTTAAAGCATTATTATAAAAGTAGTTGCCTTAGATAGCTCCTAAGAGACTATATAGGGGTTTCCCAGGTGCCTCAGCGATAGAGAATCCACCTGCCAATGCAGGAGACACACATTCAATCCCTGGTCTGGGAAGATCCCCTGGAGAAGGAAATGCCAACCCACTCCAGTATTCTATACTGGTAAAACCCCATGGACAGAGGAGCCTGGTGGGCTATCATCCAGGGGGTTGCAAAGAGTTGGGCATGACTTAGCAACTGAACAGCAACAGATGACTTCAGCAGGGTATAGCTGAAATATCATGTACTTAGAAAGAACAATAGGACAATACTGCAGCAAACCAATAGTTTTGCTTTAAAGGTAATAATTAGCCTTTAATTTATTTTGAATGGTGGTGCTTGAGGATGTTCACTTTCCTAGAATCCTATTTCTGTTTAGCAGCCAGCATTAAACACTGGCTCCTGTTGGCTTCCTTCTCAGTTCCCCATACCCTCAAATCAAAACTAGTGCAATACAAATGCAGTGGATGGATTTCTGCTTCTCTTCACCAGGGCAACACCAAATTTCCTATCCTTTGGTAAAAAAAAACCTGATAATACCACCTAATCCCTATTAATAGTGCATGCAAGAGCATATGTGTGTATATGTCTGTGTGTGTGTATCTGTGTATATAACCCATAATGGGGAGGGAGAGAGGGAAACATTTAGAAACTTTACTACTTAAGTGCTATCTCCTTAAATGTGTAGAGAGACTAAACATGGGATTTTATGCAGATGATTTATCTAGTGTATGAATTGGAATAATGGAATGTAAGGTCACATTGATATATTTTGTACTCATATATTAGAATTCCCAATTAATAGAATATGTTTGCCAATCATATTTTTGCTGGGAGCAACGTTCAGTCAGTTCAGTCACTCAGTCGTGTTTGACTCTTTGGGACCCCATGGACTGCAGCACGCCAAGCATCTCTGTCCATCACCAACTCCCAGAGTTTACCCAAACTCATGTCCATTGAGTTAGTGATGCCATCCAACCATTTCATCCTCTGACGTCCCCTTCTCCTCCCACCTTCAATCTTTCCCAGCATCAGGGTCTTTTCAAATGAGTCAGTTCTTCACATCAGGCGGCCAAAGTATTGGAGTTTCAGCTTCAGCATCAGTCCTTCCAATCAATATTCAGGACTGATTTCCTTTAGGATGGACTGGTTGTATCTCTTTGCAGTCCAAGGGACTCTCGAGAGTTTTATCCAACACCACAGTTCAAAAGCATCAACTCTTTGGTGCTCAGCTTTCTTTATAGTCCAACTGTCATATCTATATATGATTACTGGAAAAACCATAGCTTTGACTATACAGACCTTTGACGGCAAAATGATGCCTCTGCTTTCTAATACTCTGCCTAGGTTTGTCATACCTTTTTTCCAAGGAGCAAGTGTCTTTTAATTTCATGGCTGCAGTCATCCTCCACTGTGTTTTTGGAGCCCCCCAAAAAAATTAGTCAATGTTTCCACTTTTCCCCTTCTATTTGCCCCTCTATTTGAAGATGGGACCAATGCCATGATCTTAGTTTTTTTAATGTTGAGTTTTAAGCCAGCTTTTTTGCTCTCCTCTTTCACATTCATCGTCTACTGTTCCTCTTCACTTTCTGCCATTAGAGTGGTGTCATCTGCATATCTGAGGTCATTGATATTTCTCCTGGCAATCTTGATTCCAGCTTGTGTAACATCCAGCCCTGCATTCCTCATGATGTACTCTGCATAGAAGTTAAGCAAGGTGACAAAATACAGCCTTGACATACTGCTATCCAAATTTTGAACCAGTATGTCGTTCCACTTACAATTCTAACTGTTGCTTCTTGACCTGCATACAGGTTTCTCAGGAGACAGGTAAAGTGATCTGGTATTCTCATCTCTTGAAGAATTTTCCAGTTTGTTGTGATCCACACAGTCAAAGGCTTTAGCACAGTCAGTGAAGCAGAAGTTTATTTTTTTTTTTTAATTCTCTTGCTTTTTCTCTGATCCAATGTATGTTGGCAATTTGATCTCTGGTTCCTCTGCCTTTTCTAAACCCAGCCTGTACATCTGAAAGTTCTTGGTTCATATACTGTTGAAGCCTAACCTGAAGGATTCTGAGTATTAGCTTGCTAGCATATGAAATGAGCACATTTGTGTGGTACTTTGGACATTCATTGGCCTTGCCCTTCTTTGAGATTGGAATGAAAACTGTCTTTTTCCAGTTCAGTGGCCACTGCTAAGTTTTCCAAATTTGCTGGCATATTGAATGCAGCACTTTCACAGCATCATCTTTTAGGATTTGAAACAGTTCAGCTGGAATTCCATCACCACCACTAGCTTTGTTCATAGTAATGCTTCCTAAGGCCTATCTGACTTCACTTTCCAGGATGTCTGGCCCTAGGTGAGTGATCACACCATCATGGTTATGTGGGTCATTAAGACATTTTTTTGTACAGTTCTGTGTATTCTTGCCACCTTCTCTTAATCTCTTCTGCTTGTTAGGTCCCCACTGGTTCTGTTCTTTTTTGTGTCCATGTTTACATGAAATGCTCCCTTAGCATCTCTAATTTTCTTAAAGTGATCTCTAGTCTTTCCCATTCTATTGTTTTCTTCTATTTCTTTGCATTGTTCACTTAAGAAGCCTTTGTCATCTCTTCTTACCATTCTTTGGAATTCTGCATTCAATTCGGTATGTAGTTCCTCTTCACCTTTGCCTTTCACTTCTCTTCTTTTCTTGGCTATTTGTAAGGCCTCCTAGACAACCACTTTGCTTTCTTGCGTTTCTTTTTCTTGGGTAGGATTTTAGTCACTGCCTCCTGTACAATGGTATGTACCTCTGCCCATAGTTCTTCAGGCACTCTGTCTACCAGATCTAGTCCCTTGAATCAATTTGTCATTTCTGCTGTATAATCATATGGGATTTGATTCAGGTCATACCTGATGGACTAGTGGTTTTCCCTACTTTCTTCAGTTTGAGCCTGAAGTTTGCAATAAGGAGCAGATGATGTGAATCAGCTCCAAGTCTTGTTTTTGCTGACTGTAGAGAGATTCTTCATCCTTAGCTGCAAAGCATATAATCAGTCTGATTCTGATATTGACCATCTAGTGATGTCCATGTGTAGAGTCTTCTCTTGTGTTGTTGGAAGAGGATGATTGCTATGACCAGTGCACTCTCTTAGCAATAATCTGTTAGACTTTGCCCTGCTTAATTTTGTACTGCAAGGTCAAAATTTCCTGCTACTCCAGGTATCTCTTGACTCCCTTCTTTTGTATTTCAAACCCCTATAATGAAAAAGACATATTTATTTTGATGTTAATTCTAGGAGGTCTTGTAAGTCTTTATGGAATCATTCAACTTTAGCTTCTTTGGCATTAGTGGTTGGGGCGTAGACTTGGATTACTGTGATATTGAATGGCTTGCCTTGGAAATGAACAGAGATCATTCTGTCATTTTTCAGATTGCACCCAAGTACTGTATTTCAGACTCTTTTGTTGACTACGAGGGCTACTCCATTTTTTCTAAGGGATTCTTTCCCATAGTAGTGGATATAATGGTCTTCTGAATTAAATTCACCCATTCCTGTCCATTTTAGTTCACTGATTCCTAAAATATCAATGTTCATTCTTGCTATCTCCTGTTTGACCACATCCAGTTTAACTTGATTCATGGACCTAACATTCCAGGTTCCTATACAATACTGTTCTTTACAGTATCAAACTATACTTTCACCACCAGACATATCCACAAGTGGGCATCCTTTCTGCTTTGGCTCAGCCTCTTCCTTATTTCTGAAGCTATTTCTCTGCTCTTCCTCCGTAGCATATCAGACACTTATTGACCTGGGGGACTGGGGGGTGGGGATCTTCTTTTAATGTCATATCTTTTTGCCTTTTCATACTATACAAGGGGTTCTCAAGGCAAGAATAGTGATTTGGTTTGCCATTCCTTTCTCCAGTGGACTACATTTTGCCAGGTCCTAACTAGCAGTGACATGCCTTTCAGCCATTCCACATAGCTGGATGACATGCCCAGTGCCCTGGTTGTCCCACTACTGATCCTTGTTGACCAGCTGTTGGATGTTGGTCAGCCCCATGGGGGCTGAGGCAGTAGCCCTGCCTTTAGTTTTTGTCAGTTTGATTACTGTGCATCTAGGCATGTTCCTTCTTGTATTTATCCTGGCTGGGACTCTGTGTTTCCTGGATTTAGTTGACTATCCTATGAGGGGGACTCTTCAGTTATAATCTCTTCAAATATTTTCTCAGGTCCTTTCTCCTTTGGAACCCCTATAATGCAAAGTTGGTGAGATTTAACACCCTGGGCCTCTGCAGGAGATCTTCCAGTACTAGCAGGTAGGTCTGGCCCATGCTCTTATGAGGTTACTTCTTTTTCCCTGGATCCTTATGTGCATGAGACTTTGTGTGGACCCTCCAAAAGTGGAGTTTCTGTTTCCCCCAGTCGTGTGGATTTCCTGTGATCAAATACCACTGGTCTTCAAAGCCAAATTCTCTGGGGGCTTCTTTTCCCATTGCCAGAACCCTAAACCATGGAACCTGACATGGAGCTCAGAACTTTCACTTCTGTGGGAGAACTTTTGTGGTATAATTATTTTCCAGTTTGTTCATCACTCACCTGGTGAGTATGAGATTTGATTTTATTGCAGTTATTCCTCTCCTACTGACTTGTAATGGCTGCTTGTCATTGGATCTAGGATATCTTTTTGGTAGGTTCCAACCTTTATTTTCCTGATGGTTGTTCAGCCATTAGTGATTCTCCTATTTCCATAAAAATGAGGTGAGCTCTTGTCTTTCTACCCCATCATCTTGTCTCCATCTCCAGTAGAGGTATTCTAAATCATGTAAGAATTTGAGAAAAATCCCCTGATGGTTGTGGCAGAAAAAAGTTAAATATCAGGAAATCCTCCAGAACTTCTCTATCAAAAAGCCCTAATCTCCAGATAAGAAACTTTGTCAGGGTGCTATATTTTGTCAAAGGGTAATTACTGTGATATTATTGCAACTTGGGGAAGGGAATATCACCCCTCTTGAGCCTTCCTGTTTCATCATAGGAATAGCAATTCCACTCCTATGTCTTTGCTGCTGCTAAGTCGCTTCAGTCGTGTTCGACTGTGTGTAACCCCATAGACGGCAGCCCACCAGGCTCCCCCGTCCCTGGGATTCTCCAGGCAAGAACACTGGAGTGGGTTGCCATTTCCTTCTCCAACACATGAAAGTGAAAAGTGAAGTCGCTCAGTTGTGTCTGACCCTTCATGACCCCATGCAGCCTACCAGGCTCCTCCATCCATGGGATTTTCCAGGCAAGAGTACTGGAGTGGCTTGCCATTGCCTATGTCTTTACCCAAGAGATAATCCAAAATTGTATGGCAAAAGAAGAAAGGCAATTCAATGGGAAAGAATAGTTGTTTTTTTTTTTTCTTCCTACAAATAGTGCTGGCATAAGATATCCACATGCAAAAATAATGAATCTAGACAGTGACCTTATATCTTTCATAAAAATTAATTTGAAATGGATCAGTGACCTAAATATAAAACACCAAACTATAAAATAACTAGAAGACAACATAGGAGAAAAATCTAGATCTGAGCCTGGGTTTGATGATGGGCTGTTAGATATAATACCAAAAGAATAATTGATGAAAAAAATTGATATGTTAGATTTCATTAAAATTTAAAACTTCTGCTCTGCCACAGTCACTCTTAAAAAATATTTGCAGCATTCATACCTGATAAAGTTTTGGCATCTAAAATATAAAAAGAGATTTTAAAAACTCAATAGTAAGGAAACATATAACTCAAAAGATAGGGAAAATATATGAACAAACACCTCACCAAAGAAGGTATACAGGTAGAAAGTAAATATATAAAATGATGCTCAGCATCATATGTCATTAGAGAATTTCAGTTGAAAACAATGGGATAACATTACCCATCTCTTGAAATGAATGAACTTCACAATACTGACAACAGCAAATGCTAATGAGGAAGTGGAGCAACCAAAAGTCTTCCTTATTGCTAGTGGGAATGCAAAATGGTACAGCCAATTTGGAAGGCAGTTTGGCAGTTTCTTACAAAACCATACATAGGCTTATTATATGATCCAGCAGTTGTGCTTCTTGGTATTTACCCAAATGAGTTGAAAATGTACATCTGCACAAGAACCTGCCCACAGATGTACATTACAGCTTAGTTCATAACTGTGAACATTTGAAAGCAACTAAAATGTCCTCCAATTGGTGTACGGATAAACAAACTAGTATATCTGTGCAGTGGAATATGGTTCAGTGATAAAGAGAAATTAATATGAAAGAAACAAATTCTTACTGCTTAGTGATGAGGCCTAAATGCGAAGGTTACATGCTGTATGATTCAAACTATATGACTTGGAGACAGTAAAAAGATCAGTGATTGCCAGAGGTGGAGGGAGGGATAGGTGGAACACAGATTTTTTTAGGGCAAAGAAACTATTCTGTATGATACTGAAATGGTAGCTGTGTGCCATTAAACATTTGTCAAAATCCATAGAATGTAAAGAACAAACAAAAATGAATCCTAATATAAATTATGAACTTTAGTTAATAATACATCAACATTGGCTCATCAACTGTTTAACAAATGTACTACACTGCTATAAGATGTTAATAATAGGGAACTATGTGTTGGGAGCTGAGGGAACTGTTTGTGCCTATGAAGGGTTGTATAAGAACTCTGTCCTTTCTGCTCAATTTTCCTCTAAACCTAAAACCGCTCTGTTTTTAATAAATATCTATTTTATTGGAGAATGAATAGATTACTGGATTATACTGCTTAGTCTACCTTTGCTGAGAACTATAGGGAGCTAAAAGGAATCCAACAACAAAACACAGATGCCACAATATATCATCTGCAGATATGCCAGTTCCCTGGAGCAGGAAAGCAGTCCATATTAGAACTACAATAAAAGAAGGAGGGAGAGAGAAGATTCAGAATTCCTAAGAAAATACGTAATCTCCTCCTTACTCAGGGGCAACAAGTTAGATCTTGAATTGCTGAATTTTGATAGTAGCAATATTTTTGCAATGTTTTGTAGTTTTCAACACACTTTTCTTAGATAGTCCCTGATCATATACATCATTGTGTCTGCTCCCCATGGCCTACCAATCTCAGTACCTCTGGAGCTCTTAGCACGTTTTCATTACACTACTACAGTCTATCATTGTGCTCTTTCTTATACCTCTTCCTCAGGATTAGTAGAATCCCCCTTGACTGTAGAGTTTGGGAGGGTTAAGGCAGTGAATGTGCATTAAATCAGATTTTTAGAGGAAAAGGACTTTGGAAGTTACTTTTCTTAACAGATTTCCATACAGTTACACGGAGAGCGAAGATATTGAGTGTCTTAACTAACTGGCTGGAGAAATGGGCAGAGAGGAGACTCTTTCTACTACTCAACACTTGTTCATCTGCCTAACTCCATGTGAACCCCAAAATAAAATTCCCACAGCCACTAGTTGGTTAAGTTTTCCCATTCTTCCTTAATACCATCTCCCAAATTGGATTTGCTTTTCATTCCTGACAATAACATGCCAAATCATATTCTCACCACTTCATGCATTTCCTAAATCCACAGTTTCTCTAACTTCCCAGCTCCAGGGCACCCTATTTGGAAGACCAGATAAGTTAACACAGGTTTGTTAATAGCGTCTTTTGTGTAAAAAAATAAAGCCCAAAGCTCTCAACAGAGCATGCATGGAACTCTATCACTTGGTTCCTTCCTACCTTTCCATAATCATGAACCCAATAACAATTCAGAAGACTCCACTTTCTGTGCTTCACTCCCCAGCACACCACACACAACTTCTCCTTTGTGTCTCTCTATTCACTCTATCCTTCCCTGATAATGCTCCCTTTGTTAGTTAGTTTGGACTGCTACAACATAGCACTATATACTGAGTGAGTTATAAACACCACAAATATTATTTCCCACAGTTCTGGAGGCTGAGAAGTCCAAGATCAAGGTGCCGGCAGATTTCATGTCTGGTTAGGTGTTGCTTGGTGAACTATAGATGACTCTGTCTTCACATAGCAGTATGGGTGAAGGAGGTTTCTTTTGTAAGGATGCTAATCCCACTTATGAGTGTCCTCATGACCTAATTATCTCCTAAAGACCCCATCTCCAAACATTATCATTAGGTCTCAACATACAAATTTTGGGAGGACACAAACATTCAGTCTATAGCACTCCCAAATTTATTGGATATCCTACCTGAAGACCAGATAAATTTTTCCCTTCCTCTGTAAAGTTTCTGACTGCCAGAAGGTAATTTCTCTCTTCTGTGAATCCCAACAGTACACCTTACCTGTAGCATTCATTGAGTACTTTGAATAAGTATTCTGGAAATTTATTATGATTTGTATATTTTACCTCTTGAATTAAACTCCTTGAAGGTAGAGACCTTATATTGCCAGTTTTCTCCTCTAGTTACTGTGGGAAGCTAGTGGAGCTCCTAGAGGTATAAGGAACTCCAGTATAGCACAGACAGGTTTTGGGACCTCAGTTTACAACAATCCTGAAGAACCTCTGAGAGGATCAGGCAGGAGAAACTGGATATGGTTCTGAGGCCTCAGAAATCAGGAAGCACACATTAGAGTATCACTGCTCTCTGTTCATGGCAACTGACAGGCAAAGAGTAGATTAAAGAGCCTCCCCACTTATGCTCATGGTGACCCAATGGCCCATCAACAGCTTCTGCTCCTGCTACCCGAGAACAAGATGCAGAATGAGCCGCAGAGGCTCCATGCATCCCAGGGGAGCTCAGTCCACCCTGATGAACTTTAGGAAATCATGAGATATATTGAGGCATGTAGGATCTTAATTTCCTGACCAGGAGTCGAACCTGCATGCCTGCAGTGGGAGTGTGGAGTCTTAGCCACTGGACCTCCAGGGAAGTCCTAATGGTAGGTTTAAAAATAATCTTGTTCCAGTGGTAGAATTGGCGAGGAAGCAACAGCAGTCATCTAGGACAGAGACCATCAAGATAGGAACTAAGACAGAGATGGCAGGATGAGAGAAAAGGAACACACCAGGGAGATACTTAGGACATGAACTGCCAGACACTGGCATGCAGGAGTTTCAGTGGCGTCACCTGTTGCATGGACATGAGCTTGGACTGACTGTACCATGATCAGGGATGTCAATTGTCCACTCGAACATAGACTTCCTAATAACCAAAAGTCCTGATGTGTAGTGCTTGCTAATTTCAAGCTACAAAGGGCTTGACAATCAGCTGGCAAAATTCCCAATGTTTTTAATGTTGGTTGTGTGGGCCAGAACAAGAGAGCTCTGGCACATCACTGACCTGAATTCAGTGCCAAGCAATCCAGTTTTCAGTTCACTTAAATTTTATTCCTTTTATCCTTCCTTCTTTGAATCTATTGACTATCTGTTTCTTTGCCATTTCTTCTAAGAATGACTCTAAAGCCATTCATAGGATTTTATGGACCTGGAGAATAGACAGACACTGGACATACATTGCACTGTACATTGGATGTACACTGGAGTGTACACGGCACATTACACTGCACTGTGTACACTGGACATACACTGGAGTATATAGCACTGTACACTGGTATACACTGAACTGTACACTGGACATATGGTGGACTGTACACCAGATGTGCCCACCTATGTCCCAGATGCACCCAGCTATGCATTTGGCCTGAACATCATTCTCCAAATGTGTCCAGCTATGCTCCAGATATTTTCCAGCTGTGTTCCCGCTGTGCATTTGGCCTGTATATCTGATTGTCCAGCTGTGCTCCAGATGTATTCCAGCTGTGCTCTTGGCCTATATATCTGATTCTCCAGATGTGTTCCAGATGTGTTCCAGCTGTGTGCAACTGTGCACTTGGACTGTACAGATGTGTACTGGAGTGTTTACTAGACTGTACACTGGAATGTATACTAGAATGCACTATGTACACTGGCTTTACACTATACTGTACACTGACTGTATACAGTATACATTGGATGTGCATGGACTGTACACTGGCTGTACACTACTGTACATGGGACTGTATACAAGGTTCAAGTGATACAGATGTGCTCCAGATGTGTACTCGGACTGTACACCAGATGAGTACTGGAGTGTACACTGGAGTATACACTGTACTGCGAAAAAACTGAAACAAGCACCAGCGTTTCTTCTGCTTTTTCCCTTAAGGTCCAGGTAGACACGATTAGTCAATTTTCAATTTCAAGATGCCAAAAATTTTAAAGATCAACTTGCTAGCATTTCATTACAAGCAGAGAGTCACTGATTCTAAATTATATAATGCATAGCTCAAAGAGACGGGAATACCAGACCGTCTTACCTGTCTCCTGAGACTCCTGTATATGGGTCAAGAAGCAACAGTTAGAACCTTATTTGGAACAACTGATTGGTTCAAAATTGAGAAAGGAGTATGACAAGGCTGTTTATTGTCACTCTGTTTATTGAACTTATGGGAGCACATCATGGAAAATGCCAGGATGGATGAGTTACAATTTGGAATCAAGATTGCTAGGAGAAATATCAACAACCTCAGATATGCAGATAATACCAGTTTAATGGCAAAAAAGAAGGGGGACTAGGAGCCCCTTGATGAGGGTAAAAAATGAGTGAAAACATTGGCTTAAAACTCAGTATTAAAAAAAATTCTGAGATCATGGCATCCAGCCCCATCACTTCATGGCAAACAGAAGGGGAAAAGGTGGAAGCAGTAACTTATTTCCTCTTTTGGGCTCTAAAATCACTGTAGAAATGACTACAGCCATGAAACTAAAAGACACCTGCTCCTTGGAAGAAAAGCTATGACAAACCTAGACAGCATATCAAAAAGCAAAAAAAAAAAAAAAAAAATCACTGTGCCAACAAAGGTCCATATAGCCAAGGCCATGGCCTTTCCAATAGTCATGTACAGATGTGAGAGTTGGATCATAAGGAAGGCAGAGCACCAAAGAATTGATGCCTTCAAACTCTGGTGCTGGAGAAGATTCTTGAGAGTCCCTTAGACTGCAAGGAGATCAAACCAGTCAATCCTAAAGGAAATCAACCCTGAATATTCATTGGAATGATTGATGCTAAAGCTGAAGCTCCAATAATTTGGCCACCTGATGTGAACAGCTGATTCATTGGAAAAGACCCTGATGCTTTGAAAGATGGAAGGCAGAAAGAGAACAGGTGTTTGAGGATGAGATGGTTGTAAGGCATCACTAATTCTATGGATGTGAACTTAGGCAAACTCCGGGAGATGGTGAAGGACAGGGAGGCCTGGTATGCTGCTGTCCGTGGGGTTGCAGAGAGTGGCACAACTTGCAGTGGCTGAACAACAACAGTAGCTCAAAACCAAAAGCCCCACGACTGAACTTGGTATAAATGCATGTTTTTATACTCATAACTAATGTTTTTCAAGGAGAAAATTCAGGGATAAACATTTGTAAAGAAGTTATCATAATAGAGTTCAGGGAACATTACAAAAAACAAAACAAAACAAAAACAAACCTCCCTGGTGGCTCAGAGGTTAAAGTGTCTGCCTGCAATGCGGGAGACCTGGGTTCGATCCCTTTGTCGGGAAGATCCCCTGGAGAAGGAAATGACAACCCACTCCAATATTCTTGCCTGGAGAATCCCATGGACAGAGGAGCCTGGTGGGCTACAGTCCATGGGGTCTCAAACAGTCGGACACAACTGAGCGACTTCACTTTCACTTCAAGAAACAAAATTCCAGGATCAGAGGGCTTCACAGATAAGTCCTGTGAAACACTTAAGAGGAGAGTTAGCACCTATCCTTCTGAAGCTAACACTTATTTTTCTGACGTATTTCAAAGTATTTCAGAGGAAGGAACACTTCCAAACACATTCTGTGAGGCTACCATCACTCTGATACCAAAAACAGACAAAGATGCCACAAGAAAAATACAGGTTAATATCACTGATGAATATACATGTAAAAATCCTCAACAAAATACTAGCAAAATGAATCCAACAACATGTTAAAATTGTTACACACCATGATCAAGTGGGATCCCAAGGTTGCAGGGCTTTTTCAATTTATCCACAAATCAAAACCACAATAAGATCTGCAGATCAAAGCTACAGTGAGACATCATCTCACACAGGTCAGAATGGCCATCATCAAAACATCTGCAGTCAATGCTGGAGAAGATGTGTAGAAAAGGGAGCCCTCCTGTGCTCTTGGTGGGAATGAAAGTTGGTTCAGACACTATAGAGAACCATATGAAGCTTCCTTAAGAAACTGAAGGTAGATCCAGCATACGATCCAGCAGTCCCACTCCTGAACATATATATCTGGAAGAAACCATGATTTGAAAGGATACATGCACCCCATGTTCATTGCAGTGTTGTTTACAATAGCCAAGACACGGAAGCCACCTAAATGTCCATTGACAGAGTAATAGAAAAAGAAGATGTGGTTCATATGTACAATAGAATAGTTCTTAGCCATTAAAAAGAATGAAATAATGCCATTTGTAGCAACATGGATGTACCTGGAGATGATCATACTCACTGAAATGTCAGACAAAGACACATATCTATGGTATCACTTAAATGCGGTATCTAAAAAAATGATACAAATTAACTTATTTACAAAACAAACTGTATAGCCTAGGTCATGATGCTCAATACTCTCTAACAACCTAAGTATGAAAGAGTTTGGAAAAGATGTGACTGAAATATGATTAAATTAATTTGATGTACACCTGAAACTAACACTTTGCTAATCAACTATTCTCCAATATAAAGTAAAAAACAAACAAACAAACAACATTTTATTAGCAAAGTGAGAGACAGGATATTCTCAAGTCTGCTTTACTATTTTGGCAAGTCATTTAGCATGACATTTAGCATTTTTGAGCCCAGTTTCCTCATCTGTAAAATGGAGACCCTAAGAATATCTGATCCATTGACCCTTTGCCAGGATTAAATTAATTAATGCATGGAATGGGCTTAACATAGTATCCAAATTAAGTATCCATATTAAGAAGTCAATGAATGTTACCAATTTAAAAAATTAAAATGTTTTATTTTTTGAAACTCTACTTGCCCTCTTTGTTTCATTTCTACTATTTCTGAGAACCAGAAAAACAAGTATGTGATTGTGTGATCCTCTAAGAGATTAAATTGAATATGACAATGTTTTATTAAAGTATCTGTTAAAATTGTGAAAATATTTTCAGAAATCACTGTATTGTGGCCCTCTAACCAAATATGTCTCATAACCTGGTTGCTGCAACCTTCCTATAAATTCCTCTCCCCCCTGAATATTTTGCTGTTGTTGTTCAGCCACTAAGTCATGTCCAACTCTTTGCAACCCCATGGGCTATAGCACACCAAGCTCCTTTGTCCTCCACTATCTCTGGGACTTTGCACAAATTCATGCCATTGAGTCAGTTATTAAATATATTTAATTCCCTCTTAAAATGTAAATAGTTTCTAGAATTAAACACAAAGTTGTAAACATAGACTTACTAGGATAAAAACATAGGCTTATCTACTGATTCAGTATTTCTCCCAATACAACCTACAACACATTTAGTTTTTCAGTAGCTATATCACATTTGATTCACATTGAATTTAATGTAAAAATTCTTAGTCATTTTTTAGATGATACAGCTAACTAGTATCACATGCTGTGCTCTGTTAAGTCACTTCAATCATGTCTGACTCTTTGCAACCCCATGGACTGCCCACCAGGCTCCTCTGTCCATGGAATTCTCCAGGCAAGAACTGAAGTGAGCAGCCATTCTCTCTCTAGTGAATCTTCCCAACCTAGGGATCAAACCCTTGTCTCTTATGTCTCCTGCATTGGCAGGCAGGTTCTTTATCACTAGCGTCATCTGGGAAGCCCAACTAGTATCATAGATATAGATATCCATATCTACAAATAATATCAATATCTACAGATATAAAGAAAACTAAAGTTTTCTTTATTCACCATGTATGCAGTTGAACTTTGCTTTGAGGGTAGGAGAATGAGCCTCAAATTGTAGATAAAATAACTACTTCACATTAAAAAAAAGAAAAAAAAACAGCCTTATGTTCACAGAAGGTACATGTCATATTCTGAAAGTTAAACACAAATATTTCATTGACAGGCATGAAAATACCAAATTTGAGCACACTTCCTACCTGTAAAACCCTGGTGGTGCATGCTGCACTAGGAAGCTCTTCTCCATGTCCTGGAGAATGTCATTCAGCATCCGCACACGGATGGGAGCTCTTTCCTTGGGGTCGTTAGCAGGACGCATCTCATCTGACTGAAAGAGTTCAGCACTCTCCCGCAGGTGTGAGGCCAGGGCTAGCAGTTGAGGGGTGCTGGTTTGATCACCTGGTAAAGATAAGTAGGCCAGTAATAGATCAGAGCATCTCAAAGGCACAATATAAACATTTTATAATCATGATGTCAAAAGGAAGATTTGCCATTAATTCAACTTTTAAAATCTTTCCACCAAAAATATTCTAATACATTCTACTGAGTATTAAATTTATTACTACTGTGTGTTAGTCACTCACTCATGTCTGCCTCTTTGGGAACCCATGAACTGTAGCCCACAAGGCTCCTCTGTCCGTAGGATTCTCCAGGCAAGAGAACAGGAGTGGGTTGCCATTTCCTTCTCCAGGGGATTTTCCCAACCTAGAGATCAAACCCAGGTCTCCTGCATTGTAAGCAGATTCTTCACCATCTGAGCCACCAAGGAAACCCACTGCTGATAATAATATCACCAGTAAATATAAACTGATTGTTGAAAGAATGCAACATTCTCAACACTGTCAAGCCATTTGACACAGACACTTCACACAATTATCTCATTTAATATTCACCAAACATTGTATTGGCATGTCTTTTCATAGAAGCTGAGAGTAAAGGTAAGCAAACTGCCGTAGATCATAAAGTAAGTGATAGGTAAGAATTAGAAGACTGATCTTTCTGACTTAAAATTCATACTCTTAATGGAATATCTGGGTTTCAAGGAGAAAAAAAAACTGTAAAAGGAATTATCTTCTCTTCTGAGAATATGTTACTCTATGTTGTATGTCTACTGGGGTCTTTTTGCTTTACTAGAGTATTCCTGTAATTTGAAGCTGAAATACACCTTTGATCTGAAAATACACTAAAAACTATCCTATGTAATGTTTATATCATTTTTCTTTTGAGATGATTTTTGTTTGTTTGTTTTTTCATCTGTTTGTGTAACTTACTGGAAGTCATTCTGATATGAATGGTGGTAGCAAAAGGATCAAAGAATATTCCTTTGACTAAGGGAAGGGCTACATCGTATAGTAATTATGCTACCAAATCCTAGAATGAGACCACTTGGGTTCAAATCCTTGCTCTACCACATAGTATAATAGCTTTGTGATTCTGGGTTATTTTGCCTCAATGTCCTCATGTGAAACAAACGTATAGTAGTACTTGCTTTATAAGTGAGTGAAGTCGCTCAGTCGTGTCCAACTCTTTGCGACCCGTGGACTGTAGCCCACCAAGCTCCTCTGTCCATGGGATTCTCCAGGCAAGAATACTGGAGTGGGTTGCCATAGATTTTTTTTTTATTGAGAGTTCAATAATTAATACTTGCAAAGTACTCCCCTCCAGGTAAGCAGTTCCTAGCTGGTGCTTAAACTTGTTTAAAAAGCTTTCTTTTATCATGCTATGGGGGGCCTTCCATCATCTTCCAGATAGCCCCACCATTAGAGGCAGTTTTTGACACCACTGACTATTGCCTCACCCATTCTCAGCCTAGCTACAACTGACCCCAACAAGGTCAGCACTGCACTAGAGGATTACTTCAAGTCAACATACTGAAATGAATCTGGTAAATCTCAACTGGCAATCCTGAGAGCACGGCATTGTGGTAAGTAGGTGGAAGAGGTCCCTGAAAAGGGACCTCATGGAACCTTCGCCTGGGAAAGGCTCTGCAAAAGGAAAGGCTGCAAAGGGACACTTTCTCCAAGTGAAGTCTAAGGGTAAGGATCACCAGCTTCCAAAGCACCTGTGTTTTGTGGAAATGCAGATTCCTAGACCTTCTGAATTTCTCTAGGGCCCAGGAACCACAATTTCAACATGCTACTCAGACTATTCCTTATATCTTAATGTTTAAGAAGCACTGTAGAGAGGTTATGTGCTAAGAAAATGAAAAGTAGATTAGAATCATAACTGTAGTATAAAATATGTCTGTCACAGAATTATTAATACCAACCTTTAACATCGTGATCTTTATTTCCTCTCACCTTCATTTGATGTGAATGATTTTATATGTCAATTTCATTATAGCCCAGCATAGTTCTGACATTCAGTAATTGTTTACTGACTAAATAGACTCAATATTTTTAGAAAAAATCTAATAAAAAATATAAAAAAATGACAACTATGTAAAGTGGTTTTAATGAAGGCTACAAAGAAAGAGCTTTCTTTGTAGCTCTCTGTTCACTAAAATTAACAATATGAATACAATCAATTATAGGAGTTCACAGGGTTTTGGCATTTGATATTTTCAGTGTGTGTTCCACGTTTATTAGTAATCTTGTTTGATTTTACAACAAAACTTGAGGATGCAAGCAGAGATATTTTTGGTCATTGAGAATATCCAGCCTCTTAAGAAACAATATTAATAATGACAATTTATGAAGATATGATTTCTCTTAAATTATTAAATTATCATAATATTAACATAGAAAACCTATAGATATCTTTTTGCACAAGGAAAGAAAAAGAAGGATAAAGGCACATTTGGATTATACTAGAATTGAAAGACTGAACAACAGAGAAAACTAGTTCGACATCCTTAAGAGTCTTCCATTTAAGAAAGAAAAATCTCTTCTGATCTAACATACACCACAGAATTGAAGACATTATCACTGAATCAAGTGAGACAAATTGTACCATTCTACCTTATTTGGCCTTAAATGAATTTATCTTTCATGATGGTGCAGGTGGAGAAAATTGACAGCTTTAGGAACTGGTTGGTTTCAGAAAGGACCCTGATAGTAGAAACCTGCCACCACAGCATACCCTGTGCATTACTTCAGGGATATGAGGTTACAGAGTGAAAGGTAGCTTTACTCCCAGAGGTTCACTCAATCATTTTGATATATAACTGATGTTCCAAAGATTCCTAATAGCCATTTCTATGATCCCAAATGATTTTCCCTTGTGATCCTTAGGATGAATACTAGAATGCCAGCTCTGTGAGGGAAGAGATTTTTATCTGTTTCATTCACTGTCATTAGGTGTCATTTCCCAGCACTTAAAACTGTGCCTGACAAATCATAATGAATGAATGTACAAATTATATACTGTGATCATAGCATATGCAATATTTTAGCTTTACTTTGTCTTTCTTTTCCTTGACTGAAAAGAACCCCACACAAACAGCAAATATGTTTCCTCTCTTTGTATCTCTGTACCCTAGCACAATACTTGATATATGGCAGTCATTTATTAAAAATTTTGTTGAGTTTATATTGAATTATAAGATAATGTCTTATTTGAGATACAGTATTAAATTATGTCTACAAAATCATTCAGAAAGATATTTAGTGCATAATGAACAGCAACAAGTGCTATTTCTTTTACTTTCTTACTAAATATCAATAATAATTGCATAAAAAGGGAACAAAAATTAAAAAGTTATTTTAGGGTAAATATAGGTTAAATTAAACTATATAGAATTAAAATTCTACTGATAATTACCCCCCCAAACTAAGACTATTAAAAACAACAACAACAACAACACTTCATTTAAGGCATAGTGAATGCCAGAGAACTAATTGAGGTTCTTAACAGTTCCGGTTTAATAATCCATTTGACCAAACAAAATGAACTGGGAGCTAGAGATTTATGTAAGGATAGATACAATTATCTTGAAGTTTCACATAATACATGGCATCTGAAGACCACGACTTGGTATAAAGAAAATATAAGAGCCTGGTTTATTTAATTACCATCAATGTGGACATGAACAGATTTCTTAATATTGATGTTCTCCAGCTTCCTTGGGGAAATGGTCATTTTACTTTCTAAGTATTTAAGTCACTATATAAACACAAGTTACTATTGGTATTATCAGAGCACACAAACTAAATACAAATTAGTACCAGCTCATTTGCTCAAGGCACGCACAAAATACTTAAACAGCTTTGCTAATGATTTTATTCTCACAGACATTATTTCTTATCACTTCCCCCAACTCATGCCTCCCCTCCCTGCTACTGTATCACACTCCTCCCCATATATACTTTCATAAGGATTCCCAATTTTATTTTGCAGTGCTTATGAATCTGGAGCTAGTTTTACTTTCCACGGGCTGGCATCTCAAACCTCTGAAGAATAAGGAAAGGGGTAATATAAAGGGTAAAAGAATTAGGGAGTGATCAAGATGGCAGAGTGGTAGCACATGAAGCTCACCTTCTCCCAGAAATATATCTAAAATACATCTATATGTAGAACGATCCTCACAGAATATCTGCTGAACACTGGAAGGAGACCTCAGACTACTGAAAAACCAAGAAAATCTCCATGTAACTGGGTATGAAAAAACATTTAAAAAAAAAAAAGGAGTTGGGTCAGAAGCTGTGCCCCTGCGAGAGAGCTGTGAAAGAGGAAAAGGTTCCTGTACCTAAAGAAGCCACCTCACCATCACGAAGAGTGGCTGGGACAGAAGGGGAGCCTCTGAGTCTCAGAGGAGAGCACGGCAGCCTGTTTGTGGCAGCCACAGCAGACGGATAACTGCACGGATGGTGCCGCTGCCCTGCACTCCCCAGCCTGACATGCATGTCTGCCAATGCTGGAGGGGGATGGATGCTGGAACCTGGGCTTCAGGGATTGGACCTGGGGAAAGGACTGAGGTTGACTGTGCTGACTCAGACAGACTGAGGGAGTGGGAATGCTATGAAACTGTGGCTGGCGGTTTACTAAGAGGAACCCTGGACCACCTGATAGGCCAGTCACCATCGTTTGGAGGGCATGGGATGAATGAGGTACAGATTGTAGCCTTTCCCTTCATGCCTACAGAGGGCAGGACACTGCCTTCATTGGCTCCAGAGGTGGATGTCAAGAGTGGTCACAGGCCACCAGTGTCTCCTTCCGGGACTCCAGGAGCGGTCACAAGCTATACCCACTCCCACTGCATGCTCAGGGGTGTGCCTGAACTGCCACCACTGAGAACCCCAGGAGTGGGCATTAGTCACTGCATCTGCTTAACTCCTATCAAGGGGATAATGACCAGCACCCACGGAGGAAAGAGAAGACAGGCAACTGTACTAAAAACAGCCCTTGCATCAAATATACTAAACCCAAAGAAGCTACACAGGAACAGCCCCACACATAAATAGCCCTCCACAACCACAGTAGATAATTATTTCTCCTAAACTCACAGAGTAGGAGGAATATAAGGAAAAAGAAGAAGCGAAAGCACGACTCCCAGTTAAAAGACCAAGAGACTTCCCCTGAGAGAACAAATGATGAAACAGACCTCTTCAGTCTAATACACTGGTTTCTAAAAGGAGACAATGAGAATACTGAAGGGGTTAAGAAAGTCTATCAAGAGAAATTCAGATTATTGGAAAAAAAAAAAGGAACTAGAAACTTTAAATAGGAACCAAGAAAAATTAGAAAATTCATTTGGAGAGAAAAAAGCCGAGCTGAAGGCAACGGATAGCAGAATGAATAATGCAAAAGAATGAACAATTGACCTGAAAGATAGGATAATGGAAATCACCCAATAAAGACAGAAGATAGAAAGCCAAATTAATAAAAAGAAAATTAAAGCAATATGAAAGATCTATGGGACAATCTAACGCATGCCAACCTATGCTTAATAGAGATTCCAGAAGGAAAAGAGAAAAGAGATCAAAAATATACTGAACTGAACCCTTCCTAAACCTAAAGAAAGAAACAAATATTGAGGAAGCATAGAAGGTCCCAAACAGACCTACCACAAGACATATTATAATTAACGTTTGGAAAAGTTAAAGAGAGTATTCTAAAGGCAACAAGGGAGAAACAAAAGAGTTTATTACAAGGGAACCCCCATAAGACTATCAGGTGACTTCTCCTCAGAAATGTTGCAGGCCAGAATGGAATGGGAAAGATACACTCAAAACCCTGAAAGGACACCTATCCTCCTCAAACTCTTCCAGAAAATTGCAGAGGAAGGTAAACTTCCAAACTCATTCTATGAGGCCACCATCACCCTAATACCAAAACCCGACAAAGTTGTCACAAAAAAAGAAAACTACAGGCCAATATCACTGATGAACATAGATGCAAAAATCCTCAGCAAAATTCTAGCAATCAGAATCCAACAACACATTAAAAAGATCATACACCATGACCAAGTGGACTTTATCCCAGAGATGCAAGGATTCTTCAATATCTGCAAATCAATCAATGTAATTCACCACATTAACAAATTGAAAAATAAAAACCATATGATTATCTCAATAGATGCAGAGAAGGCCTTTGACAAAATTCAACATCCATTTATGATAAAAACTCTCCAGAAAGCAGGAATAGAAGGAACATACCTCAACATAATAAAAGCTATCTATGACAAACCCACAGCAAACATTATCCTCAATGGTGAAAAATTGAAAGCATTTCCCCTAAAGTCAGGAACAAGACAAGGGTGTCCACTTTCACCGCTACTATTCAACATAGTTCTGGAAGTTTTGGCCACAGCAATCAGAGCAGAAAAAGAAATAAAAGGAATACAAATTGGAAAAGAAGAAGTAAAACTTTCACTGTTTGCAGATGACATGATCCTCTACATGGAAAACCCTAAAGACTCCACCAGAAAATTACTAGAGCTAATCAATGAATATAGTAAAGTTGCAGGATATAAAATCAACACACAGAAATTCCTTGCATTCCTATACACGAATAATGAGAAAGTAGAAAAAGAAATTAAGGAAACAATTCCATTCACCATTGCAACGAAAAGAATAAAATACTTAGGAATATTGAATCAGTTCTGATGAGATGGATGAAACTGGAGCCGATTATACAGAGTGAAGTAAGCCAGAAAGAAAAACACCAATACAGTATACTAACACATATATATGGAATTTAGGAAGATGGCAATGACGACCCTGTATGCAAGACAGGGAAAGAGACACAGATGTGTATAACGGACTTTTGGACTCAGAGGGAGAGGGAGAGGGTGGGATGATTTGGGAGAATGACATTCTAACATGTATACTATCATGTGAATTGAATAGCCAGTCTATGTCTGACGCAGGATGCAGCATGCTTGGGGCTGGTGCATGGGGATGACCCAGAAAGATGTTATGGGGAGGGAGGTGGGAGGGGGGTTCATGTTTGGGAATGCATGTAAGAATTAAAGATTTTAAAATGTAAAAAATAAAAAACTAAAAAAAAAAAAAGATAAAATAAAAAAAAAAAAGAAAGTGAAAAAAAAAAAAAGTAATGTCAAAAAAAAAAAAAAAAAAGAAACTAAAGACCTATATATAGAAAACGATAAAACACTGATGAAAGAAATCAAAGAGGACACTAATAGATGGAGGAATATACCATGTTCATGGATCGGAAGAATCAATATAGTGAAAATGAGTATACTACCCAAAGCAATTTACAAATTCAATGCAATCCCTGTCAAGCTACCAGCCACATTTTTCACAGAACTAAAACAAATAATTTCAAGATTTGTATGGAAATACAAAAAACCTCGAATAGCCAAAGCAATCTTGAGAAAGAAGAATGGAACTGGAGGAATCAACTTGCCTGACTTCAGGCTCTACTACAAAGCCACAGTCATCAAGACAGTATGGTACTGGCACAAAGACAGACATATAGATCAATGGAACAAAATAGAAAGCCCAGAGATAAATCCACACACCTATGGACACCTTATCTTTGACAAAGGAGGCAAGAATATACAATGGAGTAAAGACAATCTCTTTAACAAGTGGTGCTGGGAAAACTGGTCAACCACTTGTAAAAGAATGAAACTAGATCACTTTCTAACACCGCACACAAAAATAAACTCACAATGGATTAAAGATCTAAATGTAAGACCAGAAACTATAAAACTCCTAGAGGAGAACATAGGCAAAACACTCTCAGACATAAATCACAGCAGGATCCTCTATGATCCACCTCCCAGAATTCTGGAAATAAAAGCAAAAATAAACAAATGGGATCTAATTAAAATTAAAAGCTTCTGCACAACAAAGGAAAATATAAGCAAGGTGAAAAGACAGCCTTCTGAATGGGAGAAAATAATAGCAAATGAAGCAACTGACAAACAACTAATCTCAAAAATATACAAGCAACTTATGCAGCTCAATTCCAGAAAAATAAACGACCCAATCAAAAAATGGGCCAAAGAACTAAATAGACATTTCTCCAAAGAAGACATACGGATGGCTAACAAACACATGAAAAGATGCTCAACATCACTCATTATTAGAGAAATGCAAATCAAAACCACAATGAGGTACCACTTCACACCAGTCAGAATGGCTGCGATCCAAAAATCTGCAAGCAATAAATGCTGGAGAGGGTGTGGAGAAAAGGGAACCCTCCTACACTGTTGGTGGGAATGCAAACTAGTACAGCCACTATGGAGAACAGTGTGGAGATTCCTTAAAAAATTGCAAATAGAACTACCTTATGACCCAGCAATCCCACTTCTGGGCATACACACCGAGGAAACCAGAATTGAAAGAGACACATGTACCCCAATGTTCATCGCAGCACTGTTTATAATAGCCAGGACATGGAAGCAACCTAGATGTCCATCAGCAGATGAATGGATAAGAAAGCCGTGGTACATATACACAATGGAATATTACTCAGCCGTAAAAAAGAATTCATTTGAATCAGTTCTGGTGAGATGGATGAAACTGGAGCCGATTATACAGAGTGAAGTAAGCCAGAAAGAAAAACACCAATACAGTATACTAACACATATATATGGAATTTAGGAAGATGGCAATGACGACCCTGTATGCAAGATAGGGAAAGAAACACAGATGTGTATAACGGACTTTTGGACTCAGAGGGAGAGGGAGAGGGTAGGATGATTTGGGAGAATGACATTCTAACATGTACACTATCATGTAAGAATTGAATCGCCAGTCTATGTCTGACGCAGGATGCAGCATGCTTGGGGCTGGTGCATGGGGATGACCCAGAGAGATGTTATGGGGAGGGAGGTGGGAGGGGGGTTCATGTTTGGGAACACATGTAAGAATTAAAGATTTTAAAATTAAAAAAATAAAAAACTAAAAAAAAAAAAAACCCTGAAAGGGAATAATCTGCAACCTAGGATACCCTACCAGCAAGATTATCATTTAGAATAGGAGGAGAGATAAAGAATTTCTCAGACAAGCAAAACTATTCTAAAGGAAATACTGAAAGGTCTTTCTCTAAATTTAAAATAAGTAAGAATATACAGGGAAGAGAAAATTACAATTGGAAAATAAATCACTTAAGTCAGTACAAAGATTTAAGAAAATCAAATTTTCTATGAAAGTAATGATAATCACAATGAACAGCAGAAGGATGAACATAAAGATATAAAAGAGGACATGAAAATCATAAAATATGGGGGAGGAGAGTAAGCAAATGCAGGGTATCCCCCCCCCCCCCGCCAGAATGCATTTGAGACTATATGACTAACAGTTTAGGGCAAGTAGATATAGGAAGGGTTTAACATACTCAAAAAACAGGGTAACTGCAAATCAAAAATATACAATCAATTCACTAAAGGCAAAAAGAACATAAGTACAATACAAAAGAAAATCATTAAACCACAAAGGAAAAATGGGACAGAGAAGAAATGTAAAGTCAATGGAAAAACAAAACTTAAATGCTCCAATCAAAACACACAGAGTGGCTTATTGGATTAAAACAAAGAAGAAGAAAGAAAGAAAGAAAGAAGTAAGAAAGAAAGAAAGAAAGAAAGAAAGAAAGAAAAAGAAAGAAAGAAAGAAAGAAAGAAAGAAAGAAAGAAAGAAAGAAAGAAAGAAAGAAAAAGAAAGAAAGAAAGAAGTAAGAAAGAAAGAAAGAAAGAAAGAAAGAAAGAAAGAAAGAAAGAAAGAAAGAAAGAAAGAAAGAAAAAGCATGAGTCTACAATATGCTGCCTACAAGAGATCCACTTTGGGGCAAAGGACACACATAGATTAAAAGTGACAGAATGGAAAAAAGATGTTTCAAACAGAAATGACATGAGATCAGGGGTTTCAGTACTCGTATTAGACAAAATAGTCTTTAAAACAAAGCCCACAAGGAAAGATAAAGAAGGACACTATATAATGATAAAAGAATCAATACAAGAAGAGGATTTTATGCTGATTAATATAAATCTAATATAAGAGCACCCAAATATATGAAACAATACTAATAAACATAAAGGGAGAAACTGAAAGCAACACAGTAAATAGTAGGAGATCATAACACCTCACCTACATCAATGGACAGATCTTAGAGACAGAGATTCAGTGAGGCAACAGATCCTAAATGATACAATAGAACAGTTAGACCTAATTATATTTTCAGGACATTACATCCAAAAAAGCAGAATACACATTCTTTTCAAGTGCTCAAGGAAGATTCTCTAGGATTGACCACTTACTAGAGTACAAAACAATCATCAACAAATTTAAGAGTATAGAAATTATCTTAAGCATTTTTTCTGATCATAGTGGTATGAGAATAGAAATCAGCCACAGAAAAACAAATGAGAAAAAAACAATTACATGAAGACTAAAAACATCATGCTAAAAAACTAACAAGTCAATGATGAAATCAAAGAGAAAATTTAAAACACTTTGAGACATATGACAATGAAAACACAGCCATACAAAATCTATGGTGCTCAGCAAAAACTGTTCTTAGAGGGAAGTTCATATTGATACAGGCCTTCCATAAAAAGAACAGGAAAAATCTCAAATGAATAAACCTACTACTTTAAATAATTTGAAAAAGAATAAGCAAAAACACAAGTTGCAGAATGAAGGAAATAATAAAGATCAGAGAGGAAGTAAATTAAGATTAAAAATAGAAAAAAAATCAATAAAACCAAGAACTGGTTATCTATAACAAGACTGACAAGTCTGTGGCCAGGCTTACCAAGAAGTTAAGAGAGAAAATTCAGATAAACAAAATAAGATATGAAGGAGACATAACAACTGATACTGCAGAAATACAAAAAAAAAAAAAGGAAATATTATGAACAATTATATATATAAAAAGTCTGACAAGCTAGAAGAAATGGGCAAGTTTCTAGAAATACACAGCTTACCAAAATTGAGTCAAGAATACAAAATTTGGACAGACTGATCATTAAAAGTCAAATAGAATCTGTAATTTTAAAACTCCCACTGGCAATTTGTTGTATGACTCAGGGAGAGGGATGGGATAGGGAAGGAGGCTCAAGAGGGAGGGGACATATGTATATCTATGGCTGATTCATGTTGATGTTCAGCAGAAACCAAGACAATTCTGTAAAGCAAATATCCTTCAATTTTAAAAATAAACAAAAAAAGAACTCCCTATAAATAAAAGTCCAGGACCAGATGACTCTACAGGCAACTTCCACCAAACATTCAAAGAACTTATACTAATCGTTCTCAAACTCTTCCAAAATATTGAAGAGGAAGGAACACTCCCAAGGATACCAAAACCAAAGACATCACCAAAGAATTAAAAACAGGCCAATATTTTTGATAAATATAGATGCAAAAATTCTCAACAAAATATTAGCAAACCGAATCCAACAACACATTAAAGATATCATATACAAAAACAAAGTAAGATACATTCCACGCTTATAGGAGGATTAAACATCCACAAATAAATCAGTATGATACACCACATAAACAAAAATCACATGATCACCTCAATAGATGCTGAAAAAGCCTTTGAAGAAATTCAATATCCTTTCATGAAAAAACTCGTAACAAATGGATATGGAGGAAATACATTGCAAGATAGCAAAAGCTACTTACGACAAACCCACAGCCAACCTAATACTAAATGATGAAAATTCCAGATTCTCACTAAAATCTGGAATGAGACAAGAAGGCCCAATCTCATTTCTTCTATCAATGTAGTATTGAAAGACATCCACAACAGTCAGAAAAATGAATAAATAAATGTGTCCAAATTGGAAGGGAAGAGGTGAAATCATCACTATAAGTAGATGATATAATATTATATATAGAAAACCCTAAACTCTATGCAAAAACTAGTAGAACTGATCAACAAATTCAACAAGGTAGCAGGATATAAGATTAACATACAGAAATCAATTCATTTCTTTACAGTAACAATGAACTATCAGAAAGAAAATGTTAAAAAAAAATGTCAAAACAAAACAAAACAATAAACCTCACCAAGGAGGAGAAAGATTTCTATGCAGAGAACTATAAAACATTTACAAAGGAAATTTAAGATGATTCAAAGAAATGGAAATATATCCCATGATTAGAAGAAATAATATTGCAATGTTGTTAAAATGACCATACTACCCAAAGCAATCTATAGACTTAATATGTGTGTCTGTCCAGCTGTTTACACCTCTGTGGACTACAGTTCATGGGCTCCTCTGTCCATGGAATTCTCCAGGCAAGAATACTGGAGTGGGTTGCCATTCCCTTCTTTAGGGGATCTTATTGATCCAGGGATCAGACTTAGGTCTCCTTTATTGCAGACAGATTTTTTTTACCATCTGAGCCACAACGGAAGCCCATACAGATATAACATGGTCCCTGTCAAATTACCCATGACAGTTTTCACAGAGCTAGAACAAACAATCCTAAAATTTATATGGAAACATAACAAACCAGAATTGCCAACACAATGCTGGAAAAAAAAAAAACAAACAAACAAGAGGCATAACCCTCCCAGACTTCAGACACTACTACAAAGCTACCATAATCAAAATAGTGGTGCAAGAACAGACATATGGATCAATGAAACAGAATAGAGAGTCCAGAAATAAACCCACACCCCTATGGTCAATTAATCTTTGACAAATGAGGGCTAGGGTGTACAACAGGGAAATGACTATCTCTTCAGCAAGTAGTGTTGGGAAAGCTGGACAGCCACATGTAAATCAATAAAGTTAAAACATACACTCTCATCATATACAAAAATAAACTCAAAATGACTTAAGGACTTGAACATAAGACTCCTAGAAATTCCTAAGACTCTTAGAAGAGAACAGAGACAAAACATTGTCTGATGTAAATCTTACCTAGATCTTGTGAATTTTTTTTTTTTAGGTCAGTCCCCAAAGCAATAAAAATAAACAAATGGGACTTTATCAAAGTTACAAGTTTTTTTCACAGCAGGAAAACCATAAACAAAATGAAAAGACATTCTAGAGACAGTTATTATTGTTTAGTTGTCTGACTCTTTTTGACCCCACAGATTGTAGACTGCCAGGCTCCTCTGTCCATGGGATTATCCAGGCAACAACACTGAGGTGGGTTGCCATTACCTTCTCCAGCAGATTTTTGCAACCCAGGGATTGAACCCATAACTCCTGCATTAGTAGGCAGATTCTTTACCACTGAGCTGCCAGAGAAGCCCATCCTACAGACTATATTTGCAAATGATGAGACTGAAAAGGTTTTAATTTACAAGTATACAAACAGTTCATACAACTCAACAACAAAAGAAAACAACTCAACTGAAAATGGGCAGAAGACATAAATAGACAGTTCTCGGCACTGGCCACAGGACTGAAAAAGGTCAGTTTTCATTCCAATCCCAAAGGGCAATGCCAAAGAATGTTCAAACTACCACATAATTGCTCTTGTTTCACATATTGGCAAGTTAATGCTCAAAATGCTTCTAGTTAGGCTTTAGTAACAAGTGAACCAAGAACTTCCAGATGTTCAACCTGGATTTAAGAAGAGAAGAGAAACCAGAGATCAAATTGCCAACATCCATTAGATCATAGGGCTTCCCTGGTGGCTCAGTTAGTAAAGAATCTGCCTGCAATGCAGGACACCTGGGTTCAATCCTTGGGTTGGGAAGATCCCCTGGAAAAGGGAAAGTCCCCTGGAGAATTCCATAGAATGTATAGTCCATGGGATCACAGAGTTGGACACAATTGAGTAACATTCACTTCACATTAGATCATAGAAAAAGCAAGGGAGTCCAGAAAAACATCTGATTCATTAACTACGCCAAAGCCTTTGACTATGTGGATCACAACAAACTGTGGAAAATTCTTCAAGAGATGTTAATACTAGACCACCTAAACTGCCCCCTAAGAAACCTGTATGCAGCTCATGAAGCAACAGTTAGAATCAAACATGGAACAATGGACTATTTAAAAATTGGGAAAGGAGTATGTCAAGGCTGTATATTGTCACCTTGTTTATTTAATTTATATGCAGAGTACTTCATGTGAAATGTCAGATTGGATGAAGCACAAGCTGGAATCAAGATTGCCAGGAGAAATATCAATAACCTCGAATATACAGACCTCACCACCCTTATGGCAGAAAGCGAAGAAGAACTAAAGAGTTGCTTGATGAAAGTGAAAGAGAAGGGTGAAAAAGCTGGCTTAAAACTCAACATTAGAAAACTAAGATTCTGGAATCTGGTCCCATCACTTCATGACAAATAGAGGGGGAAAATATGGAAACAGGGGCAGACTTTATTTTCTGGGCTCCAAAACAACTGTTCTCCCACTGTTGCAAAAGTTCTAGAGCCCACATCAGATTTCCCAAGCTGGGGATCCAGTGAAGGGATTGAGAACCCACAGGAAATTTGACTCCAAAGGCCAGTAGGATTTGATTACAGATCTTCCATAGGACTGGGGAAATAGACTCTTGGAGGGCACAGACAAAACCTTGTGCATACCAGAACCCAGAAGAAAGGTGCAGTGATACCACAAGAGACTGAGCCAGACTTGCTTGTGAGTGTCCAGGATTCTCTGGCTGAGTGGTGGGTTGACAGTGGCCTCATGTGGGATCAAGGGCACTGAATACAACAGTACTGGCATGTCTTTTGAAGGAGGGAGACACACACTTTTTCAAGGCAGAAGCCTAGTGTGTCTCCCTTTGCCTGGCAAAGTAACAGAGCTATTCTTTTCTACTTCACCCAAAACTCTGTCTCCAGGATTTGATTTGGCATTGATGTACAGAGCGGCTGAGCTTTTGATAACGACATCAGGGCTCAAGATAGAACAGCCATGTTCATGCTCATCACTTCAATTTGTGTCCAACTTTTTGCGACCCTCTGGACTGTAGCCCACCAGACTCCACTGTCCATAGCATTTTCCAGGCAATACCGGAGTGGGTTGCCATTGCCTTCTGCAGGGAATCTTCCCCACCCATGCATCGAACCCATGTCTCCTGCAGATCCTGCATTGCAGGCAAATTCTTTACCACTGAGCCACTGAGGAAGCCCAGAACAGTAATTGCCCCACAATTAATTCTGAACACCACCAGCTGGAAGTCCTGCTGCTGCTAAGTGGCTTCAGTTGTGTCCGACTCTGTGCGACCCCATAGATGGCAGCCCACCAGGCTCCCCCATCCCTGGGATTCTCTAGGCAAGAATACTGGAGTGGGTTACCATTTTGAAGTCCAGGGCTACCAAAATAATTCCCTGTCCTGGTCAGAACTGGCCCTAAAAGAGTGGCTCTCAAGTTTGAGATACACCATGGTGACCTGGAGGGCTTGTCAAAGCACAGATTGCTGATATTGTCAAAATGTAACAGGCGGGAAAGGGGCACAACTTTTGAAAGAATGACATAGCCCAAGGACACAAGAAGTAGAAGGCAATGGCAACCCACTCCAGTACTCTTGCCTGGAAAATCCCAAGGGCGGAGGAGCCTGGTAGGCTGCAGTCCATGGGGTCGCTAAGAGTCAGACAGGACTGAGTGACTTCACTTTTACTTTCACTTTCAACCATTATCTCTACCATAGTTTGGCCTCAGATCTAACTACAGGAAGGGAAAACAGCCCCACCCATCAACATAAAATTGGATTAAGATTTGCTGAGTATGTCTCCACCCATCAGAGCAAGACCTAGATACACAATTACAGAAAACTAACCAAACTGATCCCTTGGATCACAGCCTTGTATAATTCAGTGAAACTATGAGCCATGTAGTGTAGGGTCAACCAAGGTGGATGGGTCAAGGCGGAGAGTTCTGACAAAATGTAGTCCACTAGAGAGGGAGTGGCAAGCCACTTCAGTATTCTTGCCTTGAGAACCCCATGAAGAATATGAAAAGGCAAAAAGATATGACACTGAAAGATAAACTCCCCAGGTCGGAAGGTGCCTAATATGTTACTGTAGAAGAGTGAGAAACAGCTCCAGAAAGAATGAAGAGGCTGAGCCAAAACAAAACAACAACAAAAAAAACCCACCAAGTTCTGGATGTGATTGGCAATGGAAATTGCATAGGGACCTGGAATTTTAGGTCCATGAATCAAGGTAAATTGGAAGTGGTCAAACAAGAGATGGCAAGATTGAACATCAACATTTTGGGAATAAGTAAACTAAGATGGACCAGAATGGGCAAATTTAATTCAGATGACAATATATTTACTACTGCGGGCACAGACCCCTTAAAAGAAATGGAATAGCCCTCATTGTCAACAAAAGAGTCTGAAATGTAGTACTTGGGTGCACTCTCAAAAATGACAGAATGATCTCTGTTCATTTCCAAGGAAAACCATTCAATATTACAGTAATTCAAGTCTATGCCCCAACCACTAATGCCAAAGAAGCTGAAGTGAATGGTTCTGTGGAGACCCACAGGACCTTCTAGAACTAACACCAAAAAATGATGTTCTTTTCGTCATAGGGGATGGAATGCAAAAGTAGGAAGTAAAGTTCTACCTGGAATAACAGGCAAGTTTGGCCTTGGAATATGAAAATGAAGCAGGGCAGGGTAACAGAGTTTTGCCAAGAGGGTACATTGGTCATAGCAAACACGCTCTTTCAACAGCACAAGAAAAGACTACACATGGACATCACCAGATGGTCAATACTGAAATCAGATTGACTATATTCTTTGCAGCCAAAGATGGAGAAACTCTGTACAGTCAGCAAAAATAAGACCAGAATCTGACTATGGATCAGACCATGAACACATGATTGCAAAATTTAGACTTAAACTGAAGAAAGTAGGGAAAACCACTAGACCATCCAGGTATGACCTAAATCAAATCCCTTATGTGTATACAGTGGAAGTAAGAAATAGGTTCAAGGCATTAGATCTGATAGTTAGAGTGCCTGAACAACTATGGATGGAAATTCTTAACACTGTGTGGCAGGGGGTGATCAAAACCATCCCCAAGAAGAAGAAACACAAAAAGGCAAAATGGTTTTCTGAGGAAGCTTTACAAATATCTGAGAAAAGAACAGAAGTGAAAGGCAGAGGAGAAAAGGAAATATATACCTATTTGAAAGCAGAATTCCAAAGTATAGCAAGGATAGATAAGAAAGCCTTCCTAAGTGATTGATGAAAGAAACAGGTGAAAACAATAGAATGGGAATGACTAGAGATCTCTTCAAGAAAATCAGAGATACCAAGGGAAATTTTCATGCAAAGATGGGCACAATAAAGGACAGGAATGATATGGACCTACAGAAACAGAAGACATTAAGAAGAGGTGGCAAGAATACACAGAACTATACAAAAAAGATCTTAAATACCCAGATAACCATGATGGTATGATCACTCACCTAGAGCCAGACATCTTGGAATGCAGAATCATGTGGGCCTTAGGAAGCACTACTACGAACAAAGCTAGTAGAGGTGATGGAATTTCAAAACCTAAAAGATGATGCTGTCAAAGTGCTTCACTCAATATGCCAGCTGCTACTGCTGGTAAGTCACTTCAGTCGTGTTCGACTCTGTGCGACCCCACAGACAGCAGCCCACTAGGCTCCTCTGTCCCTGGGATTCTCCAGGCAAGAATACTGGAGTGGGTTACCATTTCCTTCTCCAATGCATGAAAGTGAAAAGTGAAAGTCAAGTTGCTCAGTCGTGTCTGACTCTTAGCGACCCCATGGACTGCAGCCTACCAGGCTTCTCTGTCCACAGGATTTTCCAGGAAAGAATATTAGAGTGGGTTGCCATTGCCTTCTCCAACATATGAATCTACTTCTGCCTATAATTTCTATGACTTGTTTAGAAGGTAAGAGATGGGATATTTTTAAAAGTTAAGATCTAAAATCCACTATTTTGCTTTGCTCTTCATGATTTTTCTCTAAATAAACTTAAATGTGGTGAGTGAAGCAGAGTGTTAGAAGCAAACATAATGTCAAACTGAGGATTTCAGAAGATTTGGAAGACAGCAAAACAAGCCAGTGCAACTTATGGGCAACACCAGATCTAAGAGCTCACTAAATATGAACAGATCACTTTTTAAAAAAATGACATTTTCATTCTCAATGATGCCAGCAGTATGGAAAACTCAGCAGTGGTCACAGGACAGGAAAAGGTCAGTTTTCATTCCAATCACAAAGAAAGGCAAAGTCAAAAAATGTTCAAACTACCACACAATTGCCCTCATCTCGCACGCTAGTAAAGTAATGCTCAAAATTCTCCAACCAAGGCTTTAACAGTACATGAACTGAGAACTTTCAGATGTTCAATCTGGATTTAGAAAAGATAGAAAAACCAGAGATTAAATTGCCTACAACCATTGCATCATGGAAAAATAAGGGAATTCCAGAAAAATATCTACTTCTGCTTAACTGATGATATTAAAGCCTTTGACTGTGTGGATCACAACAAACTGTGGAAAATTCTTAAAGAGATGGGAAAACCAGTTCACCTTACCTGCCTCCTTAAAAATATGTATACAGGTCAAGAAGCAACAGTTAGATCGCAGACATTCTGACTGGTGTGAAGTGGTGCCTCATTGTGGTCTTGATTTGCATTTCTCTAATAGTGAGTGATGTTGAGCATCTTTTCATGTGTTTGTTAGCCATCCGTATGTCTTCTTTGGAGAAATGTCTATTTAGTTCTTTGGCCCATTTTTTGATTGGGTCATTTATTTTTCTGGAATTGAGCTGCATAAGTTGCTTGTATATTTTTGAGATTAGTTGTTTGTCAGTTGCTTCATTTGCTATTATTTTCTCCCATTCAGAAGGCTGTCTTTTCACCTTGCTTATATTTTCCTTTGTTATGCAGAAGCTTTTAATTTTAATTAAATCCCATTTGTTTGTTTTTGCTTTTATTTCCAGAATTCTGGGAGGTGGATCATAGAGGATCCTGCTGTGATTTATGTCGGAGAGTGTTTTGTCTATATTCTCCTGTAGGAGTTTTATAGTTTCTGGTCTTACATTTAGATCTTTAATCCATTGTGAGTTTATTTTTGTGTGCGGTGTTAGAAAGTGATCTAGTTTCATTTTTTACAACTGGTTGACCAGTTTTCCCAGCACCACTTGTTAAAGAGATTTTCTTTTCTCCATTGTATATTTTTGCCTCCTTTGTCAAAGATAAGGTGTCCATATGTGTGTGGATTTATCTCTGGGCTTTCTATTTTGTTCCATTGATCTATATTTCTGTCTTTGTGCCAGTACCATACTGTCTTGATGACTGTGGCTTTGTAGTAGAGCCTGAAGTCAGGCAAGTTGATTCCTCCAGTTCCATTCTTCTTTCTCAAGATTGCTTTGGCTATTCGAGGTTTTTTGTATCCAAAAATCTGCAAGCAATAAATGCTGGAGAGGGTGTGGAGAAAAGGGAACCCTCCTACACTGTTGGTGGGAATGCAAACTAGTACAGCCACTTTGGAGAACAGTGTGGAGATTCCTTAAAAAATTGCAAATAGAACTACCTTATGACCCAGCAATCCCACTGCTGGGCATACAGACGAAGGAAACCAGAATTGAAAGAGACACGTGTACTCCAGTGTTCATTGCAGCACTGTTTATAATAGCCAGGACATGGAAACAACCTAGATGTCCATCAGCAGATGAATGGATAAGAAAGCTGTGGTCCATATACACAAGGGAGTGTTACTCAGCCATTAAAAAGAATACATTTGAATCAGTTCTGATGAGATGGATGAAACTGGAGCTGATTATACAGAGTGAAGTAAGCCAGAAAGAAAAACACCAATACAGTATACTAACACATATATATGGAATTTAGGAAGATGGCAATGACGACCCTGTATGCAAGATAGCAAAAAAGACACAGATGTGTATAACGGACTTTTGGACTCAGAGGGAGAGGGAGAGGGTGGGATGATTTGGGAGAATGGCATTCTAACATGTATACTATCATGTAAGAATCGAATCGCCAGTCTATGTCTGATGCAGGATACAGCATGCTTGGGGCTGGTGCACGGTGATGACCCAGAAAGATGTTATGGGGAGGGAGTTGGGAGGGGGGTTCATGTTTGGGAGCGCATGTACACCCATGGTGGATTCATGTCAATGTATGGCAAAACCAATACAGTATTGTAAAGTAAAATAAAGTAAAAACAAAAACTAATAAATAAATAAATAAATAAATAAAGAAGCAACAGTTAGAACTGGACATGAAACAATCAGTTCAGTTCAGTGTCTCAGTCATGTCCGACTCTGCGACCCCAGGAACCACAGCACACCAGGCCTCCCTGTCCATCAACAACTCCTGGAGTCTACCCAAACCCAGGTTCACTGAGTCGGTGATGCCATCCAACCATCTCATCCTCTGTTTTACCCTTCTTTCCTTCCCGCAATATTTCCAAGCATCAGGGTCTTTTCAAGTGAGTCAGCACTTTGCATCAGGTGGCCAAGTATCAGAGTTTCAGCTTCAACATCAGTCCTACCAATGAACACCCAGGCCTGATCTTCTTTAGAACGGACTGGTTGGATCTCTTTGCAGTCCAGGGACTCTCAAGAGTCTTCTCCAACATCACAGTTCAAAAGCAACAATTCATCAGCGTTCAGTTTTCTTTATAGTCCAACTCTCACATTCATACATGACTACTAGAAAAGCCATAACATTGACTAGATGGACCTTTGTTGACAAAGTAATGTCTCTGCTTTTCAATATGCTGTCTAGGTTGGTCATAACTCTCATTCCAAGGAGCAAGCATCTTTTAATTTCATGGCTGCAATCACCATCTGCAGTGATTTTGGAACCCCCCAAAATAAAGACTGCCACTGTTTCCACTGTTCCCCCACTTATTTGCCATGAAGTGATAGGACTGTTTGCTATGATCATAGTTTTCTGAACGTTAAGCTTTAAGCCAATGTTTTCACTCTCCTCTTTCACTTTCATCAAGAGGCTATTCAGTTTTTCTTCACTTTCTGCCATAAGGGTGGTGTCATCTGTATATTTGAAGTTATTGATATTTCTCCCAGCAATCTTGATGCCATTTTGTGCTTCTTCCAGCCCAGTGTTTCTCATGATGTACTCTGCATATAAGTTAAATAAACAGGGTGACAATATAGTGCCTTGACGTACTCCTTTTCCAGTTTGGAACCAGTTTGTTGTTTGATGTCCACTTCTAACTGTTGCTTCCTGACCTGCATACAGGTTTCTCAAGAGCCAGGTCTGGTGATCTGGTATTCCCATCTCTTTGAGAATTTTCCTCAGTTTATTTTAATCCACACAGTCAAAGGCTTTGGCATAGTCAATAAAGCAGAAATAGATGTCTTTCTGTAACTCTCTTGCTTTTTTGATGATCCATTAGATGTTGGCAATTTGATCTCTGGTTCCTCTGCCTTTTCTAAAACCAGCTTGAACATCTGGAAGTTCACAGTTCACATATTGCTGAAGCCTGGCTTGGAGAATTTTGAGCATTCTTTGGCATTGCCTTTCTTTGTGATTAGAGTGGAAACTGACCTTTTCCAGTCCTGTGGCCATTGCTGAATTTTCCAAATTTGCTGACATATTGAGTACAGCACTTTAACAGATCATCTTTTAGGATCTGAAATAGCTCAACTGGAATTCCATCACCTCCACTAGCTTTATTTGTGGTGATGTTTCCTAAGGGCAACTTGATTTCACATTCCAAGATGTCTGGCTCAAGGTGAGTGTGAGTGATCATAGCATTGTGGTTATCTCAGTTGTGAAGATTTTTTTCTGTACAGTTCTGTGTATTCTTGCCACCTCTTCTTAAAATCTTTGCTTTTGTTAGGTCCATAACATTTCTATCCTTTATTGAGCCCATCTTTGCATGAAATGTTCCCTTGGTATCTCTAATTTTCTTGAAGAGATCTTTAGTCTTTCCCATTCTGTTGTTTTCCTCCATTTCTTTTTATTGATCACTGAAGAAGGCTTTCTTAATTCTCCTTTTATTCTTTGGAAATCTGCATTCAAATGGGCATGTCTTCCCTTTTCTCCTTTGCATTTTGCTTCTCTTATTTTCACAGCTATTTGTAAGACCTCCCCAGACAGCCATTTTGCCTTTTTGCATTTCTTTTTCTTGGGGATGGTCTTGATTCCTGTCTCTGTACAATGTCATGAACCTCTGTCCATAGTTCATCAGGAACTATGTCTATCAGATCTAGTCCCTTAAATCTATTTCTCCCTTCACTGTATAGTCATAAGGGATTTGATTTAGGTCATACCTGAATGGTCTAGTGGTTTTCCCCACTTTCTTCAATTTAAGTCTGAATTTGGCAATAAGGAGTTCATGATCTGAGCCACAGTCAGCTCCCAGTCTTGTTTTTGCCAACTGTATAGAGCTTCTTCATATTTGGCTGCAAAGAATGTAATCAATCTGATTTCAATGTTGACCATCTGGTGTTTTCCCTATGAGAGTCTTCTCTTGTGTTGTTGGAAGAGGGTGTTTGCTGTGATCAGTGCGTTCTCTTGGCGAAACTCTATTAGCCTTTGCCCTGCTTCCTTCTGTCCTACAAGGCCAAAGTTGCCTGTTTACTCCAGGTATTTCTTGACTTTCTACTTTTGCATTTCAATCCCCTATAATGAAAAGGACATCTTTTCTGGGTGTTAGTTCTAGAAGGTCTTGTAGGTCTTCATAGAACCATTCAACTTCAGCTTCTTCAGCATTACTGGTTGGGGTATAGGTTTGGATTACCATGATATTGAATGGTTTGTCTTGGAAACCAACAGAGATCATTCTGTTATTTTTGAGATTGCATCCAAGTTCTGCATTTTGGACTCTCTTATTGACTATGATGGTTACTCCATTTCTTCTAAGGGTTCCTGCCCACAGTAGTAGATATAATGGTCATCTGAGTTAAATTCACCCATTCCAGTCCATCTTAGAGCACTAATTCCTAGAATGTCGATGTTCACTCTTGCCATTTCCTGTTTGACTACTTCCAATTTGCCTTGATTCATGGATCTAACATTCCAGGTTGCTACGCAATATTGCTCTTTACAGCATCAGACCTTGCTTCTATAGCCAGTCACATCCACAACTGGGTGGTGTTTTTGCTTTGGCTCCATCCGTTCATTCTATCTGGAGTTATTTCTCCACTGATCTCCAGTAGCATACTGGGGACCTACTGACCTGGGGAGTTCATGTTTCAGTGTCCTATCACTTTGCCTTTTCATACTGTTCATGGGGTTCTCAAGGCAAGAATACTGAAGTGGCTTGCCATTCCCTTCTCCAGTGGACCACATTCTGTCAGACATTTCCACCATGACCCGTCCATCTTTGGTGGCCCCACACGGCATGGCTTAGTTTCATTGAGTTAGACAAGGCTGTGGTCCATGTGATCAGATTGGCTAGTTGTCTGTGATTGTGGTTTCAGTCTGTCTGCCCTCTGATGCCCTCTCTCAGAGCCTACTTTCTTACTTGGGTTTTTCTTACCTTGGACTTGGGGTATCTCCTCATGGCTGCTCCAGCAAAGCGCAGCCAGTGCTCCTTACCTTGGCTGTGGGCTAGCTCCTCTTGGCCAATAGACTGGTTCAAAATTGGGAAAGGAGTTCACAAAGACTGTATATTGTTACCTTGCCTATTTAACTTTTATGCAAAGTACCTCATGCAAAATGCTTGACTTGATGAAGTAAAAGCTGGAACCAAGATTGCAGGGAGAGATAGCAATAACCTCAGATATTCAGATGACATCACTGTTATGTCAGTAAGGAAAGAGAAGCTAAATATCTTCTTGATGAAAGTGAAAGAGAAGAGTGAAAAATCTGGCTTAAAACTCAACACTCAAAAGACTAAGATCATGGCATTTGGTCCCATCACTTCATGGCAAATAGATGGGGAGACAATGGAAACAGTGAGAGACTTTATTTACATGGTCTCCTAAATCACTGTAGATTGTGACTGCTGCCATGAAATTAAAAGACACTTGCTCCTTGGAAGAAAAGCTATGACAAACCTAGAAAACATGTTAAAAAGAAGAAGCACTACTTTGCCAATAAATATCCACCTAGTCTAATCTATGGTTTTCAAGTACTCATGTTTGGATGTGAGAGTTGGACCATAAAGAAAGTTGAGCACCAAAGAATTGGTGCTTTTGAACTCTGGTGTTGGAGAAGACTCTGAGAGTTCCTTAGACTTCAGAGATCCAACCAGTCAATCCTAAAGGAAATCAGTCCTGGATATACATTGGAAGGACTGATACTGAAGCTGAAGCTCCAATACTTTGGCCACCTGATGTGAAGAACCGACTCATTTGAAAAGACCCTGATGCTGGGAAAGGCTGAAGGCAGGAGGAGAAGGGGATGACAGAGGATGAGATAGTTATATGGCATCACCGACTCAATGGACATGAGTTTGGGCAAGCTCTGGAAATTGATGATGGACAGGGAAGCCTGGCATGCTGCAGTCCATTGGGTTGCAGAAAGTTGGATGTGACTAAGTGACTGAAATGAACTGAAAATCACTACAGATGGTGACTGCAGCCAAAAAATTAATAGATGCTTAGTCCTTAGAAGAAAAACTATGACAAACCTAGACATCATTTAAAACGCAGAGATATCACTTTTAGACAAAGTTCCATGTAGTCAAAGCTAAGGTTTTTCTGATAGTCATGTACCGATGTAATAGTAGGACCATAAAGACTGGAGAAGGAAATGGCAACCCACTCCAGTGTTCTTGCCTGGAGAATCCCAGGGACGGGGAAGCCTGGTGGGCTGCCAGTCTATGGGGTCGCACAGAGTCGGACATGACTGAAGTGACTTAGCAGCAAAGATACTGAAGGTCAAAGATGCTTTGATGCTTTGAAACTGTGTGTGGTGCTGGAGAAGACTCTTGAGAGTCCCTCGGATAGCAAGGAGATCAAACCAGTCAATCCTAAAGGAAATCAATACTGAACATTCTTTGGAAGGACTGATGTTGAAGCAAAGCTCCAAAACTGATTCAAAGAGCCTACTCATTGGAGAAGACCCTGATGCTGGGAAAGATTGAGGATAGGAGGAGAAGGGGGCCGCGGAGGATGAGATGGTTGATGGCATCATTGACTCAATGGACATGAGTTTGATCAAACTCCACGTGATAGTGAAGGACAGAGGAGCCTGGCATGATGCAGTCCATACAGTTGCAAATAGTCGGCACAACTATTTGAGCAACTGAACAACAACAGCAACAGCCAAAGAAATGCAAATTGTCAAAAGGTAGATGATAAAAGCTCAATATCATCAGTTATGAAAGAAATGCAAATCAAAACTACAATGAAATATCACCTCACACTTGTCAGAATGGCCATGATTAAAAAGTATACAAATAACAAGTGTTAGAGAGGGTGTGGAGAAAAGGGAGCCATGCTACACTGTGTGTGTAAAGATAAATTGGTGCAGCCACTGTGGAAAACAGTTTGAAGGTTTCTCAGATAACTAAAAATAGAGTTGCCATTTGGTACACCAATCCCACTCCTGGGCATATACCTAGACAAAAATAAAATTTGGAAATATATATGCACTCCTATCTTCATAGCAACATTACTCACAATAGCCAAAACATGGAAATGACCTAAATGTCCGCAGACAGATGAATGGATATTAAAGATGTTTTACATATGTAGAATGGAATACTACTCAGCCATAAAAAGAAAAAAATGATGCCATTCACAGCAACATGGATGGGCCTAGTCAGAAAGAGAAACACATGTATCATATGATTTCACTTATATGTGAAATCTAAAATATGACACAAATGAAAATAATTACGAAACAGAATCAGAATCACAAACATAGAGAATAGACTAGTGTTTGCCAGGGGGTGGGGGGTAGAAGAGTGTTGGATTTGGAATTTGAGATTAACATATGTAACCTAATATACACGGAATGGATAAACAACAATACCCTACTGTATAGTATAGGGAACATTATTGAATATACTGATAAACCATAATGGAAGATGATATGAAAACAACTGTATATATGTGTGTGTGTGCATGTGTGTGTGTATGTATAATTGAGTCACTGCTGTATAACAGTAATTAATACATTATAAATCATCTATATTTCTATAAAAATATAGAACTAGACAATCAATCTTTATTTTTTTCTTTCTACTTCTTGACTATTATTGTTTTAAATTAATTTATTTTAATTGGAGGCTAGTTACTTTATAATATTGTGGTGGCTTTTGCCCACATTGACATGAATCAGCCATGGATATACATGTGTCCTCCCATCCTGAAGCCCCACCCACCTCCTTCCCCACTCTGGGTTGTCCCAGAGCATTGGCTTTGAGTCCCCTGCTTCATGCCTCGAACTTGCACTGGTCATCTGTTTTACATATGGCAATATACATGTTTCAGTGCTATTCTTCAAATCATCCCACCCTCACCTTCTCCCACAGAGTCCAAAAGTCTGTTCTTTATATTTGTGTCTCTTTTGCTGTCTTGCATATAGGGTCATAGTTGACCATCTTTCTAAATTCTACATATATACATTAATATACTGTATTGGTGTTTCTCTTTCTGACTTAATTCACTCTGTATAATACAATCAACCTTTAAAATGGACCCTTTTATATCTTTGCTCTTGGTGAAAAGCCAATCATTATAAGTTTTTGCAGCATGGTAGAACATAATGATTTGTGATAAATATTGAATATAAACCTTAATATAAAATTATTGAGACTACCTATTAAAATTATCTTGACGTTATCCAAGAGGTAATTGAAATGTACTTCTAAATTTCAAATGGAAACAGTTTGCATTTTTTCCTCCATTTCTATGCAAAATACAAATATATTTTCACCAACTACTTATTGAGTCCTATTTTGTGTACTGTTTTATAAGTACTGGTTCTGTAAGACACATAAGACTAAATATGTAGTCTTAATAAATTCCTAGTCTAGTTATAAATAATCCAAAAACATGGAACAAATAAGTACGAAGTGAAATAAATGCTCTTAAAGATGAAGGAATACATCATCGTGTATAGCAATATTCTAATTAGATCCCAGGGAAGACGTGAAACTTGCAAGATCATGAAATTACACAGAAACCAACCTCTAATGGAACTCTTGAAAGTCTGGAAACTACCTATATTAAAGCAGCTGAGGTAGGGTGTTCCATCTAGAAATAACAATATTGATTGGTCTTCCCACATTTCCCTCAGTCTTCATCCTTCTGGAGGATGAACCCACGCCTAACTTAAACCCTTCCATTTTTCCAGGTTTCTGCAGAAAGGACAGGGCTGGATATTATAATCAGTATTAATATTAAGTGAAGAGGAAAAGGGAAGAGTGAAGGAAGGAGGAATTACGAGTCAGTGGATATAGAGATGGATATTGAGATCTAGACAAGTCACTTCAGGAGAGACTAAAACATACTGGAGGAAGCAGATCCCTACCCCTCAGAGAGTTCCCTGCCTTCTAGCCAACAATCACCCTGTGCTCTTCTCCCCAGTCAGAAGCAGCGTAGCGTAGTGTGAGAGCAGAGGCCTTGGAATCTGATGGACCTATATTCCAGTCCTAAATTTACCACATAAATGTATACACCCAAGTAAGACCCTTCCTAGGCAATTTCTTAATCTCTAAATTGGTTGTAATACTCAGCTCAGCCCATGAGGTTAGAGCAAGGTTAAATGTCACAAAGAATGTAAAGCTGTTAGCACATTACCTGGGTTTTGGGGAGTGACCCCTAAAATGGCAAGGTGCTTCCCAGAAAATGTGTTCTTAACACCCTTGGTATAGGAACCTAAAATACCTTCCAACAATAGATCAGACGCTTAAAGTTATTTAATAAATGTCCTACCCACAAGGCCTGTAAAGCTTCTGGGTACGAACAGTAACTACAGGGCTGACTACACTCCTTGAGCCTACAGATGTTCCAACCTGCCAGGGTCTGAGACCAGCACAAACAACCTCTTATCCTGTAGCACTTCATACCTTGATGAGTTTCTGCTTGGCAGAAACCCATGGGTATTATACTTGTTCTGCAGTCACCTGAACAAATTTATAACTGTCTTATTTTAAATAATGATTTTACTGCCTACTATTGTGGCCTCTCAAGTTTCATACTTCAAAAAGTTTTAGTTTATATCTGTCTTTTGGTTCTGCTTTGTGGTTGTACTTTTAAAAACTGACTCAATTTCATTTTGAATTAAGAATGAAATGTACTGGTCATACTCTAAAACTATATTTTTATATCAAATTAACATAGCCTTTTACTTTAACAGTATTTCACAGTATCTCTTCTTCTACAGATTGAGCTTATCACAATTTTAAAGGTGCTAACAATTGCACAATCACAGCTTAGATTTCACTGATTTATAGTGCTAAGAAAAAGTATGATTTATGTTCTGCATAACACAGCAGTTAAAAGCAGAAAAGAAGATTATTTGTGGGGGGGGGATGCATGCTACTTAATATTGTCTTAAAAATATCTTGTGGCATCACTAAAGAGAAGAAAAGAAATTTCCAATATGATTTCAGCCAGGGAAAACAACAGTCCTTTATTATCCTACATTTTCTATTCATGCTGCCTTCTTTAGTATGAATCACAATGAATCATCTCAGCTGGTTATTTAAAGAAGTTAAACAAACAAAAATGCAGGTAGAGAAAGAAGCGTGAGAGCTACTGCACTGCTGATACTCAAAAATCTAACATTGATTCTACAATGCATAAATAAGAGGATACTATATTCAAAATGCAATATGCCAGAAGACAATGGATAATTATTTCTAAACTGAACACAGTAGAAATTCTTTTTGCAAAGATGCCAAAGTGGCATGTTTAGAAGAATCAGGTGGGCCACTTTTAAAAACAGAGGCAACACATTCTAAAGATTCAGTTCAGTTCAGTTCAGTTGCTCAGTCGTGTCTGACTCTTTGCAACCCTATGAACCACAGCACGCCAGGCCTCCCTGTCCATCACTAACTCCCGAGTTTACCCAAACTCATGTCCATTGAGTTGGTGATGCCATCCAACCATCCCATCCTCTGTTGTTCCCTTCTCCTCCTGCCCTCTAAAGATTATCTTGCATTCAAATATTATCTAAAAATTCCAGGTAGCCAAGGCAGATGGAAATCTAGCAAGACTTTTCATATATTGCATTGAATGGGTTCTCCCAACAGTGTCTGTCTGCCTAGCACAGAAATTGAACCAGAGGCTTTTTATGGTTCACAGATGTGGCCACTGTATTCTGTTTGCAACTACATGATCTGGTTATTGGTGGTTCTGGAAGAGTGAGCACAAGCTTTCTTGAATGAATTAAATTAATGTGTGGTTTATTTTTTATCACTCTCTTCCTGAGGCAGAAAGTTGGAATTTTATATTTAATAAAACATGTGAGTTTAATTATGCTTTGACTAAACCAAGAAACTGAAAAAGAAAAGGCTTTAATACAATTAATCAACATGAGGGTAGGGTACTTAGTGCTCTATTACAAGCTAATTAAAAGTATCTTAAAAAAAAAGTGACTTTGTAACTGTTGCCAGTGAAGCAACACTTAAAGCCTAATGGATTGTAGTGCTATCCTGTCATGGAAACAGGGTTTTATCCTAAAACTACTCTTAGAAAAACCAATTCACAATATAATAGTTCATTATTGTGATAGTAAAAACGATACTAAGTCATTAATCTATTTCAATCAATGTAGTGACACATGTGGAAAGAAACCTTCAAGCAGATTTGGATAAAGTATTCAGAGCAGGGAAGAAAATGATGATCACAAAAGAAAGCTGTATGAATAGCAACAAATTGTGAGATGGGTAAAACGGAGCAAAGAAAGTATAACTTTGAGGAAAACAAAGGAGACATCATATTTAGGATAATAATTACAGAACATTATGCAATAAAAATATGAGTTCAAAGAGAAATGAGGAGAAAGAAAATCTAATTTCAGGAGACAAACACTGACATTTTAGAAATGATCAGATTTGTTGCAGACCTAGCTGTCTCACATTCCTTTTTGGATGAGGTGTGGAATATTAATAAATTCAATACAATCTGTAATATAGTTATATAATCAGAATCCATAGAGAAATATAATGGAGACTGAAACTAAACACATTTTTTTTAGGAATTTACACCCAATGAATGGTTAATATCTTATCAAAATTCTCTACCAATTTGGGTAAGCACTTCTCAGATGATGTTTTTAAGTCCTTGTCACACCAAAAACTCAGTTCCAGAAATGCTAGTTCAGACCACTACTAATCTGGCATGGTTCAGAATTCCCCTGGAAACACAATCTTTCCCTGGAAATATTTGGATTTTAGATGATCTGCTTCAGATTTCTCAGGGAGAACACAGAACCAGATATCTACCCTTTACTATCTATAGGCTGGTCCAGAGTTTGAATTGGTAGTCATTAAAACCAAGACTGGATACAGACAGACTGAGGATGTGATCATGCAATTTATAAAGTGCACATTTATTTGCAAATTGGGAAATTCGTCTTACATTACTCAGAAAGGGGGGAAAGAAAAGACATTATACAGGTCCCAATCACTTGGGATTGTAGTAAAGGACCAACATGACAAGTGAAAATAGAAAACTACAAATCTTAAAGAAATCATAGAGCTTGCCTCAGTGGCATCATCTCATTGAAATACTATCCCCCCTCCAAAAATGAAGTGATTGACGCTAATGAATTATTAAAGCTTATAAAGAAACAAACAAAGAAAAAAGTCAGATCAAATCAGCATTGTTAGCATTTCAAAAAACAGCAGAAAAGCTGCCAACAACCATTTCACATTGAGTGAGACAATCAGAGGTAGCAACAAGCCACACAGTTTGAAATTGTGTTTCCTGTTGGGTCTGGGTTGCACTAAATGTATACATAGCCAGATCAAATGAAAATTATTTTTACTTTATTTGGTCATTTGTATTTTTTATAATCATGCTAAATAATTAAAATCCAGGATTCTGGTGAAGAAAGCAAAAAGCATCAGAATTACACAGTTGTTAATTCTTTTGAAGTGCTATTTTTGCATTACAAAGTAGATAAAGTGAGAAACTATAAACTTAAACAAAAAGTATCAGAACTACACAGTGGTTAATTATTTTGAAGTGCTATTTTTGCATTAAAAAATGGATAAAGTGAGAAACTGCAAACTTAGTAAGGTCATCAAGTGCTTACTCCTTAATTGGCTTCCAGGTTCAAGGGTGTGGTAAGTTCAACTTTACTTATTCCTGACACTCTTCTTTGCCCCCATAAACTAGTACCATTGGCTTGTGTGTGCATTTTTTGGACATACTATAATTTGTCATAAATACATCTGACGCATGTCAGTTATCTTATCAGTCACTATTTATACTATATCCCCATGCACCAGCCATGTTATAAATATTCATCCTCTATTATGTGCTTGGCATTGACCAAATATTAAGAGCCAAGGTCACTCAGTCAAAATGAGCTTTCAAGAACCATCTAATAAATCAACTCAAACAAATTATTCACTGGTAAATTATCCTTCTTTCTGGGGGTTGTGAGAAGGATAGAGAATGGTCTGCTGCTACCGTAAACTAGTGTAATAAATAAACAAGATGGCTGGTTGTCAAGGGGTAAAAATTACACCATTGAAAATGCAATTGGGTTTCAGAGACCTTCATACTTAAACTCTTTGCAGTAAGGAGAAACAGTATTTTATAGTTCAGCCTTGAAGGTCATTTTTTTAAACTGTAGTTGAGAACTTAAGACTAAGCACCATTAACTGTCACAGAAATATAAGAAAATATATCAACAATTAAAGCTTGTATCAAGCGATAAAACTATGTTTCATTTAACATGGTATAGGAACTCTGTTTTGCTAGTGAAATCATCTAGCATTGTAGCTAAAATTGAAACAAATATTTACTTAGTTGTTGATAAGTGATGTCCATTATTCATGCTTAGAACATTAAAATACCCTATTTTATTACTCAGCGGTTAAAAAGAATTCATTTGAATCAGTTTTGATGAGATGGATGAAACTGGAGCCGATTATACAGAGTGAAGTAAGCCAGAAAGAAAAACACCAATACAGTATACTAACACATATACATGGAATTTAGGAAGATGGCAATGACGACCCTGTATGCAAGACAGGAAAAAAGACACAGATGTGTATAATGGACTTTTGGACTCAGAGGGAGAGGGAGAGGGTGGGATGATTTGGGAGAATGGCATCCTAACATGTATACTATCATCTAAGAATTGAATTGCCAGTCTATGTCTGACGCAGGATACAGCATGCTTGGGGCTGGTGCATGGGTATGACCCAGAGAGATGTTATGGGGAGGGAGGTGGGAGGGGGGTTCATGTTTGGGAACGCATGTAAGAATTAAATATTTTAAAATTTAAAAAATAAAAAACTAAAAAAAAAAAAACTAAGGTTATAACAAAAAGTAGTCAAAACAGAATAAGTAAACCAAATTGCCCACAATTTAGCAAACATTTAAATAATCTTCTACTATGATTCAGGTAATTCATATAGTTTTAAATCTTGATGACTAAAAACATGTATAGCTTAAAGGTGACTAGTCATATCCCTTTGATCAAATAGTTATAGCCAGGTCATGGTAAAGGAATAATTTTTGCCTATTTTGGGGGTTACCTTTTGTTTTCCTTTGCTTTGTCTTTTTAGTATGGGTGTATCTCAAGTCTGGCCACATCTTTCTGAGTGAAAGTGACAGGGAGACTCAAGGAGTTTCACATCAAAAGAAGCAAAACTCAAAAATAACCAATAACCAAAGAAGAAACAATCCGATATAACAGCAAGAAGCCAAAATGCGCCTGGCTCATCCAGCTGAGAACCTGAGATTTTCAAGGGGGTTTCATCTAGACTTTGTCATGTCTGGCCTACAGTGGAAATCACTGTAGAATGACGGCAGTTCCATCCTGTCTTATTGTCTCCCCTGTACTGACATGCTTTTAGATACAGCCATCAAAGAAAGGATTAGTAACCTGGCCTGTTCTCAGACTGTTTTCTTTAATTGTTTGCCTCAAATGAAACCTGGCTCTCCACTATTGACAATGCTCCCGTCACATCACTTTTCAGCAGTAGTTCTCTTCTCTCCCAGGCCCTCTATACCACTAGCCATAGGAGAACAATAGGAAGCGTCTTTAAGTCCCTGATCATTCTCTGAAGATTTTACCTCCTGGTTCAATCACTGTTTCTTATAAGAATTACTCTTGTCTTAGCTCTTGACAATATCAATATCCACATAGACATAGTCTGGCCTCTTTTTCCACAGCTCTTTTCCTCTGTTGATCAGCTACCACACTTCCATGGTCCTGCCTCAACCCTGACGGTGTCATTACCAATATCTGCACTCTTTTTATGATCAGATTTTCAACAATTCCAACTGTGGGTCTTTTCCACTTACTTTTTCTAATTATTTGGATTGACAATAAATGAGGTCTATTGATCCTCTGTTCTTTGTGCTCACTCTCAGTCCCTTTGTATCCTTACTTTATTCCACACTCAGTTTAAGTATGTCAGTCCATCAGTATGAGCACTCCTTTTCAGACACTCTCTCATTTTTCCTAACCTTATCTAGCTCATTTTCCCTCTCCCAGCAAAGCCCCAGCTCTGATTAAATCCAAATCTGCCTGTTCTATGCCTGAATCCTCAGCTGAAGGTTGGAAAAAAAAATACACAATTATGCTGAATTATCTCACTTAAAGACTTCCCTGATGACTCAGATGGTAAAGAAACTACCTGCACTGCAGGAGACATGTGTTCAGTCCCTGGATTGGGAAGGTCCCCTAGAGGAGGGCATGGAAACACACTCCAGAATTCAAGCCTGGAGAATCCCCATGGACAGAGAAGCCTGGAGGGCTACAGTCCATGGGCTCACAAAGAATCGGACATGACTGAAAGAGTAAGCACAGCATACAGGACGTCTCACTTAAAACATTTCTTCTGAATGCTTCAGTTCAGTTCAGTTCAGTTCAGTTCAGTTCAGTCACTCAGTCGTGTCCAACTCTTTGCAACCCCATGAATCGCAGCATGCCAGGCCTCCCTGTCCATCACCATCTCCCGGAATTCACTCAAACTCACATCCATCAAGTCGGTGATGCCATCCAGCCATCTCATCCTCGGGCATCCCCTTCTCCTCCTGCCCCCAATCCCTCCCAGCATCAGAGTCTTTTCCAATGAGTCAACTCTTCCCATGAGGTGGCCAAAGTACTGGAGTTTCAGCTTTAGCATCATTCCTTCGAAAGAAATCCCAGGGCTGATCTCCTTCAGAATGGACTGGTTAGATCTACTTGGAGTCCAAGGGACTCTCAAGAGTCTTCTCCAATACCACAGTTCAAAAGCATCAATTCCTCAGTGCTCAGCTTTCTTCATAGTCCAACTCTCACATCCATATATGACCACTGGAAAAACCATAGCCTTGACTAGACAGACCTTTGTTGGCAAAGTAATGTCTCTACTTTTCAATATGCTATCTAGGTTGGTCATAACTTTCCTTCCAAGGAGTAAGCATCTTTTAATTTCATGGCTGCAGGGATGGGGGAGCCTGGTGGGCTGCCGTCTATGGGGCTGCACAGAGTCAGACGTGACTGAGGCGACTTAGCAGCAGTAGCAGCATTCACCAAAGAGTCTGAGATGACTGAGCAACTGAACTGAATTGAACTGTTCTCAACTCCAAGCTCTCCATCTAACAGCTGTTGCTGCTGCTGCTGCTGCTAAGTCACTTAGGTCATGTCTGACTCTGTGCGACCCCATAGATGGCAGCCCACCAGGCTCCCCCATCCCTGGAATACTCCAGGAAGAACACTGGAGTGTGTTGCCATTTCCTTCTCCAATGCATGAAAGTGAAAAGTGAAAGTGAAGTCGCACAGTAGTGTCCGACTCTTAGCGACCCAATGGACTGCAGCCCACCAGGCTCCTCCACCCATGGGGTTTTCCAGGCAAGAGTACTGGAGTGTTACCATTGCCTTTTCCACATCTAACAGCACCAGTCCCCAATTTATCACTTCTCATTTTCTTTGAACCCCTCTAATCAGACAATTTTTTATACCACTCTACTAAAATTGCTTTGGTTGAGATCACCATTGACCTCCAAACTGCTTAATTCAATAGTTGGTCCTCACATTTCTTAACCTGTAGTAGTATTTGATGTAGTGGATTCCTCCTTCCTCTTTCAAAGCTTTTATTCCCTTGGCTTCAAGATATCACATTCACCTAGTTTATCTCTTATCCTTTGTCTCCTTTTCGTTCTCTTTCTCAGATTCCCCTTCTGTTCCTATTTCTAAATGTAGACATGCCCAGAAATCATAAGCCTTTTCTGTCCCTTTGCTGCTGTGGCGCTGTGCTCCATCCTGTCTGATTCTCTGTGACCCCATGGACTGTAGCCCGCCAGGCTCCTCTGTCCATGGAATTCTCCAGGCAAGAATATTGGAGTTGGGTGCCATGACCATCCCCAGGGGATCTTCCCAACAGTGGGCTCCAACTCTTACATCTCCTGCATTGGCAGGTGGATTCTTCACCACTGCATCACCTAGGAAGCCCTTTCTGTCCTCTGCTGCTGCTGCTACCAGGCTCCTGCGTCCATGGGATTTTCCAGGCAAGAGTACTGGAGTGGGGTGCCATTGCCTTCTCCTTTCTGTCCTCTATCTGCACTCAATTAGAAATCTCATCTGGGACAACTCTCACATGTGTATTCCCAGACCAAATCTCTCCATTGTGCCCTGGATACAACCACAGTCAGCTGTGCTCTGTAACACTTAATATAAATTTATTCCAAAGTGATTGATATTAGAGAACAATTTGAGCATAAAGCTAATTTAAAAATTGATTTGACTTATGGCAATTTTTTTCTACCATGTACATAAGTTTCTTAGCAGTAGAAATTTTAATTTTGTTTTATTTATTTATCTAAAGGCTGGGATTTATGTTTTGGTTTTCTGGTCATATAACCATATGAGGAATACCATGGATAGTCAATAAATATTTGTTAAATGAATGAATAAATGGGTTCAGGAGATCTTGTTAAGTATGAGGGATATATGCAAATGTTTTGTACAAGTGCAATTTTCTGAAGAAATAGACAGTACTTTCCTGTATATTCAAAGAGATTCTTAACTACCTGTTCACACACACACAAAGGAAAAAACAAAACAAAACAGTAATGATATAATTCTGACAATGATTCGATGACTCATTAGGACTTTTTTCTGACCTTCATAAGTAGACTACATTAATTAAAACACTCATATAGAAATAATAATGCTAAAATATTACTTATAGATTTTAAAAGTACACCCAATTGTTTAAAAAATAAAAGAATTTGTAACTCAAAATGACAGTATTGCTACTGCTTTGGGTTTTGCTGGCTTTGCTTAATTTTAAAAATATATCTTGATATCTTTATTATAAAGGTATTAAACATTTATCATAGATCTGAACTCAGAAAAGCAATCTGTAAATCATGTATAATTCTATTGTACAGTGTTACTATTTCACAGTATACTCCTTGAGGTTCATTTCTATGCATGAGAGTTATTCTTTATAGATGGACAAATCTTCTTTTAATACAAATAAGTCTCTTCCATATGTTCTGTGCAAGTTTTAAGTATAATATGAAGTACCAACTGAATTTTTTAAAGTATGAAAATGAGAACTAAAGAAAAAGCAAAACAGTCTACAGAACAAATAAAATAGATGGTTAAAAGAAATCCTTGCAAAGAATGTATTATTCACAGAAGTTTTTAACCCTTTATTTATGCTTACACCATTCTTATTTTATAAAATACTGTATACTTGGTTATGCTTGGGGCTGGTGTACTGGGATGACCCAGAGGGATGGTGTGGGCGGGGAGGTGGGAGGGGGGTTTGGAATTGGGATCACGTGTACACCTGTGGCGGATTCATGTTGATGTGTGGCAATACTGTAAAGTAAAATAAAATAATAATAATAAATAAATAAGAGAAAATTTTAAATGGAGGATAGAGTGACTGCTACAGGTAGTCATACTGACAACAATAAAATGAAGCTTGACAAAATAGAAAAAAATAGAGACAAGCTTAAATATCCCCAGAGTAGAGTAATATGAGGCCATTTAGTATAGGAGTAAAAGGCCCTAAACAGCTCAATTGTTCCCAAGGTCACAATTTTACAGCCAATATAATAAAAGTCATAAGAATCACTGAGGGGAAAAATATTTTATTGTAGTACTCTCTGGATTAAGAATGAATTCAGGTAGTCAAAATTTTCAAAGTATTAAAGCTTTAGATACTAGAACTATTTGGCTCTTTAGACTGACCCATTTTCTAAGAATTACTGCTTAAGTACTATAGTGAAAATATTTGCTTTTATATTGAGAAACGCATGTTTACAAATGATATGGTAGTAAGATGTGTGGCTCAAAGAAAAGGAGGGTGCACTTTTAAATTATTTAAAACACTGCCCTTTGTATTTGTTGAATAGAGATAAACTAAAAGTTTGGTTGAAAGGTTTATATATAGAAAAAAGGAAAATAAAGGTAATTATTAGGGTGATATTAAAAATTTTAGAAAGAGATATATGCAAACATGAAGCAACTGAAATAGAGACTATGGAAATAATTTCCTGGTTTCTTCCTTGTCAGCCTTAATCCAAAATGAGCCAACACTTCAGTCAAATGGACCCAGCTCATACCTCACAGAAAACAATCTCAAAGCACAAACTTTCAGCCAATATTGTTTGAACTGACTGAATATTAGGCATGTGGTGGTTTAATCGCTAAGTCATGTCCAACTCTTTCAACCCCATGAACTGTAGCCCACCAGGCTCCTCTGTCCATGAGATTTTTGAGGAAAGGACACTGGGGTGGGTTGCCATGCCCTCCTCCAGGGGATCTTCCTGACTCAGAGATCAAATCCAGGTCTCCTGCACTGCAGGCGGATTCTTTACCAACCTCATTCTTATTGACATGGCAGCCAACATTCCTCTAAGCTCTTCTCAACATTATCCTCTATATGAAGGAAAGTGCCACATTACCATACCTAGTGAAATAGTTGTTGTTAACTTTATACCTGTTGAAAATTAGTTGAACATTTTCATTTGCTAAAATTGCTATAATTCAAAGAAAAATTACCTTTAAGGTTGTTTTGAACTTCTAAAGCTATATCAAGAGCATTAAAGGGCAGAACTGGTTCACTGGCAATTTGCAAAATCACTTCTCCTGAGAGCTGAAAGAAAAAGAAATAAAAACACCAGAATTTAGTATGAAGGGTTTTTGTTTGTTTTTCATTATTTCATGCAATTTTATACTCTTATCTAGAGTTTTTCAAAAAAAGAGGGCAAATTTATTTTTATAAAATTTCCTTTTTTAAAACCTTTAAAAAAACTTTTGTCTTTCTGAAAAGAAAAAAAAAATGTTCTCAGTATATTTTCCATGTCTCAGAATAGTATAAGGAGATAAAATATTTTCTTTCTTTTGGGCTAAAATATTAAGAAATAGTTTCCCTAGTTGAAGGAGTTGTTAAACATAAACTTTAAAACAATTCCTTATAAAACAGTTCAGAATGTCACATGATAAAACCATCAAGAGGAACAACTGCAAATCAATAGCTGATTATAGGAGCTAGGAAAATTCCAGACAAAATTAATGATCAGTTAATTTCATGTAAGATATAATTTTTAATATCCTTTAAAATCCACATACTTCATGCTTTACTATATTCGTAATCAGTTTTCCAAACTTTATCAAAACTAATACCATTTATATATCTCTGAGATCAATGTTTAAATTAAATTATAAAAATATAAAAATTTAAATGGCATTCTCTAAACTCATACCTGGAATTTTCACACATACATATGTTTCTACCACTGCACTCCAAAACTGGGTCTGAAAACCAACATATGCACTACAGCTGAACTAGCATCTGCTTAATAGACTGAACAAGTCATGCATTTTTATCATCTCTAAGGAACTTCAGGCTGGGGGCAAATGCCATTGTTACTCCCCACCCCCTCAAGTGATATTTAATATTTACCTGGGCTTAACAAATGTCCCTAGATCTCTTTTAATCCTGAAGCTGGCACACAGGGAAATTTGACTGTGTTGTTGTTATCAATGTACTATGAAATTTTGTTAATGAATGAAAACATTGTCTTGTGAAACTACACAGGGGAAATGAACACACTAATTTGAGACCATAAAGAACGTATAAAAGAAGCAACTTACAAGGAGAATGTGATGTTAAATATTCAAATCAACAAATTTAACAAGGGTCAAATTTCATTTAATATTTAAAAGTTATATTTCCCAGTTGTTTGAACAATTTATATCATAATGATAATAGGTAATGTATTTCTTAGGAACAAGAAAAGAAAACACCTTTGAGATCCCTTTATTTCTTTGAGATATTTGTCTCCCAATGTAACAACCACTTCTCCCCAAATGCCTCAAGTATTTTGCAGCATTTTATCCTCAGCATATGATCACAAAAATCCTAGGAAACTGCCTACTTTAACTATGCTGTTAGCTATTCAGGAAAAAAGCATTATATGCAACATGTTGATACGAATCCTATTTCTAGCCCACTCCACCCCTTCTAAACCATGTATGGAAAACCAGTATTTGGAAATAAATTATTTGTAAAAGGAATGTTTAAAGAAGATTAAGAGTCATTATGGTTTCTTTTTTCCAATTTGCTTTGGAGAATAGAAACTACAGAACAGACGTGTTTTGTATACATTTTTGGAATCTGGAAACCACACATTACAAAAGATTAAAATAAAAGAATTGGAAGGCAGGAGAAAGGCAGATTCTTCTTGTGCTGCTGTAGAAAGCTGTTTTGTTTTGGGTCTTTTGAGTCATTTGGCAGCTAGAACAACTAGAATATAAACCAGCCATCTTGCTATGTTTCAAAAAGAAGCTGGTAACAAATCCTGGGACTTCAAGTCACCTGGCCCACGGTGGAATGCTTCAAGTAAATAGGCTTTATTTGCATCTTCAATCACAGGAGAGAGATTTGTATATGCTGTGCCACGCAGTGAGAAGAGACAAACCATACTGCATAACCTTTTTGTGGATTCTGGAATTCATTTTTATTGAGGCATGACAAAGTAACTTTCCTTTACATTTAAATAAGGCTCCTTTATTTTCAAAGTGTTTTATACACATTTTGTCATCTCATTCAATTATCTTGCCAAGCCTAGAGGCAGATCAGTTCAGCTCAGTTCAGTTGGTCAATGTATCCAACTCTTTGCAACGTTACGGACTGAAGCATGCCAGGCTTCCCAGTCCATCACCAAGACCTGGAGCTTGCTCAAACTCAATGTCCATCGCATCGGTGATGCCATCCAACCATCTCATTCTCTGTCGTCCCCTTCTCCTAATGCCTTCAATCTTTCCCAGCATCAAGGTCTTTTCCAGTGAGTCAGTTCTTCACATCAGGTGGCCAAAAGTATTAGAGCTTCAGCTTCATCATCAGGCCTTCCAATGAATATTCAGAACTGATGTCCTTTAGGATTGACTGGTTTGATCTCCTTGCTGTCCAAGAGACTCAAGAGTCTTCTCCAACACCACAGCTCAAAAGCACCAATACTTGAGGCTGAGCTTTCTTCATGCTGCAACTCTCTAATCCATACATGACTACTAGAAAAACCATAGCTTTGACTATGCGGACTTTTGTTGGCAAAGTAATGTCTCTGCTTTTTAATATGCTGTCTAGGTTTGTCTTAGCTGTTTTTTCCAAGGAGCAAGTGTCTTTTAATTTCATGGCTGTAGTCATCATCTGCAGTGATTTTGGGAACCAAAAAAATAAAGTCTGTCACTGGTACCAATTTTTCCCCATCTATTTGCCATGAAGTGATGGGACCAGATGCCATGATCCTGATTTTTTGAATGTTGAGTTTTAAGTCAGTTTTTTTTTCACTCTTTTCTTTCACTTTCATCAAAAGGCTCTTAAGTTTCTCTTCATTTTCTGCCATAAGGGTCATGTCATCGTCATATCTGAGGTTGTTGATATTTCTCCTGGCAATCTTGGTTCCATCTTGTGCTTCATCCAATCTGGCATTTCACATGAAGTACTCTGGATATAAATTAAATAAACAAGGTGACAATATACAGCTTTGACATCCTCCTTTCCCAATTTTGAACCAGTCCATGGCTCCATGTCCAATTCTAACAATTGTTTTCTGACCTGCATACAGATTTCTCAAGAGGCAGGTAAGGTGATCTATATTCCTATTTATTTAAGAATTTTCCACAGTTTGTTGTGATCCACACAGTCAAAGGCTTTAGCATAATCAATGAAGCAGAAGTAGATGTTTTTCTGAAATTCTCTTGCTTTTTGTATAATCCAGTGGATGGTGGCGATTTGATCTCTGGTTCCTCTGCCTTTTCTAAGTCCAGCTTGCATATCTGGAAGTTCTTGGTACATATACTGTTGAGACTTAGCTTGGGGAATTTTGAGCATTACTTTGGTAGCAGGTAATATGAGTGCAACTGTGCCATAGTTTGAACCTTCTTTGACATTGCTCTTCTTTGGAATTGGAATGAAAAGTGACCTTTTCTAGTTCTGTAGCTACTGCTGAGTTTTCCAAATTTGCTGGCATATTTAGTGCAGCACTTTCACAGCATCATCTTTTAGGATTTGAAATATCTCAACTGGAATTCCATCACCTCCACTAGCTTTGTTCATAGTAATGCTTCCTAAGGTCAACTTGATTCCACACTGCAAGATGTCTGGCTCTAGGTGAGTGATCACACCATCATGGTTATCTGGGATTTAAGATATTTTTGCATAGTTCTTCTGTGTATTCTTTCCACCTCTTCTTTATGTCTTCTGTTTCTGTTAGGTCCATGCCATTCCTGTCCTTTATTATGCCCATCTTTGCATGAAAAGTTCCCTTGGTATCTCTAATTTTCTTAAAGAAATCTCTAGTCTTTCCCATTCTATTGTTTTCCTCTATTTCTTTGCAACTGATCACTTAGGAAATCTTTCTTATTGCGCCTAGCTACTCTTTGGAACTCTGCATTCAGATAGATATATATTTCCTTTTATCCTTCATCTTTCACTTCTCTTCTTTCCTCAGCTATTTGTCAGGCTTTCTCAGATAGTGGAGGAATTAATCCTATATTGAAAACATTGAGTATAAGCCTTACTAGGTTGCAGTTAAGATAGTAACATGGGAGGTTCCTGAACTCCCCTCCTCCCACAGATACACTGAGTCTACAGCTATACATGAAACAATTCCATATTTAAAATAAAATCCAGAAATCGGATGAAATGACCCTGGCACACTGGGGGAACAGCAATTTAAAAAACACATTGAAATGAATAACGAAGTCTGAGACATGCTCTTGCTATACACTCCATCCCATCACAATGATATAGAATAGGAAAAGAACTCAGAAGTCTCAATTTCTCCTTGAAGAGGAACTGTTAAGACTCAACATCTAAAGGCTCAACTTTTACGACTTCCAACCAAGGGACAAAATATCAAGCCCTGACGGACAAAAGGCCTCTGTCCACATGGTATACAACACTACAGCCAACAAAGAAACAGTCCCTAATGGACTCAAGAGGACTCACTGCAGTTCCCTATCTCAGGCTCAGTACAGAGGAAAAATGCCCACCATCCAGCCTTTACCTGAAGAGGTCTTATTGAATACTTTAAAAGTTGCTACCTGCAGGTCATATCTCTAATTCCTAGGGACACAACTCAATCATCAGTGGAGAACAGGGAAGCCAATTGAAAGATATACCCATCTGAATGCAGAGTTCCAGAGAATAGCAAGAAGAGATAAGAAAATCTTTTCAAGTGAAAAGTGCAGGTAAATAAAATAAAATTTAAAAAGAAATAGATTGGGAAAGACTAGAGGTCTCTTCAAGAAAATTAGAGATATCAAGGGAACATTTCCTGCAACGATAGGCACAATAAAGGACAGAAAGAGTATGGACCTAAGAGAAGAGGAAGATATTAAGAAAAGTTGGCAAGAATATGCAGAAGAACTATACAAAAAGATCTTAATGATCCGGATAACCACAATGATGTGCTCACTCACCTAGAATCAGACATCCTAGAGTGTGAAGTCAAGTGTGCCTTGGGAAGCATCACTACAAACAAAGCTAGTGGATGTAACAAAATACCAACTGAGCTATTTCAAATCCTAAAAGATGATGCAGAGAAAGTGCTGCACTCAATATGCCAGCAAATTTGGAAAACTCAGCAGTAGCTACAGGACTAGAAAAGGTAAGTTTCCATTACAATCCCAAAGAAGGGTAATGTCAGAGAAGGTTCAAGCTACTACACCATTGCAATCATCTCACAATCTAGCAATCAACATCCTTCTAGCTAGGCTTCAACCGTATGTGAACCTAGAACTTCCAGATATGCAAGCTGGATTTAGAAAAGGCAGAGGAACCAGAGATCAAATTGCCTACATTCATTGCTGCTGCTGCTGCTAAGTCACTTCAGTCATGTCCGACTGTGTGCGACCCCATAGACGGCAGCCCACCAGGCTCTCCCATCCCTGGGATTCTCCAGGCAAGAACACTGGAGTGGGTTGCCATTTCCTTCTCCAATGCATGAAAGTGAAAAGTGAAAGGGAAGTCGCTCAGTGGTATCCGACTCTTAGTGACCCCATGGACTACAGCCTACCAGGCTCCTCCGTCCATGGGATTTTCCAGGCAAGAGTACAGGAGTGGGGTTCCCTTGCCAAAAAGCAAGAGAATTCCAGAAAAAAACATTTACTTCTGCTTCACTGACTACGCTCAAGCCTTTGACTACATAGATCACAGTAAACTGTGGAAAATTCTTAGAGATGGGAATACCATCACTGTACCTGCCTCCTGAGAAATTTGTACACAAGTCAAGAAGCAACAGTTAGAACCAGACATGAACAATGGGCAGATTCAAAACTGGGAAAGGATATTTTTTAAGGGCTGTATATTGTTACCCTGACTATTTAACTTATATGCAGAGTACATCATGCAAAATGTCAGACTGGATGATGCTCAAGCTGGAATACAGATTGCTGGACAAATATCAACAACCACAGATATGCAGATGATGTCACCTTTATGGGAAAAAGTGAAAAGGAAATTAAAGAGTCTCTTGAAGAAGGTGAAAGAGGAATGTGGAAAAGTTGGCTTAAAATTCAACATTCAGAAAACCAAGAGCATGGCATCTGATCCCATTACTTCATGGCAACTAGATGGGGAAACAATGGAATCAGTAACAGGGTTTATTTTCTTGGGCTCCAAAATCACTGTGGACTGTAACTACAGTCATGAAATTAAAAGACACTTGCTCCTTGGAAGAAAAGCAATGACAAACCTAGATAGCATATTAAAAAACAGAGTTATTACTTTGCCAACAAAGGTCTGTATAGTCAAAACTATGGCTTTTCCATTAGTCATGTATGGATGTGAGTGCTGGACAATATAAAAGGCTGAGCACTGAAGAATTGTTGCCTTTGAACTGTGGTGTCGGAGAAGACTTGAGAGTCTCTTGGACTGCAAAGATATCAAACCTGTCAGTCCCAAAGGAAATTAACCCTGAATATTCACAGGAAGGACTAATGCTGAAGCTGAAGCTCCAATACTTCCGCCACCTTACGCAAAGAACTGACTCATTGGGAAAGACACTGATTACTGGGAAAGATTGAGGACAGGAGGAGAAGCGGACCACAGGGGATGAGATAACTGGATGGCATCACTGACTCAATGGACATGAGTTTGAGCAAAGTCTGGAGATGGTGAAGGACAAGAAAGCCTGGCATGCTGCAGTCCATGGAGTCACATAGAATTTGACATGGCTCGTGACTGAACAACAATAACAATAGATGCCATCTCAGCATTCTCCCTGTAGCCCTCCCAAACCACTGAGATCTCTCTAGAAGCAGCTTACAGACACACATCTGGCTCTATGGCTTATGCTACTGCCACTCAGGGGACACACCCCTCAATCATTTGGCTGTTACCAGCTGGACTTGCATTTATAGACCTCACAGGACTGAAACAAACAGAGAAACACTTTTTAACTGTGCTCAGCACAGAAGAAGACTGAAATGCCCATCACTTAGTTTTTCCCTGGAAGAGGTTTATTTGCATAATGCAAAATCTTCTGTCTGAGAGTCTGACTTCTAATTAGCCTGCATCTAGGTGTTGACTGAGATATTCCCCTCTGGGAGACTAACAAGTATTAGCATATTCTCAACTACTGAAAGTCACTTAAAAAAAAAAAAAAAAGAAAGAAAGAGGCTTGGATAATCACAAAGGTTTGTGATACAATCAAGAGGTAAAGCTAGGCTAGATGATAAGTTTTATGTCCTACATGAGACCATTCCTTAAGAATAAGAGTGGCTGTTTTATCTAATGCAGAGAAACCAATAGAGTCAAAAAATATGAAGGAACAAAAAACGAAGTTCCAAAATAGAACAAGATAAAACTTTATTTGCAGACATTAAGGAAAGGAAGATAAGTGATTTACTTGAGAAGCATTCAAAGTAAAATCATAAATTTCCTCACCAAAGTCAGAACAGTACATTAACAAATTGAGAATTTCAATAAAGAGAGAGAAAATATAAGGAAATCCAAACAGTAATCACAAAACTGAAGAATACAATAGCTGAACAGAAAAACTCAATAGAGGGTTCAGCAGAAGACTAGATCAAGAGGAGCAAAGAATCAATGAGCATGGAGACAGAACAGTGGAATTCATCCAATTAGAGGACCAAAAAGGAAAAAAGAAAAGAAAAAGAGTTAAAATAGTTTAAGGACATATGGGGTACCACAAAACACATCAATATTTGCATTATATAGGTCCTGGAGAAGAATAAAGTGAGAAAGGCTGATTCAAAGAAATAATGGCTGTACCTGAAAGTAACACAATATTATAAATCAACTATACTTCAACTAAACAAACAAAAAAAGAATAGAAATAGAACTAGGTCACTTTTTATAAAAGAAAAGTTAAAAAAAATATGAAAAAGAAAAAAGAAAGAGAAAAGTTCCCTCTCCTGGGGAAGGAAACAGACATCCAGATCTACAAATCCTAGGCAGTTCCAAATGAGATGAATCCAAACAGACCTACATGGAAACACGTTAAATTCTTAGATTTAAAGACAAGATGTAAGGGGGTTCTCTACCCTACTTTTAACAATGAATATATTGTTCAGATCAAAACTCCATAAGGAAACATTGGACTGCAACTACACATTGGACAAGATGTACCTAATACACATTTATAGAACATTCTATCCAACAGCAGCAGAATATACTTTCTTTTCAAATGCACATGAAACATTTTCCAGGACAGATCATACAATAGGTCACAAAACAAATCTTAATGAATTAGAGAAGACTGAAATCCTATTCAGCAACTTTTTCAACCACAAAGATATGAAACTAGAATTCAGTGACATGGAGAAAACTGAAAAATTCACAAATATGTCAAGATTTCTGGTGGTGAAGTGTCTCATTGGCTCAGGCAACTAAGGTCTGTGACATTAGTAACTGTGTGATACTTGACAGCAAGAGCTGTGTGTGTGTGTGTGTGTGTGTGTGTGTGTATGTGTATGTGTGTGTGTGTTTGGGGGTGGGGGTGTTCCTTAGTAGCTGCAAGGACTATTGGTATCTCAGCAACAAAAGACCAGGGTGGTCGCGAGAGCTAAAATCTGTGGTGTATATATGCTCAAATGCAGAGGTGGCTGCAGGTGTCTGAATGACGGCAGGGACTATCTATAGGCACACCCACACTGGCAAGGGCCTAGAGCAGTGGCTAGGGGCAACTCTGGGTGAATGAGCAGCTACAGGACTCACGCGGTTATAAAGACTAGTTTTGTGCACCATAGTGGGGGTCAGTGACAGAAAATCTAAGTGATAGTATGCATGTTTGAATGATAGGGGCTACTTAAAAGCATAGATAGTGATACAGATCTGGGTTAGGAGTCAGGACTGGCTACCAATACAGGAGCAGCAGTGGGACCCTTGGTTGTCATCATGTACTCATATGGCTGCAGGGGCCAGCCATGGGCGGGTACATGACACTGGAGAATGATACTGGGAGTTCAGGCCAGTGGTGTGTGAATTCATGGCTACACAGGAGCTAGCTGCTTAAATGAGTGAAGGTGCAGGCCAGTGACAGGAGTTGGGGTCAGGTCCTTTGGGCAGTGCCCTAAAAGGCTCGGGAAGCTGGTCACTCACTCCGTTCTCTATTTTCCTACAAAAAAACTCTCTCTGGCCAGGAAGTTGTCTGTTGGCTCTGAACAGTGCTGGTCTGGTGGACAGAATGATATTGCACAGGCAAAATGTATTATTTGGGTGTGGTTATTCTCAGGTTATTTTGCTCTGCTATATGCTAAAGCTTCTTAAGTAGACTATGAGGTTTCCCAGAGCTATTTTCACTTTTACATTAAGTTGTCTAATTGTTGTCTTTGTGGGAAGATGGAGGTTGGTATCTCCTACCCTGCCATCTTATTGACAGCATTCCCCTGAACTCTCTGACAGTGCATTATAAATAAGTTCACAGGCACACCATCTGCCTCAAGATCCCTGTGTCCTTCTTTCTTCACTCCAGATCGTCCTACATCTGACCAGAGATTAAAAGAATACATTAGACTGAAAAGAAAATTATGGAAGTAAAAGTGTTCAAAAAAATAAAAAGATTGTACTAAGAAATGAGTTAAAGAACACCATGTTGCAAAAGTTTTCCTGTCTTATGAAATACTATTGACATTTCTATAGTTAGTGGTTTCATTGATGTTAGGCAAGATCAGGTTGTTGAAAGAAAATAATTACTCATAAGGCCTTCTCTTAGATTATGTTGTTGTGTTAGTTGCTCAGTCATGTCTGACTCTTTGAGACCCCATCGACTGTAACCCACCAGGCTCCTCTGTCCATGGGACTCTCCAGGCAAGGATACTGGAGTGTGTTGCCATTTCCTTCTCCATCTCTTAGATTATAAAGGTAATAATGGAAAATAACCGTTATCCTGATAAAAATTTCTCCTTCAGCTTGAAATTTTTTCAGTTGTATTTTAAGATTCAAAAGAGTATTTTTAAAACTTAATAAAGGAAAATATATGTATTACACACACCTTCTTTTTTCTTAAACTTTGTAAATAACAAATAGTTGCCTTGGTGGAAGGTATGTTTATAGTTTCTGACTTTGTTACAAATCTTTCCCTTACTCATCAGTCTAGAAAAATGTATTTATTTACTAAACTCTAAATATATAGACTTGGAGAAGGAAATGGTAACCCACTCCAGCATTCTTGCCTGGAGAATCCCATGGATGCAGAAGCCTGGTAGGCTACAGTCCACAGGGTCCCAAAGAGTTGGACACAAATGAACAACTTCACTTCTAAATATATAGACTAGGGTCATTCTCCCCCTAACCCTACTCACATATTGTATCTCATAGACCAGTATGATAACTGTATTGACAATGAATATTTTAAATGAATTTACTACTTAGTACATGAATAATGCAATTAGACATAAATAGGTTCACTAAAATAATTGCCATAGAATACCATGGTTTCATAATGTAATTTCTTTTTAGTTACCAGCTGAGACACTCAGTAATGTGTGGTTTGTTTCATTTATATAATTTTAAATTTAAGGAACCATAGTTTATACTTCATCCCTAAGTCATTAGTTAAACTATCATTGTGAGATTGGTTTTATGTCTTCAATCAGACTTAAAATATAGTATCGCCGCACTCTGAAAGGGAATGCTGTGAGATAATCCTAACAACTGTTTTATAGGTTAGTGTGAGAAAGAAATTGAGAGAGACTGGGTTGTTGCGGCATGGTGTGACATAATATGACAAACAGTAGATGAAACATGAACCATCCCACTACTAGTTATTGAGCCTTTATTGTATAATCATTTCTGTGCTATGAAGGTGGACAGAGGAATGTAAGACAGTTTCTCCCGTTAAGACTTACTTTACTGTTAAAGACAAGTCTTACCACTTTTACAAAATGTGAAAAAAGAAATTAACAGTATAAAATTATCACACATGAATCTCTTTTTCCCTAGAAAACACCATTTTCTACATTAAAAAATTTTTTTTATTAAAGGATAATTGCAATAGAGAATTTTTTTGTTTTCTGTCAAACCTCAACATGTATCAGCCATCAGTTCAGTTCAGTCACTCAGTCATGTCCGACTCTTTGTGACCCCATGAACTGCAGCATGCCAGGCCTCCCTGTTCATCACTAACTACCAGAGTTGACTCAGACTCATGTCCATCAAGTTGGTGATGCCATCCAGCCATCTCATCCTCTGTCATCCCCTGCTCCTCCTGCCCTGAATTCCTCCCAGCATCAGGGTTTTTTTCCAGTGAGTCAACTCTTTGTATGAGGTGGCCAAAGTACTGGAGTTTCAGCCTCAGCATCAGTCCTTCCAATGAACAGCCAGGACTGATCTCCTTTAGGACGGACTGGTTGCATCTCCTTGCAGTCCAAGGGACTCTCAAGAGTCTTCTCCAACACCACAGTTCAAAGGCATCAATTCTTTGGCGCTCAGCTTTCTTCACAGTCCAACTCTCACATCCATACATGACCACTGGAAAAAAACAGAGCCTTGACTAGACGGAGCTTTGTTGGCAAAGTAATGTCTCTGCTTTTGAATATGCTATCTAGGATGGTCATAACTTTCCTTCCAAGGAGTTAGCGTCTTTTAATTCCATGGCTGCAATCACCATCTGCAGTGATGTTGGAGCCTCAAAAAATAAAGTCTGACACTGTTTCCACGTTTCCCCATCTATTTCCCAAGAAGTGATGGGACCAGATGCCATGATCTTCGTTTTCTGAATGTTGAGCTTTAAGCCAACTTTTTCACTCTCCTCTTTCACTTTCATTAAGAGGTAGGTCCTCTTCACTTTCTGCCATAAGGGTGGTATCATCTGCATATCTGAGGTTATTGATATTTCTCCCGGCAATCTTGATTCCAGCTTATGCTTCTTCCAGCCCAGTGTTTCTCATGGTGTACTCTGCATAGAAGTTAAATAAGCAGGGTGACAATATACAGCCTTGACGTATTCCTTTTCCTATTTGGAACCAGTCTGTTGTTCCATGTCCATTTCTAACTGTTGCTTCCTGACCTGCATACAGGTTTCTCAAGAGGCAGGTCAGGTGGTCTGGTATTTCCATCTCTTTCAGAATTTTCCACAGTTTATTGTGATCCACACAGTCAAAGGCTTTGGCAGAGTCAATAAAGCAGAAATAGATGTTTTTCTGGAACTCTCTTGCTTTTTCGATGATCCAGCAGATGTTGGCAATTGGATCTCTGGTTCTTCTGCCTTTTCTAAAACCAGCTGGAACATCTGGAAGTTCACGGTTCATGTACTGCTGAAGCCTGGCTTGCAGAATTTTGAGCATTACTTTACTAGCATGTGAGATGAGTGCAATTGTGTGGTAGTTTGAGCATTCTTTGGCATTGCCTTTCTTTGGGATTGGAATGAAAACTGACCTTTTCCAGTCCTGTGGCCACTGCTGAGTTTTCCAAATTTGCTGGCATATTGAGTGCAGCACTTTCACAGCATCTTTCAGGATCTGAAAGAGCTCAACTGGAATTCCATCACCTCCACTAGCTTTGTTCATAGTGATGCTTTCTAAGGCCCATTTGACTTCATATTCCAGGATGTCTGGCTCTAGGTGAGTGATCATACCATCGTGATTGTCTGGGTCATGAAGATCTTTTTTGTATAGTTCTTCTGTGCATTCTTGCCACCTCTTCTTAATATCTTCTGCTTCTGTTAGGTCCATACAATCTCTGTCCTTTATTGAGCCCATCTTTGCATGAAATATTACCATGGTATCTCTTATTTTCTTGAATACATCTCTAGTCTTTCCCATTCTGATTTTTCCTCTATTTCTTATCAGATTGATTATATTCTTTATAGCCAAAGATGGAGAAACTCTTTACAATCAGCAAAAAAAAAAAAAAAAGACTGGGAGCTGACTGTGGCTCAGATCATGAACTCCTTATTGCAAATTCAGCCTTAAATTGAAGAAAGCAGGGAAAACCACCAGGACATTCAGGTGTAACCTAAATCAAATCCATTAGGATTATACAGTTGAGGTCACAAATAGATTCAAGGGACTAGATCTCGTAGACAGAGTGCCTGAAGAACTATGGACAGAGGTTCCTACCACTGTACAGAAGGTGGTGACTAAAAGCATTCCCAGGGAAATGTAGTGCAAGAGGCAAAGTGATTATGTAAGGAGGCTTTACAAATTACTGAGAAAAGAAGCAAAAGCAAAGGAAAAAATGATTGTTAATGCTCAACTCAGCAGTTCCAGAGAATAGGAGATATAAGAAAGCCTTGCTAAGTGAACAGTGCAAATAATTAGAGGGAAACAATAGAATGGGAAAGAATAAAGATCTCTTTAAGAAAATTGGAGGTACCAAGGGAATATTTCATGCAAAGATGGGCACAAGAAGGATGGAAAAGGTATGGACCTAAGAAGCAGAAGATATTGAGACGAGGTGACAAGAATACATGGAAGGACTATACAAAAACTATATCTGGATGACCATGATGCTGTGAACACTCACCTAGAGTCAGACATCCTGGAATGTGAAATCAAATGAGCCTTAGCAAAGCATCACTACAAACTAAGCTAGTGGAGGTGATGGAATTCCAGCTGAGCTATTTCAAATCCTAAAAGATGATGCTGTTAAAGTGCTGTACTCAATACACCAGCAAATTCGGAAAACTCAGCAGTGGCCACAGGCCTAGAAAGGTCAGTTTCCATTGCAACTGCAAAGAAGGGCTATGCAAACAATGTTCAAACTACCGTACAATTATACTCATTTCACATGCTAGCAAGGTAATGCTCAAAATCCTTCCAGCTAGGCTTCAACAGTACATGAACTAGGAACTTCCAGATGTTCTAGCTGGATTTAGAAAAGGCAGAGGAACCAGAGATTAAATTGCCAACATCCGTTGGATCATAGAAGAAACAAGGGAATTCCAGAAAAATATCTACTTCTGCTGCAATGACTATGCTAAAGCCTTTGACTGTGTGAATCACAACAAATTGTGGAAGATTCTTAAAGAGATAGGAATACCAGACCACCTTACCTGCCTCCCAAGAAACCTGTATTTCAGTCAAAATACAACAGTTAGAACCACATGTGGAACAGGCTGGTTCCAAATTGTGAAAGGAGTACATCAAGGTTGTATTGTCACCCTGCTTATTTAACTTATACACAGAGTGCATTATGTGAAATGCCAGGATGGATGATGCTGAAGCTGGAGTCAAGATTGCTGGAGAAAATATAAATAACCTCATATACATAGATGATACCACTTTAATGGCAGAAAGTGGAAAGTAACTAAAAACCTCTTGGTGAAAGTGAAATAGGAGAGTGAAAAAATTGGCTCAAAAGTCAACATTCTGAAAACTAAGATCATGGCATCCTGTTCTATCATTTCGTGACCAATCAGTTCAGTTAAGTTCAGTCGCTCAGTCGTGTCTGACTCTTTGCGACCCCATGAATTGCAGCATGCCAGGCCTCCCTGTCCATCACCAACTCCTGGAGTTCACTCAAACTCACGCCCATCGAGTTGGTGATGCCATCCAGCCATCTCATCCTCTGTCATCCCCTTCTCCTCCTGCCCGTAATCCCTCCCAGCATCAGAGTCTTTTCCAATGAGTCAACTTTTCACTTGAGGTAGTCAAAGTAGATGGGGACAAAATGGAGTCAGTGACAGACTTTAGTTTCTTGGGCTCCAGCATCACTGTGGACAGTGACTACAGCCATGAAATTAAACAATTCTTGCTCCTTGGAAGAAAAGCTATGGCAAATCTAGACAGCATATTAAAAAACAGAGAAATCACTTTGCCTACAAAGGTCCATATAGTCAAAGCTGTGGTTTTCCCAGTAGTCATGTACAGATGTGAGAGTTGGACCATAAAGAATGCTGAGCACCACAGAATTGATGCTTTTGAACTGTGGTACTGAAGAAGACTCTTGTGGGTCCCTTTTACTGTAAGGCGATCAAACCAGTCGATCTTAAAGGAAATCAACGCTTAATGTTCATTGGAAGGGCTGAATCTGAAACTCCCTTACTTTGCCCACCTGATGCAAAGAGCCGACTCGTTTGAAAAGACCCTGATTCTGGGAAAGATTGAAGGCAGGAGAAGAAGGGGACAACAGAAGATGAGATGTTTGTATGATATCACTAATTCAATTGACATGGGTTTAAGCAAACTCCAGGAGATAGTGAAGGATAGGGAAGTCTGGTGCAGTGCCATCTATGGGTTTGCAGAGTCTGACGTTACTGTGCAACTAAACAACAACAAAATCGAGAGGTGTATCGGAAAGGATAAAAGCTGATCTCTAAACCCCATCCCAGATGTACCCAGGATAGTTCACAGATATGCTGCAAAAATAACCACAGTGACTTTTCCAACTCTTGCACATGCACCCTAAGTACACAGTGGATACAAACTAACCACAGGGGCTTCTCCAAGTAACCTTGGGCAGCTAGGAGCCCATTAAGGGTTCATGAATATTATATATATATATCTGACTATAACAGATTGAATTATGGGAAGACATAAGCAAACAGCCTGCTGTTATATAACTCGTAATGCTAATCCACCTTGAGCGTATGCCCCTTGCATTCCCTTTCATTGACTGATGGTGGGCTATGCACAGGGCATAACCAAAAGGAGGGGATGGAAAGTATAAAGAGAGGGAAACCAAGAAGGAATGGGATGACGCCTTTGGGGCTGGCCTGATCCCTTGTCTTGGGAGTGTCTGTCTTATAAAACATCTGTCTGCTTGACTGCACTGAGCTATAACTTGTCTGTTGTTTTAAACAGACATTAGTCCCGCACTCCAAATTTGTATTGTGATAAGAAAAGAACAGAGGAAGATAAATAAATCAACCTGACAATACTATACAAAATTAATACACAAAATCTCTATACCTATAATATTACTAAAGTTCAGTATTAAAACTCTCATCATCTCTCATCTGGAATGCTTCACAAACTCCCTGCTGCTGCTGCTGCTGCTAAGTTACTTCAGTCTTGTCCGACTCTGTGCGACCCCATAGATGGCAGCCCACCAGGCTCCCCCGTCCCTGGGATTCTCCAGGCAAGAACACCGGAGTGGGTTGACATTTCCTTCTCCAATGCAGGAAAGTGAAAAGTGAACGTGAAGTCGCTCAGTCATGTCCGACTCTTAGCGACCCCATGGACTGCAGCCTACCAGGCTCCTCCATCCATGGGATTTTCCAGGCAAGAGTACAGGAGTAGGGTGCCATTGCCTTCTCTGCCACAAACTTCCTAGTTGACCTAAACATCTAAAAGTCATTCTCTACATGATAGCCAGAAATACACACTTATTCAAAATGTATTTCTTATGTGATCCCCAAAATATAGGCTTGTCTGTGCCACTTCCTTTCTACTGCTCCTCTTTAGCTTTGGGAACATTGATATAATCCAACACTCAACTAAAAACCTATAATCTGGTAAGTCTGTTTATGGAAAAAATTACTTGAAAATAAAACTTTCTTAGAAAAATCAAGGACTTATATATCCCCCCAAAAAGTATCACTTTAGATCAAACCCACACATCACAGAAACCAGTGAGCAAAACTTGGATGCTACAACTGCTACCTCAGACCTAAAAGGGTTAGCCCTATAAAGGTTGCTTGTGTAACTAGATACCTAATCACCATGGAAGAGACTTCCCGTCATTGCCAACAGAAGACTTGAGAGTTCCTTTCTTTCTTCTAAATTTAATTTTGTTTTATATTGGGATAGAGTTGACTTACAATATTATGTTAGTTTCAGGTGTACACCGAAGTGGTTCAGTTTTATATATACACATATCCCTTCTTTTGCAGATTCTTTCCCATATGGGTGAATACAGAAGATTGAATAGAGTTCCCTGTGTTTAATAGATCCTGGTTGATTTCTAGTTTATGTATAGTAGTGTGTATATGTTAATCTCAACCTCCTAAATTATCTTGAGGGCTCCTTTCTTTAGAGTTTTGTTGAGATGTTTGGGAGGCCTTGCTGAAGATCTTGTTTCCATTGTTCTGCATATACATCTGTGAAGCTCAATAGTATGGGAGAGAAAGGGATGGGAATATTGTTATAAAATCTCTAAGCTTCCAGGAAAGAAATGGTTCAAGATTCTACCTTTCCCTTATCAAGATTTCAGAGATATTAGGCTAGATCTGAAGGGCTAAGGTAGTCTCAAATGAAGTTGACTGATAGCAAAGGTTTTTAAAAAATCAGTGAATTCCAAAAATTACAGAGAGGAAAATCCATCTTAAGGAGAACAATTTTAATCAAAGAAAATATATGGGATATGTGGTTCCTAAATGTTGTGGCTTTTGTTAGTTAGGAATTTGTGGTGGCTGATCATTTCTGGCCTGTGGACCTAGTGCAAAGGTCATGTGTGAGTCTAAAGACCTAAGCTAGCAAACAGTGGTAGACTGGGGAACCCAGCATCATTGCAAGTGGAACACTCATGGCTCTGGATACTACAGGAAAAGAGTTCTTTTCTCTCCAGCACCTTGAGAAAATACTTTTTCGGTCACTAGCATGTCTCTTACAGCTGCCAAGGGCTCAGCAAGAATTTAGGAATATGAGGTTTGGAACTAATACATGTCTTCACTGCAGGGTTGCTACAACTGACAGACAAGTTAAGAGCTCTCTGGATCCCTTGGATATGATGGCAAATTGATGGAATATGGACTAAAGAAAGGAGCAATAAATGTAGCATGTATCCACAGCATTTTAATTTGATGATTAGTGATATTGGTCCTTATTTTGTCTCTTAAATTGATAAATGTGTGTGTGTGTGTGTGTGTGTGTGTGTGTGTTTACAAACACACACTAACCACTTATAAATGCCAGGATATTAAAGAACCAAGAAGGTCACCTCTTCTGGCAAGAAACTACTTGGCTTGGAATACAAACTCCCTGATTCTACCCTTTTCTAGCCTCTGCTCCTGATGGAAGCCCATCTCCTCTGTGTTCTCAGTCTAAATTCTGACCATGCAAGTTTATATGAACCTTACTTTGCCTTCTCCAAGAAGGCTTGACACAGATTTGAGTGCAAGTAGTTCACTGAGAGGCGAAGGTAACTGAATGGGGGGATATGAGAAAGAGAAGATGGTCAACAGAAGGCATTTGATCAAGTCACCTACCATTTTGGTTGACCAGAGCTTAACTTTGTTGGAGTAAACCTGAGAGCCAGTCTAAGATAGATTCTTCAGAATTTCTCTTAAAAATTAAGAGTAAGAGAAGTACTTTCCTGGGGACCTAGTGGCTAAAACTCTGCATTCCTAATAATGCAGGGGGCACTGGTTTGATCACTGGCTGGGGGACTAAAGATCCTGAGTACACATGGCACAACCAAAATATAAAATAAAATAAAAATAAATAATAGTTTTAAAAAAGAGTAAAGGAGCTGGGTATTGACTCCTCAGCTCTCACCAGTCATTGGATATGGGTAGCTTCACGGAGATGTTAAATATTTAACTGTCTGAACTGTTGTCTGTGGTTGAAGAAAGACTTAGGCAAAGAAACAGAAATCTATTGCTAAAATAGAATGCTTGCTTTCTATTCCCAGACCACAAAAGTATCTGATACAATTTTTGTCAATGGTAAGTTATCTTTACTCTTTTAGTGATTGTTATCAACCATTTCCTATTAAACTGTAGCAGAGAAAACACATTTACAGATTATACTGGAAACAACCAAGATGCTGGCATTTTAAATGATTACTTTTAAGTGCACTTGGTCATGTTTTGACTCTATAATCCAGTTGTATTTTATGTTAGTCATGTTGCTCTTAGAGGACCACTGTATATTGATATGTCTTAAATCATTGAAGAAAAGCCACTTTAAGATACCAACTTTTATTTTACATGGGCTTACAAAGAGTCAGACATGACTGAGTGACTGAACTGAACTGATGCTTGGTAGCAATTTGAAGAGAACTATATGTGCTGACTGAGAAATTAAAATTTAATTTTCTTTATTATATTCACTAATAACTAACTTCAGCACAATATTAACAATAATAATAGCAGGTAACATTCCTGAGTTATTGCTATGTGTCAAGCATGATTCTAAATATTTACATGAATTAATTGATTTCTCACAATAGCCTTATTCTATTTTACAGATGAGAAAAGAGAGACACTGCTCAATTAAATAAATTTCCCAAGACCACCTGGGTGGAAATTCTGAGATTTGAGGCCAAACATTCTGACTGCTGAATGTGGACTCTTCCATTAAATTACTTTTCAAAAAAATTTCTTTCCAATCCCTCTAAACTCGGAGATATTCAACAAATTAACAAATCAGGAATGCCGGTGGCCACTAAGCCAACATTTACCAAACCTGAATATGTGATTCTAAGAAATCACCAAGGACTGATTAGACCTATCAGGCATACTTAAAATCAAGACCACAAGTAGTTCTATCAGGGATAACTTTTGATACTTGTCAATTCTCAGGCTTTCCTGAACCTAGATAAATGGATGCAGAGATTTACGAACTGAAAAAAGAAAATCTAAGATGTTCTTAGCAAATTATTTTCTCATCTTTCTTACAATAAATAGCATTGATTAAGTAAGTATCAAAGCAACTAGAAAAGTACAGGTAATAAACACAGAGGATCAGGTTGTACACGTAACAACTGGTATTTGTCTAAGGAGACTGTAAATTATTATTACTCCAACTTTGATTTCTTTGAACGATGTTCTTAGAACAAAGTTAGTTTAAAATTAATGTGTGTGTACATGCTAAGTCACTTCAGTCCTGTTCAACTTTTTGTGACTCTAGGGATTCTTGGTGTCCTTGGGATTCTCCAGGCAAGAATACTGGAGTATGTTGCCATGCCCTCCTCTAGGGGATCTTCCCAACCTAAGGATCGAATCCATGTCTCTTATATCTCCTGTACTGGCAGGTGGGTTCTTTACCACTAGCGCTGCCTCAGAAGCCCAAAGATAACATGAAAACTCACCAAATGGTTATCAGTAATTACCCATCCACCCATATTTATACAGCTTGAGGACATTTATAGTATTAAAATCAATATATACTGGGCATTGCTAATATGTCAGAGACTGTGTTAGCTGCTCGGAGAAGGCAATGGCAACTGACTCCAGTACTCTTGCCTGGCAAATCCCATGAACGGAGGAGCCTGGTAGGCTGCAGTCCATGGGATCGCTAGGAGTCGGACACAACTGAGTGACTTCACTTTCACTTTTCACGTTCATGCATTGAAGAAGGAAATGGCAACCCACTCCAGTGTTCTTGCCTGGAGAATCCCAGGGATGGGGGAGCCTGGAGAGCTACCGTCTCTGAGGTCGCACAGAGTTGGACATGACTGAGGTGACTAAGCAGCAGCAGCAGCAGTGTTAGCTGCTGGAGATTTTCAAGCTTTTCTGATGAAAGGAAATAGATATTGACTATATTATTTAATAGTAAAATGTTACATGATGCTATGAAAAAATATTTAGGGATGCTAATGCATCTGAGGAAATCAGGAGATGCTTCCTTGAGAAAATTTCCTTCTCTGAAAAAGGCATTGTGCTGGACTGTATATCCTATAGGAAAAATCAGAAGCAGATTTGGTACAAACATCAGTTTACACAGAGTTGCTTAGTTGAATTTTACAAATCTTCACCATAATAATAAAATTTAAAAGTTAAAAATATATTTTGTTATTTACCTTACATACATTTCATGAAATTTTCTTTGAAAGAAAAATTCATGTCTTTCAGTAGGCAGAGCTAGCTACCCTCTCTCATCTCTCCGCATATCTCTAACACCACAGAAATCAAATTCTGTTGTTGTAGATACTACTAACAGCTCTGGTGTTGCAAACAGGGTAGGGGTTTTTTTATTTTTAAAAGTGTAATTGTATGTTTATTAAATCATGAACTTTGTAAATTATCTTAAGTAATTAATCATGGAAACAAAGATTAGAGAATTAATTTAGCAGAGTTTGTAATAATGTAAAAGAAACATACATCAAATATACATAATACAATAAGATGGAGACCAAAGTTTTCCTACTTATAGCTTATTTTTAGAGATTGAATTTTCAGAGCATAATGCTGGAAATCTGCACATGCAAAACAATGTGGTTTTAATTTCCACTTTAAGAATTTAATAAAACAGTGCTTCCAGTAAAGGATAAAGACAGTATTTCTTCCTAATACCCAATCATTAAAGAAAGGATATTTTTGTGAAATGGATTCAATTTCATATAAAATCAATTATTTAGTTAATACATTAACATTATCATTTTGACATACATTATTAATAAATTATTTCCTCCTATATGTCCTAATTAATAACCCAACAAAAAATAAACTTTTATTCTACTCTAGATTTGGACATGGAGTAAAATTTCATTTTTGTAATAATATTTTAGAAACATTGTTCTACTTTTTTTACAAAAATACTAACATAGGAGTATAATGACATCATATTTCTATAATATAGTATCAGTAAGGGCAATAGACAAACATAGAGATATGAGAATGAAAAAATAAACTATTCTTTTGAACTTTCCCTGGTGGCTCACACGGTAAAGAGTCTGCCTGCAGCGCTGGGGACCCAGATTTGATCCCTGGTTTGGGAAGATCCCCTGGAGAAAGAAATGGCAAAGCACTCCAGTATTCTTACCTGGAAAACCATGGACAGAGGAACCTGGCAGGCTACAGCCCATATGGTCACAAAGAGTCGAACTCAACCAAGCAACTTCACTTTTCTTTCTTTCGAACTTGCTGTCTCTACTTAGAGATGCTTTGAATGATGCCCAAAATATTTATATGTGACCCTTACTATATGCAAATATATTATTAATGCAGTTTATCTTCTGGCTATAAATGCAATCAGTGTAGACTACAAACTACCAAGTGAGACTTGACTTTATAAAAATAGTGAAAGAAACAGGGCATATTTAAATCCTTTGATTTGAGATTATATGTATGAGAAGTTTCTTATATCAACTTTCTCTGACCTAGATGTTATTATTCAGTTGAATCCAAATATAAATATATGTAAATATTAGCTTGCACAAAGAGAACATATAGTCTAGCTCTAAATATCCATGATTTTTTTTTCTTTACATGTTGCTCAGTGATAGATAGGGCTCTTATAGCTCCTTGATTCTCAAACATCCCAGGATGTCCTCTAGATGTTCTGTCCATCTCAGAACAACACAGAACATTTCAATAATTTTTTAATATTATTTTTAACAGGTGATATTGAGGCAGGAGGTAGATGTCCTGCCTCCCAGGGTAAAGTGGTTGGAGATTCATTCCCTGTGGACCAAGACTCCAAGATGATAATAACAGGACAATTAAGAGAGAAGGCTGGGCCCTGCCCAGACCACATATTTCTTATTTTCAAAGTCAGGAGACCTGCTCAACCACATATGCACAGAAAGGCTCCTTGGAGGTCAAAGGGGAGTGATGTTTAGAGGTGCTCTACCCATAGGCCTCTTTGATAGAATCCATCTTGGCTAAGAGATGCATTCACACACATGGGAGGACCCTGAGATATACCAAATATGGACTATGAACAAGATAAGTCAAAACAACTGGCCAAAGGAATCCCAAAAGAAATGGCCCTTAAAATTAATTCAAACTGCCACAAGGGTATAACTCAGCACCTCTCTCTATCTGAGTCTGCCTGTGTATCTGTCCACATGTTCTGTGCTCTTTTCTCCTCCTAATAAATACTTGTTTCATCCCTCTCCATCACTGTGGGAATTCTTTTCTGCAAAGCCAAAAAGCCTTGTCACTGACCACTGGTTTGGTGGCTAGGATTTGCTGCTCTCACTGCCATGACTGGGCCTCAATCTCTGGCTGAGAACCCAAGCCCCACTTCAAGCCATTGCAGACAGAGGTCATCGAGGATCCATTATGATCTTTACTTTTATAATTAATTCTAGAACACTTCATCTTAGAGCTATTTATTTTGAAGAAGTGCTTATATAAAGCATCTAGAATTCAAGAGCCTTGGGTTAAACGCTAACAATGTGAAGCAGTTCTTGCAGTTAAGGTGTTTATGAATTAGAAGCCAAGACATTAGTAAAACAAAAAGGGCATACAAAGTGATGTGACTAAAAGGTCAAATGAGTAAAGCAGTGACCAAAAAAAAAAAAAAAAAAAAAGACATTATGGACAACAATAGCCCAAGAACATTTCCTGAAGATTCCACTTCTGTTGGGCCTTAAAGAAAGCAGACAATTTAGAGAGGTATGGAAATTTGAAGGCAGCACTTCTCAGTAAAATGAAAGGCAAATGCAAGTCCTGATTCCAAATACTAAGTCTGTTTCCAGGGAAGAAGGATTCTCAATTTTAAAGGAGAAAAGGAAAATAAAATCTGAGAAGAAGATTTTATTTTAAGAGATCTCTGTCCTTGTCAATGAGTTTTTTTATAAAGGAGAAAGTTATTACATTTATACTGAGATGTCTTGATAAGTTTAAAAAAAAACTTTCTTTTGATCAACAATATATGATTAATAAGTAATTAACCTGGAAAAATGCTGATACCATTCTAAAGCCTGATCTGGAATGGTAAAAATAGGGACGCTTTCACTTCTTCATTTCACCCAATAGCTGGCAATTTGTGTTTCCATGTTGCCACTATCACATAAAATCAGTATTGGAATGTATGTTGTTAAAAACACAAAGGCTTTTAATTTAGAATGTATAGATTTAATCCTTGCATCTCTATGGGTCTCAGTTTCCTTGGGTCTATAGGACCTTACTCTCTAAAATTCAACCACAATATTCTCTTGAATTTTAAATTCATGGTTCATTATTGAGGTGTACTGAGAGTGTTGAGGGCTTCAATCTAATAACAAAAATTGGGGCTGTCTAAAGAGCTTAATGTGACTATTTTGTAGAACTCGAAGTGGATTTTAACCAACCACTATGTTTGCCACAACAAACTCCATGTTTCATGGGCAGCGCACTCCCACAGATACTATGCACTTATTAGGGAACCATGGACTGAAACCATTTGCCCTGGACAGGCATGAAAATAACCACTTGCATAAGCTGTCTCACAACAGGAGGTGCTAATAAGGAACACAGAACTGACACACTGCTGCCAAAACCAACCAGAAGAATTTGGAAAGAGCCAAAAAGTGGGAAGAGGTGCCAGCCCATAATATATGTCCTGCCAACCTCCCAGAAATCCTTACTCTGGGATCCATCTTGACTGAGAGATGCATATGTCACCAGGAAGGGCCCTGAGCTGGACCAAATATGGGCATGAGTAAGATGATTGGATAGAGACAACCCAGAAACCAATCCTATCTCCAAAACACCTGAGACTGTCATCCACAAGGAAGAGCAGTTCTTCTTAACTTGCTGCTCTCTGCTTGAGCATCACTTTCCAATAAAGTCCTTTACTTCATTAGTATGTGTGTCTTCTCAGAAAATTTCATTTCCTAGTGTTAGCAGCAGCAGCAGCAGTGTTAGACAAGAGCCCACTTTCAGGCCCTTGAAGGGGTCTTTCTTTGGTAAGAAATTGAGAAGCCTCTTCCACAAGGAGAATCTGTGTGAAGGCCAGGGTTCAGCGAAGCCTGTCACTAGTTGTTGACTGAGATGCAGGAGGAGGCATGCTTCCCCCAGGCCTCGGGAGTCCTTCTTCCTTTGCTGTCTAAACTTTGTGCTATCTTTGTGTTTTTAGTTCCTCAGAGAAAATAGGAACATTATACTACCCATCACTGAATAATATTTCTTTTCACTCTTTGTGAAGAAACTAAAGAGATGATATGGTAAAATAATGGGTTTTCTAAGTTTCAAAGGAGGGTAGATGAAAGGAGTCTTAATTGAAAGTCTGTGTGCCAGACCTTTCCTTAATACCATGAATGTATGGTTTCATTTAATTTTATCAGCAAACCTGCCAGAGTTCATTAAGTAATGATGGTAAAAAGGTAGATTGAAGCAAAGCTGTGAAGAGCCTGGTGGGTTACAGAAAAGCATTCAGACTTTGTATTGCAAACCAGAGCATCTTGGTATCTGGCTTATCTACATAAGAATCACTCATGAAACTTTTTAAACTGCAAATTCTCCACCATGTTCCTCTGTTCCTCTACTCACACAAGATTCTAACTCAGTTGATCTGCAGAGAGATGCTAGAATTCACCATTATAAAATAAGCTCCATTGCTGGTTCTGATGCAGATGGTTCAGAGATCAAACTTTGTGAACTAGAACTATATAAAGTAAAATTCAATAAAGGATGTTTGCATGACTTGATCAGACTTATTAATACACACACACATATATGTATAAACATCCCTGATTGTTCAGACTATAAAGAATTTGCCTCTAATGCAGGAGACCTGGGTTCAATCCTTTGATCAAGAAAATTCCTGGAGAAGGGAATGGCAACCCAGTACAGTATTCTTGCCTGGAGAATTCCATAGACAGAGTAGCCTGGCGGGCTCTTTGAGGTCATAAAGAGTTGGACACGACTAAGCAATTCACACACACACACACACACACACACACTAATATATATATACATATGTCCATAATGTTACCAAACTTCTATATGAAAAATCTTGAAATATGAATGAGACACCATAATTGGTTCATAAAAAACTACATACATAAATAGGGCTTCCCTTGTGGTGCAGCTGGTAAAGAATCTACCTGCGATGCAGGGGACCTGGGTTTGATTCCTGGGTTGGGAAGATCCCCTAGAGAAGGGAAAGGCTACCCAATCCAGTATTCTGGCCTGGAGAATTCCATGGACTGTATAGTCGATGGGGTTGCAAAGAGTCGGACTCGACTGTGTGACTTTCACTTTCATACATAAATAAGAGGAAACATAAGAAGACATTTGGCAAACATAAGGCCAAAGCAATAAAAGCAATTCCAAAAAGCTTATTATATCATTCAGTTAATTTTGAATAGGAAAGACGCATTGAGTAATAGAAATATAGGTGTCTCCATTTAAAAATGCCATTTATTTAGTGGGAAATGGCATTAAAAGAGGCAATAGGTAGTAATGTGCCTATTTATTTTTCACTTCATGTATGATTAAGTTGCTAAAACTGTATAATTTTTAAAGAAGACAACAGAATCAATTGCCCCTCCATTCAACTTATTTAGAAGACTGGGGACAAAAATTGGGTCAGGCTGTAGTGAACGATCTCATTTATTTAGGTAGATCAAGAGGTCCTGAGAGTTTATTATTTCAGATCTGTATTATGGCATTCATGCAATAAATAAAATTGTTCTATTTGCCTGAATTTTATAATGGAAAATATTAATTTCTAGGCAACATACTTTGTGAAATATATAATTTAAATACATATTTATAAGTAACAAAACTCATCCCCCAAAACTCAACCCATCCCCCAACCAAATATTTTTCATAAACTTACAGAGCAGCAAGTGGTGAAAGAAATCTTAGCTGTTTGATCTTAACATCTCAATTTGCAGATAAGGAAACAGGGATGGAAGATTGAAATGGTTTGTTTAACATCATACAGCTGTTTAGAGGCAAAACTAGAACTGGGATTAAGATCCTCAAACTCTCAATACATTGCTTTTTACATAACAAAATGCTAGAAGTAGCATCTAAATCATGTGTGTATATTTGTGTGTGTGTGTGTGTGTGTGTTGAAAATATGGAGGAAGTCTGGCAACCTTGGTAAGGAAACCATATACACAAGAAATATACAGATGATAGTGGGCTATTAAATTTGTCCATTGCATTATCATGGCACATCTATTCTAATGCATTAAAAATTATTTCCCTAACCCATTATTCTCTAAATCCTCTAGAAGTAAATGTTTGACAGCCCTCTCTAGAGCATCAGAATTTCTCATCTACTCTCCTATCTAGTCACCCCAACTCTCATGCTAATTTTTGTCCTATACCAATTTATCCTCAGTTTCTCTGTATCCTTAGATAATCTCCAGTCTCTCAGTTTCTACAAAAAGTATGTTAAAAATCCTACATTGTGGTTGTGGATATATTGATTCCATCTAACAGTCTGATAATTTTTGTTTAGCATATATACTGATTGGTACTAATGAGAGGGTAACAGGCAGGAAGGCCAGGGGTCTCCAAAGGGAGGAGATAGGCAGCATGTGTCAGACATTTTTTTCTCTCTCTCTTAAGTGGCAGGAGGAAACAAACTACAAGTGTTAAAAATTGTTTCCCTTTCTATATACAAATTTAAAAAGAGGTTTCTCTTAAAATTCTGTGTTGCTATGACAACACCTGGCTCCACCAAAACTTAACTCTTCTCAAACCTTGAGCTAACCCATGCGTTTTTCTTATGGAAATGTTTGTTTTAACCTAAGTTAAAGAACTATGTATTTACCTTAGACTTTGTCTTCAAGTCAGTTCTGCCTAAGACTCAGAACCCACTTGACAAACCAGTATGTTTTACTCATGCAAATGTTCTCTTAAGCTATGTTAATGAGACTTGTATTTACTTGGAAATCTGCCTTTCTTCATGATTCATGTCAATTGTTTTATGGCCCTCAACACTCACCTTGTGCCAGTGTTATCTCAAAATGCATGTTGTAGGTGTGGGGCCTGGTGCCATTCTCTGAGTTTTGAGACATTTCCTTTCTCTAATTAACAGACTGCAAGTACCTATATAACATCTGGCTAAAAACTGCCCCCTTCTGATGTCTTATGTCAGAAACTTTCTTTATCTCTTTTATACTTTAATAAAACTTTATTACACAAAAGCTCTGAGCAATCAAGCCTCATCACTGGCCCCGGATTAAATTCATCTCCTCTGGAGGCCAAGAACCTCCACGTCTTTCGTGGTTCAGCAAAAACCTTTCACTAACATATTTGGAATACTGTATCTTTCCAAATAATTATTTCTTTTTTTTTCTTTATAAGATAATCCTCATTATATAAACCTCTACATTTGAGCTGTAAATTCTATGTGATCTTGTGCTGATAATCCTACATAAATTTTCTTTGTTTAATATTTGTCTGATATACCGTTTTTATTTTAAAACTCTCTTTACTTTCAGGTTTTCTGTCTCAATATTTTGTCTAAGTTGAAATTAGCAAATAGTTGCATTTCTTAAGATTAAAAATATCATGTCTGACAAATTTTCTTTCAACTGATTTAACCTGTATACAGTTATTATAACTACAAAAGTATTTGCATTTTTTCTATTGTCTCATTCTGTGTTTTGTAGACATAATTTTGACTGAGTTTTCTTTGTTCTCTTTCCTATCTCTTCTTTCTGTATTAAAATCTGGCTTCTTATTTACACTCATAATACTAGCCATCATCCTTGAGGCCCGTGACCATGTGGTCCTCAAATTCACTTTGAACCAGTCTCACTTTAAGTCACTTTCATTTCCCAGGACATTCTAAGGTCTTCCCTGCCTTTACAAATTTGCCTATGATTTTCCCACTAATGAAAGTTCTCTATTTCCAATTATTTGCTGAGCTGGCTCCTTTTCATCCTTTAAGCCTCGGTTTAATTTTGAGCTTCTTAGTCAAGCTTCCATGTAGAATTCTTGCTCCTTTCCTCCAAATTCTTCTGAGTTCTATGTTTATTACATATATAGAACTTTTTATTAGTATATGCATATAGTTACTTGGTTATCTTTGTCATCATTAATTATATATCAGTTCTTTTTTTAAAAATGTATTTATTTTAATTAAAGGCTAATTGCTTTACGATATTGTAGTGGTTTTGCCACACATTGACATGAATCAGCCATGAGTGTATATGTGTTCCCCCATCCTGAACCCTCCTCTCACCTCCTTCCCCATCCCATCCCTCAGGGTCATCCCAGTGCACCGGCCCTGAGTGCCCTGCCTCATGCATTGAATCTGGACTGGTGACTATTTCACATATGGTAATGTACATGTTTCAGTGCTATTCTCTCAAATCATCAAACCCTCGCCTTCTCCCACAGAGTCCAGAAGTCTGTTCTTTATATCTGTGTCTCTTTTGCTGTCTCACATATAGGGTCATCATTACCATCTTTCTAAATTCCATATACATGTGTTAATATACTGTATTGGTGGTTTTCTTTCTGACTTACTTCACTCTGAATAATAGGCTCCAATTTCATCCACCTTATTAGAACTGATTCAAATGCATTCTTTTAATGGCTGAGTAATACTCCATTGTGTATATGCACCACCGCTTTCTTATCCATGCATCTGCCGATGGACATCTATGTTGCTTCCATGTCCTAGTTTTATCGTAAACAGTGCAGCTGTGAACATTGGGTTACACCTGTCTCTTTCAATTCTGGTTTCCTCGGTGTGTACGCCCAGCAGTGGGATTGCTGTTCTATTTCCAGTTTTTAAGGAATCTCCACATTGTTCTCTATAGTAGCTGTACTACTTTGCATTCCCACCAACAGCGTAAGAGGGTTCCATTTTCTCCATACCCTCTCTAGCGTTTTTTGTTTGTAGACTTTTTAATGGCAGCCATTCTGACTGGTGAGATGGTACCTGATTGTGGTTTTGATTTGCATTTCTCTGATAATAAGTGATGTTGAGCATCTTTTCATGTGTTTGCTATCCATCTGTATGTTTTCTTTGGAGAAATATCTGTTTAGTTCTTTGGCCCACTTTTTGATTGAGACATTTCTTTTTCTGGTATTGAGCTACATGAGCTGCTTGTATATTTTTGAAATTAACTCTTTATTAGTTACTTTGTTTGCTATTATTTTCTCCCATTCTGGAGGCTGTCTTTTCACCTGGCTTATAGTTTCCTTCATTGTGCAAAAGTTTTTAAGTTTAATTAGGTCCCATTTATTTATTTTTGCTTTTATTTCTCAGGGATGTGGGTCATAGAGGATCTTGCTGTGATTTATGTCAGAGAGTGTTCTGCCTATTGTTTTCCTCTAGGAGTTTTATAGTTTCTGGTCTGACATTTAGATTTTCAGTCCATTTGGGTTTATTTTTGTTTACAGTGTTAGAAGTATATATCAGTTCTTTAAAGGGAGCTGTCCACTATATACCCAGTACCTTCTACAGTTCACTGTTTACAGTAAGTGATAAAGGAACATTCATTTAATGAATAAAGGATTTGTAAAACTAGTCATGTCTATATCTCCAAATATCTCAGTACCATTGTATAGTCATATGTTGAATTTTTTTTTTACTTAATTAATTTATTTTAATTGGAGGCTAATTATTTTACAATATTGTGGCAGTTTTTGCCATACAATGGCATGAGTTAGCCACAAGTATACATGTGTCCTCCCATCTTGAATGCCCCTCCCACCTCCTTCCCCAACCCATCCCTCTGGGTTGTCCCAGAGCACCAGCTTTGAGTGCCCTGCTTCATCCATCGAACTTGCACTGGTCATCTATTTTACATATGGTAATGAAATTTTTGACTCCAATGTTCTCTGATCAATTACCACCATTTGCAAAGGAAAATCATATATAAAATCATTATAAGATTATATTGAAATGTCTAGGCAAAAAAAAAAAATAGTACCATTCATTTGGTAACAATTAGAGATAAATCAAGGAAAAATGTGAGGTTTTGAAGATATTACTATTATATTAAGCATTTTAAACATCACCTAAAGGGAATTCATATGTGATTCAAAAAAGCAAAATAGAACAAACACTGGGGTGTCAGGGAAAATGGATTCTAATGCGGCTCTGTCATTACCCATGTGTCCTTAAAATTAATGTTCCAGGCCTTGTTTTGGGGTTTTTGTTTTATTTTTAACTTCATACAGGATGATGTGAGAGTAATTTATCTAATACCAAAGAAAGGATTTATCAATACTTAAGGCACTGTTACTATTAACAATAATATGAAGAATATTGGAGTAAATCTGATCGTTTTTAAATATTTATAACTACTTTTAATATGAATAGATAATTGACACAAGAGAAAATACTGATTGTTTTAAAAGCCTGATTTGAACAGAATGTCAAAGTTGTTTAGGAACTCCTTTCAGTTCAGTTCAGTTGCTCAGTCGTGTCTGACTCTTCACGACCCCATGAATCGCAGCACGCCAGGCTTCCCTGTCCATCACCAACTCCCGGAGTTCACTCAGACTCAGTCCATCGAGTCGGTGATGCAACCCAGCCATCTCATCCTCTCTTTTGCCCCCAATCCCTCCCAGCATCAGAGTCTTTCCAATATTTCAGATCTTTGCATGAGGCGGCCAAAGTACTGGAGTTTCAGCTTTAGCATCATTCCTTCCAAAGAATACCCCGGGTTGATCTCCTTTAGAATGGACTGGTTGGATCTCCTTGCAGGAGTCTTCTCCAACACTGCAGTTCAAAAGCATCAATTCTTCAGCACTCAGCTTTCTTCACAGACCAACTCTCACATCCATACGTGACCACTGGAAAAACCATAGCCTTGACTAGACAGACCTTTGTTGGCAAAGTAATGTCTCTGCTTTTCAATATGCTATCTAGGTTGGTGATAACTTTCCTTCCAAGGAGTAAGTGTCTTTTAATTTCATGGCTGCAATCACCATCTGCAGTGATTTTGGAACTCCTTTACCAATAATTAAATAACATCATAAATACATCTAAAATGCTAACCTTCCTCAAAAAAAATCTCTGTACTAGAAGCCATAAAATCATGTTAAATATATTTTAGCAGCCAATTCCATATGTATACAATTATAGAAATTTTTTATTTCAAGACAGTAGAAGACATTTTCAAGAATAAATGGAGTTACTTATTTTTAAGCAACCAAAGTCTGTGAATAAAATCACAAGCTGCCAGGAATATTTTATTCTATTCTTCTAAACAAAACAATATTTATACCTAAAATGAATCAAATTCAAAATCACTGATGAAAGATATATTAGGTGGACAAGTAAAAACATGAAAAGCTATCTTACTTTAAATTGTTGTACTTAGGATCCTACTAAGCATGTTACCAAATCACAACAGTGAAATTACTTACCTGTGAATCTTAACTTTGTCATTATCACCTTACAGGAAATCTACCAATTCAGAGTTTATATATGAAAATGAAACCAATGTTTGACTTCTAATTTCAGACTGTAGGAGAAATAAACTCATATATTAAGTTGCATTTGAACTGTTTTCCTATTAAATCACAATTTGTACAGCTTTTAAATTAAGACCAATGATTTTGAGACTTTATTAATTACCTCACAAGCTACAGTCAATCACTAGGTTATGCTACAATAACAAATTAACTAGTAAATCTCAGTGGTTTAGCATAATTTTGGTCAATGGGGTTTCTACCTCATATAGTCACTTGTCCCTAGGACTCTTGAATCTTCCCTAGGGACAATGCTGGCTGACATGACAGGTGAAGTGAAAGAGTGGAGCACCGCTCACTGACTATTAAGTGCTGCGGCTCAAAACTGACCTAAATGTTATCTATTCATTGTACATTAGTTAGAGCTAGTCACATTACCTCCATCTAACTGCAAAAGGTCTGTGAGATGTGGGGAAGCACACAAATGGATGGTGAGCAGTAAAAGGGCTTACCAGTCAGACCTGTGTTTGAGCACCAGCTATGCTAATTCTCAGCTATGAAAAACTTATATAATTTCAACAATTATATCACCACTTCAAGCTCCAACATTATCATTCATAACTAGAATATATTTCTTGTTTTTAAAAGTTAAATGAGACAGCATATACCACGTGCTTCTTTTATACTTAATATTGTGTTAACATTTTGGAGAGATGTGATGATGTGATGTATGTTTCCCTAAAATGTTAAAAAGTAGAAAAATAGATACTAAGGAAGCAGAAGAAAGATATGGTTAAGAGAGAAAAAAACTGCTTTTTTGCTTCCAAAGGGTGACTCGTGAGTTCATGAGTCAATATGGGTTTTGAACAGTGTCAGAGTCTAGTAATTTTAATAACAAATTTATGTGTGTATCAGTTAAGTCAGTTCAGTCACTCAGTCATGTCTGACTCTTTGCAACCCCATGAATCGCAGCACGCCAGGCCTCCCTGTTCATCACCAACTCCCGGAGTTTACTCAAACTCATGTCCATCGAGTCAGTGATGCCATCCAGCCATCTCATCCTCTGTCATTCCCTTCTTCTCCTGCCCTCAATCCCTCACAACATCAGAGTCTTTTCCAATGAGTCAGTCAACTCTTCACATAAGGTGGCCAAAGTGTTAAGAGTTTCGGCTTTTTATCAGTCCTTCCAATGAACATCCAGGACTGATCTCCTTTAGAATGGACTGGTTGGATCTCCTTGCAGTCCAAGGGACTCTCAAGAGTCTTTTCCAACACCACAGTTCAAAAGCATCAATTCTTTGGCGCTCAGCTTTCTTCACAGACCAACTCTCACATCCATATGTGACCACTGGAAAAACAATAACCTTGACTAGACGGAGCTTTGTTGGCAAAGTAATGTCTCTGCTTTTCAATATGCTATATAGGTTGGTGATAACTTTCCTTCCAAGGAGTAAGCGTCTTTTAATTTCATGGCTACAATCACCATCTGCAGTGATTTTGGAGCCCAAAAAATAAATCTGCCAGTTTCTACTGTTTCCCCACCTATTTCACATGAAGTGATGGGACCAGATGCCATGATCTTATTTTTCTGAATGTTGAGCTTTAAGCCAACTTTTTCACTTTGCTCTTTCACTTTCATCTAAAGTCTTTTTAGTTCCTCTTCACTTTCTGCCATAAGGGTGGTGTCATCTGCATATCTGAGGTTATTGATGAATCTGTTTTAGAAAGTCATAAACCTACTATCTAGCTTTTACTCTGATCCTAAATAGCCTTAGGAGAAATGCAGTAAGGAAGAACTATAAAGAATTTTAGTCAGAGTTTTTAATCAATATACATCAAATCTGTTTGTCCTATTTTTTTGTTAACTCAGGAATCCACCATCTACCCAGTTGTTAGAGGCAAAACCTAGAAATTTTGACTCTATTTTGTCCATCATTCTTAAAGTAGGATGGAGATATTGACTTGTTTTGTTTATTGTTATGTCCCCAGCACCTTGAACAGTGGATAAAATAAGCAGATATAAAATAAATATTTTAAAATATGTCCATTACTCAATGTTTCTTGAATTTGGCCATTTCTCTTAATTTCTTCTGCCATTAATCTATTTCAAGACACTGCTACCATTCATCTGACCACAATATCTACTTTCTAACCAGTCTCCCTGGACTCATTCTCATCACTTTCCAATCCATTCTTTATATTGCAGTAGGATGACCTTTTCAAAATGCAAGTCTAATATTATTTCATCATTCTTTAAAACTTGTCAGGGTTTCCTTTTCTTCCTAAGATAATATCTAAACCTATTAACATGTCTTCATATGTCTTCTTACTTCTTCAGCAATAGCTCCTGAATCTGTTTTATGTCTTGATCTCTATTCCTAGACATATTGAATTTCTTTTGTTTTCTTAGTGGGCTAACTCTCTCTCACCTCTGGAATTTATGCACAACCTTGCACTTGCTTTGAATACCTTCCTCCCCCCCCCCCCCTTTTTTTTTCACTTTAGGACATCATTTCATGGCTCCATTTGACACCACTGTTTTCTAGAAAGTGTTTCCTAAAACCTAGGATAGGCACCTGTTCTATATTCTCCCTTAGGCCTATATATTTTTTTCTATCAAAGCAATCAGCACACTTGCTACAATTTTTAATTCACTGTATATCTAATAAACTTAATTGTGAACTCCATGGCAGCATCTGCTGTTTCCATTGTACATCTCCTGAACTTTAGTATTTCAGGGAAATCTCTACTCTGAGGAAAATTTTAAACAGTATTTGAATAAATGAATTATTTCCTTTCATCCCTATAATATCACCAAAAATCTCTCTCTCTAATCTACATATAAAGAAACCAGGACTCACAGAAATCAAAAAAATTCAAAGATGTGTCAGTTACTTGCTATGCGATATTCTAGTCAGCTTAGTGTTCTTGATACTTAGTTTTGTCATCAATACACTAGAAGCAAATAACCTTTGCCTTGACATGGATGACAGAATTTGAAATGAAAAAGGTAAATGTCTAGAACAATGGTCCACAGGTAAATCCAATCTACTCCCTGTTTTTATATGAACTATGAGCTAAAAATGGCCTTAAATTTTTAAAGAATTTCATAATATATAAAAAACCATGCAATATTTAAATTTCACTCTCCCCATAAATAAAGTTTCATTGGAACACTACTACATTTACTCACTTACACATTGTACTTTGCTTTAGTCCCAACAGACTTTGATAGTTACAATAGATCTATGTGGGTCACTGCCAGGAGCCAGCACGGGAGATCCCACCCATGACAAGGTCATGCGGAGAGACTTGACGGGGCAAGGCGAGTCAGGTCTCAAGGGGTCCTCTGCCTGAGCATCTACCCCGAAACCAAAATCTGTCTGTTTACTGTCTGCTATACTATACTCTTCTGACATTACAGGGGGCTATCCCTGACCACCTTTCTCTAGAAAAAGTTAACTTAGAGCTCCAACTGGTCTCTTGCATATGAAAGGAGTCTCTCAGTTCAAATCCCTCTGATGGCTCTCTAACTTGCCTGACAGGTTCCCCCAGACTTTTACAACTATGCATGTGGTTGTTTACAGCCCCCCAACCGTGAGAGGCATGAACCTTAAAACATCTTAAAGATATAGAGCCTTTTAGAGCTAAGAATTAGTTTGGTGAAGGGTTTCATTGTTGAGTTAATGTTTGCCGCCAGGCCTCCATATCCTTTATCTTTTAGGCACCTGGGAGGATATTAATCAATGTAATCGGGATGCAGAAATAGGAATATAGTAGTTTTGATGTTAGCAATACTAGACTTTTGAGTTAATGAATTTTCTCTTTGTTATAAATCACTGTACTCCTCTTTCCTTGTTATAAATTGTTGTGTCCTTGCTATGTAAGAATGTAACCTTAATTAGTGCTTTCTGAGAGTGGCACCAGACTTTAGTAAGAACAACACTTTTAAGGCAAATAAGTTTTCTGGTTGATGGACCCTTATCAGAAAAGGGCCATAAAATACTAATAGGCCTCCTGGCCAGAAGATGATGTAAATCACCTAAGACCTATGTATACAGCTAAGTATGCAGAGAGAAAGCCTGGTCTTGATAAGGGTCAGGGCTGCTGACCCTGCATGACTTTGTATTATCCATCGATATCTATGTACAACTAAATGTATAAAAGCTTTTCCTGGAAAATAAAAGATGGACCAATTTCTTGGGCCAGTTCCTGGAAAGACTGGCTCCCCTGTGTCTTCTTTTCTTTCGTACTCTATTTTCTGGCTGATTCCCATCTGGGGCATAGAGGCTAGCCATGTCTACTTATTTGCCTGGGCTTCTTAGACCCACGTGAGAGGGAGCCCAAGGTGGGGCACCCTCCGCTATTCAAGCAGGTGTCTGTGGCCCTACGTAGATGGTTCAAGTCCCTTGTCTTGGGGCTTTATTGGCTTTCTATGTAAACCAAGGAATACAGCCTCTTTCTCTCCTCTATTCTCTTAACTGCAAACTCTTTCCTTATCTCTCTCTAAATCTATATATCCCTCTCGCAGGCCTTCCCCGCTTCGAATTACCCTGGATCCACTGGGGCTGGTCCCCGGCAGGTCACAAAGGCAAAATATTTAGAGAAATGCCTGTAGGCACTCAATTATGTGCCTATAATTTTTAATATTGTTTTTAATAATAAAGAGACAAGTGACTTCCTAGTATAAGTATATACTAGGAAGTATATAAGTATATATATACATATATATGTATATATATAGAAGTATATAAGTATAAACGATTTATACTTCATCTAACAGGAAAATTTATCACTAATAAAAAACTATAATGATAAGTTCCTCTGTCACTATTCCAAGTAAATACATTATATACATAGAGTCAAGTAATCAAACACTGTTTTGCTTTTAATGAGTTAAACCACTTAACAATATAAATACAAAGAACTACATATGATACTTAAAGTACTCTGGAGGTAGAACTCAATTTTTCAGAATTCACCTTACTTTCTACCTTTGTACAATAATATAATAAATATTTATCAAAGATATCCCTCTAAGATCAGGATACTGTACAGCAACACTGAAAGGTTAAATTGAGCATCCAAGATGTGTAAAGAAGTTGGGACTAGTCTCAACCAGTTACTGAAGCCCTCTTCTTTTTCTTAATATAAATTTATTTATTTTAATTGGAGGTTAATGATGATGTGCAGTTTCTCAGACACTAGGGATTCTAGAATAGAAGCTTGAATTAACAGCATCTTCTCATGAAGTATCAGTGTATTCTGGAACTTAGCTCAACAATGAAATTTATGAATATTTAACTATTTGGGATTCTGGGACAAAATCAAACCATTTGGAACACTGATACTTTGGGAAATATGGAGTAATGGATGTTGGGTACACATACCACAAAATATAATTTGAGCAGGCAAATAAAACTCCTGAGAGCCAGAGATTCTACATCTACCCCCTTGTTATACAGTGCATCTCTTCCCACTCACCCATTGTTTCTTCTTCATGCTGGCCTCATGACCTATTTTGCAATCATCTGTTCCCCTGGCCTCAGTCTTTCTGGACATGTGGAGCCCAAAAGTTATTCAAAACAAAGGCTATTTACATGACTGCATTGAAAATGTCCCATTACTTTCCTTGCCTATGTCCTTTCTTTTTTTTTTTTTATTTTTTTTTAATTTTAAAATCTTTAATTCTTACATGCGTTCCCAAACATGACCCCCCCTCCCACCTCCCTCCCCACAACATCTCTCTGGGTCATCCCCATGCACCAGCCCCAAGCATGCTGCACCCTACGTCAGACATGGACTGGATGATTTGGGAGAATGGGAATTCTAACATGCATACTATCATGTAAGAATTGAATTGCCTATGTCCTTTCTTAAAGACATTATCGTAAAACCTTTCCTCAATCAACATTTTTAGATTACTGACTCATTTTGTTTTGAGCTTAATGTTGAACTTCTTCCTAAGAAGCAGAGTTAGATAAGTTGAAGAGATGATTTGGGCCTAGGTCAAGCAGACCCAGATTCAAATCTCAGCTTGTCAGTCAACTGGCTGCATGATCTTGGTCAAGTTACTTAGGCAAGTTTCATACAGCTCAGTCTTAAAGTCTTCACTTATGAAAACTAAATAATAATACTTAACTTACACATTCTTGTGAAAATTCAAATAACATATAGAAAATATCTAGCATAGTCCCTGGCTCACAGAAGACAATCAGTCAGCATTAGTTTCTTTCCTTTCTTCCCTTTATCTTCACTTTTGATTGCTTTAGGATGGGAAAAGCACAAAAATACAACCAGAAAAAACTTCTTTATGAGTAAATAGAATATTGGGTCACCTGTTAAAGGAATTCTTTCCTCCCCTCAAAATCCCTGCAACATATGTAACACCAAAGTATAAAGCCTTGTATCTAAATTAGAAATTTACTACTTAAAGAAATGCTAACTAGATATATAATACAGTATAAAATGTACCCAATGGGAGTTAGGAGAAGACCTGGTCTCGAGTTTGGGCTCTGCTATTTATTTTCTATACCACTTATATTCAATGGGCCTCATTTTCCTCTCCTAAAAAATTAGGATAAAATAAACCATACAGGCCTCATAGGTTGATGTAACATCCTTTCATGGTTCCCATCTCTTTCATCCTTTCCAGCTTTTCTCTCACTACTCCTTCTCTCTAGCTGTACAAGACATAATTCTAAAGATTAGTGAGGTTCATGAGCAAACACCCCTGAATAGTTTTGTTTCTTCCATCTGGAATTTATTTCTACCTCAAGTTCTGATTTGCCTTTCACATATTCCTCAGAAGATGGTCTCAGCACTAACCCTTTGACACAGAGTTCCTCCTCCCTTCTTTGCTCCCATAGTCATTTGTTCATAAAATATTCACATATTTCACCAGAGTTAAATGAAATTTCTGATTACACATGGAGTCCAGATTTCAAAACAAATTCTAGGGCTCAATCAGCTTTTTTTTTTCTTTTCTGGCCACATCATGTGGTTGGTGAGGTCTTAGTTCCCTGATCAGGAATGGAACCTGGCCGTATGAAGTGGAAGCAGAGTCTTAACCAGGGGTCCTCATTCAGCTTTGACACTTGGATATCAAGGAGAATATTAGCACACAGATCGGTCCAAGTAAGATGGGGATATATGAGCATGATTATTAATCTTTAAAGTCATTACAATTCCTACCTTTAAAGAATTGGGGAAACAAAAACACAGATTAGTGCAGAGCAAATGACTGTATGGGGAAGATTTTGTATTGAAAATCTGTGAATAGTTAGGATACATCTGGAATTTAGATGAAGAACAGAGGCGAGAAAAGAAAAGGAATTTAGAAAGTGAAGGGGGGGAAAATGGCACATAGATGCTTGTTTCATATTTTTTATTGTATTGGGAAAAGGCTACCTGTGAAAAAAATATTTTAGCCTATTTTTATGTCATAATATCGGTTTAATGATTCTGGGGGGGCGAGGGTTTGTCAGGAGTACTATTTTAAGCATGACATAGAAAGTATTGTTTCAGAAATTCATAGGATAGGAGTAAATTTTAGAAATTATATCTTCCAGGCCCTTTCAAATGTTTGCATCTAATGTTGCACAGAATGCAGAGCTCCAGAGAACAGCAAGGAGAGATAAGGAAGGCTTCTTAAATGAATAGTGCAAAGAATTAGAGGAAAACAATAGCATGGGAAAGACTAGAGATCTCTTCAAGAAAACTGGAAATATCAAGGGAGTATTTCATGCAAGAATGGGCATGGTAAAGGACAGAAACAGTAAGGACCTACAGAAACAGAAGAGATTAAAAAGAGGTGGTAAGAATACAGAGAAGAACTATTAAAAAAAAAAAAAGGTCTTAATAACCAGATAACAATGATGGTGTGGTCACTCACATCCTGGAGTGTGAAGTCAAGTGGGTCTTAGGAAGCAAAGCTAGGGGAACTGATGGAATTCCAGCTGAGCTACTTAAAATATTCTAAACAATGACGCTAATAAAATACTATAATTGATGTTTCATGTGTCAGCAAACTTGGAAAACTCAGGAGTGGCCACAGGACTGGAAAAGTCAGTTTTCATTTTAATTCCAAAGAAGGACAGTGCCAAAGAATACAGTACAGTTACACTCATTTCATATGCTAGTAAGGTTATGCTCAAAATCCTTCAAGCTAGTCTTCAGTAATATGTTAACCAAGAACTTCCATATGTACAAGCTGGGTTTCAAAGAGGCAGAGGAATCAGAGATCAAATTGCCAACCCTGGTTGGATTATGGAGATAGCAGGGAAGTTCCAGAAAAACATTGAGTTCTGCTTCATTGACTATGTTAAAGCCTTTGTATAGACCACAACAAACTGGAAAGTTCTTAAAAAGTTGGGAATAGCTGCCCATCTTATCTGTCTGCTGAGAAACTTGTGGGAGGGTAAAGAAGCAACAGTTAGAATTGGACATGGAACAATGGACTGCTTCAAAATTGGGAAAAGAGTACATCAAGGATGTATATTGTCACCCTGCTTATTTAACTTATATGCAGAGTACATCATAAGAAATGTCAATCTGGATGAATCACAAGCTGGAATCAAGATTTCCAGGAGAAATATTAATGATCTCGGATATGCAGAGGTCACCCTAATGGAAAAAGAGAGAGAGAGAGAGAGAGAGAGAGAGAGAGAGAGAGAGAGAGAGAACTAAAGAGTCTCTTGTTGAGGGTGAAAGAGAGTGAAAAAGTTGGCTTGAAACTTAACATTCAAAAAACTAAGATCATGGCATCTGGTCCCATCACTTCATGGCAAATAGATGGGGAAACAACGGAAACAGTGACAGGCCTTATTTTCTTGTCTTCCAAAATCACTGAAGACAGTGATTGCAGCCGTGAAAATTAAAACATTCTTGCTCCTTTGAAGAAAAACTGTAATAAACCTAGACGGCATATTAAAAAGCAAAAACATCATTTTGCCAACAAAGGTCTGTATAGTCAAAGCTACAGTTTTTCCAATAGTCATGTATGGCTTGTGAGAGTTAGACCATAAAGCAGACTGAGTACCGAAGAACTGATGCCTTTGAACTGTGGTGCTGAGGAAGACTCTTGAGAGTCCCCTGAATTACAAGGAAATCAAACCAGTCAATTCTAAAGGAAATCAACCCTGAATATTCATTGGAAGGACTGTTGCTGAAGCTAAAGCTCCAATACTTTGGCTACCTGATGTGAAGAGAAACTGAAGTCATAAAATGTTAGTCATAACTTTGGACAACAACAACAAACAAATTTTGCACAAAAGACAGAGGAAACCCTTTCTCACAGCATAGCGCTCTCTTTCAAGTAACAATATCTTATATTTATGGAATACTCAGTTTATTGCGAGGACTGTGCTAAGAATTTTAGAATTTTACATTAAACTTATTAGCAAGTTTAATCGTCACAACAATTCTAAGAGGCAAATATAATTCTATCCCCATTTTGTAGAAGGAAGGAGAGACATGCAAAGAAAGAAAATATCTTGCATATGTCTTACTACTAAGACATGTTGAGTCATTATTCAAGAATTGACAATTTGGTTTGAAATCAGTGCTCTTAAACTCCATACCAGTGGAAGTCCCCAGAGGTCTTATTAAAGCACAAATTTCTGACATTACTTAGAGCTTTAGATTCAGTCTGGGGTTGAGTTCGATAATTTGTGTCTAAGGTATTCCCTGGTAATGCTGATGCTGCTGGTTCTCAGACAATAATTTGGAACCCTTAAGATCACTGCCTGATTTTAAGCCAATATTCCATTTACTCATAAAGAAATTTTTTTCTTCAGTATATTTTAGTACATTTCCCATCCCTCCTATGTGGTGATAATCATTGTATTGCAGAAGCTTCTTCCCAAAAGATGGACAACATCCAACCAGGTTCACTGGCTTCTGGAATCAACTAGTCATTTCTAGAATATGACATTTCCACTAAGAAGAAAGAATCATTTCCACTAAGTTTCATGATTCTGTGAAACATTTTTCATGGAAGAAAGTGGAATCATGATTCCATTCCCTAAAATATTATACATAACCCCACTAATCCAAGAACCTCAGATACTGCTAATTGTAAAAATTAATATTTAAAAACATTTATTTCACTCTGAGACCCAGAGCATAAGTTAAAATTTATAGAAAAATTTAACTTATATTATTAAACATAATCCTCACAACTGTGTGAAATTGGGTATTTTTATTCCATTTTGCTCATGAGAAAAAATGGAAGCCTGAAAGAAATAAACATTTGTAAGGTCACAGATATGACAATAGGCAGAGCTGGACTATAAAGTCAATCAGATTTCAACTCTGTGAAATCCTTGTTTGTTTGAGGACCTCATATTGTCTGACTTCCAAATCTTACATATGGGGGAAAGAGGCCACAAATTATATTGTTGAAGAACATGGGCTTTGGAGACAGTTGTTGAGGGCAAATTCCCACACTGCCCATTTTCTAACTCCCAAGCTCTGTAACTAACCTAGGATAAATATCTTATCTACATCTCAGTTTCCTCATCTGTAACAGCACTTAGCAAGTTTAGCATATAGAATAAAGAATGCATGAGTATACTGAGCACATAGTACATAAAACACATTAAAAAATAAATCCTTTGCTAGGATTTGTGTGGTCTTGGCATGTACTTTATGACCAGAATAACCTTATGACCCACAACAGCACTTAATGAGTTCTTTCTGGGCCCCTTGAGGATCCGAGAAATTAACATACTTAGGTACTAAAATTGGACCGGATGGTATTTTATAAAAGACTGGAATTAGTTTCAGAGACTCTTCGGGAAAAAACATTTAGAAAAGGAAGGTGTTTTCTCTTCACAGAGATACTAGCTATCAAAATGTTTTTTCTTCCTTAATTCAAGAATCCAAACTCTTCTAGTTTTACTTTTTCAGTTATAACAGGATCAGAATCTCATTCAAGCCTGGTCCTGAAGCTCCAAAGAAAACTCAAGAGTCAATTAGTTATTTAGATGAACTTATATAGAGTATTATGAATGGACAGCTTTTAAGAAAATGATATAAACTGTGTTCACCCCATCAAGTAGAGAGATGAAAAAAGAAAAAAAAAGATATATATGAGTTGATTTATTTAGCTCTCAGCAACTTAGGTTAAGTAATAAGGAAAAGAAGGTTCTTAAAGAAAGCATTAATTATAGTACAGATATTGAGGACTGTCCAGTTTCTCCCTAGACTAGTAGAAAATGCCAAAGCTGTCAGACTTATAACACCTTGGAGAATCTCTAGACAGTTTGATGAACTTCCTGAATTATTTTATAATTATGCTGCTTGTTCCCAAGTTTTAATGATTCACTTGCAAAAGAAATTTCTCTTCACATTAAAAAAATCTGTTCATGAGCTGAGAAAATAGGATTCCAAGAATGCTTTAAATTCAGGGGTTATTTACAAGAAAAATTCTGTGAGTGCTAGTGCATTTTGATTGAGTATTATTCTAACCCTAAATTAGAACTCCAATGGAACATCTTTCTAATTTTTCAGAAGACAGTCAATCATGAAACTAAATTTAATTAAGATAATTTATACAGCAGATAAAACATAGTAAGCATATTGCATAGGATATTTCATAGCATTTCAGCACAACACTATCCTCTTCTAGTTATGAGAAACGTCTGATACCCACTTATATGTTGTGCTATTTTCTTTTCTTCAATGTACTCCTTTTTAAATTTAAATTCACAATCTAAAGATCTACTCTTCCTACCCATAACAATATATTCTTCTGGAGATTTTTCTTTTTCATGTGCTGACAATTTAATTTACAATATGTACTTAGCTAGTAAGATATCTTAAGTACTTGAAATAGAAAGAATTGCTGCTGGTTTTTTTTTCTTAGATTCATCCTTTGACCACTGAGAAAAGTTTAGCTCTTAGAAATTTGGGGTTTTAAAATTAGTAACATTGTGATAACTTTTATCAGGATCTTTCATGGAATAGATGAAAAATTCTATTATGTATCTTACAGTGAATTATAACTGAAATCCAAAGGCCACATTTATTTGATATGTTTAATGTAGTACTTTTAGTCAAGTATTTTTTGTTATTCTGTATCTTTGTGGGTAGGGATTATGTTTTTATGTTTTTTTCTGTCTTTCATGAGGCCTAGGAAACTTTCAACATGATAAGTCCTCTGTAAAGGTATTTTTATAGCAATTTGGCAACAAAATAAAATCAGCACACTTAAGCTACTTTGAAAGAAACACGAACATTAACTCTATCTTCCAAATTTTTTACATGAGGACTTCATGTAAAGATGTATGAGTAAGTGAGTATGTGCTCAGTTGTGTCTGACTCTTTGCAACCCTGTGGACTATAGCCTGCTAGACTCTGTCCGTGGGATTTCCCAGGCAAGAATACTAGAGTGAGTTGCCTTTCCTTCTCCAGGGGATCTTCCTGATCCACAGATCAAATCCATGTCTCTGGCATCTCCTTCCTGCATTGGCAGAAGGATTCTTTACCACTAGCACCACCTGGGAAGCCCCAGGTGATATATGGGATTGTCACAGATTGTCATTTGTGAATAACAGCACCTTTTGTGCTTTGTGACCTACAGATAAAGAACATCAAAACTTTGACACCAGACCTCTATAAAGTACTGCTAGAACAGAATTACAAGATTAGCTTTCTATTTCTTTTTTTTTTTAAGTGCCATTTTATAAGACCATTTATTATCTTGTTAAATGTTAGACCTAGCATATTTGACATATTCATAATTTATTTTCTCAAGGAAAAGAACCTCAGAGGAAACTGTAAATAAATATTGGAGATTTGGAGGGTCTAATAAATTTAGCTGAATACATTAGCTCTGATGACAGTTAAAGTCCATTATTCAGGAAATTGAAAATTGGATAAATTAGTGTGGTGTTCACTTAGTTTTTAAAAACAGAAGCATATAATAAAATTGAAGAACATGCAATTTGCAAACAAAAATAGAATTTTAATATATAGCTAATATTATCTAAATGTAGATGTTAATTCAATTATAATAATCCTATCACATTAAGTACATTTTTTGGAAATTTGAAATGCAAATGGAAAAACTATTTACCAGAAAAATTGCCCTTCAAAGACAATTTTTGTTTCTTTTTTGAAAAATACAGTCGTGATATTAACATTATAATTGTTCTTAATAGGGTTCCATTGGTGTTGGCTTCTTCTGCTGTTTCTTTCTGCTTGATACACCTAATCCAGTAGAATCATAGTGAATTAGCCAATTGCAGTTTTTCCTAAGTCTACAAGCACAATTTTTCAATGGAATACATAGTATTTCTGGTAAATAAATATGTGAAATCATCTGCTGATTAGAGGTACACAAGGGATAGTAGAGACATGTCTGTAATGAGAGACTGAATATACAAATAATGGCTGGGCTATATATAAAAAAGAACACTAATCCACAATCTGCAACAACTAGACAGGATGTCAACCCACAAGTTCTATAACACACAACTTCAGAACAGCCAAATTTTACCAGAACTGATAGATTCTCTAATATTTGCCATTTCCAACACAAAACCTATCAGGAAAAGTCAAATATTCTTCACTCACTTGTTTAGGATGCCCTGCTTCTAGCCAGCCTTTCTGTAATTTCCCATGCTTACAGCTTCCAAGTAGAGCATCTGTAAAGTCTTCCCTTTTCCCCACTACAGACCTTTGCTACTCTTTTGTCTGCCTTAGAGCATCTGCCAAAGACAAGTGATGAAGTTTCATTCCCTTGCTCTAGTCGGCTCTGAATAAATAGTCTTTACTCACTCTCATTTGAGTGGTCTTCCCTTATTTCCACAGTAGTAGTCTTCCATGACCCACACTGCTTAGTTTGGAGCACCCTAAAGTCCTCAGGATGGCTCCTCTTCCATGTTCCTCTTTGCCTTTCCACTCTAGCAAGCAAAACAGTATTGCATGTTCAAAGATACAGCCAACACCACAGATTAAGACTCAACAACTACTCTACTGCTCTTACATATTTTTCAAGATGAATAAAGTATTTTATATTAAAAAAAAGAACACATCAACCAACATTGTTCCATCACTATGTTGTATACTACTCTTTGTGATCCCATGGACTGCAGCATGCCAGGCTTTCCAGTCCTTCACTGTCTCCCAGAATTCGCTCAAACGCATGTCCATTGAGTCATCCTCTGTCATTAATTAAGTACAAATAAGAATGAGTTAGGAAGAATGATGAAACACAAACTGGAACTTACTTAATAATGTCTTCATCAAGAAAGTCAGGAGAATTGATGAGATTTTTTTTAAGGTTCCTCTAAAACCCTATGATTCCTTACATTTTCTTAATACTTCCATATAGCCTCCCGTAAGCAACTTTAGGTAGTAAAGTTTATGACTTTTAAAATGTCATATATATTGCAAAGCTTATAAAGAGCAGCTAGATCTTGAATACTTACCTGATTCTTCCCTGAGTTTTAGAACAGCTAGCTACCTTTGTTAGAACAACTTTGGTGATTCATTTTCTAAAGGAAAAACAGTCTTTAAACTTTCTAGCTTTTTCCTCTGAACACGTAAGATTTTATGATCTTAAATCTCATTCATGGAAGTTTCCTGAGCTTTTTCTGAGCTCATCTTCTAATTGCCAGATAGAAATATTGATCTTTCTTAAATTTATTTCAATCAACTACCTCAGTTGATGCCAAGGGAAAGCTTATCAGTTAGCATTAAAAAAAAAAGAAAAAAAAAGCACTCTTATTTTTAGACACAACTAACATGGCCACCTCATGAAAAGAGTTGGCTCATTGGAAAAGACCCTGATGCTGGGAAGGATTTGGGGCAGGAGGAGAAGGGGACGACAGAGGATGAGATGGCTGGATGGCATCACTGACTCAATGGATGTGAGTCTGAGTAAACTCTGAGAGTTGGTGATGGACAGGGAGGCCTGGCGTGCTGTGATTCATGGGGTCACAAAGAGTCAGACATGACTGAGCAACTGAAATGAACTGAACTGAACTGAACATGTTTGAATAGCTTCCCTGGTGGCTCAGAGGTTAAAGTGTATACCTGCAATGCGGGAGACCTGGGTTTGATCCCTGGGTTGGGAAGATCCCCTGGAGAAAGAAATGGCAACCCACTCCAGTATTCTTGCCTGGAGAATCCCATGGACAGAGGAGCCTGGTGGGCTACAGTCCACGGAGTCACAAAGAGTTGGACACGACTCAGTGAATTCACTTTCACTTTCAACATGTTTGAATAAACATAATCCAATCTATAATATTTTTAATGAAACAAAGCCTTCACAGACACTATCATTTATGCTTTCAAAATAATACTATAGTACACTATATTGATTGCAAATATAATCAATCTGTTTCTGGAAAACTTTTGATAGATTTTATCTTTAGAAACACAATCCCCAAATGCAACTTAGAAATCATAAAAGCTTACTATCTATGATATTCTAACTGGACTATCAGTTCAGTTCAGTCGCTCACTCGTGTCCAACTCTTTGCGATCCCATGAATCACAGCACGCCAGGCCTCCCTGTCCATCACCAACTCCAGGAGTTCACTCAGACTCATGTCCATCGAGTCAGTAATGCCATCCAGCCATCTCATCCTCTGTCGTCCCCTTCTCCTCCTGCCCCCAATCCCTCCCAGCATCAGAGTCTTTTCCAATGAGTCAACTCTTCGCATGAGGTGGCCAAAGTACTGGAGTTTCAGCTTTAGCATCATTCCTTCCAAAGAAATTCCAGGGCTGATCTCCTTCAGAATATACTGAAGGATCTCCTTGCAGTCCAAGGGACTCTCAAGAGTCTTCTCCAACACCACAGTTCAAAAGCATCAATTCTTCGGTCCTCAGCCTTCTTCACAGTCCAACTCTCACATCCATACATGACTACTAGGAAAACCATAGCCTTGACTAGACGGACTATAGAAAGTGCTATTCTGCTACATCTTTGAATCTCCTGTCCTCTGATATTACAAGTACAACATTGTTTAAGATGTCTTAAAACTAAGTATCAAAGGATTTGGCATTTATCAATTATTAAAAGGATCTATTACAATAATGACTATGCTGGGAAAAATCCTATGATAGGCACCATAGGATATAAAAATATCTTTCTAATTGTCACTTGGTGGTACTCAATGAACATATGGATATGTACATGTGTATGTGTGTGTCTGTGTGTTTATCACAACCCTGTACTTAATTTATCTAATTCCAGAAAGGGCAAAGAGTATGTATTTAATAAACACTTGTTGAATAAAAATGATTTGTGATAGATCAAAGTTTAAGAGCATTAATCTCCTGGCAAATAATTATATTATGTGGATTTATACCCTCTCAAGTAGACATGGTGGGATAAGGGCCATAAGGGGCAAGAGCAACTTATAGGCTGTCAATGAGAAATTACAGCTATACTCTTGAATAAAGAACTAATATCCTGCATTACTCCTGGAGAAAGATAAAAGTTAATGAATGTATCTCAGGTATATTAGCACACCTAAGAACTCCATTATTCTTGCCTGGGAAATCCCATGGACAGAGAACCCTGGCAGGCTCCAGTTCATGGGGTGGGAAAGAGTCAGACACGACTGGGCAACTACACGACTAGCACACCTGAGGCATAGAACTACTCAAGAAAGCTACTTTTACTCCCTTTTTGCCTGTTTTCTATAAGGTTATAGAAAAAAAAAAAAAAAACCTCAAGGACTCTATTCAGAACAATTGTATGTCTATACACATACATACACATTTATGCATGCATGAAAATATATGGATATATATATGAACACACATATTTCTTTATGTGAATGAAGAATATGTGGGCCCTCTAGTTGTCTCTAAGTCATGTCCGACTCCTGATCCTATGGACTGTAGCCCACCAGGTTTCTCTGTCCACGGGATTATCAGGCAAGAATACTGGAGTGTGTAGCCATTTCCTTCTCCAGAGGATCTTCCTGACCCAGGGATTGAACCCAGGTCACCTGCATTGCAGGAAGATTCTTTGCTGACTGAGCCACCAGGGAAGTCTTAATTTCCTGAGTTTGTAACTAGTGGGTTCAAATCAGACCCTTCTAGCAAGAATTTGCACAGCTAGAGCTTGGGCATTTTGCCACAATATTTCTTTCTTGAAATGATCCTGCTCTTTCAGTTCAGTTCAGTTCAGTTCAGTTCAGTCACTCAGTCATGTCCGACTCTTTGCAACCCCATGAATAGCAGTACACCAGGCCTCCCTGTCCATCACCAACTATCAGAGTTTACTCAGACGCATGTCCATCGAGTCCGTGATGCCATCCAGCCATCTCATCCTCTGTTGTCCCCTTCTCCTCCTGCCCCCAATCCCTCCCAGCATCAGAGTCTTTTCCAAGGAGTCAACTCTTCGCATGAGGTGTCTGAAGTACTGGAGCTTCAGCTTTAGCATCATTTCTTCCAAAGAAATCCCAGGGTTGATTTCCTTCAGAATGGACTGGTTGGATCTCCTTGCAGTCCAAGGGACTCTCAAGAGTCTTCTCCAAAGTCACAGTTCAAACACATCAATTCTTTGGTGCTCAGCCTTCTTCACAGTCCAACTCTCACATCCATACATGACCACAGGAAATACCATAGCCTTGACTAGATGGGCCTTAGTCGGCAAAGTAATGTCTCTGCTTTTGAATATACTATCTAGGTTGGTCCCATACAGTTTAATAATAAAAACAAAATTTGAAAATGTTAAAAAAGTTTATATTTGGGGGGAGATTTTACAGAACATTTTTCTACAGAATTGTTTTGGTTTCCAGAAACTAGAAACTTTAGAGTCTAACAATTCAAAGTTTGAGCTTCATGTATTGTTGTATATTTCTGAATTGCTTATTGTGTGTGTTTAGTACTCTTTTTAACATTTTTTGCAGTATTATATGTACATATCAGTTCATTTCAGTTCAGTTGCTCAGCCGTGTCTGACTCTTTGCTATATCAAGTAATATTTGGATTAATGAAAATCTAGTGCTTTATGGTCTTTGAGGCCAAATATTATTTGACTAAATGCTCTATTCTCATGGAGATTATGGAACTAAAGGATCACATATTCATGTGGATAAATGTCTGTCTCTTAAGTAACTGCCGTGAAACTCATGGAAGTAACTCATGGAAGATGCCACCAAATATTTCCAAAATCCACATATTTTAATTTTTAACGTATTTATCTAAATATATGATATCAGAAAAGCTGTCTTGATTTTACTCTTAAAGGATATACAACTCATATTCCTCTTTTCAGGCACCTAGTCATCAGAATCATTAGAATCATCACAATCAATTTTCTTACATTCTACTTTCATAGATTCTTTCTTGATGTGTATGTATAAATATAAAATTCTGCCTCCCTGCCCCCCATTGGTGAGATTTTCTGTCCTTTTACAATTTCAGTTGAGAATTTATCTGGGAGACAATTATAATTTACAAGATTTTGAGATTAAAATGGTGGACAGGTTAGTTTTGGAGTCAAATTTTACTTTTGATTTTAGAGTTAGCCCACAACTCAAAGTCAGTTTCTACATCTGAAAAACAAAAAGAACAATACATCTTCATGTGCAATTTTTTGCACAACACCAGCACACTGTAACCAGTTGTTCAGCAGAAAGTGGCGAGTAAGTCCTATCCGTAAAACACACATTTTGTGAAAATAGGATCCTCTATCTCCTCCTCCAAGGTATGGGAGGAATCACATCTGTGAGCATTCTGCTGCTCATATGGTCCAGCTGCGCAGGCTCAAGAGGGCATAAACTACAGAGACCTAGTTTGAGCCTCCTCATAATATCTAAATTCTGTAGCATTCGTGGTGCTAGTGCAGTCTTAAGATTGATTGATAGATTCCAAATGCTCCTGGGCAGGATGCTGCTGCTGCTGCTGCCAAGTCGCTTCAGTCATGTCCGACTCTGTGCGACCACATAGACGGCAGGTCACCAGGCTCCTTGTCACTGGGATTCTCCAGGCAAGAACACTGGCTAGGGTTGCCGTTTCCTTCTCCAATGCATGAAAGTGAAAAGTGAAAGGGAAGTAGCTCAGTTGTTTCCGACTCTTCGCGACCCCATGGTCTGCAACCTACCAGGCTCCTCCGTCCATGGGATTCTCCAGGCAAGAGTACTGGAGTGGGGTGCCATTGCCTTAGAATCCATCAATGAGAACAGTAGGCCACCTCCTTAAAAGAATATCTCATGTTCATCATCTAGCCCTGGCCAACATACTTTTCCAATTTGACCTCCCCTCCCTTATTTTTCCCCTTTATATCCATTACAGTCTAGTGAAACTACCCATTTGTATGGCCTACAAACTTATCCTGTGTATCCACATCTCTCAGTTCAGTTCAGTTCAGTCGCTCAGTCGTGTCTGATTCTTTGCAACCCCATGAATTGCAGTACACCAGGCCTCCCTGTCCATCACTAACTACCAGAGTTCACTCAGACTCATGTCCATTGAGTCAGTCCATCCAGCCATCTCATCCTCTGTCATCCCCTTCTCCTCCTGCCCCCAATCCCTCCCAGCATCAGAGTCTTTTCCAATGAGTCAACTCTTCGCATGAGGTGGCCAAAGTACTGGAGTTTCAGCTTTAGCATCATTCCTTCCAAAGAAATCCCAGGGCTGATCTCCTTCAGAATGGACTGGTTGGATCTCCTTGCAGTCCAAGGGACTCTCAAGAGTCTTCTACAACACCACAGTTCAAAAGCATCAATTCTTTGGTGCTCAGCTTTCTTCACAGTCCAACTCTCACATCCATACATGACCACTGGAAAACCGTAGCCTTGACTAGACGGACCTTTGTTGGCAAAGTAATGCCTCTGCTTTTCAATATGCTAGGCTTTGCTAAGTCTCTTTCCTTTATCTGGAGTGCCAATTACCTTAATTATTCCCTAAATCTTTTCTCTCAAGACCTATCACTTCCAAATGATCCCCCAACCTGGGGTGAGAGGAAGACTTCTGCCCTGAATTCTCATTCATTTATACTTGCTTTGTAACACTGATTCATTTCTCACTCTATTACAGTTTTGTATGTATGTCTCAGCTCCCTGCCAGGATACACACCTCTGCAAAGCTTCTAGCAATGCACTCTGTATATGTTAGATGCTCAGTAAGACCTATTAGATAAATGTTAATATATGTCCCTGAGAACACTGGATCAGAGTAGTTTTGTGAGAATTTGGGCATTAATCTGAATATTTCTCACTCTTTCTATAAAAACTAATTGCTAAACTAGAAAATGTTCCAACGTTCTCTTCAGAGGCAGATCTACAAAGATCAAGATCAGGTAATAACACAAGTAATGCCATTTATTTTCTATTTTTGCAAACCTAGTGTGATGGTCAGTTATTAGCCTCACCCCTTTTAAATTTTTTTTTAAGTAGACCATTATATTACCATTTTAATTTCCACAGGGACCACTGGACTATTATGACCAATAAAATGTATTAGCCTCTATGGAGTACTAAATATTATCATGTTTGATGATTATAAGTTTGAGACATATATCATTGTTTATTACTCAAAGGATATTCTAAATTTATCTCCCATACATTTAAATTTGTTTGGGGAACTATTGTACTATTCTAAGGAATCATTTTTGAAAATTATTTTATCCATTTTTTCTCAGAGCTATTGCTGAAAAGATGGTGTCTGCTCATTAGAGTAGCTTTGATATTGAAAGAAAAAAAAAAAAAAGCACTAATTGTACCTGCACAGATTAAAGAGGTACCTGCATCTTTTTGCATTGTACATATAAAATAACCTTTTATTATTTCTGGGGAAATGTAGAGAATACTTTTTGTTTTCAGCTCTTATTTTGGTATTAAGTACAGAAAACCTTCAAGCAGGCAATAGAAAGGAAGCAGTGTCTGTGCTTGCCAAGGGTATGGTACTTTGTTAACTTGATTTCAAAACTTACAGCTTATCCGTATCCTATTTTTTAAAACACAAAACTGTAAGGGCTGCTTTGTTTTGGGGTTCAGCGTCATTGTTTTCTGTTTATTTTCCTTTAGTAATCCAATCTAATGCTATGTAAGTAAGACAATGATTTGGATACATTTTTTGAAAAGGTGTATTTTGAATTTTTTTCCCCAGGATTGCCTCTATTTACCACTCCTTTAAAATGTGCCTACTGTTCAATATCAAGAATTTATCCAACCCTCTATATTGAATCCTACAAGGCAATATCAATCATTTTAAAATTATTTTTTCCTTTTCTTCTCAAAATACAAATGTCTGTTGAAGTCACCAGCGAAGATAAAGTATAATGTGGTGACAAATTAGATAAATTAAGATTAAAAACATTTCTTGAAAAGGAAAATACTGAAAAGATTTTTGTGAAAAAAATTTTTTTCACTTTGCTAAGGATGTTTATTATTTTCTTTCAGATTTTTCTGTGTGCTTGATTGTTTTCCCTCATTGCTACTTTTCTGTGATTTCTTAAACTTACTTGAAGTGAGAGTTGCTCAGTCCTGTCCGACTCTTTGCGACCCCATAGACTGTAGTCCATGGAATTCTCCAGGCCAGAATAGTGGAGTGGGTAGCCTTTCCCTTCTCCAGGGGATCTTCCCAACCCAGGGATCAAACCCAGGTTTCCTGCATTGCAGGCAGATTCTTTACCATCTAAGATGCAAGGGAAGCCTAAGAATACTAGTGTGAGTAGACTATCCCTTCTCCAGTGGATCTTCCCAACCCAGGAATCATATCAGCACTATTATTTTTATTTCCTGTAGCTATCAACCTATACAATTAGGAAAGGGATATAAATTAGTAACATAAAAACTGATAAGAAGAAAATAGAGGATAAGGTTTTAAACTACAAAACCTAGTATCAATTAAAAAATACTATAACAGATAAAAATCTCAGTAACACCTTTAGTTATGAAATTAATACATTCATATGATATGAAGTTCTCTCTCTATATAAATATATATATGTATAAAATAGCAACTCTACATATGTACATACACATAAAACACAACCAATTACAATATACAATGAAAGCAATGACTACCTATTAAAGGAAAGAAAGAGTGCCTAGGTATAAATTTAATAAGAAATGTGCAGTATCTATGAGAAGAAAACTTATCATGGTACTGAAGGACACAAAAGAAGATATGTACACATCAAAGATTTGACAGGTTCTTGTGAAAAAAAAAATAAAAAGATTAGCATCATAAAGGCATCCTTTCAATCTAAGGTAACATGTTTCAGGTGCCACCAATATAACTAACAAGTTTGGTTCTGCTTTTGCTTTTATATAACCATGTATGATTTTCAAATTTGTTTAAAAAAAAAAGCAAACTAGCCAGAAAAACACTGAAAATGAAGGCAATATAGAGACTGTTTTTACTAGATATTAAAACCTATTATCAACACTCCATATTCTAAAATTTTAATTAGATGAAAACTAAAAATTCACAAAGTGTTATATTTTTAGACACCCACACAATCTTTTTAAAAGATAAAGGTAGTGCCTTAATTCAATGTAATGTCTTAAACTCTATATACCAAAGTCAACAAGGCTTCTTTTTTTTTTTTTTCTTTTCCCTACTTCCTAGTATTCTTTTCTCTAGAGAAATGAAAGTGTCTAAATCTGGTAGCATTTTAGAATAACCTGGAAATCTAGAAAGACATACATTTTCTCCAAGGCATTGGAATAGGTCTGAAATGTGACCAAAGAAGCTGAATTGAAAGTCTCCCCATGGAAGTTACATTCTTCATTGAGGTGGAGAAAGGGGTACAGATATGAAACTGTACATCTGTAAGTTACAGCTAAGTAATTCAGAAAAATAATGCTTATGTTTTGAGTTCCCTATCTCTGACCCCGTTCATACTGTGGGTTAAAGTATTTGAAGTTATACAGCTGTACAATCTTACTCATCTCAGGATCTCATATTTTCTATTTTACATTTTTAGCAAGTTGAAATACTCAGCCTTCAATTTGTTGTTTGCCTTATAGTTATTAGATCATTTTCCCTCAAGATTTGTCATTTTTATCTGCAACCACCAGTAGAAGGAAAAGCAACATTAAAATCACCATGCCAAAAAAGGAAACACAGAAGCACATTAAAGGCAATAATGGGATTCACTCATTGAAAGTTGTTTATAAGGTAGAGATTTTACAAATAAACCATATGATTTGAGTCCATAACATGCAGTTTTACCCCCTTTATGTTGCTCATCTATTTATTCTGAGTTGTAGTTGGAAGAAGGGAGCCATACCGTAGTGTATAAGTAAGTTTTAGAGTCAATTTGGCTTGAGCATGAATCCTGTCACACAATTTATGTACAAAATGTGGGCAAGCACCTAACTCCTCTGACCCTCAATTTCCTCATTTATTAAATGTAGGTAATAATATTTATTATAGAAATGTCTAAAGATTAAATAAAATAATGTATGTAAAGTAGGTAATTCATAGCAGTAACTCAATAAATGTAATTATTAATATTACAAGTGATTCAAGCACAAATATAAAGGCATATTTCAAAGGTAACTCATGGATCAATAATGAGTTTTTCAAATATGAAAACTAGGATCTTGAAAAATTACTAACAAAGAAGAATCGACATTGGAAATATTTAAGATCTTATAGAGAAAATAGAGTTTGAGAACTATGATAATCAGAAAATCCATAAAAACCCTTATTACCATTTTTTCACTAGAATACAACAAGACAGCTTGTTAGGCAGAACACTATGAATAATGCTTTTAGACACCCTGAATTATTAATGTAATTAATTGTCATTTATCATCATTCAGTTGCTAGGCTCTTTTCTCAATCTCTTCCTTCTGTAATTCCAAAGAGATTTTTAAACATTCATTTTCTTAATTTCAGCGGATGTTGTGCATATTGAGACTCCCAGCTACTCCCATATTTGGCTATCCAAATTTTCACTGTCATTCTGATTTCATGGCTCAGGGTCCTTGAATCCTGTCTCCTAGGTCTTATCACAATCCAGGAAGCAATGTAATTTGAACCGTAGAGAGGAAACAAAACACAGAAACAGTAAAGTAACAATTTGGGGTGATTTTTAATAAACATCTTGATAAAACCAATAGATTTTCCTCAAGTTTGCTACATGATAAGTTTATAGCCATGATGCATACCTTATTATCCTTTTACAACTTATTCTCTCAATTCTTAATAGATAATGAATTACAGCTCAAAATCCCTGTATATTGACCCTCTTCTTCATTAATTTCTGTAGAGACTCAATACTGTATTTTACCACTCATATTCACAGCCAGAATTTTAAGTTGGCTCAATATGAGTGACTGTAGAAATTCTGGAGTAAAAATTCCCCCAGATCTCATGAAAGACTAACAGAATCAAGCCTTCTATGTATATTTATCTATATTCTCTATGTATTTTGCATACATACTAAAATTCCTCCCAATCATAATTGTCAGTATAGGAAGTATTACTAAAGCCCCAAGCCATTCTGAAGGGCATATAATGTATTTGCTTAACAATGTAATTATATTCAGTTAGTAATAACTCCAAAGATAGAAGTACAATTTAAAAAATAAAAAGGAGGTCAAGGTGATAGAAGAGAGTATAAACACTCTTGGAATATAGCTAATAATGTCTATTGGATAAAAAGTCATCTCAAAGTTGCAGGTCCTTTTAGCCTGAAGCATATGGAGATTTTGACAAAGGCCACAGTAAAGAACATGAACATCACAACAACAATTCTCTAAATATCAGGAATCATCACAACTTTCCTCATCAAGATAAAAAGAAAGTTTAAGTCCATTTACCCTGTAAATTGCATTAAGTAGCAGCAGGATTCATTAGGAATGTTTGCAATTGGTGGGAAGAAGGATTTTATATTTAGCAGATAACCATGTGATAAGTATGGTTTGGCCAAGCATATAGCTGAAATCTTATGTAAGGAGTCTGGTTTAAAACTTTTGTATTATTTTTCAGGCCCAACCCTTGGCAATTACAAAGGCTTTCCCTGGTAGGCTTCATGGCAGAAGGCTGATCTCCCCACTGGAGACATAATGTACAGCCAGTGTGCTGCTCTCCTGAAGGAAGTTGTACTCTAGGCCGCAGGCACCCTTACCGTTCATTCTCTTTGTATATTTGTATGCTCAACCCAGGTGTCTTTACTCCTAGGTCTCTGTATCTGAGGCTCTGAACACAGGTCTTCAAGAGCCTCGGCTGAGATCTACTGGTTGGGTGGGGTAGAGTATGGAATAGCAGGAAAGAAAAGAGAGAACTTGAAGACACTATTCCTCTCTCTAAGTGAGAAGCATTTCTCACTCTAAGCTCTTCCTTCTTTCCCTCTTCTGGACCATAAGGCCCATAAGAATTCCCAAGCAGTTTCTTCTGGGCTCCCTCAACAGAGAGACCCTCCTACACCTGTGTTAAACCACTTGACCCTTGATCAATGCCCCCATTCCATGGAGGAAAAGGGGACAAAGGAGTCAGCACTCTATCTGGTTTTAGACTCTTACTTTTATCACCATAATAAGTGATTAAATGTTTGTCTTTAATTTTTAGCTTGTTTCCTTAATTGGCTTCTCCAATACTTAACAGTTCATCTCTGTCTCTCCCATCTCAGTTAAGCTCCTGGCAATATGTTATCATAAAAGCCTATAATACTACTCAATAATCATGCTTTTCATTCAACACAAAAATATAGTTAACCTTCAAAAACGATGTCTAATTTCTTGCAGAAAAAGGAACACATATTGAGAAAATAATTACTAGTAAAAAACATTGATTGGGTTAATTTTACAACTTCAAGAAAAAGTTTTCATTAATTTCTCATCCTAGGGAATCCATAGAGTCTTCATAATGATAGTTTATTTCATTCTTCATAGCAAAACTTTTATATAGGATCATAACCTTAGGATTCCTAAACACACTGAACACTAATTTGTATTTTGATACTATATGTTGCTTTCCAAAGTTAAATATGACAGATACTGAGGGAGTTTGGTGCATGGTAAAGAGTATCAGATCTGGACTCAATGTTCTGACCCTATTTATTTGTTAGACCCATAATCTAGGACCAGCCAGTAATCATACCTGACTCTTCTATATCAAAGATTGCTAGGAAGATCAGGTGCAGCTACTCTGTAAACTGCTGCATGTTCTGATCAGAATTTCTAATATTCATTAAGATGTGCATAAACAATAACAGATTTAATGGATATTAGCAGTAGTACATTTGATGTCAACGGTCACAATGGCACAATATCTACCACATAGATGTTTTATCAGATTAAAATGCTAATGAAATAAACTCCAAATGGATTAAACATCTAAATGTAAGATCAGAAACTATAAAACTCCTAGAGGAAAACATAGGCAGAACACTCTGACATAAATCACAGCAAGATCCTCTATGACCCACATCCCAGAATAATGGAAATAAAAGCAAAAATAAACAAATGAGACCTAATTAAACTTAAAGGCTTTTGCACAATGAAGGAAACTATAAGCAAGGTGAAAAGACAGCTTCAGAATGGGAGAAAGTAACAGCAAATGAAACAACTAACAAAGAATTAATCTCAGAAATACACAAACAGCTCATGCAGCTTAATACTAGAAAAATAAATGTCCCAATCAAAAAATGGGCCAAAGAACTAAACAGACATTTACTTAAAGAAGACATACAGATGGCTAGCAAACACATGAAAAGATACTCAACATCACTCATTATCAGAGAAATGCAAATCAAAACCACAGCGAGGTACCATTTCACACCAGTCTGAATGGCTACCATCAAAAAGTCTACAAACAATAAATGCTGGAGAGGGTGTGGAGAAAAGAGAACCATCTTACACTGTTGGTGGAATGCAAACTAGAACAGCCACTATGGTGAACAGTGTGGAGATTCCTTAAAAAACTGGAAATAGAACTGCCATACAACCAGCAGTCCCACTGCTGGGCATACACATTGAGGAAAGCAGAATTGAAAGAGACACGTGTACCCTAATGTTCACTGCAGCACTGTTTATAATAGCCAGGACATGGAAGCAACCTAGATGTCCATCAGCAGATGAATGGATAAGAAAGCTGTGGTACATATACATAATGGAATATTTCTCAGCTATGAAAAAGAACACATTTGAGTTAGTTCTAATGAGGGGGATCAAACTGGAACCTATTATACAGAGTGAAGTACATCAGAAAGAAAAACACCAATATAGTATATTAACGCATATATATGGAATTTAGAAAGATGGTAACGATGACCTTATATGCAAGACAGCAAAAGAGACAGATATAAAGGACAGACTTTTGGACTATGTGAGAGAAGGCGAGGGTGGGATGATTTGAGAGCATAACATTGAAACATGTATATTACCATATGTGGAATAGATGACCAGTCCAAGTTGATGCATGAGACAGGGTACTCAAAGCCAGTACACTGGGACAACCCAGAGGGATGGGAAAGGGACGAAAGTGGGAGGGGGGTTCGGGTTGGAGGAACATATGTACACCCATGGATGTTTCATGTCAATGTATGGCAAAAACTACCACAATATTATAAAGTAATTAGCCTCCAATTAAAATAGATTAATAATTAAAAAAAGAAAAAATGCTAATACATAGGTGGCGCTTGGAATAGTGAATAGAACGTAGCTCACCATGCTGCATGTATTGGTCACTGCACTATCATCTCCACCATCAACATTTCCTTATAACACATCTACAGGGTAAGTGGAGCACACTCAGAAAGAAATATAATTTAGAAGGATCTATGGTTAGTAATCATTGATTAATAATATTATTTTTTATTCTGCAAATCTCTAGAAATTTTATAATCAGATCATTATTATCTTTCAAAGTATAATTTATCCTTCTGGAAAATACTAACAGTACTTAAATTAGTTTTGGAACATACTATCACAGAAATTCCATCATAATCTATAAATGAGAAAGTGATATTTCACTTTAAAAAGTTTATTATAATTTACAATATCCAACTTTATCATCTGCTTTATTTACCAAACTACTTATTTAGTAAGAAAGCTTTGACAAACCTAGACAACTTATTAAAAAGCAAGGACATCACTTTGCTGACAAAAGTTGTATAGTCAACTTATGGTTTTTCCAGTAATCATGTACAGATGTGTGAGTTGGATCATAAAAAATGTTGAACTCTGAAAAATTGATGCTTTCAAACTGTGGTGCTGCTGAAAGTTTCCTTGGACTGCAAGGGGATCAAGTCAGTCAATCTGAAATGAAATCAACCATAAACATTCATTGGAAGGACTGATGCTGAAGCTGAAGCTCCAATCCTTTGGCCACCTGATGCAAAGAGTAGACTCACTGGGGAAGACCCTAATGCTGGGAAAGATTGAGGGCAGGAGGAGAAGTGGGTGACAGAGGATGAGGTGGTTAGATGGTATCATTGACTCAATGGACATGAGTTTGAGCAAACTCTGGGAGGTACTGAAGGACAGGGAAGCCTGGACTGCTTCAGTCTAGTTGGACACAACGGGGCGACTGAACAGCAAATCTAGTATGCATTCTGACCTCAGACTTGGATCTTTTTGCCTCTTGCCTTTGGAGATTATCAACTTAAATATGGAAATGTAATCCTGACAGATTTTTACTTCACTTCAGTTAAATTTCTATATTTCAACTTAGCGAATGAACAACCACCACAGAAAATTCATAATCTATAAATGAGAAAGTGATTATGTTTCACTTTGAAAATTTTATTATAATTTATAATATCCAACTTTACTATTTGCTTTATATACCAAACTACTTATTTGGTAATTATCTACTTTATTTACCAAATTACATTTACTCCAGACTGCTTGTTACTGTTTTTATAGATTCACTTTTCTACTATATAGATATCAAGGTGTCAATTTTCTACTATATAGGGGCTTACGACAGCTTCATTAGAGAACTTTTTCTCTGGCATAGAGCAAATCACTTATCTAGAATGAGATTCAAACTCTGGCTCTGCCAACTCAAAACCTTGTAACTTAGACAAGTTACTTGAACTCTAAGAATTTATTTCCTGATATGAAATAAGAATAATAAAGTTTTAAATGCCATGTGATAGAGTAAGACTAAATAAGATAAGAAGTACAGAAAATTTAGAAGACAACTTTCTCATGGTAAACGTGTTAATTATATTGCAGCAATTTTGATTACTTGTGTTTTATTTTGGCTGTTCTGTAACATTGGACACTTTTTCAAATTAAGATATGTTTAAATATACATATTGTGAAGTCTGCAAGTAAATTTGATCAGGGCCTCTCTTAGAGATATTTTATCCAAGTCTGGAATTAAGGCATGTAGTTATTCTTTAAGCTAATCTGTTAATATCCTTCATAATTAAAGACTGCTATTGTTGTTCAATGACTAAGTCATATCTCACTGTTTTGTGACCTCATGGACTGTAACCCACCAGGCTCCTCTGTCCATGGGATTTTTTAGGTAAGAATACTAGAGTAGGTTGACATTTCCTCCTCTGGGGATCTTCCCAACCCAGGGATTGAACCCATTTCCTGCACTGGGAGGCAGATTCTTTACCACTAGCCACCAAGGAAGCCCCTGGGAGGGATTGGGGGCAGGAGGAGAAGGAAACGACAGAGGGTGAGATGGCTGGATGGCATCACCGACTCAATGGACCTGAGTTTGAGTGAACTCCAGGAGTTGGTGATGGATAGGGAGGCCTGGCATTCTCCAATTCATGGGATCTCAAAGAGTTGGACACGACTGAGAGACTGAACTGAACTGATATAATCATAATTATTGGTTTTGTTTATTGTTACTTTTGCAGTGGCTATCCATCACCTAATCTCAATAATTACAGCTTATTTTATTATAGCATGTCAAAGTTCAAGATATTTTTAATCAGTCTTCAATAGTGTTTGTGGAGGAAGAACCATTAAAACACTGCAAAAAAAATGGGGCAGATTCTTGTGGAGGAAAAGCAGCTAAGGAATATAGAAATGGTGGTTAGGGCGACTATCTGTTTACCCACTGCTATGTTTTTTGTTTTTGTTTTGTATGTGCCATCTTGACTGCATCACAGGGTTAAAGGATATTTGGTCAAACCTTATTCTAGTGTGTCTGTGAGGGTGGTTTTGGATGAGACTAACATTATGAGTAGATCAAGTAAAGTAGGAAGAAAGAAAGAAAGCTCAGTCTTGTCAGACTTTCTGCAACCCCATGGACTGTAGCCTACCAGGCTCCTCTGTGGGTTGCCATTTCCTTCTCCAGATCTTCCTGACCCAGGGATTGAACCCAGGTCTCCCTCACTGTAAACAGACATTTTACAATCTGACCCACCAGGGAAGTCCAAGGAGAGAAGTAAAGTGATGCCCTTGCTAATGTGGGTGGGCCTTATCCAATCAGTTAAGGCCTGATTAGAAGGAAATTGGCTGACTGTCTGGAGGAAGAGATAATTCTTTCCTGTCTGGCTGCTTTTGCCCTGAGACTTCAGTAATTCTCCCGATTCACACTTGAACTGAAACATCAGCTCTTCCTGGCTCTCATGTCTGCTGCCCTTCAGATGGGAACTACACCATCAGCATACCTGGTTCTCAGGCTTTAAGACTTGGACTAGAACTAAACCCTTAGCTTTCCTGGGCCTGTAGCTTGCTGACAAGTCACACAATAGATCTGGAGACTTTCTCATCTCCAAAATCACATGAGCCAGTTCCTTATAACAAAATTCTCTCTCACACTCTTATTCTCTCCTCTCTTTATGTCTATCTATCATCTATCTATCCAGTCTTTATATTCTTTCCTGTGAAATAAACATTTAAATATAAATTTGACAATAATTGGATTATTGTTTGTTTCAACAATATTTTGCTCTATAGGCATAGCCACTGAAACTATGGGATTGGCCAACAAGTTTGTTCATATTTTTTTTGTAAGATCTTATGGAAAAATCCAAATGAAGTTTTGGCCAATCCATATGAAGTTTGATACTTTCAGTTTTGTTTTCTGGAGACCTAATAAATTCTCATGCTTGGGCTCCCTATCAACATTCTATTCAACTACGGTCCAGCAAACACATAGGTATTATACTTAGCTCATTGATATTTATATTGATTTACTAGAGATCTTTTCTTTTGATTTTGCTATGCTTCCCCAAAGGCATTACATATTCAGCTCATATCTATCTATCTATCTATCTATCTATAATATCAGACAAGATAAATAAAATGTAGGTTAAAAGTAACAAACTAAAAATAAAGAATCTTTTTTTTAAAGAAATTCTTGATGTGGCTATGCATTTATTTTTAAAATGTCAATTTTTAAACTATTTTTGTTTTTGTACTTTCAAATACTATTTTTTTCACTTTCTCCACTCTCTTCCAGGACTTTTTTGGGGTAGACATTAAATTTCTGCAATTTATTATAACTGCTTAATTATATTTATTTTCTCTTCATGTCTCAGTGTTATATTCTAGATTAATGCCTCACTGTTGACCTCTAATTCATTAATTCTTTCTGCAACAGGGTCTAGTCAAATGCGAAATCTATTGGGCTTTTAAAATTTCAAGGCTATATTTTTATTCCCGAATTTCATCAGTGCTATTTTCCTGTTAGTTTACATTAATCCATTTCTTTCTTGAATTTAGAATAAACATATATATGATAAATTTAAATAACAATTTTTCAAAAGAGAATTTATATTCTAGATGTTTTTCATCTGGTCTTTCTCATTATCAGAATTTCTGAAATTAAGAAATTTATTTCTCCTCATTTGGAATTGGTGTTTCTAGGTCAAAGTTTACTTAAGTGATATGCTTTGATTTTATTTTTCTCTCTTTGTTGATTTATTTTTGTCCAATGATATTATAGTTGTTGCCCTATAAACCTGACCTGTAGTTATGGCATTTTGGCACGTTCGTTCCATAAAGTTGGAAAAATCAATGTTGGACTCAATTTCAAAGTTAACAGATAAGTTGATTCAGTTACTAACTTCTTTAGGTGTATAGCTTATAGAAAGCTATAACTACAGGTGAAAATGACAACAGAGGTTGTTTTTTTTTTTTTTTAATATAATTTAACTTCAAACAGAGTTCCACATCAGGCTTTGTTTTCAAACATTGAGTCAGGGTTTGATCCCTTACAATAGTTTCATCTTCAATTATTTACACTTCATGGGTGATACACACTAAACTCCTTATTGCCAATGCAAAGAAATTGGCTTTTTAGTTTAGAAAACTATTTCATATTTTATCGGATGTTGTATGTTTGGAATAAAGGAATAAAAAATGAAAGCTGAGCCACTGTGAACAAAAATACTGGGTACTTTTGTAACATTTCTTTTAGAATCATCTAAGAAAACAGACAAATACATGATATAGCCTTGAAACTTTATAATAAAAACTCATACACATTTTGAACAAGAAAATATCCCATTATCATTACTTGATTTATTATAGTATTAAACATATTTAAATTCTAATATTTAGGAAGTCTAATAGTGATTTGAGCTATTTTTTCCACTAAAATTAGAAATACTCTGAAGAATGTATAAAGGAGATTTCTGAGTCATGACATATGTCTAAGCTTTAAACTGAAAGGTAGTGAGTTTATATACCCAGAGTAACTTATACTTATTTTGTAAATATTTGTTATCCATTTAAAAATATTATTCATAATTCTCAAATCTATTGAGATATAACATACTAACAGTATAAAGCAGATGATAAAACTGAGAATAAGAATAAATTTAGATAAGGATTATAAAGGATGTTCTTTATTGAACAGTCTCTGATGCATGCAATTATATGATTCTTGCATAGAGAAGAAGTTTAAGCTAATGAGTAAAGAACATAGTTCTGGAATCCAAAAGTCCTGGATGTGAATCCAGGCTCTGATATTCAGTAGATGTGTGGCCTTAGCTCAGAAATGTGGCAATTTTTAATCTGAGTTTCCTTATTTGTAATATGGGGATACTGGTTATATCTACTTACATGAGCATTATAAGGTCTAAACAGGATCAAGTGTGTAAAACACAGAACACTAGCATAAGATTAGATAAAATATTATTTTGATAAATGAAGTAAATTAATATACAATTTGCTTTCCTTTAACATGGTGGAAACTTCTAATGACATTTACATTTCTGAGTGTTAATATGCATACATCCCTCTATCACTGGCACTAGACCAGGAGCTCTTCAAGAAAAGGAGATTTTTGAATCTCCATGGCCCCAGAGTCTAGAACAGGTAAATAAATGAAGAGAAAGCACATTTCTTTAGAGAGCCCCCAAACAGAAAACAAAATGTATTCACAAAAACAATGACATTTTCTATGCAGTCAAAACCACCATAGCATACTTTTTTAGTGTAACAGTGAAAGGTATATTAAAGATACCCAACTATCAAAAGATCATGGCTTTCCTGAAATGAGGTGTTAGGGTTAAAATACCTTTGAACCAATAGTATCTCAAAGCAATTACTATAAACCTCAGGTTACTTCTGGGCTCTTCAAAGTACTCAAAAATTTGGTACAAGAGATGATAATTTTTTTCGAAAGGTAAGGAGAATCTTTTCTCCTCACCATTTTCTTTTCCTTTTTCAGGCAGGTGAAGATTTGTGTGAAATTATCCTGTTATTGTCACCTTCTCTCTATCAATTGACTATACTGTACAATCTTGAGTTGTCTGAACTCAAGTTCCAAATTCTATTTCTTCTTATTTGTTATACTCTTCACTGAAAGATCTTTGCTCAAATTGGGTCTCTGAAATGCATGACAGGCAATTTTCAGGGTAAGAAAATTGCTAGGAAATACAGCCTTCCCTCACTTCTTAGGTGTGATGGTTGCTGAGGTTAACGAAGTTAGTTTTGCTTATCATGGGTAAAATGGGTTTTGTATTGATTGGTTTGTCTCAGAATATGGTATTTTAATTAAGATTGCTAAAAAGAACTATAGAATTAAACCCTGAGTTAAAACCAGCTGTGATGAAATGGCATACAGATATGTACACTCTTCTAAAATTCACAAGCAATTCCACAGTATGGACAATGTTTCTAGTTCATTCTCAGTAAGACTATCTAGAGGAATGAAAGTGGACTTTAGATTATAAAAATCACATTTTACTACTACATTTTTTTGTTTACTTTAGAATCATTTGTTCATCAGGCATTAGCCTACCTCAAATCTTACCCTCTTTTCTAAAAAAAAATGTGTTTTATCATGCACATTCCTCCAAAACCAACTACTCAGACCTATAGAGTAGACATAGCACACATCTCTCAGAATTGTCAAATATCAACTGTTAGCTGAATATTGTGTTCCCCACTAAAAAAAAACTATTTTTTATACTTACAAATATAAAAACACACACACACACACACATTTTGAAGGGATTAAAAAACAAACACAAAACCTAACTTACCTAGATGAGAGGCACACCTTAATTGAAATTGCAACAATGCTGTCACTTTGTTGATTAGGGGCTGGGCTACCAGGTTCTAACCCTCTGAACCTTTCAAATTCCCCAGGAAATGCCTATGAGGCTGTTTTTCAGTCGAGACTAATTTAACTATGAATATATAAAGACAACTGAAGACTGGCTTGCCTACTCAGGTAGAGACCTGAGGCAATTATTAGAGTAATTCAAGCAGAAAAATTTCCTGCTGAGGAAGAGATAATATTTGCTTGAACTATTCAGATTGGCCATCTATAATAATTAAATTCATTAACTTACCCCTTCACTTTGCCTAGGAAGACACCATCTTATTGCTATTAAAAATATACACAGAAAGCATCTCAAATACTTTTATGTGAGTTTGCAAAACACTTCATTGATTACTTGTAAATAAGTATGCAAGTTTAATGGACTATAATTCACAGAGAATTAGATAAGGGAGTTCCCAGATGGGGCAGTAAAGATGGGAGAAAGAAGAATAAACCATAACAACACCTTTTCTGATTTTCTAAGATCTATGCCCCTATCTTAGCAACCTGCTATAGGTGAAGATTTTACTTAAACACACACACACACATACACACACTCACTCACTCACTATTATACCATTCATCTGCTACCAGAAATATGTATTCAAATTTTAACACATTTTAATGATTTAATAATTATGATAATAAAGTCAGTGATCCTTCAACTTTAAAGGCAATGAGCAGGCTTCTTCAAACATAAAAGAATTTACAGACCAAAGTACCGATAAACCCTTTCTAAAACAATAGAAGGACCTTATTTATTTTTACTAGTTTCTAGTCCAGTATCTCTAGTTCTCGTCTTGCTATTGCTCAGCTAAGGATACCCCGAAACCCCCTCAAGGCTTCAGTGTTACCAAAGTCACTCCCAGGGAGTCACTGTATTCAGTTCTCTCCAGCTTCTTCCTCACCAATCAAACCAGTGATAACATGTTTGCCTACTCAGATGACTGACATGTTTTCCTACTCAGATGACCAAGATGGCAGGCAGTATATATGGTTTGATGAACTTTGATTAGCAGGCAGTTAAGGAGAGCTTTAAAAAAAAAAAAAAAAGTGAGGAGATTCCCCACGTCCAAGGTAAGAGAAACCCAAATAAGACGGTAGGCACTGAGAGAGGGCATGAGAGGACAGACAGACTGAAACCACAATCACAGACAACTAGCCAATCTGATCACATGGAACACAGCCTAGTCTAACTCAAAGAAACTAAGCCATGCCATGTGGGGCCACCCAAGACAGACAGATCATGGTGGAGAGGTCTGACAGAATGTGCTCCACTGGAGAAGGGAATGGCAAACCAGTTCAGTATTCTTGCCTTGAGAACCGTATGAACTGCATGAAAAGGCAAAAAGAAGGGAACCTGAAAGATGAACTCCCCAGGTTGGTAGGTGCCCAATATGGTACTGCAGATCAAAGGAGAAATAACTCCAGAAAGAATGAAGGGATGGAGCCAAAGCAAAAACAACACCCAGTTGTGGATGTGACTAGTGATAGAAGCAAGGTCTGATGCTATAAAGAGTAATATTGCATAGGAACCTGGAATGTTAGTTACATGAGTCAAGGCAAATTGGAAGTGGTCAAACAGGAGATGGCAAGAGTGAATGTCGACATTCTAGGAATCAGAAAACTAAAATGGACTGGAAAGGGTGAATTTAACTCAGATGACCATTATACCTACTACTGTGGGCAGGAATCCCTTAGAAGAAATAGAGTAACCATTATAGTCAACAAAAGAGTCTGAAATGCAGTACTTGGATGCAACCTCAAAACAACAGAATGATCTTTGTTCATTTCCAAGGCAGGCCATTCAATATCATGGTAATCCAAGTCTATGCCCTGACCAGTAATGCTGAAGAAGCTGAAGTTGAATGGTTCTGTGAAGACCTACAAGACCTTCTAAAACTAACACCCAAAAGAGATGTCCTTTTCATTATAGGGAACTGGAATGCAAAGGTAGGAAGTCAAGAAACACCTGGAGTAACAGGCAAATTTGGCCTTGGAGTACAAAATGAAGCAGGGCAAAAGCTAATAGAGTTTTGCCAAGAGAACGCACTGGTCATAGCAAACACCCTCTTCCAACGACATAAGAGAAAACTCTACACATGGACATCACTAGATGGCTAATACCGAAATAAGATTGATTACATTCTTTGCAACCAAAGATGGAGAAGCTCTATACAGTCAGCAAAATAAGACCAGGAGCTGACTGTGGCTCAGATCATGAACTCCTTATTGTCAAATTTAGACTTAAATTGAAGAAAGTAGGGAAAACCACTAGACCATTCAGGTATGACCTAAATCAAATACCTTATGATTATACATTGGAAGTGAGAAATAGATTTAAGGGACTAGATTTGATAGACGGAGTGCCTGATGAACTATGGATGGAGGTTCATGACATTGTCCAGGAGATAGGGATCAAGACCATCCCCAAGTAAAAGAAATGCAAAAAGGCAAAATGCCTGTCTGAGGAGGCCTTACAAATAGCTATGAAAAGAAGTGAGAGCAAAGAAGAAAAGGAAAGATATAAGCATCTGAATGCAGAGTTCAAAAGAATAGCAAGGAGAGAAAAGAAATCCTTCCTCAGTGATCAATGCAAAGAAATAGAGGGAAACAACACAATGGGAAAGACTAGAGTTCTCTTCTAGAAAATTAGAGATACCTAGGGAACATTTCATGCAAAGATAGGCTCAATAAAGGACAGAAATGGTATGGACTTATCAGAAGTAGAAGATATTAAGAAGAGGTGGCAAGAATACACAGAAGAACTGTACAAAAACATCTTCCTGACCCAGATAATCACGATATGTGATTACTCACACTCACCTAGAGCCAGACATCCTGGAATGTGAAGTCAAGTGGGCCTTAGGAAGCATAACTACTAACAGCTAGTAGAGGTGATGGAATTCCAGTTGGACTATTTCAAATCCTCGAAGATGATGCTGTAAAAGTGCTGCATGCAATTTGTTGGCAAATTTGGAAAACTCAGCAGGGGCCACAGGACTGGAAAAGGTAGTTTTCATTCCAATTGCAAAGGAAGACAATGCCTAGGAATGCTAAAACTACCACACTCATCTCACACGTGAGTAAAGTAATGCTCAAAATTCTCCAAGCCAGGCTTCAGCAATATGTAAACTGTGAACTTCCAGATGTTCAAGCTAGTTTAGAAAAGGCAGAGGAGCCAGAAATCCAATTGCCAACATCTCCTAGTTCATCAAAAAAGCAAGAGAGATCCAGGAAAACATCTATTTCTGCTTTATTGGCTATGCTAAAGCCTTTGACTGTGTGGATCACAATAAACTGTGGAAAATTCTGAGAGAGATGGGAATACCAGACCACCTGACCTGCCTTTTGAAAAACATATATGCAGGTCAGGAAGCAACAGTTAGAACTGGACGTGGTCAACAGACTGATTCCAAATAGGGAGAGGAGTACGTCAAGGCTGTATGTTGTCACCCTGCTTATTTAACTTCTATGCAGAGTACATCATGAGAAACACTGGGCTGGAGGAAGCACAAGCTGTAATCAAGTTTGCCGAGAGAAATATCAATAACCTTAGATATGCAGATGACACCACCCTTACGGCAGAAAGTGAAGAAGAACTAAAGAGCCTCTTGATGAAAGTGAAAGAGAAGAATGAAAAAGTTTGCTTTAAGCTCAACATTCAGAAAAATAACATCATAGCATCTGGTCCCATCACTTCATGGGAAATAGATGGGGAAACAGTGGAAACAGTGGCAGACTTTATTTTTGGGGGGATCCAAAATCACTGCAGATGGTGATTGCAGCCATGATATCAAAAGACACTTACTCCTTGGAAGGAAGGTTATGACCAACCTAGACTGCATATTAAAAAGCTGAAACATTATTTGTCAATAAAGGTCCGTCTAGTCAAGGCTATGGTTTATCCAGTAGTCGTGTATAGATGCGATAGTTGGACTATATAGAAAGCTAAGCACTGAAGAATTGATGCTTTTGAACTATGGTGTTGGAGAAAACTCTTGAGAGTCCTTTCAACTGCAAGGAGATCCAGCTAGTCCATCTTAAAGGAGATCAGGCCCGGGTGTGCATTAGAAGGACTGATGTTGAAGTGAAACTCCAATATTTTGGCCACCTGAAGCGAAGAGCTCACTCATTTGAAAAGACCCTGATGCTGGGAAAGATTGAGGGTAGGAGGAGAAGGGACGACAGAATATGAGATGGTTGGATGGCATTACCTACTCAGTGGACATGGGTTTGGGTGAACTCCGTGTTGGTGATGGACAGGGAGGCCTGGTGTGCTATGGTTCATGGGGTCACAAAGATTCGGACATGACTGAGCAACGGAACTGAACTGAGGGAGAGCATCTATCTGGAAATAAGCATAGAAACTCTGGAGAGAAACTGATTAAAAAGAACAGTAATTTTGATGATATGCCTAAATTTGAGAAGAATTATGATCAAGAACATATGAATTTGGCCACAAATAGCACAATAGGTGGAAGCGAACTGCAGAAGCAAGGAAATTGCAGTTAGAGGTATAACTGTCCAAGTCAAAGTGTTAGTTGTTTAGTCGTATTCAACTCTTTGAGACCCCATGGGCTATATCCTCAGTCTAAGGGATTTCCCAGGCAAGAACACTGGAGTGGGTTGACATTCCCTTCCCCAGGAGATCTCCCCAATCCAGGGATTTAACCGGGGTCTCCTGCATTGGACATGACTGAAGCAACTTAGCAGCAGCAGCAGTCTGCATTTGAAGGTGGATTCTTCATCATCTGAGCCAACAGAGAAACCCAATAACTTCCCAAAGCCAGTTCTGAATTTCTTTGGAGCAAAATACCCTGTACATGTCTTAGATGGAATTATAAGACAAAACTTTACCGAACCCCTTGTTGTTCAAACTCAGGGATCTCCAGTTGCTCTAAATAGGTTGGATATAATTGGACTAGCTCAAATTGATTCAAGCAAACTTACATACTGCCTACCATCATCCTCATTGATCATCATCTTGGTACTGCATCAAATCAGAAACTAGCCAACAGTAACCAAGCAGCTGGTGAATACTATACAACCTATTGCTTATAGTCTACTTGCATCTTTGGTGATCCTCACAAGGGCATTTGGAGAGAGGTCTGGAAACCTGTATTGCAACTCCAAGAAAACGAACTGATATTTAGTGTGTGAGAAAAATCAAACTAAGGACAACAACCTACATTTTTCTTGATGAAGCATATGGAATGCCTGATATGGGCTTTTACCGCATAGAAGATTATGTATTGTTAGGATCTGATAGGCAAGCCCTAGTGTAGGATCCAACTTGGCCAAAAAAGTAAGACTGCTTCTGAAGACTGCCTGAAACATTTTAGTCCACTAGAATAAAAACCACAATATTCGTCAGATTGTGGATGTATATAACGACACATGCAAGGAAGAAAATCTTAATGGAAACTAATGGAAGAGAACTTGAGGGAGAAAGAAGATAAAACTATTGTTTTTGTTGAAACCAAAGGTGTGATGAGCTTATCTGACAAATGGGAGGAGAGTGGCCTGTCTTGAGTATTCATGATGAAAAGACTTCCAATGAACATAACTGGGTCCTAAATTTTCAAACATGGAGAAGTTCCTATTCTGATTGGTCCAGATAGGATTTTCAGAGGATTGGATCTGGAAGATGTAAAAGTTTTCATCAGTAATGACTACCTAACTCCTCGGAGGGTTATATTCCTCTAACTGGAAGAGTGACTCAGTATTAAAACACTTTCTTCACAGCTAATCATAGAAAGGAACTAAGCTACCTAATATCTGCTTTACAAAGTCAGACCTGCAAATGATCCTAAGTTGCTTCAGTTGATCAAAGACAGAGGTTAAGGTCATTCTAAGGACAGAGGAATGGGCCCAATGGCAAAATGGAATATTTCAAACATGCACATTATAACCAATAGGCATATGTTACTAACTATGGCTGCACCTTGATTGGTATCTAGTGCCAATAGAATAGTTTCAATAAGGCTTTGAAACTATATGTAGATGTCTGTTATTTATAACTGCTCTTTATATTGGATATTGTCATATAAAATATTTATTTTTTAAAAGCAGAAATGACTGCAACATAGCGGTATTTTAATTCACTTTTTTGCTATGTAAGTGGGAAATATCTCTACATTCCTGAACCACATTTAGTGGGTTCCTTGTACTAGAAAATACAGGTTGTATTTCTACAAAAGTTAGTGTATAGTATTTTAAAATACAAAAATTCAATGCAATACCAAATTTAAAAAATTGAAGACTGAATTGAGTGTGATATATATATATAATAACATGTAAAAACGTATTTAAATCTAAATTACCTACATTTTAAACCATAAAATAAACATTCAACTAAATAAGAATATTCAAAATACTCAAAAACACTCAGAAATAAAACAACTGTAGTGATAAAACTGGTGTTGAGCATTAAACTTGATTGCTTTTTTAAAAAAATTTAAATGGATTCAGTGCTTAACCATTTCAATTAAAAAGATAGAAATTACTATTATAAAATAAAATGTAGTCTTGATAATATAAATAACCAAAAAAAAAAGTATTAGCAATCAAGTTTCAGGACTCAGCAGTAAGGTGTAGTAAGTATGCTATCTATATCATCTTATAAGCAGAAATTTACTGGATGTCATCTTAAGTTGAAACAGGTAGTAAAAAGAGCACAATGAATCCAAGATCTTAAATTTTTTCAGGATCTTTTTTTTTCTCCATACATAGTAGAGCTTCTTCAGAATCTAATACATATTGTGAGTGGGCAAGTGAATAACAGTCGCTCAGTCGTGTCCAACTCTGTGACCCCAAGGCCTATCCAGTCCACGGAATTCTCCAGGCCAGAATACTGGAGTGGGTAGTGTTTCCCTTCCCTAGGAGATCTTCCCAATCCAGGAATAGAACTGGGGTCTCCCACACTGCAGGCAGATTCTTTACCAGCTAAACCACCAGGGAAGCCCCAATACATATTATATTGAAGCAAAATTAAACGTAATACTTTTCTTAATATTGCAATTAAATAATTATTAACTAAAATACATCTATTCACCTCCATTCATCCAGCTCTTCCAACTGTATATATGCATTGAGAAACTATTAAAATAATAAGATAGTAATGTTGGTTATTGGGAAAGTAGGATTTGGGTTAACTTTTAACAATTTTAATCTTATACCTCTCTGTATTGATTCAAATTATTATACAATTGACTCTTGAATAAGCTGGGGATTACAGAAGCCAACCCTCTGAGCAGTTCAAAGTTTGTGTACAACTTGTAGTCAGCCCTTCACATGTATGGTTCCTTTGTATCTGAGGTTGCTCTGCATCCATGGGTCTGTGTTCTTAGTTTAACCAAACTGGAATCTTGTAATATTGTAGTATTTACTATTGAAAAAAAAAGCCATGTATAAGTGATCCCACCCAGTTCAAACCCATGTTGTTCAATGTCAGTTGTAAGAATCTTTCAGAAGGTATTTTTGCAACACTGGTTTCCATGAGAAGAGGAACTGGGTGACTGGAGAACATGGATACAAGGAGACTATTCATAATCTACCCCTTCATAATGTTAGATTTGCATCTTTAGAATATCTTAGTAATTGATAAAAACAAATTAAGTTAATCTTATTTTAGTGATTTTATCAAATTTACACAGACAGAGGATTTAAAAAGTTTAACATAAAGCCCTCAGCAAAACTTATGATAACATAAATCCTCAAGACCGAGAAACGTGTAGAGAGTTTGTTTTTGTTTTTGTGTTTTTTTTTTCTGAAGAATATTATATAGTTATCCATCTCCAACCACTTTGAAGATTATGCTCTGATTTCCCTTTTACTCAGGAGTCAAGGAAGCTTCCAGTTCAAAATATAATGGTTTTGTAGCATGAATGATGTAAATTGTTTAAAGAACTATGTAAAAGTTTTATTCTTAGAAGAAATATAATTGAGTCTGCCTGTTAAAGGGATACTTGTTGTGGGCAACACAGAGTTAGAAGGTGATGACAGAAGTGAGTCAGCTGAACACAGAATAAAGACGTATTAAAAGAAAAGCAACTATATAAGATATTCATGTTCACTGTAAAAATTAAACATATTCCCACAAGACTCATTCAGTTCAGTTCAGTTCAGTTGCACAGTCGTGTCCAACTCTTTGCAACCCCATGAACCGCAGCACGCCAGGCCTTCCTGTCCATCACCAACTCCCAGAGTCTACCCAAACCCATGTCCATCGAGTTGGTGATACCATACAACCATCTCATCCTCTGTCGTCCCCTTCTCCTCCTGCCCTCAATCTTTCCCAGCATCAGGGTTTTTTCAAATGAGTCAGTTCTTCGCATCAGGTGGCCAAAGTATTGGAGTTTCAGCTTCAACATCAGTCCTTGCAATGAACACCCAGGACTGATCTCCTTTAGGACGGACTGGTTGGATCTCCTTGCAGTCCAAGGGACTCTCAAGTCTTCTCCAACACCACAGTTCAAAAGCATCAATTCTTTGGTGCTCAGCTTTCTTCACAGACCAACTTTCACATCCATACATGACCACTGGAAAAACCATAGCCTTGACTAGATGGACTTTGTTGACAAAGTAATATCTCTGCTTTTCAATATGCTATCTAGGTTGGTCATAACTTTCCTTCCTAGGAGTAAGAGTCTTTTAATTTCATAGCTGCAATCACTATCTGCAGTGATTTCGGAGCCCAGAAAAATAAAGTCAGGCACTGTTTCCACGGTTTCCCCATCTATTTTCCATGAAGTGATGGGACCAGATGCCATGATCTTCGTTTTCTGAATGTTGAGCTTTAAGCCAACTTTTTCACTCTCCTCTTTCACTCTCATCAAGAGGCTCTTTAGTTCTTCTTCACTTTCTGCCATAAGGGTGGTGTCATCTGCATATCTGAGGTTATTAATATTTCTCCCAGCAATCTTGATTCCAGTTTTACTCATAAAATAACCATGGCTTGAAGTACCAAATTGACACATAACTGATATCTAAGGAGGATGACTCTCTAAGTTTGAATGTTGAATTTTAAGAAAATAATATGTAAATAAAATAGTTTATATATCTCAGAATAGCTTTATACACTATGTTTTATATAAATTTTCAAAAAAATGCTACAATTACAAGCCCATTAGCAGATTTATAATATCTAGTTCAGTCATGAACCATGGCAATAAATCTTAAATTAGAAATAGTTCTGACTTACAAATATTTCATGTGCACTTTAAGGATAAAAGTGACATATTCATACATTAGTATTTTTTGGACACAAGCCATTTTGATTGAGTTGATAAGCCCTACTCTCTCATTTCAGTTCAAAGCTCTGATTTATGAATCATAACTGGCTCCTTCATCTATTGCTAGTTCAGTCTTTTGAAGTTCAAATTTTATTATGAGCTAAATAAGAGGTTATGCAATATTTTCCCTATCTTAATTCTGAAGAAAAAAAAAATCCTCTCTACTTCTTTTCCTCGGGTGCCAAGAGTAAGCAGTCCTGTTCAGTAAGATTTTCATTAAAAAGCACCAATAAATTATTTTTCTCCATAGAACCCAATAGATTATTTTTCTCCATAGAACCCACAGGATAAAGGGGGGGCTTCCCATTATTGGAAAGATATTTCTACAGAAGAAAAACAAAATAAAGGCAGAATCTGTATTTATGCATTGTGCTCATTATCTGGTGCTTATAATTTAGTCAGGTGTCTCAGGCAGTAAAGAGTCTTGCTGCAATGCGGGAGACCTGGGTTGGGAAGATTCCCTGGAGAAGGAAATGGCAACCCAGTCCAGTACTCTTGCCTGGAAAATCCCATGGACAGAGGAGCCTGGCAGGCTACAGTCCATGGGGTCGCAAAGAGTTGGACAAGACTGAGCGTTTTCACTTTCTAATGTTTGTAATGGAGTTAAGAAAGAAACATGTTTCTGGCAGTTTCAAGCAAGCACTATAAAGAAGCCAGCACAATTTCTAAAAATGATTTAACATGACTCTTGAAGTTCTAATTCAGCAACATTTCCCTCCCTCAGCAATTCCTGTTCCACGAGCTTCAGTAATTAATGTCATGTCTAAATTCAAAAATATCAGTGTTCTAAACATGGAAAAATGTGATCTCTTTCAGTAACATTTTAACAAAAGAAGTCATAGATTAAAACCTTAGCATTACTAGACATTGTACTAGAAAGGAAAAAAAATATACAATTTCATGAGAAATGATCTAAGAATAAATTTTTACATTATAACACTATTGTAACATAATAATAAACTAAAATAATTTAATCTCCCTAATCATTAATATTTTTAATGATTCATTCCTGAAAAATAATGAGAGAAAAACATTTTTTTAAAATGAGTAAAATCATCCCCATTCTGGTTGAAATCTTAAAGTAGGTTGAATTTTGGAAATCCAATTTTCTCTTTAAAAATAAAAAAAAGTCAGTCAGTCAGTTCAGTCTCTCAGTCCTATCCGACTCTTTGCGACCCCATGAATCTCAGCACGCCAGGCCTCCCTATCCATCATCATCTCCCAGAGTTCACTCAGACTCATGTCCATCGAGTCAGTGATGCCATCCAGCCATCTCATCCTCGGTCATCCCCTTTTCCTCCTGCCCCCAATCCCTCCCAGCATCAGAGTCTTTTCCAATGAGTCAACTCTTCGTATGAGGTGGCCAAAGTACTGGAGTTTCAGCTTTAGTATCATTCCTTCCAAAGAAATCCCAGGACTGATCTCCTTGCAGTCCAAGGGACTCTCAAGAGTCTTCTCCAACACCACAGTTCAAAAGTATCAATTCTTCGACACTCAGCTTTCTTCACAGTACAACTCTCACATCCATACATGACTACTGGAAAAACCATAGTCTTGACTAGATGGACTTTATATAATTTGAATTTTTCTAGTAAGAAATTAAATTAATTTAAAAGCTTATGCATATACCCATATTTCATGGATTTCAGAAAATAGTTCAGAGCAAATTTACCTTCCAAAAAATGGAATTAATATTTTATAGAAACTTATAATATAAATGAAAGGGGAAAAATGCTCAAATTATTATTTTCATTTCCTCAATAAAACTCAAAATTCACAGGTATTAAAATGTGAGTCACTGTTAAAAATTGATTATTTTCTTTAAAAACAAAAATATAATGCTTTCCCAGGAAACATATTTAAAACATTTTTCTATATTTTAATTTTCAATTTTTTTTGCAACTAGAGACTACTCATTATCACGAGATCAAAATAAGCTAGTTTTCATATGAATCAGAAATATTCAAAATTGCTTTTTAATTGTATTTAATGCCCCTAGTTATCTGAAATTAATATGCCTTTTAAGCATATTTTTATTTGTAATGTTCTTCAAGCATTAGACTTTAAAATAGCAATGTTTATAAAGAAACAACATTTTCCAAAAATGCTGGACAACTTTGTATGTATATTCTAAAGTGCCATGGGTCAAAAGTCATCAGAGGTGTCTCCATTTTTCCATTAAACAAAAGTTTTATGTTTTGCAAGATTTTTAAAATTTTATTAATGTAAAACAAATATATGAATATAAAATCTCCTTGAATGTGTTGCTCGTTTTGATTAAAACAAAAAAATAATTTTTAAAGTCAATTTAATGAAGTTAATTTAGTTATTCTTAAACTTCACCTCCTAATCTTTATAAGGCAGTCAATGACTGACTTGTACTTTTTACTTTGAAGTGGTTGTCGCTGATTGTCCCCAGTTTTGATTATGAGCATAGACTCTGGGGTCAGACCATCTGGGTTTAAATCCTAGCTTTGCCACTTGCTAGCTCTGTCATCCTGGTCAGGTTACTACCTTCCATACTATGCCTCTCTCTCTTCATCTATAAAATGGTGGTGACAATAAGAGAGCAAATGAATCGATACACAGTGAACAGTGCCTAGTTCATGGTAAGCTCTACATAAGTGTTTAATTTTATTATTTCATTTTTATATATTATTGATTATGAAATTATCATCAAGCACTGAGAAGGATTTTTGATAAACTAGTTTCCATTATTCAAATGAATGGTGTGCTTTATTATAATCACTTGAGAAATTATGCATTTATCTCATACCACCACTAATCAAAAAAACATTTTAGATTTTCTACTTTGGAGTTACCTTTGGAGTCATTCCAAATACAAGTAAGAAAATTATCTCATTACTGCTAGTGTTGCAAACATTATCTTCTAAACTGCTCATCCAATGTAGTTATCAGGCATGAACTTAAAATATTAATGTTAAAAACAATAACAAATCTCAAGTTTACTGAATATTTTATATGCCAAGTATGTTCCAGTTATAGTTTCATTTGATTAATTTTGACCAATTTGAAAAAAAAAAAGTTTCATCCTCAATGAATACAGGAGCACATCATTATGGACATTCTGAAAAATGTCCAAAATGGACATTCTGAAAGCTTTGAAGGTGATTTCAACATAAAAAGCCACAAAAGTTTTTGCATTATGATACAACTCATGTCGAGATGACCACTGGGGCTAAGAAAGGCATAAGTCTCTGGATGGCACATATTATCATATTTTGGTTAAAATAGATTGTCACATGATTTCAAAGTCATCGGTCATTAAGTATTTTTAATTAGCAAGAAATTCCTAACTAGCAATGAATAAAAAACAAAAATCACCCATACTTAGTTTAGGCTACACTTATCTTCTTATTTAATTGCTTCAGGGATTTAGAAAAGCATGAGGGAATATGTGGCAATAAGATATGCTTTGGTTGTAATGACTCTCAGTGGACTATAATAATCTGCTCTCTTAAATCTTTGGTTAAGTCTCCCAAAGTAAAAAGTTTAAGCCTCTGTTACCCATTGGTTAAATGGAGGTGATACTCACCAAAAATAATGATTATAAAACATAGTATGCCCTGCCTAGTACACCATACTATATAATAAATGCTATTGATAAATGTTGGTTATTAATGGTCATAAAATTTGCATCTGAAAAAAAAAATAAAAAAACAAAGATGTAAGATTGTTTCATTTTTTTTGTTGTTGTTTTACTGCATTCAAGACCTTCTTGGTCTTTATTCATTACTCCAAGTGGAAAACTGAGGCAATGTAGTTTTGTCAAAAGAAAAAAATATCATCTTTGTGTGCAAATGCTACTGTCATTGCTATCAAGGCAAAACCTGATGAGGAAAAATCAGTTGTTGCAAAGAAGACAGCAGTGGTGAGAAAAAGAAGTCTTAAGATTTGTATATAGAAATAAACAATATAAAGTTATACGAATGGCTTGAAGTAACATTTTCTGCCCTCACTAATGTCTCCTTGTATGTATGACTGTTGTTATTTATTTTTTGGTCACTTAAACAAGATCAAAAGTCATTCACATGTAGTATAGTGGCAGCTGCTAGACAGTCTCATTTTTGTGCTTGAAAATGAAAATATCTGAAAACACAGTAAAAACAGTCTGCAATACTAAAGTAAAATTACAATGCTAGGTTATCATAATAGAGAAAACAATAGCTTATAAAAAAAGATTTGTGGCCATGGCGTAAAACTTACCAAATGCCACAATGATTCTCTGATAGCTACATAAGCCAAACTTAACGGATATTATAGCATCTTAGTAACTCTAGCAGCAGCAAAAGTTCATTATAAGAATAAAGGTGCTAAAACGACTAAAGTGACCAGTTTTTTCTATCTCTCTGGGCAAATATTAGAATAATATGCTCCAACCAGAGGTCATGTATTGCCTAATTAAATAGTTGATCTGAAGAGAGGGTAATTTTTACCAGTTGAAGGATGGTATAGTATTAAACCAATGCAATTACTGCAATCTTGTGATGCTGTGAAATGATGGGTGGTCTTCCCACAGTGCGAGTTGGACATTCCAGTATGCAGTGAATGCCCAACAATTAGTCAAAGCACAAATGAGCTGTGCTGATATGAATCATCTTTAGACAGACACCAAGGTAGATTTCAAGGTTATCGAAACCAATAAATCCAACACTTCAAATAGATCCTCTAGTGTTGCCTCATGACAGGCTCACAGGTAGAAGGAAAAGTACATCCTCAAGTCTAACTTCAATCTTTTGTAACTGATAAAACAGATATTTGGGGTTATGTGAGCACTAAGGACACCATAAGTGAAAACCAAGTCATACATTTTCTAACTGAAGTGCAGTATTGTTCTGGCTGCTAAATCTGAAACTACTTACACAAAATTTATGATATTGGATCTTTGTGACCTGCAGTCTCTGTGCTTGCATCCATAACAATAGCATTGATGCTCTAGGAAATTAAGAGGTTGATACCTCAGCAATAGAGCATAACCCCATACTTTCTGTTTCATCTCCGAACTCAGGCAAACAATAAATAGTTCTCTAGTTCACAGACAAGAACATCTATTGAACTGCTAAACAATGTGACAAATTGGACCTTTCTTCATATTTTCATTCTCTGAAGTATTGGATTTTGAAGTATCTGACCCAGAGGAATTAAATCAATTTAAACCCTTCAGATTTCCTCCCTCTTACTTGCCAACACAGACATAAGTTTCACAAATCTTTATGTAAATTTGAAAATGTTTACATACCTTGGAAACATTTTGAAAAATTAGGGTTAGGAGTTGGAAAACAGACCAATTAACTCAATTGCTGTCACTTCAATTAGATGCTAATATATTTCAGAACTTAGTAATATTGGGGCTTCCTAGATGGTGCTAGTGGTAAAGAATCCACTGCCAATGAAGGAGACAAAAGAGACACTGGTTCGATCCCTGGGTTGGGAAGATCCCTTGGAGAAGGAAATGGCAACCCACTCCACCATTCTTGCCTAGAGAATCTCATGGACAGAGAAGCCTGGTGGGCTACAGTCCATAGGGTCATGAGAAATACCAATAACCTCAGATACGCAGATGACACCACCCTTATGGCAGAAAGCAAAGAGGAACTAAAGAGCTACTTGATGAAAGTGAAAGAGGAGAGTGAAAAAGCTGGCTTAAAACTCAACATTCATAAAACTAAGATCATGGCATCTGGTCCCATCACTTCACGGCAAATAGATGAGGAAACAATGGAAACAGTGACAAACTTTATTTTCTTGGGCTCCAAAATCACTGCAGATGGTGACTGTGGCCACAAAATTAAGAGACACTTGCTCCTTGGAAGAAAAACTATGACCAACCTAGACAGGATATTAAAAAGCAGAGACATTACTTTGCCAACAAAGGTCCCTATAGTTAAAGCTATGGTTGTTCTTGTAGTCATGTATGGATGTGAGAGTTGGACCATAAAGAAAGCTGAGTGCAGAAGAATTGGTACTTTTGAACTGTGGTGTTGGAGAAGACTCTTGAGAGTCCCTTGGACTGCAAGGAGATGAAACCATTCAATCCTGAAGGAGATCAGTCCTAAATATTCATTGGAAGCACTGAAGTTGAAACTGAAGCTCCAATACTTTGGCCACCTGATGCGAAGAACCGACTCATTTGAAAAGACCCTGATGTTGGGAAAGATTGAGGACAGGAGTAGAAGGGGGCAACAGTCAATGAGATGGTTGGATGGCATCACTGACTCAATGGACATGAGTTTGAGCAAGCGCCAGGATTTGGTGATGGACAGGGAAGCCTGGAGTGCTGCAGTCCATGGGGTCACAAAGAGTCAGACACGACTGAGTGACTGAACTGATGGTACATGGTACATAAAAATGATGCCTTTCATTTAAAATTGAAACCAGGTTTTCTTGCTAGATTGGTGCCTGGATGTGCACAGGCACAAGTGCCTGGCACTTTAAAGAACCACCTCTCATCTCCTGGTTAGAACTGTTTGTTCAGAAAATGTTGCCTCTATGTTATAAGCACTAAAATAGAGCCAATAAATTCACATGCTCTAAACATGACCAGTAACCACACCAAATGCTTGAGAATTTTCCAGAAACAGTACCTTGAACATACGGTATTCAGGTTTCTATGTAGGAACCTGAGTCCTCATCTTTGTTCTATCCCCTCACTCTGAACTTCATTCTGTTTTCTCAATCTATAAAGTTAGGTAGCTTAGACCAGATGGTCTCCAAATGTCATTCCAACTCTTTCTGAAACACATAAGTACAGGAAAAGGCAGTTTTAAATTGTATTGGTGGGGGGAGTTCTGGTTTCACATGATCTGGATGCTGCTCTTAGCACTTGCAGGAGCCAGTTTTATGGCTTTGAACAAATTTCTTAACATTACTAAATTTCAGTGTTCTCATCTGTAAAGTAGGGAGACCATCAACTGTATCCATATGGAGTGCTTATTCGGGTGAACAAAATTGTTAAAATAGTATGCTAAAACATAAAAAAAAATGTTAAGATGCTACCGTAATGAACTAGAAAGGATTATGTTTATTGTGTTAGGATTGATTGACTGTCAGAATTTATTCTAGCATTTGAATTTTCTGAGAAATGAAAATGTGAAACACAGGAACAAAGGTTTCTATTTGTAATCTTTGTGTTTCTGGACATTTAAGACTTAACTCTAGTTTATAATTCTAACAAAAGATTTCCAAAATTTTTAAGAATTTCTATAAATTTACATTTTAATGATGGGAAATTATAATTTAAATCCATAAAAAGTTAGCCTGAAATCATGAAATATATATGCATTCAAAAGGATATATACTTTCAAATTAACTTGAGTGTTGACAAATAGTTGATTTAAAATATGGACCTGTATGCTCTATGATGCTTTGCATGTAATCTTGATTACACCCTTTTCACTTTCTTATTGTAAGTTTCAAATTCCACTGAGTTTATATCATGAAATTTGATGGATGAGCTAGACTACTGTGTCTGTCTGGGCAGGTGTGAGATAAATTGCTGGGCAGGCTATGATCTTTGGGCAAATTACTCTCCTTGACTACAATATATATCGATGAGATGTGTCAGTGTTCATATACACACTTGTCAGTTGCATTACCCAGGTGATGAAAATACAAGTTAAGGGACCATCAGAACGAAGGGGGAAAAATTCACTATGTCATAGGAAATTAGTAAAAGAACCATCATCTTAAACTAGGAATATAATGAGGTAGAACCTTTGGTAGGTCTTGATAGGGGAAAAAATTCAAACCATTTAGTCAAGTATAAGTAATTCTACTTTTTCATATCCATTCAAATTTAGTTTTACCTAATACAAATGAAAGTGAACATGACAATAATTTAGGATGTTTTAAGTGGGAAGGAGCAGGTAAAAGGTTTATAATTTTAATTCAATAAACTTTGACCATTCATTCAAACTAAAAACTGTTTTATTGCTTTGTGTTTAATACAAAGAAAAATCATTGATTCATTAGCTCTATTAATAAGATCTTTAGAAAAAATTAATATTTTATTCAAAATCCTCTCAGCAGATGTATCATCTATGCCTTAGGAGTAAGGCACTGCCCCAGGCACTGAGGATTAATGCATAAGATTAAAAAAAAAGGGTTTTCATTAATGAAGCTTGCTTTGTATAAAATAGTTCATGCTTGATGAAAGCATGAATTAATCTCGGATTCAAGATGTAGAATATCAGACATGCCATACACAAAATTTATCTATATCAAAGAAAAAGCAAATTTCATGAAGAAGCCAGATGATTCCCAATAATTTTGTTTTTTACCACACTAACTCCTAACAGATACCATGGTATTCCCTAAAACTTAAAAGAAATTCCTGATTCTAACATTGCTCAAAAAGTAGCAGAAGATATGTATGCCTATTACCATGCTTGGTAGTCTGTGCTCCTATCATTTAGATGGATAGATAATATTAAAAATTCTGTTTTATTCTGATCATTATGCAAATTTCTTATATCACAAATGTTATAGAAAACTATGATATTACTTGGCATTATTTGTCTTGGTGATAATCAAGAATAATATAACTGTTCCCATTATGCAAATGATCCCAAAATGAAGACACAAAACATTTTGAAAGATTTTCAAAGGGTCTTATATAGTATCATGATAATATTTTTAGTCACTACAAGATTAATATTGTATGTTGTCTTGATCCAGGTAGACCCTACTCATAGTCCTAATTGTGTTTGGCAGTAGCCAGCTGGAAAGGGAATTTAGTTTCCTTGGAAACATGTTGACTTACAGAGAATTAAAAGACAAGGAACCCACAAGCTAAATATAGAAATCTAGCTCCTATTTGGTTAGATATTTGGGTGAGATACAGTAATGTTAAGATCAAACTAAATTTTATGGAATAATGAATTCAGACTTCCCTGGTAGCTCAGTTGCAAGGAATCCACGTGCCAATGCAGGAGACATGGGTTGGATACCTGACCTGGGAAGAACCTACATGCCACAGAGCCACTAAGCCTGTGCACCACAACTACTAAACTATGCTCCAGGGCCCAGAAGGCACAACTAATGAGCCCATGTGCTATAACTATTGAGGCTTGTGGACCCTAGAGCCCATTATCCACAACAAGAGAAACCACTGTGGTGAGAAGCTGTGCACTGCAGCTGGAGTAGCCCCCGCTATTGCAACTAGAGAAAAGCCTGCACAGCAATGAAGATCCAGCAGAGTCTAAAAAATGATTAATATTTTTAACAGTTTATAATGAATTCTTGATTTTTAAATGTCTTAAGCTTCTAAGCAAGACTTTATTAACTGAATAAATTGAAGTGTTAATTTAATCAATTCAATTGTATACAATTGAATGTCTGCTATTATATTAATTACAACATATTGAACTTATCAGTGAGATCTACTGATGTCTATACAATTTTCTATATAGTGATTCAACATTCCAATAGCTACAAAAATAAACAATGGCAAATCAGAGAAATTTAAGAAAGTGTGAAACAGATTACCTGTTGTTAATAATCAAGAATTAATACTTTATTAAGTATACTTGTACCATGTGTAAGGGATAAGATGGTCTGGTTTAAAAAATCTAAACAAAACACTGAATTTTCCTTAAACTGCTATTAAACCTGATAACTCATAAAGAAAAGTCACATACTCACTGAGAAATATTAATTTTTCCATTGGCTTTTCTTTTCATGGTCAAACTTTGGGGGAATAAAAATATTAAAGTCTCTATAAGTAAATATACGTGCATGCATGCTAAGTCGCTTCAGTCATGTTCAACTCTTTGCAGCCCTATCGACTGTACCCAGCCACGCTCCTCTGTTCATGGGATTCTTCAGGAAAGAATACTGGAGTGGGTTGCCATGCCCTTCCCTAGGGTATCATCCCGACCCAGGGATTGAAACAGCATCTCTTATGTCTCCTGCATTGGCAGGCAAGTTCTTTACTACTAGTGCCACCTGGGAAGCTATAAACTAATATTTATTGTGTATTATGTGTGGGGCATATGATCTTCAAAACAACCATAGTTGTTAGATATTATTATCATCAACTTACAGATAAAGCAACAAGGAATTTGAGAGTTTAACTAAGTTTCTCAAACTGGCACAATTACTTAATAATGGACCTAGAATTAAAAATCAATCTGCATCCAGAGCATTATCATCCACACTCTTCAGCCTTAGCTTTGTAAATCTAGACTGTAGCCAATAAAATGTGTGTGTGTGTGTGTGTGTGTGTGTGTGTGTGTGTATTGGGTGTGGAGGAATAGAATCTGTTTAAAGCACATGCCTGCATGCTGACATGTTGAACTCTTTGTGACCCTATGGACGGTCCGCCAGGCTCCTCTGTCCATGGGATTTTTCAGGCAAGAATACTGGAATAGGTTGCCATTTCCTCCTCCAGGAAACTGACCCAGAGATTGAACCCACATCTTCTGCATTGGCTGGTGGATTCTTTATCAGTGAGCCACCAGAGAAGCCCTTAAACAGAATAAGGAAAATGATAATCTCTTTGAAAAATAATTAGTGTAAGATATTCTTAGAAATATCACTTTGGCAACTTTGAAGTTAAAAGAAGGCAGAAATGCAACTCTACTTAAAAAAAATAAGATGTTTAATCCAAATTACAGTGAATTTTCAAAATCACACATTCATACATTTTCTAATGTCTATATTCTGTATACTAGAAGTGATATATATCTAAATGAATTATGAAATCATAAGAAACATTTCTGAGTTTAGAAAACTCTGTTTTGCAAAGAAAAAGCAAAACTATCATACTCAGCTTCTATACTGTTGCATATTTTACCTATTAATCTCTAACACTTTCTAGTTTTTCTCAGTACCAACTACCACAATCTCTACTTGAACAGAAGAAAGCAAGATAAGGGAGTACCAGAGTTTCAATCTAAAATGTTATATATAATTCTTAAGGACTAGTAAGTAAGCTTATCAGATTGTTTCCCCTCAAATCAATATTTTTTTTTCCTTTAATTAGCTGCATTTTCGGAAGTCCTATGAAAATCTGAAGAGACACATTAAGGGTCTTCTCATTAAGTCACATAACCTACAGCAACTGATGCATTTGGATTACATAATCTATAGCAACAGCAGCAAGTATAGAATGCATATATGAAAAATATCTCTGAGGTTACTGTGACATGATAAATGTTAATTTCTTTCAACTGAGCAGTCCAACTGCAGAGAGTAATTTTAAAATCCAGAATCCTGAAATGTTTATAATTAATCACTTAGCTCCAAAGAATCACAAATTTTATCCTTGAGTAATAAGAGAAAAATTATGTATGTAACATATAAATATACAAATCATACTGTCTCTCCCAAATAAAAATATATATACTTTTAAAAAATATTATTGTTTTCCTCCTCAATACTTATTGAATTCTCTGGCAGAGATTTGAACCTGGCAACACTGTTAAAGAGGAAAATTCTAAAGTGTTAATTACAATAAGTAAATGAATATTTCTTTCTGACATCACTTTCTCTTTTCATCCAAACCTCAATCAGTAGCAAGTTAGGAAACATTACTCTGTTTAGAAGAAATCCTGATAATTCATTTTAATACCTTCATTGTGAAAACTAGGCAAATATTGTAAAAAACCATAGTAAAATAAAAATTCTATGATTTACCAAAAATGGAATGCTATTTGTACATTTCTCTGACATTCATCTTATATTTGAAGACCTACAGTTGACTTTAGTTCATAATCTACAGTGGTTAAATATCAAAGAATTTGTTAGGATTCCATTATTATTTATTCACTTAAATAGCTATGTAAATAGCATGTTCATAAAATGTTGTTTTTCAGTCAGTAAGTCTTGTCAGACTCTTGCGACACCATGGACTGTAGATCGTCAGGCTCTTCTGTCCATGAGATTTCCCAGGCAAGAATACCGGAGCGGGCTGCCATTTCCTTTTCTAGGGGATCTTCCCTACCCAGGATTGAGCCAGCGTCTGTTGTATCTCCTGCATTGGCAGGCAGATTCTTTATCACTGAGCCACCTGGGAAGCCCCGTATTCATAAATACATAAATCTTATGCGAGTTAGAATGACGAAATGAAAGGGGACTTGAATTCCACTCCAAGTGGAATTGCCTGCATTCTGAGGTAGATATCTTTGAACTTCTACCCATATACCTTTGAATAGAGAAATTATGCCAGTCTCTGATTTCGACAGGACATCAGAGAATGGCATAATCTAATTTTGGATTAATCTAATTAATTATTAGATCATCACTAGCAACTAATTTTGGCAGGAAACAAAACAGATGGTAGTCAAACTCTCAGATGGCTATTACCTCTAAAGAAAATACCCTTATGTGATATTTTTGGATGAGAAGGCATGGTATACAGCACAATTAATAGTATGCCAGAGAAAAAGTGAGTGCTTTGGAAGTTCAGACTCAGATAGAGAATTAACTAGCCTTGCAACATTAGCCAGATGACTTTAGATGAGCCTTTTCAAAAGCCTGTATTTCAGCCTCCCGCCAATGCAGGAGACTAAGAGATACAGGTTTGATCCCTGGGTCTAAAAGATCCCCTGGAGAAGGTAATAGCAACCCACTCCAGTATCCTTGCCAGGAAAATCCTATGGACAGAGGAGCCCGGCGGGCTACATCCACGGGGTTGCAGGGTTGGACACAGCAGAAGGGACATAGCACTCACGCACATAGGTAAATTAGGTAGTTGGAATGGACAATTTCTAAAGCCCCTTTTAATGGACATAAGAACATCAGTAGCAAGACATTAACCAGCTATAAATTTAAACATCTCTAGAAGTCATTAGTCAAACCTCAAAAAGAGAAAATAGGAAAATAATGATTGTCCAAAGCAATACGTTAATGTGATCTGACACTTTAAGGTACTTTAAAAGGGCTTTTTTTTTTTTTTTAACATACCACTGAAGTGTCATTTGTTTCATAATACTGAACTCTGAAATACTGCTGTATATTGTTGTGTAAGAGGAAATCTCCCTTGCTCATGTTTCAGGGATCTCTAAAAGTGATGTTCAAAACCAGACTTTTTTCAGCACTCACAAAGAACATAGCATAAAACCCAAGATTACAACAGAGTATGTTTCTCACTATCTAGGAAGAAACACACATAAACATTATAATGATTTTGCACTGTTTAACTAATTCTAGGAAACAAAGATATTAGTACATATACATAGCTATAATGATAGTATAGAATAATAAATACTATACTATACTATAATATAATATTTATCAATATATTAATTCAATAAAATACTGGAAATAGCATCATATATTAAAATAATGGTCTTTTGTCCAATAAAGTGACATTTTATTTTTTCTTTCTTTTGTTTCCCAATAGCAAGAATGGCATGAGTTTGACTATGAGCTTCCTCGCCAGTTTTGATACTAATGATTAGGCAACTTGATACTAGACTGTAATTCTCTATGTCCCCTTGAGCTAAGATTACAACTCTAAAAGTTTGTGGTAAAAATATTTTTCCCATATTTATTGCTGACAAGTATTCCAGGAATAAAAAATCCACTTTTTAAGTGTACAACACCATAAAAATCATATATATTATATATATATATATATACACACACATATACACACATACACACATATATATATTATATGCATCACATCCTTACAATCACATATAAAATCATAGTCTAGAGGCGATTTTTTTTCCTTTTCAAAGATGAAAAAATGTGAGCAATAATATATTATTACTGTGTCACATTTTAACAGCTCATTTCATTTGTGAAATCCAAAGCTCTCATACGCTCTCTGCTGGGGTGGAGAGAAGGGACGTAGTTGCTGCCAACCAATTTAAAAACCCTCCTCAGTTTAATCTCATATGCAAAATAAAGAATATCTTAACTATTTTATCAATACTTGCATGGCATTTTTGCTTCATTGCCACCCCATATCAATGATAGGCCATGTTCATGTCTGAAACAGTGATTTTAGATCACCTAGGCTTTACCGACAGAGAAGGCAATGGCAACGCACTCCAGTACTCTTGCTTGGACAACCCCATGGATGGAGGAAACTGGTAGGCTGCAGTCCATGGGGTCGCTAAGAGCTGGACACAACTGAGTGACTTCACTTTCACTTTTCACTTGCATGCATTGGAGAAGAAAATGGCAGTCCATTCCAATTTTCTTGCTTGGAGAATCCCAGGGGCAGAGAAGCCTGATGGGCTGCTGTCTATGGGGTCCCACAGAGTTAGACACAACTGAAGCAACTTAGCAGCAGCAGCAGGCTTTACTGTTCATGAGAGTGGAAACTCATTGAAATTAACTAACTCTTTCAAAATGCTCTTAGGCATTTTATATAATTATTTTCATCTTAGCTATTCGATTATTAAAATGAAAAACGACAAACAGGATGGCACCACACTGAAATTTGAGATATGACTTCAATCTTATTGTTTTTGTCCATGAGCCATAAAGCTTTCATGTCATGAGCAAACATGGCAATCAAACCCAGAAAAATGTTTTGCTTCTCAAGAGCAAGTTTCTCTTTTGGTTTTGTTTGCTTTGCTTTGTACAACACATTAAAAAAAAATCTATTGAATAGAAAATTAATTGCATGTGTTGGTTGTACAGTCATTTGACTATTAACTTGCTGAAGGACTCATATTAATATTTAATACAAAAGAAAGACTGTGATAAAAAAAAAGAACCTGAAACTATCAGAGAGCTATAACTGGATGCTAAGAAATGGACTGGAAACATTCCAAATATATGCATTATGGCAAGGTGAATTTCCATTACTGAAGAGTTTAAAACATATTTATACCTTAAAAAATCTAGTGGGTTGTGGTAAAGGATTTATATAAATCCTTAACAATATGTGGACCCCTGTTTCTGTTATAATGTCCCTATAAATCCAAAGTGACTGCTGCTGTCCTATCTTTAAATAATAGGAATCCTCTAAACTCTTTTTTTTCCCCTCTGGCTTAGCTGTGATAAGAACCTCTGTAAAATGAATTAGAATGAAACCAACCAGTCACTTCCCACAAAGGTTCATGCTGGCAGATTCTATCATTTAATCATTAAGTTCTATAAGTTTGTTCAAGTCCATAACATTGAATAAAAATACTTAAATCATATAGCAAATAGTTGACATGTGCTGCCTTCTTATATTGCCCTTGAAACTTATTTTAATGTGCTCATTATACTCAAAATAACAGTTTTCTTGTTGGTTGTGTCACTATGCTTAGTCACTGATTCAATAATTTTCTTCAATTATGGAAGAAAATTGTATTTAACTAAAGTCAGTGTAATTTTAAATTATTTACATGTATGAATTAAACAATATGTTAAAGAAATATCTTCCAGGAATGAAAGAAAAGACTATATTTAATACTAAAAGGCTATATAATAATGCTATAATGATACAAACATTGTAAAACTTCTACCACTATTTTGGAATCATATTCTCAACAATGTGGTTGATGTCATCCATATTTTAGAGATGAGGAGATAAATTCAGAAAAATTAGGTAACAGCATCACTCAGCTAGCATGAAAATGAGCTAGGATTTGAAAACAGGACATGACTGAGCAACTAACACCCCCCACTTTTATTTTGAATAGAGGCTTTTCTCATTTTTCCAATAGTTCAGGCATTTTCATCTATACCATGATACAACAAACACTCTCATAAATAAGATGAGTGCACCTGTCAGGTGAGCTAGATCTCTTTTCTTTGAAAAGAGAAGAGATAAAGGTTTCACACAAATAAAAACCAAGAAATATGTCTTCTAGGGTAAAATAATATTTACAGAGAATTCTTCCCTGAAAGCAGAAGGACTAGAGACAACACAGAAGTGAGTTCCAGAAATCAAAGATCATTTCAAGTGGATAATAGGATTAAATCTTACTGAAAACTGGCAAGAATTTGACTTGATACTACTGAAATGATAGAGGGACACTAAATGTACAGAGTTACACATCCATCTCCACAATTCAGTTTTAGAATATTTCCAACATGTCCCCTTTGCCCATAGTCCCCTGGAGTCTCACTGGTAATCAGCCCCAATCCCACACCAGCCATAGGAAAACTCTGCTTTCTTTCTCTATAAATGTGTTTCATTAAACACTTCATATAAATAAAATCACGCAATATGTAGCCTTTGGCATCTGGTTTCCCTCATTTAGCATAATGTTTTTGAGGTTCATCCGTGTTGAAGTCATATATTAGTATTTCACTCTTTTTATACTGAATACTGTTTCAGTTCAGTCCAGTTCAGTCGCTCAGTCGTGTCCGACTCTTTGCGACCCCATGAATCGCAGCACGCCAGGCCTCCCTGTCCATCACCAACTCCCGGAGTTCACTCAGACTCATGTCCATTGAGTCGGTGATGCCATCCAGCCATCTCATCCTCTGTCGTCCCCTTCTCCTCCTGCCCCCAATCCCTCCCAGCATCAGAGTCTTTTCCAATGAGTCAACTCTTCCCATGAGGCCAAAGTACTGGAGTTTCAGCTTCAGCATCATTCCTTCCAAAGAACACCCAGGGCTGATCTCCTTCAGAATGGACTGGTTGGATCTCCTAGCAGTCCAAGGGACTCTCAAGAGTCTTCTCCAACAACACAGTTCAAAAGCATCAATTCTTCGACTTGCATGGATATACCACATTTTATTTATCCACTTTCCAGATTGATGGAAATCTAGATTATTCATAGTGTCTGGTTATTCTGAATAATGCTGCTAAGAACATTCATGTGCATGTCTTTCTGTAAACATAGTTTTCATTTAGAGGAGTAGATCCCTAATAGTGAAATTATTATTTCATAAGGTAAGCTTATGTGTAACTTGTCAAGGAACTACCAAACTGCCTTCCAAAATAGCTATACTATTGTGCATTGAGAGGGCTTCAATTCTTTTCTCCATAATTAAATATTTAAAAATTGTGTGCTAAAATTAGTAGATTTCCTTTGAGTATCTAAAATTTAAGTGATACACATACTACTATGGACTAAATGATTTATTCACCCAAAATTTATACATTAAAACCTTAACCCATGGTGTGTCTATATTTGAAGATGGGGCTTGTAAGGAATTAATTAGGTTAAATGAGATCATAAGCTTTGGGTCCTGATTAGATGGGATTAGTGTCTTAAGAAAAGATACCAAACCACAAAGAAAATGAAAATATAACCTACTGAATGGGAGAAAATATTTTAAAATAATTTTTTGATAAAGGGATAATATCCAAAATATATAAAGAACTCATACAACTCAATAACAAAAAGTCCAAAAAACTTGCAAAGAAAATATATATATGGCCAATGGGTGCATGAAAATGTGCTCAATAACACCAATCACCAGGGAAATACAAATCAAAACCACAATTAGATTGTTACATCACATCTATTAGAGTGGCTATTATCAAAAAGACAAAAAAAGCAAGAGAAATGCAAATCAAAACTATGATAAGATATATCACCTCCCACCAGCCAAAATGGCTATCATCAAAAACTCCATAGACAATAAATGCTGAAGAAGGTGTGGAGAGAAGGGAGCCTTCCTATTCTATTGGTGAGAATATAAATTGGTACAATCACTATGCTTTTGAACTGTGGTGTTAGACTCTTGAGAGTCCCTTGGACTGCAAGGAGATCAAACTAGTTAATCCTAAAGGAAATCAGTCCTGAATATTCATTGGAAGGACTGATGCTGAAGTTGAAACTCCAATACTTTGGCCACCTGATGCGAAGAACTGACTTATTGGAAAAGACCCTGATGTTGGGGAAGGCAGGAGGAAAAGGGGATGACAGAGGATGAGATGGGTGGATGGCATCACTGACTCGATAGACATGAGTTTGAGCAAGCCCCAGGAGTTGGTGATGGACAGGGAAACCTGGCGTGCTGCAGTCCATGGGGTCGCAAAGAGTTGGGCATGACTGAGGGAGTGAACTGAACTGACAACCACTATGGAGAATAGTATGGAGGTTCCTTAAAAAATAAAAGCAGAACTAATGTATGACCTTGCAATTCCATTTCTGGGTATATATCTGGAAAAGAAACATAATCTGAAAGGATACATGCACCCCAAAATTAACTGCAGCAATGTTTAAAATAGCCAAGACATGGAAGCAACCTAAATGGCCATCCACAGAAGAATAGATAAAGAAGATGTAGTATGCAATGGAATATTATTCAGTCATCAAAAGAATGAAATAAAGACACTTGCAGCAACATAGATGGACCTAGAATTGTCATACTGAGTAAAGCAAGTCAGAGAAAGAGAAATATTTTATGACATACCTTATATGTGGAATCTAAAAATAAATGAGACAAATTAACTTATTTAAAAACCTGGAATAGACTCACAGACTTAGTTACTTAGAATTTATGGATAGTTAGAGAGCTTGGAAGGGACATGTTCACACTGCTATATTTAAAATGGATAAGCAATGACATACTATAGAGCACACAGACCTCTGCTCCTTGTTATGTGGTAACATGGATGGGAGGGGAATTTGGGGGAGAGTGGATATATGTAAACGGAAGACTGAGTTCCTTTGCTGTTCACCCGAAACTATGACAACAGTTAAGTGACTATGTGTGTGCTTAGTTGCTCAGTTGTATCTAACTCTTTGCAATGCTATGGACTATAGCCTGCCAGGCTGCTTTGTCCATGGGGATTCTCCAGGCAAGAATACCAAAGGGGGTTGCCATGCCCTCTTTTGTGGGTTCTTCCCAACCCAGGGATCAAACCCATGTCTGCCGCATTGCAGACAGATTCTTAATTGTCTGAACCATCAGGGAAGCCTAATTAGCTATACTCTATACTCTAGTACATAATAAAAAGTTTTTTAAAAAAAGTGTTGGTGAGGATGTGGATAAAAGAAAATCCTTGTGGATTTCTGGTAAGACTATAAATTAGTGCAGGTACTATGGCAAACAGTATGGAAGTTCCTCAAAAAATTAAATTAGAACTACCTTATGATTCAGCAATCCTACTTCCAGGTATTTATCTAAAGAGAAAAAACCCACTGATCTGAAAAGATGCATGCACCCTCACAGTCCTGGCAGCATTATTTACAGTAGCCAAACACAGAAACAGTCCAAGTATCCATCAATGGATGAACAGATAAAGAAGATGTGATATATACACTGTGGAATATTATTCAGCCACAAAAGAGAATGAAATCTTGCCATTTGGAACAGCATTAATGGACTTTGAGGGCATCATGCTAAATTAAATAAGTCAGAAAAGAATAATAAATATTGTATGATCTCACTTATATGCAGAATATAAAAAACAAACAAACAAACATATACACACAAAATGAGTCCATGGATAAAGGGAACATATTGGAGGAAGCTTGAGGCAGGGGCTAGGGTGACAAAATGGATGAAGGAAGTCAGAAGGTACTCATTTCTAGTTACAAAGTGAATAAATCATGGAAATGTAATGTAAAGCATGGTAACTTATAGTTAGCAACAGTATATTGTATATTTGAAAATATCTAGGAGAATGGATCTTGGGAAAAATAAAAAACCATATATAGTAATGGGTGCTAACTGAACTTACCGTGGTAATCATTTAACAATATCAAATATTAAGTATCAAATAACTAATATTGAATCATTATATTGTACATCTGAAATGAATATAATGTTTTACCAACTATACTTTAATATAAAAAGAAAGAGAGAGACTCACTGCCTTTCTTTCACAACAGGCACGTACTGAGGAAAGGCCACGTGAGGTCACAATGAGATGGGGAAACCCAAACTAAGGGAGAAAGTTCTTGCTGGCCCCTTGATCTTCTTCCAAGCCACCAAAGCTGTGAGCAAGTATCTGTTATTTAAGCCACCCAGTCTTTGGTATTGTGTTATTGCAGCCTGGGAAACGAATACATACACCAACCATTTATTCATGGCCACTAAAGGGATTGGCAGGTATCTGAACTCCAGGGAAGAATCCTTCACCGAAGGCCTCTGAAACAACCAGTGAGATTTGGAGTCTGGAAATTCTTCAGAAACATGAGTAACTGGACTATATCATATGTTTCCTCTGTTATATTACTTTCACAGAGCTGTCTGAAGTATAAATAATTGCAGACAGTCTTTGAACTGAAGAGATAATGGTACCGAGGTTGGAGGACAGAATACAGTGAGTTAAGAGATTATAAAATAAATTGCTGATGCTATATCCTCAGTTGTGGTCCATCTGTAGTTTTTTTTTTTTTTTTTTTTTTTTTAGAAATTATCTTGTTTTCACAGGCATCCAACTCCCTAATTATATGCAAACAATAAGAATCAAACTTCTGCCAAAAGAATTAGCTCTGTAGCCAACAGCAACTTACTTTGGCATGACAGATGTATTCACTAGCATTAAAAACACTTAACTTTTTAATTTCTGAATTAAATCCTTGTAACTAGTTTCCAAAAGGGACAACTAAAGATATGAAGACAGAAGAGAAGTAACCCTAGGCAAAGCATTTGATACTTATTACTAGAAAAATAAAGCTTAACCTCATTATTTTTGGAGTTGGAGTTTATAGAGAAAAATAAAAGAATACTTTTATTTAATTTGCAGTGCTTTCATGAGATACAATGACTTAGCAATGATGTTTTGAAATAGAAAGTGTTTGGATCAAAGGAAGGTTCTCTGGAGTACATGTGGATTTGACTAGATGTCCAAGAGTAGAATTAAGAGTCAGTTGAAGTGACTATTTTGCGTAAAAGTATTTGCCAGCAAAATGTGAAAGTTTAAAATGTATGTGATATTGGCATATCTTCCAAAGTAAAGTATTCTTTATAATTCATAATGATTAATGTACAAAAGAATGTAAGGAAAATAAAATTATCTGAATTTTAGAATTCCTCATTTGAATTGTTGTGAAAAAGAGTACTATGGTTCCAAACTCTTTCATCTGTTTATTTTAAATATGAATATATCAAGATTTTAAGTTGGGCTCACTCATGCCATGAACTTTTACATATATTACCTAATTTTTCATGTAATAGATCCTCCCTAAGGATTCTACTATATATGTATTCTTTACCCATTTTTCTCAGATGAGAAAATCAAGAGCAAAGAGGAAAACGAGAAACGACGACAATTTTCTAGTGATAGTACAATGAATGTGCAATGAAGGAAAAATAGAGCCTATTATAAATGTTAGTAATTACTCTGCTTCACCCATGACCTTCATGCTTTAATTGTGCTCTCAGAAAAGTACCTAGAGCAAATATGCTACACCTCTAGTCATGTGAATTGGGATATGACAACCCAATACGAGACAGAAGAGAAAGACAAAACATAACTTTAGGGTTCACCACTTTGTGCTGAATGTTATTACAAAGCTCTGCTGGGGGTACACTGGATCTAGACCAGATTAACATTATAAAAGTAATTGCTTGTCTATGATTGCTCTAAGGGAAACCCGTAGACAATAAAATACACAGCACTAAGTACAAGAAATGAGAGCCGCTGCCTAGAGACTTTCTTTTTGCCAGGATGCTATAGTAACTGTCAGAGAAGTCTTCTGGATGGTAATCTAAGTGCTGCTAAGGCTCATATCACTCAGACACTTCTTACATTTATACAGAACTCCAGGTGCAAGTTAAGTTGAAAGTTAATTACACAGTCGTGTCCAACTCTTTGCAATCCCATGGACTAAAGCCCCCCAGGCTGCTCTCTCCATGGAATTCTCCAGGCAAGAGTAATGAAGTGGGTTGCCATTTCCTTCTTCAGCCCTTCACAAATATCACGAGGAATTATTGTGCTTCTCAGTGAACTGTGCTTCTTTCTGAAGCCTAAATAGTAAATACAGCAACCAAAAGTTGCCTATCAGATCTAAATTGTCACAAACCAGTTATGGTTATACTCTCCAGTCCTTTTTGTATGGCAGTTTTTTAAAAACTGCAACATAAAATTCTGTAATCAGAGATTTAAAGTGAATTTAAGTATCGCCATGACAAAACAGTGGGAAAATAATCTGCATATAGTTGTTACAGTCCTTACCATCTGAGTCACCAGGGAAGCCCACAGAAAAAATTAAAGACATCCATATCTAGCAAGGAACTCTTAACTGACAGATTTTATTTTCTTGGGCTCCAAAATGACTGCATACGGTGACTGCAGCCATGAAATTAAAGGACCTCTGCTCCTTGGAAGGAAAGCTATGACAAACCCAGAAAGTGTATTAAAAAGCAAAGATATCACTTTGCCAACACAGGTCTACATAGTTAAAGCTATGGATTTTTCAGTTGTCATATACAGATATTAGAGTTGGACCATAAAGAAGGCTGGGCACTGAATAGTTAATGCTTCAAATTATGGTGCTAGAGAAAACTCTTCAGAGTTTCTTGGACTGCAAGGAGATCAAACGAGTCAATCCTAAGGGAAATCAATCCTGAATATTCATTGGAAGGACTGAGGCTGAAGCTGAATCTGCAACACTTTGGACACCTGATGAGAAGAGCTGACTGACTGGAAAATATCCTGATGCTGGGAAAGACCAAAGGCAAAAGGAGGGGGATGCAGAGGATGAGATGGGTAAATAGCATTACTGACTCAATGGACATGAATTTGAGCAAACTCCGAAAGATAGTGGAGGACAGAGGAGCCTGGTGTGTCGCAGTCCATGTGCTCGCTAAGAGTCAGAAATGACTTACTGACTGACCAACAACCAGTATCAGTGTAGTTCTGAATGTTTACTTTTGAGAGCTTAAATGATATAAAAGAAAAGTAACCCTTTCCCTTTTATTATACACGTCAGACTGATAGAAACAATTTTCAAGGTGCACACACTATATCACATTTAATAACAACATGTTTGTGAGTCTGCCCTTTTGAATTTTTAATAAATGGTATGTAAAATTCATATTCATATTCAAAATAACATATTTTGACTATGCTAAATTTGTACTCAAATTTAAGTGCCAATTACCATAAAAAGCAAAATATATTAACATAAATTTTGAAGATTTGTAATGAACATTTTATAGAACTAAATACTGTTCATTTTAACTATTGTATAATATAAAGATATAAGTAATATAATAATTACAGCTTTTTAAAGAGACTGAGTGGAGGAACATGTTTGCATTTTACATGGATGTGTGTGTGTTTATGTGTACCACTATATTTTGACCTTCTTCGGAAAAAAATTCTTTAATAAGAGAGTACCATCAAATATTATTAGAAACACAGGAAACCAAATTATTTCATAAAACATTAATCCATAGCTATGGATTAGAAGTTTATTACACTATAAGAACTTTTCCATAGATGAAATTATAAATTACTTTGAGTTATCTTCTGAAAAAATCAGTTCAAAGATACAGAAAACAACATTAGCATCTATTTATAGTGTCCTTTCACTGCAAGTTCAAAAAGGCCTTATTTTATATTATCTCATTCAATCTAACAGAATTTTTATTGCATTTTTTCTGGAATAAAGTTCCTGAAAATCATTATGGTAGGGGATTTCATTTTTATGTGTTTATAAGACATCTGAGATTATGTATAATAATAGAAGATCTTAACTCCAGTGTATGGAATGAATTGTGAAAAAGAATCTTATCCTTAAATCTTACTTTACACTAAGCTAAGCTAAGTCACTCCAGTTGTGTCCGACTCTGTGTGACCCCATAGATGGCAGCCCACCAGGCTCCCCCGTCCCTGGGATTTTCCAGGCAAGAACACTGGAGTGGGTTGCCATTTCCTTCTCTGATACATGAAAGTGAAAAGTGAAAGTGAAGTTGCTCAGTACTATATGACTCTTAGTGATTGCATGGACTGCAGCCCACCAGGCTCCTCCATCCATAGGATTTTCCAGGCAAGAGTACTGGAATGGGGTGCCATTGCCTTCTCCATACTTTACGCTAGTATTTCTCAAAATATGTTCCATAAAAACTAGTTCCAGTTTTGAAATACTAGTCTCAACAAAGTTAAACAGACATGTTTATGTCACAGCTTTTCAGTCTCTAATTTAATAATGTATTTTGTGACTATCTTAACAGTATAGTTTATAATATATAGCTTTTTCAAAAATTAACTGATTCTAGATTTACTTTCTTCTCTGTGTCTAAAATGACTACTGTGCTACAGGATCCACTTTGATAATGTTGAAATCAAGCTGGCTATATGATTTTTTTTAAATACGTATTTTCTAGATCTACTCATTTAAATTCTAAACGTAATATTACCCCATTAGCAATGAGCAATTTAGTGGCCAGGTACTGCTCTATACTACCATTCTCCACTAAAAAGAATGAGGAATCATTAGAGAAATGAGTCTTTCTAGGTCTTGGGTAGGGAAAGTACAAGGTAAGTCTGGAAAAACTGGTGAAAAAAGCAAGCAAGCTATCACAAGAAATGGGACCATGTCAAAAAATTTTAGGCCAAAACTTGAAAGAGTCTCCTGCTATCACCATCATGAAAATCTGAGCTTCTAGTACAAATAACCTTAATTGATGGAGATATATTGATTCTAAGAAAATTGATTGGTAATATAAAAATTTAAAGGGAAGAAAATAAAAACATTTATTACTACTATATGAGGCAAGTTCATAAATATCAGTAATTAGAGAAAAAGAAGCAGGCCTTTCCACAAAAACTGTATTTCAGGATAGCCAAATAGTTTGATTTTACAAAAGAATATCAGCTAATAAAGGTAAAATAAATGATAGAAAATCACATTTTGCAAGATTTAGTAAAATGAGTGACTCGAATTATCAATTATTATTAAAATAGGTAGATAAATGTTAATGAATATAATTTGTACTGATCATCACTATTTCTGTTTCCTTCTGTCAAGATACACAGTAATAATGCCTTTCCCTATCTCCTTGAAGCTATATGTAGCATGTGATTTGCTAGTCAATGATAAATGAATAGCAGTGAGACAGGTAGAAATATTTAAGACCTACAGCATTCTGGGCATTTCACTTTTTTTTTTTTTTTGGCCATTTTAAGTCACTGAAGAGTGGTAAGAAGGAATATTGACATTTTAGGCATCAGTGAAGTAAAATAGACTGGAATGGGCAAATTTAATTCAGATGACCGTTATATCTACTGCTGGGGGCAAGAATCCCTTAGAAGGAATGGAGTGACCCTCAAAGTCAACAAAAGAGTCTGGAATGCAGTATTTGGGGCAATATTAAAATTGACAGAATGATCTCTCTACGTTTCCAAGGCAAACCCGTCAATGCCACAGTAATCCAAGTCTACGCCCCAACCAGTAATGCTGAAGAAGCTGAACAGTTCTATGAAGACCTACAAGACCTCCTAGAACTAACACCCAAAACAGATGTCCTTTTATTGTAGGGGACTAGAATGCAAAAGTAGGAGGTGTCACCAGATGGTCAATACCGAAATCCGATTGATTATATCCTTTGCAGCCAAAGATGGAGACGCTCTATACAGTTAGAAAAAACAAGACTGGGAGCTGACTGTGGCTCAGATCATGAACTCCTTATTGCCAAATTCAGACCTAAATTGAAGAAAGTAGGGAAATCCACTAGACCATTCAGGGACGACCAAAAATCAAATGCTTTATGATTATACAGTGGAACTGACAAGTATATTCAAGGGATTAGATCTGATAGAGTGCCTGAAGAACTATGGACGGACGTTCATGACACTGTACAGGAGTCAGGGATCAAGACCATCCTCAAGAAAAAAAATACAAAAAGGCAAAATGGTTTTTCTGAGGAGGCCTTACAAATAGCTGAAAAAGGAAGAGACATGAAAGGCAAAGGAAAAAAGGATAGATATACCCATTTGAATGCAGAGTTCCAAAGAAAGCAAGGAGAGATGAGAAAGCTTTCCTCAGTTACCCGTGAAAAGAGATAGAGGAAAACAAAAGATGAGAAAAACTAGAGATCACTTCAGAAAAATCAGTGATACCAAGGGAACATTTCATGCAGCCTTGGGAACAATAAAAGAAATGGTATGGACCTAACAGAAGCAGAAGATATTAAAAAGAGGTGGCAAGAATATGCAGAAGAACTATACAATAAAGATCTTCATGACTCAGATGACCACAATGGTGAGACCACTCACCTAGAGCCAGACAACCAGGAATGCGAAGTCAAGTGGGCCTTAGGAAGCATCACTATGAACAAAGCTAGAAGAGGTGATGGAATTCCAGTTAAGCTATTTCAAATCCTAAAAGATGATGCTGTGCAAGTGCTGTACTCAATATGCCAGCAAATCTGGAAAACTCAAGCAGTGGCCACAGGATTGGAAAAGGTTAGTTCATTTCAATTACAAAGAAGGCAGTGCCAAGGAATGCTCAAACTAAAGCACAATTGCACTCATGTCACACACTAGCAAAGTAATGATGAAAATTCTCCAATCCAGGCTTCAACAGTACGTGAACTGTGAACTTGCAGATATTTCAGCTAGATTTAGAAAAGGCAGAGGAAACAGAGATCAAATTGCCAACATCCGTTTGATCACAGAAAAAGTAAGAGAATTCCAGAAAAAAATCTACTTTGTTTTATTGACTATGTCAATGCCTTTGACTGTGTAGATCACTACAAACTCTGGAAAATTCTTCAAGAGATGGGGATACCAGAACATCTTGCCTGACTCCTGAGAAATCTGCATGCTGGTCAAGAAGCAACAGCTAGAACAAGGCAACAGAGTGGTTCACCCTTTTGAAACAACAGAGTGGTTCCAAATTGGGAAAGGAGTATGTCAGGATTGTATATTGTCACCCTGCTTATTTAACTTCTATGAAGAGTATATCATGCAAAATGCCAGGCTGGAGGAAGCACAAGCTGGAATCAAGATTTCTGGGAGAAATATCAATAACCTCACACATGGAGATGATACTACCCTTATATCAGAAAGCAAAGAGGAACTGAGGAGCCTCTTGATGAAAGTGAAAAAGGAGAGTGAAAAATCTGGCTTAAAACTCAGGTTTCAAAAAGCAAAGATCATGGCATCGAGTCCCTTCACTTCACAGTAAATAGATGGGGAACAATGGAAACAGTGACAGACTTCATTTTCTTGGGTTCCAAATCACTGCAGATGGTGACTGCAGCCAAGAAATTAAAAGATGTTTGCTCCTTGGAAGAAAAGCTATGACCAAACTAAACAGCATATTAAAAAGCAGAGACATTACTTTGGCAACAAATGTCCGCCTAGTGGTTTTTCCAATAGTCATGTATGGATGTGAAAGTTGAACTATAAAGAAAGCTGGGTGCCAGAGAATTGATGCTTTTGAACTGTGGTGTTGGAGAAGATTCTTGAGAGTCCCTTGGACAGCAAGGAGGGCTAACCAGTCAATCCTAAATGAGATCAGTCCTGAAAATTCATTGGAAGGATTGATGCTGTAGCTGAAACTCCAGTGTTTTGCTCACCTGTTGCGAAGAACTGACTCACTGGAAAAGACCCTGATATTGGGAAATATAGAAGGCAGGAGGAAACGGGGTCAACAGAGGATGAGATGGTTGGATGGCATCGACTTGATGGAGATGAGTTTGAGCAAGCTCTGGGTTTTGGTGGTGGACTGGGAAGCCTGGTGTGCCTGAGTCGGACATGACTGAGCTACCGAACTGAAGTCACTGAGATTTTAGAATTCTTTGCTACTGTGAATCTAGTCTTTCAGGTCTATTATAACATTGAATTGAACATTTGATTGTGCCAAAGTATCATCACAGATGATTTTCTGGTAAAAAGGGAAAATGTAACTGTATAATAGAGAGATCAGAATATTATTATTCTTGGAATTACTAATGATATAGCAACTAGGTAAGATGTGTCTCTGAATGCATTATGATATATATATATATATATATATATATATATATATATATATATATATATATATCTCATATAGGATGCAGTCTAGCCCCAAATGATTGATATTAAGTAATCAGGCTTTAACTCCCAGTTTACAGGATTCCAGAGGACAGAACAATGTGCTAAATGATACTACAAATCCAGAAGGTAAACTAATGATTTGGGTATTCACCATATCAGTATCATTTAAAAAAAAAGACAACTGTATATAAAGAGATTTAATCTACTGCAATGTGTAGCCCCAAACTGAATCCAGGTTTAGACAAAGTATTTGTAGAACATATATGGAAGATAATTAGGGATATTTGATTATGGAATAGTATTAAATGACACTGAAGGAATTTTAGTAGTTCTGTTACATATGACATTATCTTGAGTACTTAGAAACATGTAATTTAAAAAATATTAATTCTGAAGTATTTCAAAATGAAATCACTTTTAAATATGTCAACATATTCAAATATCTGTAAAATGCATTAATACAATTTTGACACTTTGGGATATAAGCTTCATTTTAAAGATTCAGAACAAAAAAAAAAATAAAGTGAACTAAAACAAAGTTTAAAAGGCAAAACCAAAAAATCACATAGCTAATGTATATTTATGTTTATGCTGCTGCTGCTGCTAAGTCGCTTGTCATGTCCGACTCTGTGCGACCCTATAGATGGCAGCCCACCAGGCTCCGCCATCCCTGGGATTCTCCAAGCAAGAATACTGGAGTGGGTTGCCATTTCCTTCTCCAATGCATGCAAGTGAAAAGTGAAAGTGAAGTTGCTCAGTCGTGTGCGACTCTTAGTGACCCCTACCAGGCTCCTCTGTCCATGGGATTTTCCATGCAAGAGTACTGGAGTGGGGTGCCATTGCCTTCTCCTATTTATGTTTAAAATTACATGCAAATTAATTTTAAGCTAGACTTCTAATTTAACATTCTACAAATTTAAAATATATTAATTATGTTAGAGTGGATTCTCTTTTTGCACATTCTTCTCCTATTTTCTTCACTTAATCACTGTCAGACCATTGATCCAATTACTACTCAGAGGAGTCAGCTCCACTGTCTGGTGCTGCTTACTGCCAAGTGAAAATCAATAGAACCACCCATCATTATCTATTCTGAAGAATGTGAGTATTGATTTTGAAAACCCTCATTCTACTAGTTTTAGAATATGGCTCATACTGTCTTGGGAACTCCTTTCCTCTTACAGGCAGTATGATGCATCACAAGGTCCTATCTATCAACTGACCCTCATCCTTCAGTCTGATTCCCACCATTACTCTGCTCTCTGGCTTCCTTCTGCCTCACTCTTTTTTTTCTCCCTATTAAACCAGGGGATTCTTCCAGATACTTTAGGTCAAAAACTCAAAAATTACTTTTCCAGAAAAAATTTTCCAGATACCCTAGACTAGTCAGTACTCCTGCACAGCCCCACTTTCATTCTAATTGTAATAATACTTCCATGCTTTCTGTGAGTCTCAGCCAAGTGTATATTTAGACCTATGTTTTTAAGATCTCTGTCTCCCATAGGCTCTCAGCAGTATGAGAGCAATCATTCCCCTTTTACTTACTGTTGTATCCTTTGCAACTCTACTAGTAATGTTGTGAGTTTAATAGATTCATATGATGAATTTTAATAAAGATTTCTGTAAATTATTTTTGAATTTTGGCATAAAAAATAATATGATGGGAAAACACATTTTCTTATGGATTTCTCCCTGGATGTATATAAATGCTGAGTCAGAAGTTTTGAAAGAATGAATGGGTTTGGAGCTTGACTGAGTCCAGTTTCAGCTACATATCTGTTACAGTCTTGATCATTACATCTATGAATTGCATAAATTCTATAAAATTAATTATTTAAAGGATGACTTTTATTTTAGCACTAGAAATCTTTCAAATAAGGATATTCAATTATTTGCTATTGTCATTACTACATTTGATGCTAGTAATATGATAATCTTCTGAGGACAATCAATAGTATTGAATCAAGCCAATATATATTGGACAAGTATACATTGCATTTATTTCCAGAAAAGTTTAAACATCCCAGCAAAGCATTTTTAGAATATGACAAGCTATTTTTTTTTTTAATATGGGCTTACCAGGTGGCACTAGTGGTAAAGAATCTACCTGCCAATGCAAAAGGGTGTAAGAGACGTGGGTTTAATCCCTGGGTCAGGAAGATGCCCTGGAGCAGGGCATGGCAGCCCACTCCAGAATTCTTGCCAGGAGAATCCCATGGACAGACGAGCCTGGCAGGCTACATTCCATGAGGTAGCAAAGAGTCGGACACAACTGAAGTGACTTCTCTCACTCAACCTAGACTGTCATTGTGCTAGGATAAATGTGTGATACATGGATGGAAGAACAAGGGTAAGAATAGTCAAGATATTTTACAGAAGAATTAAGTATGGCATACAAAATATAAGACAGAAAGTCTTATTTAAAGACATAAAACTTTCTATTCTATTCCATTGATCTATATTTCTGTCTTTGTGCCAGTACCATACTGTCTTGATGACTGTGGCTTTGTAGTAGAGCCTGAAGTCAGGCAAGTTGATTCCTCCAGTTCCATTCTTCTTTCTCAAGATTGCTTTGGCTATTCGAGGTTTTTTGTATTTCCATACAAATCTTGAAATTATTTGTTCTAGTTCTGTGAAAAATACCGCTGGTAGCTTGATAGGGATTGCATTGAATTTGTAGATTGCTTTGGGTAGTATACTCATTTTCACTATATTGATTCTTCCGATCCATGAACATGGTATATTTCTCCATCTATCAGTGTCCTCTTTGATTTCTTTCATCAATGTTTTATAGGTTTCTATATATAGGTCTTTAGTTTCTTTAGGTAGATATATTCCTAAGTATTTTATTCTTTTCGTTGCAATGGTGAATGGAATTGTTTCCTTAATTTCTTTTTCTTCTTTCTCATTATTAGTGTATAGGAATGCAAGGGATTTCTGTGTGTTGATTTTATATCCTGCAACTTTACTATATTCATTGATTAGCTTTAGTAATTTTCTGGTGGAGTCTTTAGGGTTTTCTATGTAGAGGATCAGGTCATCTGCAAACAGTGAGAGTTTTACTTCTTCTTTTCCAATACAGGATGCTTGGGGCTGGTGCACAGGGATGACCCAGAGAGATGTTATGGGGAGGGAGGTGAGGGGGGGGGGGTTCATGTTTGGGAATGCATGTACACCCATGGTGGATTCATGTCAATGTATGGCAAAACCAATACAGTATTGTAAAGTAAAATAAAGTAAAAGTAAAAATTAAAAAAAAAGACATAATCTTAAACAGTATTGTGTTTGTAACCAGATGGACAAACAGACTTGGAATACATTTGAAAAACAAACCTATGCAAATACTGAAACCTGATATATGACAGAGTTCTATCTTATATCATTAGGAAAGGATGGAATTCTCAATAAATTACATGGAGAATGGAAATTGTGACACTATCTAAACCATCAAAATCATTACCATCATCGTGATTATAGTATAGTAAATGTTTAAAGGTTAAAGAAAAATTACAAAGATGTCTAAGGTACTATAAGAATATTTTCTCAGGGTAGTGAATAATTTCTTAAGACCCTATAAACACTAAATTTAAAAGAAGAGATTGCTAAAGTAGATTATACTGAAACAGAAAGCTGTTCATCAAAAAATAAATAAAAAGGAAATAAAAGCTAAAATCTGGAGAAAATGTTTGCAACACAACATAACTGACAACAAGCTTATGGCCAATATATATAAATATCTCGTAAGAATCAATAAATAGACAACACATTTTTTACAAAAGGCAATGATTGTAAAAAGCACTTAGAAAACACACTTAAAAGCATTGAGACAACTAAAATTGTCAGTAAACATATATAAAAGTGTTTAACTTCTTGGAAATCAGAGAAATGTATATATTTAAAATCAAAATTAGGCAGCACTTATATATATCAGATTAGCAAAAATAAAGAAAAAAATTAGTCTGGTGGAAGACTGTATTAAAAGAGCAAGGTCACACATGGTTGTAAAAACTGAAATATCCTTTGTCCACTTAGCTATCAGCACTGAAAACTAAGGTGACTGGTGTCATAATAACTATTCCAAGCGATATTTGTTTATGAAGATAAGGCTTTAAGCTGATAAACAACTTTGCTCCAAGAAATTTCTGTGAACCAACACATACAGACAGAGTGCGCTTGTCTATGCAGACACCTCTCCTCTCTGGACAATGTTGCTCACTTAGACAAACAGCTTATTAATCAAACAATTCTCTCATCACTGTGTCTACCAATCAATCCTAAACTATTGCCATTTTTCCCATTAATGGTTATTTCTATCAATTAAAACTTAGTTTAGAACTCAAGCCTGGACATTCAAGCCTTCTATTAATATAAATATTTTATTCAGAATACTCCTTGAGATACTGTTAATACTAAGATTCACTCAAGGTGGTGTCCAAAGTTTATTAGTGCAATAAACTTTGCTTCATCAGTAGACTATTCTAGTGGTCCTTTGGGGATTCAGCAGTCAACTATTCTAGTAATGGGCTTCACTAGTAGCTCAGATGGTAAAACATCTGTCTGCAATGTAGGAGACCTGAGTTCAATCCTTGGGTCTGGAAGATTCACTAGAGAAGTAAATGGCAACCCACTCCAGTTTTCTTGCCTGGAGAATCCATGGACAGTGGATCCTGGTGGGCTACAGTCCATAGGCTCACAAAGTATCACACACACTAACACACACTTGTAATTTAGCATCATCAATAAAGCTAATATATTAATATGCTTATATACCAGTAACTCCATTCCTGGGCATATATACTAGAGAAAATCATAGACTGAGACATGTGCAAAAAATATTCTCAATAGTTGTTGGAAACAATCCAAATGCCCATCAATAGTATAGCAATGCATAGACAGATCTAGCATATTTTTGCAATGGAAAATTTTATAGTTATGAAAATAAACTACAGTGATACCTATAGATATAAGTAGAGAGGTTTAGCTTGGGAGGAGAGTGTTTATGTCAGGTGCAGCATCAGAATGTATATCTGTATACTTTAGAAGATAAATTGGAAACTGGTGAGGAAGTGACCTGTTACCTATGCCCACCTTTCATATGAAATCATCCTATTGGTGTGGATGAGAAGCCTTGAACAGAGAGAAAGCAATCATATTGTTTTAGTTATTTCCCTGTTGCACTGTAAATTGCTTTTTTAGTCATTTGTTCAAAAAGATGATCAAACAGACCCAGAGATAAAGCAGGAAGCAAAACAAACCTAGGCCCTGCCCTTCAGGAACTACATTCTAGTGGAGGAAAGACAAATAAAATAATAAAGGCTAAATTAGGGATGTAGAGAAAAAGAGAAGGAAAGAAAGAATTTCAAGTCAGAAAAAGTAAGGGCTTTGAAGTAAAAGCTGGGTGAAAAGGCAGGGATGAGCATGCATGCATTCTCAGTCAGTCATTTCTGACTCTTTGTAACCCCATGGACTATAGCTTGCCAGGCTCCTCTGTCCATGGAGTTTTTCAGACAAGAATACTGGACTGTGGTTGCCATTTTCCTTCTCCAGGGAATGAGAAAGGATGCTATTTTATATAACGTACTTGGGAAAAGTCTCAGAAACAAAGAGATTCTTAAATGGAGCCCTTGAGCTCCTGAAGGAAGCATAGGAATGAGCCACATGGATATTCAAGAGGAGAGTCCTCTAGACAAAAGTGTGTGTGTGCTAAGTCACTTCAGTGGTGTCTCTTTGCAACACCATGGTTCATAGCCCATCAGGTTTCTCTGTCTATGGGGATTCTCCAGGCAAAAATACTGGAGTCAGTTGCCATGCCCTCTTCCAGAGGATCTTCTGATCCAGGGATCTAAACAACAACTCGTATGTCTCCTTCATTGGCAAGCAGATTCTTCACCACTAGCAACCTGGGAAGCCCTGTAGACAAAGGTAGCCTTGAAGAAGAAACATACTGCTTTCTTTGAAGAACATTAAAGAGTCCAGTGGAGCTTGAGAATATGTGGGAGATGAAGTCAGAAAAGTCTTAGGTTTAAATTTTTGATCAATAAGGGGGTAAATGCTTCCCTCTTCTTCACCTAACTTTCTTGTGACTTTTCTGTCAGTTCCATGGAAATAAGAAATCTGTTGCCTATTAAAATGGCCCAACTGGATGCATCTATATGTTGGTTCTCTTTCTGCTCTTGCTTAAGGTCTTTTAATGCACTACCAAAACTTTGTTCCCATCCTCTATCATCTCACTAATTAAATCATATTGTAATGTTTTTCTGATTGTCTATATTTTCCACTAGATTTTAAATTCTGTGATAACAAAAACCATATATCTATACATGCACACACATGTATCTTTACTTACTGACCATTGCATTATCATTAGAGCAAAATATGCATACATACTTAATAAGTACTGAATGCATGAGAGGATAAATATATTCTTCAAACAAATTATGGGTAAGATACTGAACACTATTATGAAAATAGAAACTTTTCTTATTCACTGAGGCTATTTATGAAAAAAGCATTGAAATGATGATGCTCTCTAGAAATCTGAATCAACCACGTGTGGTCTATGCATATTTCACCAAGTTACTCAGTCTCTCTTAAACTCAGATTTCTTCTCTGTACAATGAAAATAGTATTTAATGCAGAGTGAATGAAGACTAGAAGAATGAGAAGGCTATCTACCTGTAAGCTTATTATAAGATAAAAAGAGAGCATATGTATAATGAACTAACATGAGAAGTATAGAGCAACACTGAATAGTTGCATTTCTCCACAATTAAGAGTGCTGATAAATTAACATAATTGGAATTTTCTCTCATCCTAATATCACTTTTCCACATCATTTACAGCCTGTCACTTTTTTGATAATAATATATTAATCACTTTTTATTGTGCATCTATGGGTAATCTACATGAAAAATGATTCTTACCAGTTGACAGAAAAAAGAAATGTTACTTAGAGAGGTTCAGTAAAGCCCATATTGTTTCAAAAACCAATAACTTTCTTTTCTTGTATGAAAATGGTTTTATTATTTCCCCAAGTCATCTGACATAAAAATTACATTTTTTTTCTATTCTGAAATAGCTCTGCTTTCTAAGATTCTCATCAATCTCTTGTTCATGCATTTATTACTTGGTCTCATATTCCCAGACACTTTGTGTGGTCATTCTTGGATACCCATCTGCCTTCATACCCTGCTTCCACTGAGTTATCTCTACTCTAGATTAGCCAAAATTATTAATAAAAGCAGATATGATGAACCATCACTACTTGGTCTTCCTTAGTTTTATTATTCCAAACCAGGGGTTTTTAAAACATCCACTGTAAGTCTCGGAAAATGTTGATATTGGAGGGAAATTAAAAATATCCAAGAAGTGAAATATTAAAAAGCAAACAAACACTAATTATGCATGAAGAGAACTATTAAGCTTATCAAACACAAAAAAATGTTTTCCATTCTTTCCATGTTTAAAACAGATCACTTTTTTCAATATCCTATGCTAAAACATAATGGAAAAGAACATGAACAATAATGTGTCTCTCTCTATATATATACATATGTATAATTGAATCACTTTTTTGTACATCTGAAATTAACATCACATTGTAAATCAACTATACTTAAATAAAATAAATTTTAAAGAAAATATCACTTTTAAGAATATCACTTGCAAAAACTGCTATAGGCAATACTAGTTTGATAAGTCAGTTTGAACAGGTGAAGGAGTCTATAGGCCCAACTATATGAGAGAAGCTCCATGCAATTCTTAATCCTCTTACTTAACTGTGACCCCCAACCTCCACTGCATTATGCTCCACATGATGCTTTTTCTGTAGCTGAAGCAGGGTGTAGTGTACCTGCTAATAAATGGACCTTCAGATAAACAGACATTCTAGTTGTTTAGTCAAACCTTTAAAAACTCATTAATATAACTGATTAGTGAAAGCCATAGGTTAGGTGTTATGGTACATTCAAAGATGGGGCAGAAGTGATAAATTACATTTCAAAAATTATTATAGTCTATTATAGAAAATAAGGTACACTTATGAACAATTGTAATTCACTACAAAGCTCCCTATATGTTAATGACTGACATAGTGGGCATTTTATCATATTTTCAGTTTAGGGGTTTGATGGACTCCTTTGTAAAATAACCGAATGCCATGCATATACTTAGATTCTCATTTTTGTTAAATTTCTTCAAATAATATACTTTTATTAATCTGTTTAGGTTTCTTGAAAATGGTTACATAATTTATTTGGAAAGTAAAATGGTTTGAATGTAATTGTAGAAGTAGCTATATACAAAGCTAATGCACTTGGATCCCAAAGTTAGTACCGAGACAATCTGTATCTCTGTGATTCCTCTTCCCAATTGAGCAAATACAGCCATCTCATGTCAACCCTTAAAACTTTAGACACAAGATCCCAAGGCACAGTGGCCACATTTCCAAACACAACCTGGAGCCAAACAGCTTGATTTCATAATTAACTCATCGAAATAAGGAAAATCTGAAAGTGGCAGCTTGCTTGTCTCTAGGGTGTTCTGAAGGACATGAATAAAATAAATGTGAACCATTTCATTAAGGGTATCTGAATCTTCTATCTGGATCTTTGCTGAGGAAGTAAACAGGGTGAAAAATGTGGAAAGAAATAGCACATTCTATCTTCCCTTTTCATTGATTTTGGAATTAGTTACTTAGATCAAATAAATATCTTTATGGCATATAAATTAGGTGGCACTTAGGAGTTGTGATTAATATTTTGCTAATAAGTTTCTTGTATTTAGAAGAAATTTTTCATGATTTGAGTTAATAATGAAAGATACGCTAATTAAATACTTTTTTCATTAGCAGATTCTTTACCTGCTGAGCTGAGGGAAGCCCAATGCATTTACAATATTTTTTACATTTGCCATGTCTTCTGAAGTTGTCTGATACACTTTACCACCTTCTCAATGTAACTCTTTATTCCATATCACACATTTCTCTTATACACCTCCTCTTTCCTTTATGTACTAAACTTGTTAATACAACCTGAGCAAATAACAATTAATGTCATATCTCTATAGGCTCCTAAATATGCATATCTAATATTTCAATCTTTAAGTCTATAAAATTCATTATTACTAATATTTCAAGCACTTAATAAAAATGTATAGTTAACTGATAAATTGAATGTTTTATTTTTCCTTTGGCCAAAAATTACAAGGAAAAGTTTTAGGCTTTATAACTACTGCTAAAACTGGAATTCTATAGTTTTTTTCAGTATACTCATTACTGATAGCCATGCCTTATATCAAATATCCCTTAGACTGAGATATAAGAAATCACATCAAGGAGTGAATAAATGCCAGCAGGCAAAATGAACAACCGTTAGAGTGAATATTGTCTCAATATTTATATGGTTATTTTATTTCATTGGCAATCACAGAGTATTGGTTGAAGTTTGGATCAATATTGAATTGGAGAAATAATAATAAATCTAAATGAACTAATTACCACTTGTTTAGTAAACAAAATCTTTCAAAGATGACGTTCTTGGGTAAGCGATAAAATGAAATAGAAATATCCTGCTATACACAGAAGAATACATTCAGATGTTTCTATCATTGACAAGAATAACAACTCTTTAAGGGAAGGAAGGGGTTGTAACTTAAAACAGTTTATATTTTTAAGACTGTCTCATATCATAAATATATGTTACCTTCTAAAAAATTTACTTGTTTTGGGGGTACTTCAATTTGTGTGTTTACTTACAGAGCTTCTCACAGTGGGGCTTCTTAAATCAGGCATTCCTTGAAGCTTCTAAGGGTCTAGTCAACTCTTTAAAAGTAAAGGGTCATAACTGATAAGCATTTTAGATCCAGGTTGACCAATAGGTTTACCTCATACGTCAAACCCAATCAATACATACTGGCTGTCCAAGATGATGCATTAGGAAAGACTCTGAGTTTCAGTGTAAATATGATAATTACCTTAAGATGTCTACCCATGGGACAGGAAAAGAGATTTACTTCATGAATACAGTGAATTTTTTTATTTTCTTAACTCCATTAATACTTCATCAGATGCAGTGAAACTGGGAGTAAATGCATTAGCCAAACTCATCTTGTGACTATTTCTCACCTGTATTTCACTGTTTTTTTTTTGTTTTGTTTTGTTTTTCCCCATCTCCTGTTGCCTTTCAGGTGGTTACAATGATTAGACATATCAAAGTAATAGCAATTTAACAAAAATGCTTCCATGGCTTAGCATTGATCTTGCCTTTTCTGAAATACGAATTCTTACTCATTTGTAGACAAAAAGCATTGCTATAATTGATAACAGATATGATGGTTGTCTTTGCAACATTATTGCTACTATGCAATTCATACTGTTTTGTATCAGCCACATATTGTGAATGGGATTGACTTCAGTTTAAAGGGAAAGAAAGATTGTTCTAAGCTAATCAGGGTAAATTTAACCCCTTTTCCATTGTCATCAGTTCATATAAACCTGGCCTAATCCAGTCAGCATACTAATTACCCTATTCACAACTGCAAGACCAATTTAGAATAATATTTCCCCCTCCATCACCATCCCAGGGCTTTCTAGAAAGTAGCATCATTGCTGTCCTGAAAAAGTCACCAGAAAAATCCTTTCCTACTCTGACAGAATTATGAACAGATATGATACTATAAAGTGCTAACAGGATTATTGTACCATGGCTAAACCCTTTGATTGTGTGGATCATAAAAAGCTGTGGAAAATTCTTAACAAGCTGGGAGTATAAGACCACCTTACCTATCTCCTCAGAAACCTGTATGCAGGCCAAGAAGCAATTGTTAGAACCAGACATGGAACAACAGACTGGTTTAAAATTGGGAAAGGAGTATGTCAAGGCTATATATTGTCATCCTGCTTATTTACCTTATATGAAGAGTACATTATATTAAATGTTGGGCTGGATGAAGCACAAGCTGGAATCAAGATTGCCGGGAGAAATATCAATAACCTCAGATATTCAGATGACACCACTCTTAGAAAGTGAAGAGGAACTAAAGAGCCTCTTGATAAATGTGAAAGAGGAGACTGTAAAAAAAAGATGGCTTAAAACACATCATTCAGAAAGCAAAGATCATGGCATCTGGTCCCATCACTTCATGGCAAATAGGTAGGGAGAAAATGGAAACAGTGACAGACTTTATTTCCCTGGGCTCCAAAATTCATGGCTGCAGACTGTGACTGCAGCCATGAAATTAAAAGACACATGCTCCTTGGAAGAAAACCTATCACAAACCTAGACAATGTGTTAAAAAGCAGAGACATCATTTTGCCAACAAATGTCAATATAGTCAAAGCTATTGTTTTTCCAGTAGTCATGTACGGATGTGATAGCTGGACCATAAAGAAGGTTGAGCACTGAGAATTGATGCCTTCAAACTTTGGTGCTGGAGAAGACTCTTGAGAATCCCTTGGACAGCAAGAAGATCAAACCTGAAGGAAATCAACCCTGAATATTCATTGGAAGGACCGATGCTGAAGCTGAAGCTCCAGTACTTTGGCCACCTGATGCAAAGGACTGACTCGTTGGAAAAGACTCTGATGCTGGGAAAGATAGAAGGCAGGAGCAGAATGAGATGACAGGGGATGAGATGGTTGGATGGCATCACCGACTCAATGGAGATGAGTTTGAGCAAACTTTTGGAGATAGTGAGGGACACAGAAGCCTGGCGTACTGCTGTCCATGGGGTCGCAAAGAGTAGGACGTGACTTAGTGACTGAACAACAAAAGCCACACTGGTAAGAAGTACAGTGTAGAGAAGGACAGAGCTCAGAGGATAACAGATAAGTACATCTATTTTCTGCCTAGACTTTTCAATTGCATGAGAAAAATAGAATCATTTTATTTTTATTAAACATATACACATGGGTATTTATTAATAGTAAATGAAAACTTCCTGATATGTACCTTTTTAAGTTTCGATGAAAATATCTTTAAAATGGATTATCCTCTCTCCTGTTTTCTTTAAAGTCAGTAAATATATGAATCATTTCTGTTTCTTGATGACTCAGGAAAATAATTGTGATTGTTCATTATTATTTTGTTTTTGAATATAGGAAAATGACTATTTGAACCTCCATTAGGTTCACTAGAACCACTAGAGCCTCCACTCATCAAGGCCACTGTAATTTCAAATGTAATGAAGTCCCAAATCTTGATTTTTTTAACTGAAATATTAAGTCAAAGTACCAGAGAAGGCAATGGCACCCCACTCCAGTACTCTTGCCTGGAAAATCCCATGGACGGAGGAGCCTGGTAGGCTGCAGTCCATGGGGTAGTGAAGAGTCGGACACAACTGAACAACTTCACTTTCACTTTTTACTTTCCTGCCTTGGAGAAGGAAATGGCAACCCACTCCAGTGTTCTTGCCTGGAGAATCCCAGGGATGGGGGAGCCTGGCGGGCTGCCATCTATGGGGTTGCACAGAGTCAGACACGAATGAAGCGACTTAGCAGCAGTGGCAGCAGAAAGTCAAAGTAAATGCCCTTCAAACAAACAAAAAAAAATGTTTGATTTCTTTAAATCTAATTCTTTGCTCAGTTACTGAAATTCTTTTCAATGTCATAAAAATTTTTGTATTTGTGGAATACATTCATTCTACCCTAAAATACCAGTTACTATGAACTCTTTAAGACAGATTTTAGATAACTGAAATTATGACTATACTAGAAGAGAAAAAAAGATAGCAATTTTTTATATTTTCTATATTACACCAACAGCAGCAGAATTTATAGATCCAAAGATTATTTTTTTAAAAACACAGTAGATATTCAGGCTTCCTTGGAGAAGAAGGTATGCATACATACATATGTAATTCACTATTTTCTAAGGAATAACATTGAGAGAAATTAGCACTGAGAGACTATATAATTGATAAATTAATACCACATTGTATGTATTTGTGTGTGTGTGCAGTTATGGGGGGATCTTTTATTATAGTCATCCAAAGGGGCAGTAGGTACTATCCCCAGAACATTTAAGTATCATGAACAAAGTTTATTGTAACAGACTCCAATACACTGCCCAGAGTCTTCTTGTTTGTTGCATTATATTAGATATTTTTATTGCTTAGGGATTTTTAACTTTTTTATTATACAGAGTCTCTGTGTCAATAGCACTTTTTGGAAGGACATTTGACCTGTCTACCAGAGCTGATTTGTTGTGCATCAACTACTCTGCCCTTTGCCTCTGTAATTCTATAGTCCTTTGAAAATGATGTTATCCAAGAATGGTATGACAAGACAAAGTGAGGAAAAATGCAGAAATTAACACTAAAATTCACTATCTACATATTAACAGATTTCTGAAATAAGAAGGGCTTGTATTTAAACCATACAACATTCAGTTATCACCAAAAAAGGTACTTTATTAGACTACTGCTTCTGGAAATCTATTAGCTCATGAATACAACATGTCTCCAGTATTGCAGGACACTTCCTGAAGTAGGCTCACTGCCTTTAAAAGACTCATAGTATACAGGTGATCACAGTGCTTCCTATTCTGACTTTTATTAATAGCATATTTATATTCTGTAACAAATACATGTCAAAATCAGTTTTTATGTATTTATATAAATATATATATATATGTATTCAGAGAATAGCAGTTTTTCCAGTTATTTCTATCTTCATATACAGTAATAACTTCTAATATGTTGGAGCAGAATACCTATACTTTGATGAATATCTTCTTTTTATAAAAGGAGTCAAATTTTGGCAAGCTTTTATTGTATAATAATTTGCTTTGGAGTAATAAAACTGATAGTAAATATAAGGTATGACTTTAGAAACTATTATATTTGCACAGTATAATGGAAAATGATAAACCAAACCTCTCTAGGCAAGAGGAAATATAGACAATATACTCTCCAACTTTAGTAAATGAAGATATTGAGTTTAATTACACATTTATGAAGAAAATACACACCTGTAATATTTTCCTTTCAAAGTATAAGAAGTTGGTTTAATATCTCATCATCTCCCTTGAGTAGGTCCAACCAGAATTCTTTATTACAAAGTATAATCTCTGCATTGAAAATACTTATTTGGGATATTTTCTGGTTTAGCTCATGTCATAAATACATAGAGTATAGATCTCTATGGAGACATTTGACATCTAGTAACAATAATTTTATATAGCAGAAAAAAATTCCGGAGTGTTTTTGAAGATAAAAACAAATGCTTTAAACACATAGCTTCAAAATAACCTCAGATATACACATAAACAGGATTAAAGAATATAATTTTGTTTGTTTTACTAAGTAGGATATAATAATCTCATATTTTATCCAAACAATATATCAAAACATTAAACGTACTTGGAAGACAATCAGATTTGCTCATTTGGATTAGAAATCAAAGCCAGGTTTTCTAATCATTTAAAGAACTACACCAGATATTCTATTAGCTCATGAATACAGCATGCCTTTGAAATTCAAGAAAACGAATAAAAAATATTTGGTCTCATTGATTTCCTCTTACTTTATACAAGACTATGGAGCTACATTTTTAAGCTAGAGCTGAGAGTTATATCTCAAGAGAAATAAAATCATTCTGTATTTTAGTCTGCCTCTATATTCTTTAGTTACAAATAGGGTTTTTAAGTTTTCAGCTACCATGCTATAAGAATCTTAATATTATAACAACTGGTACAGCTATAGTTTAATAATGATATTTAAAGATATATGTAGATTCATATTTTCAAATCATGTTTTTAAAATTAAACCTTGGAACTTTCCAGGCAAGAATAATGGAGTGGGTTGCCATTCTGTTCTCCAGGGTATCTTCCCGTCCCAGGGACTGAACCTGTGTCCCCAGTATTGCAGGTGGATTCTTTGCCTGCTAAGCCATTGGAGAAGCCCCAATTAGCAGACTGACTCCAGTAATCAAAGTGATTCTGGTTAATCATTTCTAAATGAAGACAAACAGCCAAATGTAATTAATATTAACTGAAATGATTAAAATTTTGAATTATTTAAATGCTTTTCATCACTGAGGACACAACCATTAGTCTTTATTCACACAACTGCAATACTAACTTTTAAATTTATAGCTCTAAGTAACAGCAAATGCAACTATATTGATAGAATATAAACTATAAGAATTATTGCCTTGATTTCTAGGATTTACACAAAAACTGCCTTACTCTGCAATGCAATCTCACTATGACACTTTCTCCATATATATAATGGAAATAAATACTATATGACTCCAACTGTTTTCTCTTTGGGATATTGTCCAAATAATTTCAGTAAAAGATCTCTATTTTGACATCAATAAAAAAGAAGAAATGTATATCCATTTAAGAATATTCTGAAACCACATACTAATAAGAATATATTAATATTACATAATGTATACTAATTAAGAATAAAAGAACTTTTGTTTTTTTACTGAAACAAGGTGGGAAAAACAATGAAAGAACTAATAAGCTGATATTTCTGGAGGAAGCTCATAAACAGAATTAGGTCATTTGCTGGTTTCCATGGTACCACATGTATAAAGTATTTTTTTGTTTTATTGGATGCACCATTCATACTGAGAAGTTTTATAATATAACATAGAAAATTCAGGGTTCCAGAAGAAAAACACTATTAATTCAATAATATTATAGGTAGTACATTTTCTCTGACATCCAAATGCTCTATATTCATATTTGATTTTAAAGCTCTTTTCTTGTAAACATAGCTATAGTGTTTTTGTTTTGTTTAAAATACAAGTTATCATTCATCATTATTGAATGTCTATTATGGCCAAATTTAGCAATAAAATGATAACAAAATATATTAAATCCAAAAATATATAAAATAAATGTGATTTGTTGCTCAGTCGTGTCTGATTCTTTGTGACACCATGGACCATAGCCTGGCAGGTTCCTCTGTCCATGGGGTTCTCCAGGCAAGAATTGCAGGGGTTGCCATTTCCTAGAGAGTGTTATATCAATCAAAAGTAGATCAAAGTAAGGGATATCAAGATGTATGGAGCTATTTATGGAACCTATTTGTGGATAAAAGGAGAGAACAGTGGATCAGGCATAAATGAAGTGAAAAACAATTTTAAATGTCCAAATTATTGATTCAAAAGTTATAGTGAATGAGGGAATATATTTCTTCTCCAAAAAGAAAAAAAATTGTGGTAAAAACACACAACATGAAATTTACCATCTTAATTGCTTTTAGGTGTATAGTTCAGTGGTATTAAATATATCCATGATGCATAATCATCACCACTATCCATCTCCATATCTCTTTTCACCTTTTGAAACTGAAACTCTATATCCAATTAAACAGTAACTTCTACTCCATTTCTCCTCTTGCTTCTGGAAAAACCATTCTGTCTTCTGTCTCTCTGAATATAATGTATTCTAGGAGTCACATGTAAGTGGAATCATACAGTAATTTTCTTTTTGTGACTGACTTATTTCAATTAACATAGTGCCCTCAAGGTTTATTCATGGTGTAGCAAATGTCAGAGTTTCCTATCTTTTAGAAGTTGAATAATATTCTATTGTATATACACACAACAGGTTGCTTATCCATTCATCTGTCTATGGGCACTTAGGTCGATTCCATATTTTCAGTTCAGTTCAGTCACTCAGTCGTGTCCGACTCTTGGTGACCCCATGAATCGCAGCAGGCCTGGCCTCCCTGTCCATCACCAACTCCCAGAGTTCACTCAGACTCACGTCCATTAAGTCAGTACTGCCATCCAGCCATCTCATCCTCTGTCGTCCCCTTCTCCTCCTGCCCCCAATCCCTCCCAGCATCAGAGTCTTTTCCAAGGAGTCAACTCTTCGCATGAGGTGGCCAAAGTACTGGAGTTTCAGCTTTAGCATCATTCCTTCCAAAGAAATCCTAGGGCTGATCTCCTTCAGAATGGACTGGTTGGATCTCCTTGCAGTCCAAGGGACTCGCAAGAGTCTTCTCCAACACCACAGTTCAAAAGCATCAATTCTTCAGCACTCAGCTTTCTTCACAGTCCAACTCTCACATCCATACATGACTACTGGAAAAACCATAGCCTTGATTAGACGGACCTTAGTCGGCAAAGTCATGTCTCTGCTTTTGAATATGCTATCTAGGTTGGTCATAACTTTCCTTCCAAGGAGTTAGTGTCTTTTAATTTCATGGCTACACTCACCATCTGCAGTGATTTTGGAGCCCCCCAAAATAAAGTCTGACACTGTTTCCACTGTTTCCCCATCTATTTCCCATGAAGTGATGGGACTGGATGCCATGATCTTCGTTTTCTGAATGTTGAGCTTTAAGCCAACTTTTTCACTCTCCTCTTTCACTTTCATCAAGAGACTTTTGAGTTCCTCTTCACTTTCTGGCATAAGGGTGGTATCATCTCCATATCTGAGGTTATTGATATTTCTCCTGGAAATCTTGATTCCAGCTTGTGCTTCTTAGGGGCAGCGGCCAAGATGAGCTACCCCATGTCTGAGGTCAGGGGCAATGGCTGAGAGTGCCAGGCTGCAATGGCACAGGAACAGCCAAGAGGAGCTACCCCACGTCCAAGGTCAGGGGTGGCAGCTGGGAAGAGCTACCCCATGTCCAAGTTCAGTAGTGGTGGCTGGTAGGAGCTACCCCCTGCCTGAGGCCAGGGGTGGCAGCCTAGAGGAGCAACCCCTGTCCAAGGAGTGGTGGCTGCGTGGGCACAGGAGGGCCTAGAGGAGCTACTCCACATTCAAGGTTAGGAGGGGCGGAGGTGAGGAGATACCCCTCATCCAAGGTAAGGAGCAGTGGCTGCGCTTTGCTGGAGCAGCCGTGAAGAGATACCCAACGTCCAAAGTAAGAGAAACCCAAGTAAGACGGTAGGTATTGTAAGAGGGCATCAGAGGGCAAACAAACTGAAACCATAATTACAGAAAAGTCTAATCACACTAGGACCACAGCCTTTTCTAACTCAATGAAACTAAGCAATGCCCTGTGGGGCAACTCAAGACAGGAGGGTCATGGTGGAGAGGTCTGACAGAATGTGGTCCACTGGAGAAGGGGATGGCAAACCACTTCAGCATTCTTGCCTTGAGAACCCCAGGAACCGTATGAAAAGGCAAAATGATAGGATACTGAACAAGGAACTCCATATTTTAGTTAATGTGAATAATGCTATTGATACTATCAATACAGAGTAAACAAATATCTCTTTAAGATGCCACTTTCAATTCCTTGGGGTATATACCCAGAAGTGGAACTGGTGGATCATGTAGTAACTCTATTTTTAAATTTTTGAGTTTTCCACAGCAGCACTATTTTGCATTGCCACCAATAGTTCAAAGGGGTTCTGATTACTCCAGATCCTCACCAACACTTGTTATTTTCTGCTTTGTTTTGCCTCTCGATTTTAGCCATTTTAATGGGTTCAAGGTGGTGGGTGGATATGCTTTTGAACATTTCTTCCTTCTTATAGTATTGTCGCCCTATAGATTCCATGAAACATTCTACCTTGGGTCATTAGTACTCTCCATTTTGCAGTTGGTCTGCATTATGAGTACCGTCTGGGTTAACACCATCTAAATCATCAGTGATGATCAAAATGTTCCATAACATATGCTATTCAATGCCATAGTCACTAGCCATATGTAATCACTAAACATGAGAATTGTGGTTAATGAGATGGAAAAACAAAAGCCTAATTTAATATAATTTATTTTAATTTAATTTAAATCAACCTGTGACTAGCGGTCATTATATCAGATAATGCATTTCTAGAACCTACTTCTTCCTGAACTCAAACGTCACATGTCCCACTGCCTCCTTTGAATGCCTTACAGCATCCAAAATTCCACATATTCAACATCAAACTCATTATCACTTTTTTCAGGCCCACAATTTAGTTAGTTCAATAACACTAACTTTATCCAAGATAGAACTATTCAAATGACCCTTTACTATTCATTCTGCTTCATGTTTCATATCTACTAAATCATGTATCCTGTCATTTAGTCTTAAAAATGACTTTCAAATCTACATTCTGTTTTCTAAAATACATAACATCATTTCTCACATGTTACTAACAACAATCAGCTCTTTAAAGAACTCTTGGGGGAAATTCAATGATATTAAAATAAAATTGGAATTCTTAAATTCCTCAAACATCAACTCTCTGGTGAATTCTTCAAATCTCTTGTGTTGTGCCTAGTCACTCAGTCATGTCTGACTCTGCAATCTCATGGACTATATAGCCTGTGAGGCTCCTCTGTCCTTCAGGATTCTCCAAGCAAGAACACTGGAGTGGGTTGCCATACCCTCCCCTCCAGGTGATCTTCCCAACCCAGGAATCAAATTCAGGTCTCCTGCATTGCAGGCGGATTCTTTCCTATCTGAGCCACCAGAGAATCCCGAATCTCTTAGTCAGATATAAAATCTCTTGAGGTAAAAGTGCCACCTCCCCTCTCCCATTCTTTGTCCATATTACTATCATATTATTTAGTAATTATATTGACATATTTTGCTTACCTTGGACCCACTCTTGTATGTAAATTGTTTTGCATTTTAAGTGTTTTGCTTCATCCTTGGGTTATAATAGGCTACAATTAATAGAATGCTTAGATAACTAATAGCAATTTATGAGCTAAATGTTAAAGATTTAGAAATATAATGAAAAAATTCCTAAGTGTAGAAGGAGAAATAAGCCTATTTCAAAACATAAATCCATGGTGATTTTTATTCATTTATTAAAAGATTAAGCAGCTAAGATTTATATTGGCATTTCATTTATGTTTAGTCTTTGGAAGAATTAGTATGGCTTCTATGATAAGTTAAAAAAACAAATGCTATTTTTAAGGTAATTATAGAGGATAAGAAAAACATCTTCAACACTGATGTAAGATGTTGCCCGTAGGCAGTTTTATCCTGTACCACTTGACTATCATTGAAGCCATGATAAATTATATATTTTGGCATCGATATTGAGCCTCATTCATTATTTTCTTAGTTTTTATGCTTTATAACAAAAAGAAAAATTCCAAGATAAATTCAAACTTTGTAAAATATTTCTTTTTTTAAAAAAGCACTACAGGATACATTGGAAAACTAGGATTCAACTCACAGCTCACATCCCATGTATAAGTGTCATTTATTTATTTATAATGTGTTTTAATTCAAAAAAGCACCAATGATAAATTGTTAAATTTTTAATACTCAGAAATTTTAATTCAATTTGACATAAATTATATTTGTGTAAAGAAAGGTCTAGAATGTAGTTCTTAATTTGGAAAAATAGCAGATTGTATTACATGAACATTTATATAAGATGTATGTATTTATTGTATTTATTTAATTAGATAACATTAAATACATGGTTGTGTTATAGTGTTGTGTATCAAGTTAAAACTTTTGCTGGGAGAATAAGGACTGGTATCTTCAATATTTCCATTACTTCGGATTTTTTGAAAATGGAAATGGCAACCCATTCCAGTGTTCTTGCCTGGAGAATCCCAGGGATAGGGGAGCCTGGTGGGCTGCTGTCTATGGGGTGGCACAAAGTCAGACACGACTGAAGCGACTTAGCAGTGATATAATATCAGTAATAGCTGTGCTTTATCATTTTACAAAGTGTTCCTCATATTTCATGTTATTTTCATAATTGGCAGTAACAGAATTGATACCTATCTGTATCTTTTTTGTTAAAAATCCAGTTATTATAATAATATACTACTATGTGAAATAGGAGTATACAAAACATTTGATATACTCTGATAATACCACTATTATCCCCACTAAAACAAAATATTCCATAGACCTCAACCCTTCACAAATGAAATTTTATACTCCATTTATACACATTAACTTATTAATATATTCTAATCATGAGAAACGCTGGCCTGGAAGAAACACAAGCTGGAATCAAGATTGCCAAGAGAAATATCAATAGCCTCAGATATGCAGATGACACCACCCTTATGGCAGAAAGTGAAGAGGAACGCAAAAGCCTTTTGATGAAAGTGAAAGAGGAGAGTGAAAAAGTTGGCTTAAAGCTCAACATTCAGAAAACGAAGATCATGGCATCCAGTCCCATCACTTCATAGGAAATAGATGGGGAAACAGTGGAAACAGTGTCAGACTTTATTTTGGGGGGCTCCAAAATCACTGCAGATGGTGAGTGTAGCCATGAAATTAAAAGACACTAACTCCTTGGAAGGAAAGTTATGACCAACCTAGATAGCATATTCAAAAGCAGAGACATGACTTTGCCGACTAAGGTCCGTCTAATCAAGGCTATGGTTTTTCCAGTAGTCATGTATGGATGTGAGAGTTGGACTGTGAAGAAAGCTGAGTGCTGAAGAATTGATGCTTTTGAACTGTGGTGTTGGAGAAGACTCTTGCGAGTCCCTTGGACTGCAAGGAGATCCAACCAGTCCATTCTGAAGGAGATCAGTCCTGGGATTTCTTTGGAAGGAATGATGCTAAAGCTGAAACTCCAGTACTTTGGCCACCTCATGCGAAGAGTTGACTCCTTGGAAAAGACTCTGACGCTGGGAGGGATTGGGGGCAGGAGGAGAAGGGGATGACAGAGGATGAGATGGCTGGATGGCAGTACTGACTCAATGGACGTGAATCTGAGTGAACTCCGGGAGTTGCTGATGGACAGGGAGGCCTGGCGTGCTGTGATTCATGGGTCGCAAAGCGTCGGACACAACTGAGCGACTGAACTGAACTGAAGCATTTAATTAATTAATTTAGTTATATGTTTTCATGTCTAATTTATTGTTTACTTTCATATTTTAGGGAAAAGCTAAATGCAAAAAATGCAGGTAAGGGACTACTTAGAAGACATTAACACTATTACTTTTTAATGTCAATAATTATACTCAATTATATATGTATTGCATTTCCAGAGAAATGTACACACCATCTTTTCAATTTCACAGAATCCTAGTGAGGAAATCATTATGTGTATACTTCTTTTTGATGTAGACAATAAAGTTTTACTAAACAACATAACAAATTGGGAAGCAAGGCAGAATTAAAATCTATATTTCCTAGTTTGGCGCTCTAGTCAATCCCTCTATATTTGTACTTTCATTTTGTTGTTGATCAAAGAAAATATGATTTTTTAAAAAAAGTATCTATTAAATGCTTTGTTTTATGGCTCTACACGTTCTTATACTGGTGAGATAAGACTGAACTTCTGAAGCACAATTCTTCCCTTGGCCTATGTCTACAACACTACTGGTTACCACAGGTAATTGTGACTGAGGAAACAGTATCAACATCAAGTAAATATATGTGGTCCTTAAAAAGTGTCACAGAACACCTGATCCTGCACTTTAAGTAGGTTTTAATTTTTCATAGACAGCATTCTTTTCACTATCCATCTAATGGGTTAAACATTAGTGTTTACAAGAAATACATTTAAAAATACCTGTAGAACATGTGCCATATCTGTGTATAAATTTGTGTCTTCACTCATATAGTCTCTCATTCTCTGTTTCATACTGAGTACTGATCTCATATTTATAAGCTCAGGCCATGCTCTATGCTCCCCTAATCCCTTTCTCACCCAGTCATTCTTGCTTCCTAACATTCTCTCAGGAGATGAAGGGTGGCTAAGATCTCACATGACAATAATCAGTGTGTGTTTTTACATCTAAAATCTAAACCTTAGAATTTTCTATCACTGAGGATTTCACATGTTAGATGTGAAATCATCTCATTATATATCTGATACCAATATGGTCTCAAATTTCCCCTTCTATAAAAGTTTATGAATTTCCTGATCCAGAGAAAAACAGAAAAAATGGAGAAAACATTATTGTTTCATTGCCCTAAAAATCCTCTAGTGCCTTACTTAAAAATAAGTAAATAAACTAAGGCTCTAAGTACCCATATGATGATGATGATGATGATGATGATGATGATGATGATGAAAGTCACTCAGTCGTGTCTGACTCTTTGCAACCCCATGGACTATATAGTCCATGGAATTCTCCAGGCCAGAATACTGGAATGGGTAGCCTTTCCTTTCTCCAGGGGATCATCCCAACCCAGGGATCGAACCCAGGTCTCCCACATTGCAGGCAGATTCTTTACCAGATGAGCCACAAGGGAAGCTCAAGTACCCATAACATTTGAACAAATATACACATACGTATAAACACACATGCACACCCGCACCCAAATATATATAGATATAAATAGTTACATAGATATACATATATATAGATAACAGATATGTATTTTTTCTTTCTCTCTTTGCATATCAGGAATACAATTAAGATTTTAAATGCTAAGGAGTTATTATTTGTGGGCCCCTTCTATCTTTGGAGAAGGAAATGGCAACCCACTCCAGTATTCTTGCCTGGAGCATCCCATGGACGGAGGGGCTTGGTGGGCTTCAGTCCACGGGTCACAAAGAGTCGGACAGGATTGAGCGACTTCACTTCCACTTTCACTTTCTATCTTATTGTATCCGAGTAAGAATGATGATAGGAGGATGGATATATTCAAAACTAAGCCAAGGAACTAGATTAGACTGGAAAGGAAAGAGTTATAAATGTAGTTAAATTTAAATATCTTGAGCTTAGGAGAATTTTACAGTAAGTGTGGGAGAAATTTTACTTATTTTAAAAGTTCAGAAAAAAATAAATGTACACATCTCTTAAATGCCAGGGTACCTAGAATTTTAGTTTTAGTATTCTGAATTCATTCTATTGCCACTCATTGAGTTCAGTTATTATGCCACAATTCCTCTTTCTAAAGCATAAAAAGAGCTGTGTAAAAAGAAGATGTAAGAATGATTCAGTATTTTACCTAAGCATATATAAATATGGATTATTTTAAGAGTACTGAAATATCAATATTCTGTTCAAACTCTATCCCCCAAAGACAAGTTATAATTGGTTAAATCAATAGTTGGTAAATGTAAAATTTCACATGATGTCATATGTTCTCAGAACATTAAACTAATTTGCTCCACACTGTAGAATTTAATTTTCTTCATTCTATAAACTCAAAGTCAAGTATTTACCATAAACATAGATTTAAGCATCATAGAAGAAAATCAATTAATATAAATGCAGTCTAACTTTTTCTTAGAAAAAGTGTCATTTTTTTTTTCTGCAACGAAGTACCACAATGAACCATGCAACTTAAATATTGGAACAAATCTTTGAAGATACAGAAATTCAAAGACTCATTTAGTATTGTCCTTAATCAGAGGTAAAGGAAATATACTTGAGAATATACCACAAGTCTAGTTTCAGATTAAGAATTTTATTAAGAATCTATTTTGGTAGTATATATAAAATGGGATACTGCTCAACCATACAGAAAGAATAAATTTTTGCTATCTGTATCAACATGGCTGGACTTGGAGGACATTGTGCTAAGTGAGATATGTCAGACAAGAAAAGATGAACACTATATATCATTTATATGTGGAATTGAAAAAAAAAAGCACCAATCTAGTGAATTCAAAAAAGAAGTAGACTCACAGATAGAGAGAACAAACTCGTGATTACCACTGGGGAGAGGGAACCGGGAAGGGAGATAAAAGCGCAGGGAAGTACAATATACAAACCCTAATGTATAAAATAAGCTACAAGGATGTATTGTATAGGACAAGGAATATAACCCGTATTTTATAACAACTATAAATGGAGTAAAATCTTTAAAATTTTGAATTACTATTGTATACCTATAACTTACAAGATACTGCATCAACTATACTTCAATTTAAAAACTTGATTTTTGAATATAACCATCAGCTATTGGTCTGTTTGATTGTGATAGAATTGCTTATTATCTTTACTCCATAGTAAAATAATAGGAGGTACTTAAAATCCTCTCTAGTATACTCTAAAAACGAATATATATATAGATTTCTCTTGAGTGGCTATTTTCCTTTCCTTCATTTACTAACTGAAAGAACAAAACCTCAACTTTTTCATGAATACATTCCTCTCTTACCTTGATAATGGTCTCATGAAGATTGAAAAACGGATCCATTTCTTCAACTTTTATTGCATGTTTAGGAAAAAGAGCCTCAGAGAGAAAACTTGGACCCTGTGGAAAACCAGAAAATTAGCATTTTAAACTCATTGATTTTGTTTTTCAAGTGCTTACTGAATATTCTTTAAAGCTACAAAAAGACTCTAAATTGCGTCAAAGTTTCTGATTGTTGGATTTCATTCTACTGATCTAATTAATCATGAGATATTCATAAACTAAAATAAGTAGATTCCATAATGAATTATTTGTGTTTATCAAAGGGTATTTTCTTTCTCAGAAAAGATCATTATTTGCATTTCAAAAAAAGGGGGTGACAAATGGCAAACTTATTACAGAGTAAGATATATTGACTGAAACTCCTTTCAGATATGTTTTTGCAATTTAATTCTTTAAGCAAGTATAAGCTTCTATGCTTAAAGGCTGGTAGAATGGAATGCTTTTGAATAAAACAAAGTCTTGGCAACAAGGTACATAATATTATAAATATTGTAAAACTTCAAAACTATAGTAAGATATATTTTAGATAGAGTGAACTCATGAGGTTATGTACTGCTGAAAATGCAAAAGATGTTGTATGAGACACTTAGACTTAAGATGGTTGAAATAAATCAAGATATTATAATTAATAATTTTGTACTTGTAAGTATAGGTAAAATTCAGATTGTAAGAAGTAATGGGGTGCTGATAATCCTTTATGGTCTAAATATTTATTGCCTTCCCCCCAATTTATATGCTGAAATATTAATCTCCAAAGTAACAGTATTAGGAGGTGGGGCCTTAAGGATGTGAGTAGATCATGAGGGTTCTGTTCTCATGGGGTTTAGTGTCCTTATAAAAGAGACCTCACAGAGCTCCTTAGTCCCTTAAATGAGATAAAACAAGAATTCTGCCACCTGGCAGAGGGCCTTTACCTGATCATCAGTTCAGCTCAGTTCAGTTCAGTTGCTCAGTTGTGTCTGACTCTTTGCAGCCCCATGGATATCAGCACACCAGAACTTCCTGTACATCAACAACTCCCAGAGTTTACTCAAACTCATGTCCATTGAGTTGGTGATGCCATCCAACCATCTCATCCTCTGTCATCCCCTTCCGCCTTCAATCTTTCCCAGCATCAGCGTCTTTTCAAATGAGTCAGCTCTTCACCTCAGGTGGACAAAGAATTGGAGTTTCAGCTTCAACATCAGTCCTTCCAATGAAGACTCAGGACTGATCTCCTTTAGGATGGACTGGTTGGATTTCCTTGCAGTCCAAGGGACTCTCAAGAGTCTTCTCCAACACCATAGTTCAAAAGCATCAATTCTTTGGTGCTCAGCTTTCTTTATAGCCCAACTCTCACATCCATACATGACCACTGGAAAAACCATAGCCTTGACTAGATGGACCTTTGTTGGCAAAGTAATGGCTCTGCTTTTTAATATGCTATCTAGGTTGGTCATAACTTTCCTTCCATGGAGTAAGTGTCTTTTAATTTCATGGCTGCACTCACCATCTGCAGTGATTTTGGAGCCCCCCAAAATAAAGTCTGACACTGTTTCCCTATCTATTTGCTATGAAGTGATGGGACCAGATGCCATGATCTTCGTTTTCTGAATGTTGAGCTTTAAGCCAACTTTTTCACTCTCCTCTTTCACTTTCATCAAGAGGCTCTTTAGTTCTTCTTCACTTTCTGCCATAAGGGTGGTGTCATCTGCATATCTGAGGTTATTGATATTTCTTCTGGCAATCTTAACTCCAGCTTGTGCTTCATCCAGCCCAGCATTTCTCATGATGTACTCTGCATATATGTTAAATAAGCATGGTGAGTATATACAGCCTTATGTACTGCTTTCCCTATTTGGAGCCAGTATGTTTTTCCATGTCCAGTTCTAACTGTTGCCTCCTGATCTGCATGCATATTTCTCAAGAGGCAGGTCAGGTGATCCGGTATTCTCATCTTTTCAAGAATTTTTCACAGCTTGTGGTGATCCACACAGTCAGTCTTTGACATAGTCAATGAAGCAGAACTCTGGAACTCTCTTGCTTTTTTGATGAGCCAACAGATGTTGGCAATTTGATCTCTGGTTTCTCTGCCTTTTCTAAAACCAGGTTGAAAATCTGGATGTTCACGGTTCACATATTGTTGAAGCCTGGCTTGGAGAATTTTGAGCATTACTTTACTAGCGTGTGAGATGAGTGCAATTGTGTAATAGTTCGAGCATTATTTGGCATTGCCTTTCTTTGGGATTGGAATGAAAACTGACCTTTTCCAGTCCTGTGGCCACTGCTGAGCTTTCCAAATTTGCTGGCATATTGAGTGCAGCACTTTCACAGCATTATCTTCTGGGGTTTGAAATAGCTCAACTGGAATTCCATCACCTCCACTAGTTTTCATAGTGATGCTACCTCACCATGCTGGCACTCTAATTTTGAACTTCCAGCCTCCAGAACTTGAGAAATAAATTTCTGTTGTTTATAAGCCACTCAATCTCTGATAGTTTGTTTTAGCAGCTGAAATGGACTAGGATACCACCTCAAACAATACTCTTGTAGTATTAAACTTGTAAATATACTATGAAATTATTATTATCTACATATAACTTTTATTTGAAAACCTGAAGTAACTAGAGTTATTTGTCTAGAAAAAATATGTCTTAGGACAGGATATAAGTAACTATGGAGATGATAGATAGAAAAAAGCAAGATGGTAGATACGTAAGTTTTTCTAATTTTATCATGGGAATGAGATGAAATCTAGTCTGTACCAACAATGACCACACAGGGTAACAAATTTTATTTGAATTCTGTTAGAACTACTTATTAGATCAATGCAGCAGTAGAACAAGTTATTTTGGAATCTATCAATGGTGGGAAAGAAAGTTAGGATAATATAGCTGATAGACTCAGAAACCATACAGATGAGAAATGAAACAACGTAATTATAAGTCTCTATATGTTAAATAATTCTGTGATCAAGCATATTCTTTACTCCTTATTTTGAACAATACTATGATTTTTTTAAAATTATTTAGTTGTTTGTTCTAGCATATGTGCATTTTTGGATAAGACCACAAATCAACCAAAGAGCTTACCTATCAAGACTAATAGCTTATTTATCAAAACTTGTTTATGTTCCTCTCCTTATTTTGCTTGCCATTCTAAAACTAATTTTAGAAACTGCCCAGTTCCAACCAGCACTCCGCTTTTTAAGACCTACCATAAAACCACACAACTAAGGCTTAAAATAAATCATAAAAACCCTCTCCTAATTTCTCCCCATTCTAAGAGACTACTAAGATTCTCTGTTATGGGTTGAATAACTCATATGTTGAGTCCTAGCCTTTAGTACCTCAGAACATGGTCTGATTGGGAAATAAATCACTGCATATATAATTGTTTAAAACAAAATTAAGTTAGAATGAGGTCATATTGGAGTAAAGTGGGTCCCTACCACAATATGATTAGTGTCATTATATAAAAAAGGAAATTTAGAGACAAATTTTTACACTGGGAGTGAGCCATGTGAACATGAAGGCAGAGACTGGAGCACTGTGTCTACAGGCCAAAGGAGTACAAAGAGGGCCCGAAAACCACCAGAAGCGAGGCAAGAGGCTTGGAGCCGATTCTCTGTCACAGACCTCAGAAGAAACCAACACTGACAACACCTTGAACTGTCAAAACAAGATATCTCTGTTGTTTAAGTCACTCAATCTCTAATGCTTTACTATTCAGGCCTACGAAACCAATACACTCAGTCAAGGTGGTATTCTTCTTTACTGCAATAAGTATAATACATCTAATTTTGTCTATCAATTAGGTTTTGTTGTGGTAAATTGGGCAGTCAATATAGAATCAGGTTAAAATTTTGATTTGCCATAGTTCAGTGGCATCTTAATCTCTAAAGGATTAGTTACAGCAGTTAAGAAATTTTGGAGATTTACATACTTCACAGAGATGTTGTGAACAGTCAAAGCCTGCTAATAGGAAACACTGTTAATGGCATTGATGACATTGCTAAAAACAATACATATCATAATAATAATGATGAGAGTGGTAATGATGTGGTAGTGATTATGGTAGGATGCTGAGCTAAAGGAAATCCAAAGACTCTATTTATGATCCTCAGAGAAAGTATACAATTTGCATGGAGATATTTTTGAATTGATTTTAGTGAAAGTATGACATGGACAATTTGTGGCATCCATTGTCATTTAATAATTTAACTTGAAGTCCTTAAAACTTTGCCCCAAGAGTAGTTGTAAATAAACTTCTTAAATTAATTTTATCTTATTAGTATATTTAAGACTTCATAAATAGTGCAAAATTAAAATATCAGCAAGCCTCAAACTGAAAAATCTCATGAGTATAAATTGAGAATTATAATTACTGAGATTTTATTGAACTTTCAATTATTCAAAAGCAGAACATATTGATTTAAATCATCCATATGTGTCTTATTCTCTAATATAACCCCCTTCTCTATCTTGTTCCTTCACCTGCCTCTTACATACGACTCATATCATTTTTTCTTTCTAGTGCATTTTTTAAATCATTAAAAAAATATGCTCCTAATACTTACTATATGTCAAGTGCTCCACTAAATACAGAATATAGTCCTTAACCTCATGAAGTTTAATTTAATGGGATTTGAGTCCATAATAGATCAAACATCACTGTCTTTGAAAATGTTAAGACACTACCATTCTTTTTCATGTATATATGAATATAATAATCATCATTTATGAACAAGTTTTTGCATATCCTGACATAAAAAAGTAATGAAAATATTTGTCTAAAAAGGGATATATTCACTGTGAAAGTTTTTCACTGCTACCACATTAACTATGAGTGATGGCTGTTTGATAATAGCTCCCATCTGTTGATGAAGAGAGAGAAGTAAAACACCCTTAACCATTTAGAGAGCACTTCTATTTAGAAAAAATTCATTGATAGACTGAAATGAAGGAGCAAACCAAGATATTCAAAACTTAATTGTGTAGGTATGCCACATGGAGATCATACTAAAATTATTACATAAGAAGGGATAGTGATAAGAAAAGTCTATCCAGGAACCCGTTTGAAATTCAGTTTTTCTCCCTAGTCTCCAACTTACATGTCCTCTCTGTAACATTTAACAATATTTAACATACCTTCCTTCTTTCAACTCTTTTGCCCAAAGTCCATGATTTGTTGCTAGATCTCTGTGTATAATTTTCTACTTATAACTGGATCCTCTTTTAATTTTTGAGCTTTTAATGTTTCTAGGGGGTCTGTACAGTCTTCCATTTTCACAGACTACCTAGGTGGTTTGGTCTACTTTTCTGGCTTCAACAACTAATCTCCGATTGATAGTTCCTAAAGCTTTAGCTAAATTCTTGTTTTTAGTTCACCATTTTTTCTGCAAGATCTTTCAGACACATCAACTCATAGTCCAAATCATGAGCATACGTTCCTCCACTGTCACCTTCATTTATCTTGGATAATAGCATAATACCCACTTTTTGTCCACATGTGAAATTTTATATTATACCTGACTCCAATTTGTTTCACCCTTAGTACTTCAGAACTACACTAGCCAGTTTCCTTCTAATCCATATGTTTAGACAATTCTCTATAAGTTCTTATTTGTTGCCATAATACAGTTACTTATTACTTTTTCCCAAACTATGGTCCTTATTGTCTGTAGATGCAAGTCCAAATTCATTAGTATAGTTCACAAACAAGACCCAACATATCTTCTTTCATCTTTAAACAAGTCTTTCTTTCCCATAAGCTCATTTGCATGATTTCCATACAGCTACTGGTTAAGTCACAGCAGTCGATTTATCAAATCTTAAATTTATCCTTACCTTCACTTTCTCTGTCCCTTTGTGCCATTTCTTCTGCCTGGAAAGATTTTTCTTTCTTTTTCTTTATTTGTTTATCAGGCTTCTTTCTATAATTGTTTTTCTCGATCCTTGAAAACCCATCAGAATTCATATTTTTCTTATCATCTTTTCCTATAATTTTGTACTTGATTTTTACTTATCATTTATTATATCTTTGTTATATTTCTGTTTTTATCACTATGACATGAGCCTTTTAAGACTAGAGATTCTTTTCTTATTAAAATAGTCTAAAACTGCCAGGCAAACTTGAGTAATTAATCTCTCAGGATTTTCCTCTACAAAGTTGAAATGTAAATATATTTGCCCTCCTAACCCCAGAAAGTTCAGGTCAGGGTCAAGCAAAATAACAAATTACATAAATACTCAGTAAGGAGAAAAGGATTACACTAATACTGAATGATTTTTTATTTTTATCACACTTGCCAGGAATTGCTTTTCTATATAACCAAGAGTCAGGATTTTGAAGTTTAAATTACTAAAATTTTGTAATTGCATGCATCATGGACTCAATGGACATGAATTTGAGCAAACTCTGGGAGAGAGTGAAGGACAAAGGAGCCTGGTATACTGCAGTCCATGGGGTTGCAAAGAATCGGACATGACTTAGTGACAACATACATATATTCCCTCCTTGTTGAGCCTCCCTCTCATGGTCCCATCCCAGCTCTCTAGGCCATCACAGAGTACTGAGCTGAGCTCCCTCTGTTACACAGCAGATTCCCACTAGTTATCTATTTTACACATGGTAGTATATGTCAGTGTTACTGTCTTAACTCATCCCTGACCCTGCTTCTCCAGCAGTGTCCAAAAGTTCATTCTCCTCGTCTGTGTCTCTATTTCTGCCATTCAAATAGGTTCAGCAGTACCACTGAGATTTTTACTGGCATTAAACAAGATGCACAGCCTGGTGCCTGACACACAGTGCAACAAAAGAGCCATTGATATTCTCGTGACTAGATATTCTCATGACTAGATTTCCCTTTCTTGTTTTCTTCCTTTTATGAAGATAATGAAGGACAAAGGAGCCTGGTATACTGTAGTCCATGGGGTCATGAGTTGGACCTGAATTAATGACTGAACAACAACAACAAAACAACAAAAACCTGAAACTTCTCTTTTAAAGTCTACAGTTGCTAAAGCTTGAAAACCATTTCTGTAGGTGATAGGAAAACCTTGGAGGATTTTGTAGAGAATAAGTGATATTTTCAAGTGCGTATTCAGGATAGGGACACACTGATACATATGTGGGGGATAAATTTAAAAGAGAAATTGTGGAAACAGGAAGTAGAGACAGAAGGCTAGTGCAGTAGTAAAGTAAGAAAGAGTCAGAGGTTAAGCCAGGACGGTGGAAAGAGAAAGAGAGAGGAGTAGATATGTTTGAGATAAAATTGGTAAATCTTTCCAGTTAATTGGATTAGAAATCTTAAAAAGGAGTCAAGATTGCAAGTATTTCTAAATTTGATAAAAATGAGTGATAAACATTGGCAGTGATGTGTTTGTGGATATCCATATGATGTTACCCAGTAAACGAGTGATTGTATCATTCAAGACCAATTTGGTTCAAGACTAAATTGTGAACTAAAGTTAATAATACTTTGAGAAGCATGTACATGGTAATTAAAACATAAAGTGGTCGACATGTAGACTTAGAAGTATACGGAGTGTAGCCACAGATATCTGAATGACAATGACATTGATTGTCAGTGGCATCTCTGAATAACATTGATATTTAAGGGGTGGAAGAATAAAATGAAGACCCGTGAAGACTTTATAGATGGGATCATCAGAGAACTGTAAAGATAACCATGGGAGTATAATTTCATGGGAGTCAAAAAGATAAAGACTGCTTAGGAAGTAATAATCTATAATCAATTCTTCAAAGGAAGTGAAGAAATACAATTAGATAAAAATTATTAATTGGAAATAGCATTTCAGAGACTCCTGGTGTTCTTTGGTGGTGGAGGGGGGGTGGGTTTCTCTGTGGATTCATGAATACAGGAGACAATGCAATAAGTTGAGAGAATAAATGTCAGAAGAAAAAAAGGAAATATCAATTATGAACTGACTACATTATTCTCACTAGAAAATAAAATTAGGCTGAAAAGTTGGAAACACTGACCAGTAACTATAGAGAGTAAACAAATCAAGGAAGAGTTTATTTGTTGTGTTTTAGATGTGACTATGGCTTCCCTTGTGGCTCAGCTGGTAAACAATCCACCTGCAATGTGGGAGACCTGAGTTTGATCCCTGGGTTGGGAAGATCCCCTGGAGAAAGGAAAGGCTACTCACTCCAGTATTCTGGCCTGGAGAATTCCATGGACTGCATAGTTGCAAAGAGTCAGACACAACTGAGCAACTTTCACTCTCCAACTTGATGTACAGAAATGATGAATGCCTCAGGAATTTAGGGCTTCCCTGGTGGCTCACAGGGTTAAAGTGTCTGCCTATAATGTGAGAGACCCGAGTTTGATCCCTGGGTCGGGAAGATACCCTGGAGAAGGAAATGGTAACCCACTCCAGTATTCTTGCCTGGAGAATCCCATGGATGGCAAAGCCTGGTAGGCTACAATCCACGGTGTCGCAAAGAGTCGGACACGACTGAGCAACTTCACCTTCACCTTCACGGATGTGAGAGTTGGACTGTGAAGAAAGCTGAGCACCGAAGAATTGATGCTTTTAAACTGTGGTGTTGGAGAAGACTCTTGAGAGTCCCTTGGACTGCAAGGAGCTCCAACCAGTCCATCCTAAAGGAAATCAGTCCTGGGTGTTCATTGGAAGGTCTGATGCTGAAGCTGAAACCCCAGTACTTTGGCCACCTCATGCGAAGAGTTGACTCCTTGGAAAAGACTCTGATGTTGGGAGGGATTGGGGGCAGGAGGAGAAGGGGACAACAGAGGATGAGATGGCTGGATGGCATCACTGACTCGATGGACGTGAGTCTGAGTGAACTCCGGGAGTTGGTGATAGACAGGGAGGCCTGGCGTGCTATGATTCATGGGGTCACAAAGAGTCGGACACAACTGAATGACTGAACTGAACTGAAGGTGGATATATTTTTAATTTAAGAGAAAACATCCAGAAGATAGAGATTTTTTTAAATGCCAGAAAATTGAGGGGAAATAAACAGATCACAGTCTTAAAGGAAAGGAATTCAAAGCTCACTAAAGTTACCCAGAAATTAGAATTGTAAGTATACAGCCATTTGTTTAAAAAAGAAAAATGATGAAATGAGGACCGGTTATTATACATATGGTGGAAGACAATGTGAGTATGCAGACAGAGGTGAAGAAAATTAAACAACAACAACAAAACCCTCAAATTTTATGTTTAATTCAGTTCTAAACTGAATTGAATTGACTAACTCACTACCATGCTAAAATATACCCTTTGCATTTTTATCCTAAAATAACCATTTAAAATATTTAGTCTATGTAGATTTAGTGAGTATTGAGCTAGACAAAACCATTGTGCACACACTTTAAAATATATATATAGTTGGCAGTCAATAAGCATGACCTGGAATGAACAAGATAGCAACAGCCCTTTCTGTATACTAGCACTCTATACATAATCACCTAATTTAATCCACACACTTACCTTTAAGGTAGAAACTAGTGTTACTCGCTCTTTACAAACGAAATGGACAACCAGTGAATTTTGGACATTAGCACAAGATCGTACCATGAGTAAATGGTAGAGCTAGATTTAAACCCATGTTTCTCTGACTCCATAGCCCACACTTCCATTCCTATGCCATGCACTTCCTCTTCATTGCGAAGTTCCTCATAGTCTAAGATTCTGTGCTTTGGCACCTAAGTAAGAAAAGTTGTTTCCCTCACTTCTTGTTCCAATATCCTTCAAGTCCTAGTCTACTCTGTAAGCAGTATAAACACTATGCACAGTTTAAAGGATATAATCAAAGACTCCCTGCTTAAACTAAATAAAATTGATTCTAAAAAGTCCTATGTGCACCTCATTCATTGCAATATTCTCTTTTCTGCAGTCAGAGAATATACACATCGGATACTTAAATTTAATATATGAAATTAAAACACTTGTTAGCTTTGAAAGGCACTTACATTTAAACATTCATAACATGCTGGGCTGAGGAAAAAGGTAATTAGAGCCATAATTTTTGAAATATAACATTCTCATCACTATTCAAAGTAAAACAGACCTGAGGTAATATGGAGTCTAAATAGAAGTGAAACAATCCAAAGGTCAAATGTGGAACATCAGGACACTATTTTTTGAATTCACTTATTTTTTCATTTCAATTATTTTTTCAGGTCCTTAGATGGTCCATAGCATTGGTTTTATTGAAAATATTCAAGGCACCTTCATAGTTCTATTCATATGATTTAGCAACCTAATTTGAGACTTGAATCATACCTTAGAAATCTTAATCCAAATATAAAAAGCAAAACTTGGAGAATTCAAGTGATTAAATAATTTTTACAAAGTCACAAAATACTTATTACAATACCAACACTAAAATTTGGCTCTGTGTGTTTTTTAAACATTTTGCCTTTGTTTGTAAAGTACTTTTGAGTGGGGATAATAATTGTAACCCAAGCCCTAAAATGTGAAAATTTTCATTTAATTCATATTTATTTTTGTTATTGAAGTTCTTATATGTCAACAAAATAGTTTTATAGGACCTAGTTTTCATATTTTAGACTTCCTTCAAGCTCACCTGCTTTACGTATTTTGCCTTCTTTCCTCTCTTAATCATTAAATGTGTGCCTATCTTACCTATTAATTAATACATACTATGAATCATTAATTAAATAGTCTGTGCTTACATTTTATTTGGTTTGTTATTCACATCATATCTGAAGGCAGGGAAAGCTAAGCTACAGCAACAAAGAGCCAAATAATAAAAGATGCTCCAAGCAGAGTATTTCACAAATTAAGGCATTGTTATAACAAATACCTTAGATTACATTTTGATGCTAAATAATATGTTGACGATAAATAGTTAAACATTAAGACTAAGTGCATGTGGTAGTGGATATTTAGTTACTAAGACGTCTCCAACTCTTGCAACCCCATGGACTACAGCCCACCAGGCTCCTCTGTCCATGGGATTTCCCAGGCAAGAATACTGGAGTGGGTTGACATTTCCTAAGTGCAAGGAGAGGGGAAACTATTTTGTTAATAAAAATTAATTATTCCATTTGGTAAAACAAAATGGTGTTTGCTGCTTCCAGATCTGTGCTGACATTATGGATAGAGGAGCATGTGACAATCCAACATAAAGAGCAGGCTCATTGGGAAGAACACTGCAAAGGTTGTATTAAAAAGTTAATGAGAAATGACTAGATCCAAAGTACTATTTATCAGCCCTGCAATGTCTAGGATCTCTATGAAGAGTTGCTATTAATGCTATGAGAGACTACCCTGGTAGCTCAGCAGTAAAGAATCCTGTAGCCAATGCCTGAGACATGAGTTCATTCCTTGGGTTGGCAAGATCTCCTGCAAAAGGAAATGACAACCTATTCTAGTATTTTTGCCTGGGAAATTCCATGGACAGAGGAGTCTATTAGGTTACTGCCCATGGGGTCGCAAAGGGTCGAACAAGACTTAGTGACTAAACAACAACAAATTAACCCTATAAATGAGTTCTAAGAAATAACTCATCTCATTTTACATCCTATCCCTAAACTTCCATTAGAATTCTTTTGTTTCTTGTTTATATTCAGCAAAATAAGAGGGAGGAGCAATCAACTTGCTGATACTTGCTATCACTCCACAGAGGCACCAATGCAGCGTAGTTTCACAGTAGGAAGGAAAAATTATATATTATTATATATTGTTATATTTTATACTCACTTTTAGTCAAGAGTTCTCTGCTCTGATGCCCTATAGTCCACACTTTCAAAAAATAAATATAATACAATATCAGATTATAAAACATAAAGATGTACGAGAAATCAGCAGCAGGCTCTTCACTGTCCATAACTATAATTAGTGACTTCTGCATCCTGTATTCATTCCCTGAGACTTTTATAGGTGATTCCTTTCTTGCCTCTTCTAGCTTTTTGATTGTGGCTATATAACTCAATATTTTTGCCTCTTATCTTTACATGACCTTGACTGTGTGTCTTCTCTTTTGTGATAGACGTACTTGCCATTGGATTGAGGGTCTACCCAGATAATTCAAGATGATTTTATATCAATTCCATAGCTTAGTTGCATGTGCACAGACTCTTTTCTTCATAAATGGTCACATTCACAGATCCTAGGTACATGTGATTTTGAGGGCCACTTCACCATATTACTATTGCTATTCACATGTCTTTAATGGGAGTTCTATACTGAAGCAATGGCTGGTATTTTTAATACAAGATCTCAAGATTTCCATTCTAATTCAGACTTCATTCTTGCTTCTCTTTTCAAGAACAACCATAAAATTGAAGGATTTATACATCTGTGAAATAACTGTAGATAAGGCGCACACTGAAACTGTTCTAATTTAGTGGTCATAAATTAGCTACAAGTTAAAGGAGTTGTCTGGTTAGGAAGGTGTTTATATAGGTATGTAGGTGTGTGTGAGCACTCAGGCACTAAGTCATATCTGACTCTGCAGCCTCCTGGACTATAGCCCTCCAGTCTCCTCTATCCATGGGATTTCCCAGGCAAGAATACTGAAGCGAGTGGTCAATTCCTCTATCTTCTGATCCAGGGATCAAACTTGCATCTCCTCCTATGGCAGGCAGATTCTTTACCACTGAGACACCTGGGAAGCCCTTATATAAATATATATACAATTCTCAAAACCTATTTTAAGTGTGCATTTTATTTTGTATAAATTTTACCTTAAAAGAAAGCAGCCTACATAGATAAGGGACATTTTTATCATCCTCAAGAAATTTTCTCTTGCCTTTCTTCTAGTAAATTGTGAAATATTATACAATTGATCATAACATCATCTTTTTATCATTTTAATAGGGTCTGAGGTTATGTCTCTTCTTTAAGTCATCATGCTGATAATTTTTGTATCACTTCTTGATATTTACAATCATGTAAAATTAAAATTCTGGCTGTTTTCATCTTACCTCCATGATTTCTTACAAATATATTCCACATTTTAAAGTTTTCTGCTGCTTGAATACACTTTTTTAAAAAAATATGTAGCCACAGTTATTTAAGATCAAAAAAGTGGTGTTATCATTACCCTTATCTTATAAGTTAGTACTGAGATTCAAAGAAGTTACCTATCTCGATTCTGCTAGTAAGTGGTACAACCTAGATTGGAATTCAGATCTTCGTCTTCAGTCTGCTACTACTCACATTTCATACCCCTGCATTTTAAATGCCCATGTCAAGGTAAACCAGCAGTCAGCCTTAGATATTAAAGAAGATACTATAGAAATTTCAAGGCAAAAATAAGAAGTGTTTGGTTTAGTATAAAACTAAATTGAATAGAGATAATTTAAGGTTTAAAAATTCATGATAAAGTTCTACACATAAATCACCTACTGTTGAACTGTTTCATAGTACTTGTTAAGTGAACAGAGCCACAGACAATCTCTTTTACTCTGTTTTCTTGTCTCTACCCTTTCCAAGGCTAAGCTAAATGAATATTTTATATAAATGGCTTTTATTAGTGACATGAATGAAGTCTATCCAAGTATCCACAGAAAGGGAGGTAAAGGTCATGCATAGTCTCAAAAATAACATTTTATGAATTCAAAAATTGTTACTGAATAATACCAGAAAATTTCAAAGAGTTATAGAACAAACATGTTTATATACCATATTTTCATCTTTAATTCTCCTGAAACTGAAACTTAAAATAAAACCTTAAAGCTTTAAGTGTGCAGGGGAATACTAAAATATTAAAACAAAGTCTATCTAGAGAACTGTGAATTCAATAATAGTAATTTTGGTAGTATCATTTACTGAGTGCCTGCTATGTACTGTATTGTCAGGAAGTGAATGCTCATGTATTATTGCACAGCTAGGATTTTCTGAGCATATTTTACTGGAACCCGTATTAAATGACAAGCCTCAGAAGTGAAATAATGACTAAACAGTGAAAGAAACCTGAAGAGATTCACCTTTCTGGAAGTATGTGTCTACTCTTTAAAGGGAATAAAACCCATAATCCTGGGAATATGACATTCATAATATTACAAGACATATGTAATACATGTCATTGGGTAGAATTCCATTGAGTTGAAATAAATGGCAGTTTCTAATTTTTTTGTGTGTTTGTTTGTTTTGTTTTGTCAGAGAAGGCAATGGCACCCCATTCCAGTACTCTTGCCTGGAAAATTCCATGGACGGAGGAGCCTGGTAGGTTGCAGCCCAGGGGGACGCTAAGAGTCGGACACGACTTGAGCGACTTCACTTTCACTTTTCACTGTCATGCACTGGAGAAGGAAATGGCAACCCATTCCAGTGTTCTTACCTGGAGAATCCCACGGACAGGGGGAGCCTGCTGGGCTGCTGTCTATGGGGTCACACAGAGTCGGACACGACTGAAGTGACTTAGCAGAAGTAGCAGCAGCAAGGTACTTAATTGGTAAATTTAAAGTTGGCATTCTCTTAGTCGGGTGGGAGGGAAACTCAAGAAGGAAGGGATATATGTACACTTATAACTGACTCATACTGTTGCACAGCAGAAACTAATATAACATTGTAAAGCAGTTATACACCAATTAAAAAATAAATTTTAAAAAGAGTTTGCTAGAAATGCGGAAGTTCTGGTCCCTCTCTAGTCCCTAAATCAGAATCTGTATATTAGTAAGAACTCCAAGTAATTTGTATGCACACATGAAAATCTGACATGTACTGATCTAAATAAGAAGAAACTTAGGAAACTTAACAGTGGATTTGATTGCATCTTGACTTGACCCTATCAGTTGCAAGAGATATTTGGGGGACAACTAAGGAAATCTGAATATAGATTGCTGCTGCTGCTGCTGCTAAGTCGCTTCAGTCATGTCTGACTCTGTGCGACCCCATAGACGGCAGCCCACCAGGCTCCCCCGTCCCTGGGATTCTCCGGGCAAGAACACTGGAGTGGGTTGCCGTTTCCTTCTCCAATGCATGACGGTGAAAAGTGAAAGTGAAGTCGCTCAAGTTGTGTCCGACTCTTAGCGACCCCATGGACTGCGGCCCACCAGGCTCCTCTGTCCACAGGATTTTCCAGGCAAGAATACTGGAGTGGGGTGCCATTGCCTTCTCCAATATACATTGCTAGATTATAGTAAGAAATTATGATTATTCTGCTCGGTATGATAATGGTGCTGTGACTGTGTAGGAAAATGTCCTGAAAATTTTAGGGATCCTTACATAAGTATTTAGGAGTGAAATCTCATGTATGTATTTTACTTCAAAGTATTTCAACAAGAAAAAATAGTGGATGAAGCAGATATATATAAAAACATTGTGTGTATTGTGTGTTAGTCGCTCAGTTGTGTCTGACTTTTTGTGATCCCATGGACTGTAGCCCACCAGGCTCCTTTGTCCGTGGGATTCTCCAGGCAAGAATACTGAATGGGTTGCCATTCCCTTCTCCAGGGGAATCTCTCTGACCCAGGGATCAAAGCTAGGTCTCTCACATTGGAGGCAGACTTTGTCTCTGAGCCCACCAGGGAAGCCGATATAGCTAATTGTTAGCAACTATTAAATGTAGGTGATGGATATGCAAGTGTCCATTATGAAAAAGTTATATAATAAAAATTAGAAATTAAAAAATTAAGTTGGCAGAGTCTCAACATTTTTTACGACTAATATCATTTATTCTAAACATATTTTAATCTAAGAAATACTGATTATATGTTATGGGCTCTTTCATCATGTGAGTTTTAGAGATTAAAATGTTGATTTTCAGTACATTTATTCAATTTTTTAATTTGAGTACCTTGTGTGAGAACTGAAATCTCACTTTGGTCAACTGTCTCTTAAACATGCACTTATATTTAAAACACTATATCAGATCAGAGAATTCTACTATTTCAATAATATACAGCCTAAGAAGCTTAGTAGGCACATTCACTACTTCAAAACAATAATTAAACTACTTATGTGAAACACTTTTCTACAGAAGTAATACCTACACAGCAAAATGTCAAGATAATACAGATTTCCAGATTGGTAGGAAGCTTACCAGAATTTTCAATATATATGCTAAATACTGCTTAACAGAAGGTCAGAACACCCTCGGCATTTGAATATAATCTGATCATGAAAGAGGACTTGTAATTTAAGCCAGAGTTTCTAAACATTTTAAAACCAAGTACCACTTAAAAATAAATATTAAATATCTTGACTGTTTCAAAGATTCTGGCATGCCTTCTCTGTGTGGGTCAAGTAATAAGGAGAGATGTGGAGAAGTACACTATCCTTGAGAATCACTGGTAAGTAAAAGATACATGCTTTTACATAGATTTTTACTCAAAGTGAAAAAAATCTATAGATAGTTACACTATAAAATATAGGAAGTTGGGTCAATTCTTGAGTTCTATAATAGACATTGAAAAAAATGTCTTATGTATTATGAATAATCCTAGTAGAGGACACAGCAAGTATTATTTCAGCTAGGGCTTCCCAGGTGGAACCTGGTGGTAAAGAATCCACCTACCAATGCAGGAGAGGCAAGAGATGCCGGGTCTGGAAGATCGCCTGGAGGAGGAAATGGCAGCTACTCCACTAGCTCAGTCAGTAAAGAATCCGCCTACAATGCAGGAGACCTGGGGTCAATCCCTGGGTGAAGAAGATCCCCTGGAGAAGCAAATGGCAACGCACTCTGTATTCTTGCCTGGAGAATTCCATGTACAGAGGAGACTAGCAGGCTATAGTCCATGGAGTCGCAAGAGTAGGACACGACTTAGCAACTAAATCACCACCACCCATATCCCTTGCCTTCAAAATTCCATGTACAGAGAAGCCTGGTGGGCTACAGTCCATGGAGCCATAAAGAGTTGGACATGACTGAGTGACTGAGCACAGCACAGCACAGTTCTCATAAAATTCCTATCAGGTAGATACTATCATTATTCCACTTAATAGATGAAGAAAAATCTCTTATTCAAGGAGTAAAGCTGAGAAATGAACCCAGGCAATATCTGTTCTCTTATCTTTTCTCTTATAGGCAGTATAAAATACACTGCCTATAAAATATAATATAGTATTGCCTTATATGGTTTTGAGAGCCTTTACAGATAAGAAAAAATGAAATCCATGTTCATCTTGTATACATTTCATAAATGAATAAAATATACATGTGTGTAATGTAATTTAAAATCTTTCCATGTCCTGAACTTCTCTTACCCTGTAAATTCATCTCTTAAGTACTTTTCAATTTATGTACTATTCTATCATATTTTAATTTTTAGATAGGATATGTGAAACTAAAACTTCCCTAAATATTTTGGATCCTTATACTAAGTTAGACACTAAAAATGTTGTCTCCATTTTTGCATGAAGTTTAAATAACCTCAGAGTAAAAGAGACAATACCATAATCTCAAGTAATTGAATGTTTAGCTAAGCTCTCTGTTCTTTTCAGCTTGCAGACATAGATGGTTCTCTTAAACATCATTTGCACTTATAGGTGATTATAAATTTCATAGTCACTTAGCTGGAGTCCTGGAGCAAGTTTCAGGAGGAGCTGCTATGGATGAAGGAAAGGCACACACAGGACTCAGAACAGCAACTATTTATCAACTCTTCTAACATTTATTTCAGATGTAACTGGTTCAGCTCTACTTGTGCAAACTGATTACACCTGGGGGTAGGGTACAGCAGCCAATGGCACTGTAACACAATTAACATTCTGAGTATCACTGAGAATTCAAGACACAAAAACTGAGTTGCAAGATAGAAAAAGAAACACTGGTATTTGAAGATCTTAGAGGAAAAGAATTTTTCTCAATAGTGAAGAATCCAAACTTTAATATGGTCTTTAGTAAAACCTGGTCTCCCTGGTAAGGTCTTGAGTCAATTTAACAACATAATTTCTTGGAGGTCAGAGCCTGTTAGCCTCCTGAAAAGTTTTCTGTTGAACAGTCAGTCAGTGCTTTTCTCAGGGCTGTTACTTAATCAACTGTGAAAGAAATGAGGGATTTAAAGGTCTTAGAGTTAAGGGCAAAAGAATCTAAACATCAGGTTAAGAAGAAACAAATACATTATTCAAATCCTGGGAGAGATACTGTAGTCCTTCAAAGTCCCTTTGCTAGAAATAGGGAGAGATTACCTTTATAGTCATGACCTCATGTTCCATAATCTGGATGAAAACACCTGGGGAAATTAAACCTGGAACATTAGCCTATCTGAAATTTTGCCATTCATTCTATTTCTCTTGTTATTAGTTTAAAATCTTTCCTTCTGTGTGTCAAATACTAAGCCCAATATAGGTTAAATAGTGGAGAGACCAGAGAGGCTCAATTCAGGAAATGATTAGCTATTTAAAGCTCTCCCAATCCGCCTCCCTACCTCCCCTTCTTCTAGCCCACGTCTTTGGTCTTTCATTTAACATATGAATGACTACATATTAATACAGTCAGATAACCCTGGGCAAATTATGTATTTCTATTCCTGTTGCTACTTACTAAAGGCTTAATGAAAGTCTTTATTTCCCTATGTATCCCAGAGAGCACAGGTAGATTTAATTTCAAGGACTGAAAATGATTTTTGGAATATCTTTAGTTTGAGGCAATGTGTTTCTCTTTAGCTAAACATATTCATTTTAATCATTCAACCCATTTATTCACTTGGAAATCAATAAAGACACCAGATTAATTGTTAATTCACTAAAGCAAAAATCCCATTTAATTGAATAAATAAATGGTAAAGAAAAGAGCTACTATTTTAGCCCTAGTGGATTAAACATGTATGCTACATTTGTCTCTTAATACAAGTCTCTGAAGATGATTCTAAGCTTGAATTCAAAATATATCCAACCTTCAACACAAAACAGACCTTTTCCTTTGTGATTAAAGTATATAGAAAGAAAATATGCTTTTGGTTGATTTCTGATAACATCTTTTCTTAACTTTCATTTGAGAATAATTGGTTATCTTGATTCCCCTCCTCCTTCATCCTCATTCAAAGACAGTGAAATTAAAAAGACATTGATGTTCTCCTTTTCAAAAAATGGATCACTTCTGATTCAGATTTTATTGAACATTAAAATTCCAGACTTAAGACTAATTGCCTCCTTTCTTATTAATTTGGACCCAATTTTCAGCTGCCCTCAGGTCGCTCGATGGCAATTAATTTATGAATCAACTGAAGAGAAATTCAGATTGCAAAAAAAGAGAGAGAGAAACTGGTTTTCTTTAAATTTATGAGCAGCATTTTTTAAATGACTCAATTCTAAGTGTTTATATTCATAATTAAGCATAGTTCACATTTGCAAGTTATTTTTAGAGAAGTTGAATGTTCAAATCTAATTTTTATTTTAGATTATTTATTATTTGCCTTGGGATAAGAGTTTTAATCAAAGTACAAACACACTAAATAATTATTAAGTTATTCCACTGTGATTTGATAGAATAACTGAATGTGAAGGGCTGCAGTAATTCTCACCAACCTCTCAATACAGGCAGTGTGGTAAACTAAGCTACATAGGAATTTTGAACATAGGTTTGAATTTTTACTCTGTTACTTACTATGGTGACTTTGAACAGGCACTTTAGTTCTCTGACACTGCTTCTTATGAGTATTTTGGAATTAATATAATGCACACAGAATGATGACACCACCCTTATGGAAGAAATTGAAGAACTAAAGAGCCTCTTGATGAAAGTGAAAGAGGAGAGTGAAAAAGTTGGCTTAAAGCTCAACATTCAGGAAACTAAGATCATGGCATCCTGTCCCATCACTTCATGGCAAACAGATGGGGAAACAGTGGAAATAGTGGCTGACTTTATTTTTCTGGGCTCCAAATTCACTGCAGATGGTGATTGCAGCCATGAAATTAAAAGACACTTCTTGGAAGGGAAGTTATGACCAACCTAGACAACATATTAAAAAGCAGAGATATTACTTTGCCAACACAGGTCTGTCTAGTCAAGGCTATGCTTTTTCCTGTAGTCATGTATGTATGTGAGAGTTGGACTATAAGGAAAACTGAGCACCAAAGAATTGATGCTTTTGAACTGTGGTGTTGTAAAAGACTCTTGAGAGTCCCTTGGACTGCAAGGAGATTCAACCAGTGCATCCTAAAGGAGATCAGTTCTGGGTGTTCATTGGAAGGACAGATGTTGAAGCTGAAACTCCAATACTCTGGCCACCTGATGCAAAGAGCTGACTCATTGGGAAAGACCCTGATCCTGGGAGGGATTGGGGGCAAGAGGAGAAGGGGACGACAGAGAATGAGATGGCTGGATGGCATCACCGACTCAATAGACATGGGTTTGGGTGGACTCTGGGAGTTGGTGATGGACAGGGAAGCCTAGCCTGCTGCAGTTCATGGGGTCGCAAAGGGTCGAACACGACTGAGGAACTGAACTGAACACAGAATATTGTTATATACTGTTATTGTAGTTATGTATTAATAACATAATAACAAAGGAGAAAAGGAAACGTACACCCATTTGAATGCAGAGTTCCAAAGACTAGCAAGGGGAGATAAGAAAGCCTTTCTTAGTAATCAATGCAATTAAATAGAGAGAAAAAAATAGAATGGGGAAGACTAGAGATCTCTTCAGAAAATTAGAGATTCAAAGGGAACATTTCATGCAAAAATGGTCACAATAAAGGATGGAAATGGTGTGGCCCAAACAGAATCAAAAGATATTAAGAAGAAGTGGCAAGAATATACAGAAGAACTATACAAACAGATCTTCATGACCCATATAACCATGAAGGTGTGATCACTCACCTAGGGCCAGACATCCTGGAATGTGAAGTCAAGTAGGCCTTAGGAAGCATCACTATGAACAAAGCTAGTGGAGATGATGGAATTCCAGCTCAGCTATTTCAAATCCTAAAAGATGATATTGCAAAAGTGCTGCACTCAATATGTCAGCAAATTTGGAAAACTCAGCAGGGGCCACAGGAAGGAAAAAGGTCAATTTTCATTCCAATCCCAAAGAAAGGCAATGCCAAAGAATGTTCAAACCATCTCACAATTGCAATCATGTCACACACTAGCAAAGTAATACTCAAAATTCTCCAAGCCAGGCTTCAACAGTACGTGAACTGTGAACTTCCAGTTATTGAAGCCTGATTTAGAAAAGGCAGAGGAACCAGAGATCAAATTGCCAACATCAGCTGGATCATCAAAAAAGCTAGAGTTTCAGAAAAACATCTACTTTTGTTTTATTGACTATGCCAAAGACTTTGACTGTGTGGAAAGATGGGAACCAGACCATACAACCTGTCTTCTGAGAAATCTCTATGCAGGTCAAGAAGCAACAGTTAAAACTGGACATGGAACAACAGACTGGTTCCAAACAAGGAAAGGAGTACGTCAAGGTTACATTGTCAGCCTGCTTATTTAGCATATATGCAGAGTATATCATGAGAAACACTGAGCTGGATGAAGCACAAGCTAGAACCAAGATTGCTGGGAGAAATATTAATAATCTCAGATATGAAGATGACACCACCCTTATGTTAGAAAGCAAAGAGGAACTAAAGAGCCTCTTGATGAAAGTGAAAGAGCAGAGTGACAAAGTTGGCCTAAAACTCAACATTCAAAAAACTAAGATCATGGCATCCAGTCCCATTACTTCATAGCAAGTAGATGGGGAAACAATGGAAACAGTGAGAGAGTTTATTTTTTTGATCTCCAAAATCAGTGCCAATGGTGAGTACAGCCATGAAATTAAGAGACACTTGCTCTTTGGGAGAAAATCTATGACAAACCTAGACAGCATTTTAAAAATCAGAGACAATACTTTACCAACAAAACTCAAACTAGTGAAAGCTATGGTTTTTCCAGAGTAGTCAGATATGGATGTGAGAGCTGGACTATAAAGAAAGCTGAGCACCAAAGAATTTATGCTTTTGAACTGTGGTGTTGGAGAAGACTCTTGAGAGTTCCCTGGACTACAAGGAGAATCAACCAGTCAATCCTATAGGAAATCATTCCTGAATACTCTGCTGAAGCTGAAGCTCCAATACTCTGGCCACCTGATGTGAAGAACTGACTCATTTGAAAAGACCCTGGTGCTGGGAAGGATTGAAAGTGGGAGGAGAAGGGGATGATAGAGGATGAGATAGTTTGATGGCATCACTGATGCAATGGACATGAGTTTGAGTAGGCTCCCGGAGTTGGTGATGGACAGGGAAGCCTGGTGCACTGCAGTCCACAGGGTCGCAACAAGTCTGACACAACTGAGTGACTGAACTGAACTGATTAATAGCATACTTTAACACATATATTAATAATACTTATATATTATTATTCAGGAACTTCCCTGGTGGCTTAGATGGTAGAGAATACACCTGAAATGTGGGAGATCTGGGTTCAGTCCCTGGATCAGGAATACCCCCTGGAGAAGGAAATGGCAACCCACTCCAATATTCCTGCCTGGAGAATTCAATGGACAGTGGAGCCTGGTGGGCTATAGTCTATAGGATTACAAAGAGTCAGACACGACTGAGCAACTACCACTTTCACTTTCATTCACTATTCAGCATTATTAACCTAGATATTACAATAAGCAAAAGTCTTAGAATGGTAGCTGAAAGAGAGCAGCTATTAAATAAATTCTAGTAGTTATTATTATATTAATGTGTCCTATTAAACTCTGTATCTCCATTGCTTAGTATGACTTCACACACACTAACACATGTTTATTTGAGCTTAATATCTTTTTATCTTTATTAGAATCATAAATGACCAAATATTTCATACAAAAGGGGAAAAGTTGGAGTTTTTAAATACTCAAAAATGTCCAGACTATTTTGGAGGATTTTTATACATCATTTGAGAATTAAAACTTCAAGTTAGCAAATACAACTACTTGATTCTAAGACAGGTTGCTAAAAGACAAAGGCTATCATAGTTACCTCTGTGGCCATGGACATATACCATACATATTTTCATGCTTTCTTCCCTCATTGTAACAGTTTAACAAATGTTTATTGGGTTATATTCATGCACTAAGAAAAGAGAGTCATTAATACTAAGAAGCAAACAAGAGAAGAGACAAGAAGGTGGTAAGCGAAGAGGAAAAGTTCAATATTTACATAACCTCCTGCTCCTTCTGCATCTGTAACTCGGCTTGCTCCTTGCAAAGTCTAGGTCATGTAGGTCTCAGAAAGTGGGGACTCATGAGCATATCTCACTCACCCTTGTCCTGTTGTTTGCAATTGCCCTAGCCCCTACAAACCCACAAACCCGCTTAATCATGCCTGCTTGTAAAATAAAAACTCTGTAGCCCCTTCGTTCGGGGCTCAGAGCTTGGAGTGTTAACTCCTCTGGCTCCACTGGCGTAATTAACCTGAGTTCTCCTACTCTCTTTGTGTGGTGCTTGGTTTCTTGACTACTGGTTTCCGCAACATAGGTACACAAAAATGTGTCTAAATGTGTACACATGCATTTTTGTGTGGAGAGAGAAATAGAAGATAAAGTTTATTTATGTACACAATCTAGATAGAAAGATATATACACCTCTATGCATATATTCAGCTAACAGTAGGCTTACATATACATGTGTTATATAAATATGGCATGTTTGGTTAGACATTTATGAAGAAATAAACTTTGCTTAAATAAACTAAATGACAAAATAGAGTCATGCACAGGATGCTAATTCCAAATAATGGATTTGTGTTTCAGAGAAAACATCCTGCAGAAGTACTTTCTTACCTTAATCTTGAAAGATACCACACAGTCAGGAAAGAAGATGGTTAGCACATAGCACTAAAAGGGAAGAGAATGCTCTGTAGCAGACAGATGAAGAATTCCTTACTCTGTGACTAGATACTCTGATTAGTTTGCTGTTAATTGGCTAAGTGACAAGGACATGAGGAAATGGAAGATCATTGAGGATCTTAATACAATGCCAAAGTACTCAGATTCTATTTTGAAGATAAAAAGGAGACATCTTTACAGTTTTAAACAGGGAGTAAGGATATTTGACTAGATTATTTCAATGGCAACTCAGTTCAAATGCTATATTTTATGATCGTATCAGAGGTATAGTACCAGAAGAATTTTTTCAGAACTGTCTGTATAAACTCAGTTCAGTTCAGTTCAATTCAGTCGCTCAGTCGTGTCCGACTTTCTGCAACCCCGTGAATCGCAGCATGCCAGGCTTCCCTGTCCATCACCAACTCCCAGAGTTCACCCAACTCACGTCCATCGAGTCGGTGATGCCATCCAGCCATCTCATCCTCTGTCGTCCCCTTCTCCTCCTGCCCCCAATCCCTCCCAGCATCAGAGTCTTTTCCAAGGAGTCAACTCTTCACACGAGGTGGCCAAAGTACTGGAGTTAACTTTAGCATCAGTCCTTCCAAAGAACACCCAGGACTGATCTCCTTTAGAATGGACTGGTTGGATCTCCTTGCAGTCCAAGGGCTCTCAAGGGTTTTCTCCAACACCACAGTTCAAAAGCATCAATTCTTTGGCCCTCAGCTTTCTTCACAGTCCAACTGTCACATCCATACATGACCACAGGAAAAACCATAGCCTTGACTAGACGGACTTTTGTTGGCAAAGTAATGGCTCTGCTTTCCAATATGCTATCTAGGTTGGTCGTAACTTTCCTTCCAAGGAGTAAGCATCTTTTAATTTCATGGCTGCAATCACCATCTGCAGTGATTTTGGAGCCCAGAAAAATAAAGTCTGACACTGTTTCCACTGTTTCCCCATCTATTTCCCATGAAGTGATGGGACTGGATGCCATGATCTTCGTTTTCTGAATGTTGAGCTTTAAGCCAACTTTTTCACTCTCCTCTTTCACTGTCATCAGGAGGCTTTTGAGCTCCTCTTCACTTTCTGCCGTAAGGGTGGTGTCATCTGCATATCTGAGGTTATTGTATAAACTCACTTTAAAAATAAATATAACAGAAACTCATAGGCATATATGTTTACCACTTTTATAAATTATGTCTTGGCTATAATGTGGTTATAAGCTAAAATCTGTTATACTTTACAATTTATGAGTGTATGCTGGAAAAGATGCTTGTTCTAGCCATGAAAGGAGCCATATTTGATTTAAAAACTGTCAATGTTTTTATGATTGTACTTCAATAATGCAAACTATCACCAACAAAAAGTGAAGATAGACTCCATTTATAGCAAAAATCATCAAAGATCATTTTCTACAAAACAAAGCTCCTTTTCTATGTTAGCCTCACTGCAGTCACAGAATTTTGCTTGTACCTTTGCTTGGACATTTAGTAATGTCCAAAACATGTAATCCAGTTCAATGATAATTATCTTAGTCTTTATGGCTATAATTACCCCTTTTCTATAATGATATGCCATCAGATTTTATATTGTTTGCAGAATAACTCTCACTTCCTCATTTACTGAGAAAGAGGAAACACTGATAAAAATCTGCTTCCATTGGATGATCTTCTATGTTTTCCTGTTTATAAATTAAAGGAGTCTGTTAAAATTACTAATGTGGTAAATAGACAATAACAAAATTTCAACCAATGTATATTTAGTAACAATTTTTATAAATTATTTTTTAGTCTTAAATTTAGAGTTAGTATTTCAGAATTGGAAAGGACATTAGGAAATAGTCAGGAGAGTCCTTCTTTTTACATCTGTAGCATAAAGATGGTGACTTTTTTACCCAGTATAAAGAGAACTCAGTAGGGGGGCATCTGGAAATAGACTGGTTAAGAGAAAAATGCTTGTTTGGCACCATATTGCCATATCATACCATCATGTAACTTTTCTAAATGCCTATCAAAATTGTCAGTCACTAACAACATAAAAATGCCCAGTGACTTTTAGTAGAAAGAAGGTGGAGTGAAAGAATATGTAAGTAAATTTTCTCACAGCTATGCTACATAGCATCTAGATTTCTGTCCATGGCTAGGTTCATGTACTTTAATGAGATATTTTAAAATATGCTGAGAAGAGAGACAAAACTCTAGCAATATATTTATTACAATGATATTCCCTCAAATGTTAGAAGCATGCACACAAAAAGCAAATACCCACATGCACATATGAGTGAAGGAAAAGGGTGAAAAAAAAAGAAAGCATATGAACGCACTCCACTTCTCTAATAAAGTTAATATAATATCTATGCATATTAACTTCATGGAAATATTTCCTGTGCTTCCTTTACTAGAATCACTAAATTTTAAACAGATGTCTTTTGTTAATTGAAAATCTTTGAAATCCCCTTTTTTCCCCCTACTGGCTAACCCTGATGGCCACAATGAGGCCAAAATCAGGGTTCAATCCCCATGGGGTCTAACAGGCTTGTCACTGAAAACATTTCCTCTCTGGGTGTCCATTGTTATCACAGATCTCAAAAATATGCACTGCTCTCCAAAAGTGAAATTCAGTCAACACTCCTAGAAAGATCAAGTCACATGAGGCCTTGGATTGCTAGAATTATCTTTTTGTCTATGGATTTGGCAATGACAGAAAGTTGTAGTGCACATCAGAATTTACTTTGCTTTGTAATTATTTTAGAAATAATGAGTTAATGACATGTACAAACTTTCAGCTAAGCATAATGGCAAAATGACAGTATTTGTGAGTTTTACTATTATGCCACTCTGGAAACCATTTACACTTTGCACAGAGCATACATCCAGTAAACTTGTGATAATGGGGAGGGAGGTGGGAGGGGGGTTCATGTTTGGGAACACATGTAAGAATTAAAGATTTTAAAATTTAAAAAATAAAAAACTAAAAAAAAAGAAAGAAAATAAAAGATTATTAGAATTTTCATGAATTCATTATAAAGTATATAATATTATTAAATCAACCTATGTTTAAAAGACTTATTTAAAAGACAAATTCCACTCCCCTACAAGACTACTATAAAATGCTTAAATGATTGTCTTATTTTGCTTTAAAGTGGTATGCCAAAGCCTGGGGAAGCATGAAGGAGAAAGAAACACTGAGAGAGAAGATAAAAAGAAAAGCAAAACAAAAATAATTCTTGTGTCTGCATTGCAGGAGCACTCTTTCTTTACAGAATGGATTTCCCTTTCAATAAATAAAGCACTGGGCAGAGACTCACTTTGCAGATGAACTGCTTGTAATAAATTATACATTCTGGAATTTAAAAAAATATATAGAAAATATAAACAGGAAAAATGGTACTGATATATCTTATTTAAGAGATTAGAAGGATAATAATATTTTAATAAAAAGAATATTTTTAGTAAATTACCTCGTAGCCCACAGTCTGATATTACAAAGCATATCTTTCATTAAGTGAAAAACATATAGACAAGCAAAAAAAAAAAAAGAAAAACCTAAAAGTGTATTTGTAGGACATGACACATGAGTCTACCTGTTCTGGAAGCATTAGGGATGAAAAGAGAATTCTCTTCCAGGCTTTGCTTCTAGCATCGTTACCTTGGACAAAATCTTTACTTAGCATTATTGCACTTCAGTTGCCAATTAATGTGTGACTCTAGGCTTCTTTTATTTTCTACATTTCTCAGATTTTAGATTTGGTATTCCCATTCCTCACTGCCCACTGCCTCCCACACACATTTCACCTGCTCTTCTGATTCTAACCAGTAGAGTTATTATTATAGCTAGAATTATTCAGAGAGCTACTAAAATTCTCTAATGCCTAGGCCCCATCCAGAACAATTAAATCAGCATCACAAGATTGACCTTAAAAGATACATTTTAACAAAATCTCTTTAAATGGGAATCAACCTCTTCCCTCTTTGTGGAGGCGTGATTGGGAAGAAAGGCATAATTACAGGTTTTAATATATACTAGCTTATAACAAATTTGAACTCCATGGTAGCTGTTACCTGATTTTATAACACCTCAAAACAACTTTTTCTTATCTTGGGAAGTAACACATACTGAAAATATGAAATAATATGTTGAACTTCCTATCCTGCCTTTACTTGAAAGAGACAGTGTTAGTCACTCATTTGTGTCTGACTCTTTGAGACCCCATGGACTGTAGCCCAGGCTCCTCTGTCCATGGGATTCTCCAGGCAAGAATACTGCAATGGGTTGCCATTTCCTTCTCCAGAGGATCTTTCTGACCCAGGAATTTAATCTGGTTCTTCCACATTCCTAGCAGATTCTTTACCATCTGAGCCACCAGGGAAGCCCTTTACTTCTATAGCCTCTGTTACTATTGTCAACAAAATAGAGGTGAGGCTCTATTTGGTATGTACATGTGAATCCTTCAAGAAGTACACACATGTGATTCTATTGCAAAGTATGAGTGGAAGAGAGTTTTCAACAACAAAAACACTTTAATTTAGCAGAGTGGAGGTAAAAAGTATGATTAGAAATTAAATCCATACTGCTATCATCCATGCAGAAAACTGAGAAAACATCTGAGAAAAATACAATAAAATTTGAGAACAGAAACAGGATAATAGGTGAATTCTTATACTACTATTTCTTTCCATTTTCATCAACACACATGCACTGTTTTTATAAATAAGAACACTTGAATTGAAAAAAGTATATAGCCTAAGTTTTTGTGGAACTCTCAGTTGAAAGACATTTGGCTGAAAGCCAGAATTTTCCTCAGGCTCATAAAAGAAGCCTAACTTCGCAATACACCTGCTTTCTCCTCTGTGTAATTTTCTTTTTATATTCATAGAGTGAGCTGCAATTCAATAGCTTTTGTGGCCTTCTTCTCTCTTCTCCCCATTTGGTGTGGCATGAAAGACATTAAAAAAAAAAACAATATAAACAACTCAATTGCTTGTTAAATTTTATGTTAAGGATATGCACTGATCCAGCAAAATCACCATAGACAGCCAGAAATGCTGTTGAAATTGAAGAATCCCTGCCCCCCTATTTGTTGTTTACAGAGAAAGCAAGGAGTGACCCGAAATTGCTTTGCTCTTCTCTGACACTTCAGCTAGAGGACCCAAACCAGGAAAAAGGAACAGAAGTATGTTAAGTTTTTCTATGCCGTTCTATTTATTTCAAGTAGAGCAAACTGTAATGAGGATTAAGAACAAATTCAACACCGTCGGTTCATGTAACTGAATGTACTCTGCGCTCAGTTGCTCAGTTGTGTCTGATTCTTTGTGACCCCATGGACTGTAGCCCACTAGGCTCCTCTGTCCATGGAATTTCCCAGGCAAGAATACTGGAGAGGGCTGTTATTTGCTCCCCCAGAGGATCTTCCTGACCTAGGGATCAAATCCATGGCTCCTGAGTCTCCTACATTGGCAGGTGGGTTCTTTCACTGCTGAGCCACCTAGGAAGTCCTAGCTGAATGTAGACTGGGATTCAAAAACAATAGCACTTGACCTGTTGGGTCACAGCATCACAGCACCTCTCCCTACCAGGAAGACCTTATAGGAAACATCCAGTTGTTTCAGCAGGAATGAGTTCTGGAATGTCATTTTTTAAGTATTATGAAGATTTTAGCTGAATTCACTTGAAAGGAAAATACCTTTGCTCTGAATGTGACAAAAAAGAACTTTTGTTATTGCCTTTCCCCTCATTTCCCCCCCCCCCGAGCCCCCCCCCCCCCCCATGAGCCAGCAACAAAGTAGTTTTCCTGTCAGAAAAAAAAAAAAAGTTTTTCCAATTAATCCAATCCTGCTTAGACCATCAGAAAGGGAAAGCAAACAGTAAGACACTTCTTCCCTCTGGCTTTGCTTCTCAAGCAACCCTTACCAAAATCCTAGCTACAGTATTCACTTCTAAGCAAGGTGCGGGGACGTGAAATATTCTGAGGAGTTCTTCATCAGATTTTTGACATTTTAAAAAGAAGTAACTCAACACTCTTTGGAACTGCAAGGCTTTTTTTTTGGTTCTGTTCCTCTTCAGCCTTTTATTTCTGTTCTTTAGGGAAACAGAAAATATAATGGCAACTTAAGAAACAGTTGATAGAACTTGCTAAGAGGACTGGATTCCTAAGCTCCAACCTTGGAGAACACGGTCCTGGATTTAAGTGCTCTTTTCTGTCAGCCTGGTGAGGACAAATTTTATTTTGGATTCTCTTTCACCAAGAGATACTGAGCAATAGTAAAGTAAAATGCTTTTATTCACCCTGAGGATACGCTCTAGTGATATGCTTTGTAATTCAATACTATGTTATTGAAACATATGTTAAGAAACATACAGATAATACAGGCTGTAATCATTCCACAACATCGAAAATGGGAAGCAATGGACAGTGTTGTAAAATTATAACTAAATGTTGGTTAAAACACATGGAGGAATAACAAGCAATATACATCATAGGTGTTTTGAGGCTGAGAAGAAAATTATGGTTACAGAAGGATATTATGGTCAGAGAAGTATATTGGGTGAAGCAGAGATCAGACCTATCATTGTATTAGAAAAGAAGGCACATGAGCCTATCTTTCCATTTCAATTCAGTCGCTCTCAGTTGCTCAGTTGTGTCTGACTCTTTGCAACCATCGACTGCAGCACACCAGGCTTCCCTGTCCATCACCAACTCCTTGCTCAAACTCATGTCCATTGAGTTGGTGATGACATACAACCATCTCATCCTCTGTCAAACCCTTCTCCTTCCACCTTCAATCTTTCCTAGCTTCCGGGTCTTTTTCAATGAGCCAGTTCTTCGCATCAGGTGGCCAAAGTATCGGAGCTTCAGTTTCAGCATCAGTCTTTTCAATGAATATTCAGGACCGATTTCCTATAGGATTGACTGGTTTGATCTTGCAGTCTGAGAGATTCTCAAGAGTCTTCTCCAACACCACAGTTCAAAAGCATCAGTTCTTTGGTGCTCAGTTTTCTCTATAATCCAACTCTCACAACCATACATGACTACTGGAAAACCATAGCTTTGACTATATGGACATTTGTTGACAAAGTAATGTCTCTGCTTTTTAATATGCTGTCTAGGTTTGTTATAGCTTTTCTCCCAAGGATCAAGTGTCTTTTAATTTCATGACTACAGTTACCATCTGCAGTGATTTTGGAGCCCAAGAAAATAAAGTTTGTCACTGTTTCCATTGTTTCTTCATGTATTTCCCATGAAGTGATGGTACCAGATGCCATGATCCTAGATTTTTGAATTTTGAGTTTTAAGCCAACATTTTCATGCTCCTCTGTCACTTTCATCAAGAGGCTTTTTAGTTCCTCTTTGCTTTCTGCCATAATGATGGTGTCATCTGCATATTTGAGGTTGTTGATATTTCTCCTAGCAATCTTGATTCCAGCTTGTGCTTTATGCAGCTTGGTATTTCACATGATGTACTCTGCATATAAGTTAAATAAGCAGGTGACAAATCAGCCTTGATGTATTCCTTTCCCAATTTTGAACAGTTCTGTTGTCCAAGTCTGGTTCTAAATGTTGCCTCTTGACCTGAATACAGGTTTCTCAGAAGGCAGATAAGGTGGTCTGGTATTCCCAATGCATTAAGAATATTCCACAGTTTGTTGTGATTCACACTGTCAAAGGCTTTAGCTTTTGACTTTAGACTTTGTATAGAATACAGATACATGAACATAACTTAGACAAGACACTAGAGAGTCCTCACTGAGGGAAGAAGAAGAAAAGAGCAAAGTTTCTGTTGACACTGGAGTCTCAAATAAATGACTGACCAGATCTCTGCTGATTCTGGGTCCCATCCATTTGGATGGGAACTAGCAAAAAAATAAATAAATAAAAAGTAATGACTATTGGTGAGGATATGAAGAAAGTGAAGAGCATGTGGTATGGAAAAATTTAAAATTTTGTGCACTGTTTATGGGGTATAAAATGCTACAGTTGCTGTAGAAAACAGTATGAAGTTTCCGCAACAAATTAAAAATAGAATAACCATATGATCAAACAATTCAAATTCTAGGTATATGTCCAAAGCTTTGTCTTAAACAGATACACTTATGTTCATAGAATTATTCACAATAGCTAGAATGTGAATGGAAAAGTAATATATGTATACATATATATATATATATATATACGCACAATAAAATATTATTCAGCTTCAAGAAGCCAGGAGATTCTGAGATTTACTACAACACGGATAAACCTTGAGGACACTATTGCTAAATGAAATAAGCCAATCACAAAAAGAAAAGTATTACATGATTCCTCTTATGTGAGGTTCCTAGAGCAGTCACAATCATAAGAGAGAAAGCAGAATGGGTTGCCAGAAGGGAAGGGGGAAAGGGAATAGGGAATTACTGATTGATGGGTTCAAAATTTCAGTTTTAAAAGGTGAAAACAGTTATGGAGATGTACGGTGGTGACGGTTACATAACCATATGAATGCATATAACATCATTGAATTGTATACACAAAAATGGTTAAGATGGTAAATTTGATGTCATGTGTATTTTACCATGATGAAAAAATTGAAAACAATGTAGACCTTTTAAAAAAGACAAATGCTATGTAAATGGTACAGACTGATAGTACTAAAAGGCATAACAACAAAACACAGCCCCTGAATATGAATTGGTCCTTGTTCTAGAAAAAATAAAAACTATAAACTATATTACTGGGTTAACTGATAAAACTAGAGTGTGAAAAAGAGATCAGATAAAAATAATTTTATTAATGTTAAATTTACTGAAGTTGATACTGTATTGAGCCATGTAAAAGAATATTCCTGTTATGGGGAAATGCACAAAGAAAATTTAAGGTAAAAAGACATGATATATGTAGCTCACTCTAAAACATTTCAGCTATATATAGAAATATATGTATTAAACTATATATAGATAACATTATATCTATATCAATATCTACATATAGAGAAGTAGAGAGAGAATCAATGATTGATAAATAGGAACAGTGTTAACAATAGGTGATTCTGAGGAAATAGCATGTTTCTGTATTAGCACTTATATTTTATTCTTATAACTTTTCTGTAAGTTTGAAATAAAAAAAAAATTAGTAGAATTTAGTCCTAAATTCTGCATGGGAAATTTGAGACCCTTCACAGTTTGGCCGTAATCTATTTCTCTAGCCTCTTTTCAATTCCCTAAAATTGATACTTTCTGAATCACAGCACCAATTTTCACCAAGCCCTATAAGTTGGCAATTCTTTTCCATAATAATTGTCTACTGATCTTGTAAAGCCCAACTCAATTATCATGCTCAGACAATTGAGTCAGAATTAATGTTCATCTTTGTCTCTACTGAAATAGAGCTAAAGATATTGTTCAGTTCAGTTCAGTCACTCAACCGTGTCCGAATCTCTGTGATCCCATGAATCGCAGCACGCCAGGCCTCCCTGTCCATCACCAACTCCTGGAGTTCACTCAAACTCACGTCCATTGAGTCAGTGATGCAATCCAGCCATCTCATCTTCTGTCGTCCCCTTTTCCTCCTGCCCCCAATCCCTCCCAGCATCAGACTCTTTTCCAATGAGTCAACTCTTCACATGAGGTGGCCAAAATATTGCAGTTTCAGCTTAAGCATCAGTCCTTCCAAAGAACACCCAGGGCCGATCTCCTTTAGAATGGACTGGTTGGATCTCCTTGCAGTTCAAGGGACTCTCAAGAGTCTTCTTCAACACCACAGTTCAAAAGCATCAATTCTTCAGCACTCAGCTTTCTTCACTTCACAGTCCAACTCTCACATCCATACATGACCGCTGGAAAAACCATAGCCTTGACTGGATGGACCTTTGTTGGCAAAGTAATAGCTCTGGTTTCCAATATGCTATCTAGTTGGTCATAACTTTCCTTCCAAGGAGTAAGCGTCTTTTAATTTCATGGCTGCAGTCACCATCTGCCGTGATTTTGGAGCCCCCCAAAAAATAAAGTCTGACACTGTTTCCACTGTTTCCCCATCTATTTCCTATGAAGTGATGGGACCAGGTGCCATGATCTTCATTTTCTGAATCTTGAATTTAAGCCAACTTTTTCACTCTCCTCTTTCACTTTCATCAAGAGGCTTTTTAGTTCCTCTTCAGCTTCTGCCATAAGGGTGGTGTTCCATTGTATTTATCACCATATTTATAAATTCACATTATGGACAATGTCTATATTATGTTTAAATAAGGGGTTGAATTTAATTAATAATTGTTAAAAATTAATTATTCATGGTTAATTGATGAAATTAAATTACTAATGCTAAGTGACTCTAGTTCTGTAAGAAATTGGTAACAGAAATCAATATATGTACATGTGTACTAAACTGGACTAATATTCTCTGTTTTGTCTTTTATTTTCCTGTCTACTCTCTACTTCAGTAGTTATTATATATAGATAAGATTATCTATCCAATATGCTACTGCAGAAGAGCAGAGAAATAGTTTCAGAAGGAATGAAGATGCAGAGCCAAAGCAGAAGCAAGACCGGTTGTGGATATGACTGGTGGTGAGAGTAAACTCTGATGCTGTAAAGAACGATATTGCATAGGAACCTAGAATGTTAGGTCCATGAATTAAGGTAAATTGGAAGTGATCAAACAGGAGATGGCAAGAGTGAACATCAACATTTTAGGAATCAGTGAACTAAAATGGACTGGAATGAATGAATTTAATTCAGATGACCATTATATCTACTACTCTGGGCAAGAATCCCTTAGAAGAAATGAAGTAGCCCTCATAGTCAACCAAAGAGTCTGAAATGTAGTATTTGTGTGCAATCTCAAAAACAACAGAATGATCTTGGTTCATTTCCAAGGCAAACCTTTCAATATCATAGTAATCCAAGTCTATGTATGCCTCAACCAGTACTGCTGAAGAAGCTGAAGCTGAATGGTTCTATGAAGACCTACAAGACCTTCTAGAACTAACAGCCAAAAAAGATGTCCTTTTCATCACAGGGGACTAGAATGCAAAAGTAGGGAGTCAAGAGATACCTACTTATAGCAAACACCCTCTTCCAATTATAAGAGACAACTCTACACATGGTCATCACCAGATAGTTAATATCGAAATCAGATGGATCTTTTGGAGCTGAAGATGGAGAAGCTCTATAAAGTCAGCAAAAGGAAGACTTGGAGATGACTGTGGCTCAGATTATGAACTCCTTATTGCCAGATTCAGAGTTAAATTGAAGAAAATAGGGAAAACCACTAGGACATTCAGGTATGACCAAAGCCAAATCCCTTATGATTATACAATGGAGTTGACAAATAGATTCAAGGGACTAAATCTGATAGACAGCGTGCCTGAAGAACTATGGACAGAGGTTCACGACACTGTACAGCAGGCGGTGATTGAGACCATCCCCAAGAAAAAGAAATGCAAAAATGCAAAATAGTTTTCTGAGGAGGTCTTACACTCAAATGAAGAGAAGCTAAAGACAAAGTAAAAAAGGAAAGCTATATCCATCTGAATGCAAGGTTCCAGAGAAGAGCAAGGAGAGATAAGAAAGCCTTTTTAAGTGAACAATGCAAAGAAACAGAAAAACAATAGACTGGGAAAGACTAGAGATGTCTTCAAGAAATTTAGAGATACCAAGGTGGAATTTTATGCAAAGAGGGGCTCAATAAAGGACAGAAATAGTATGGACCTAACAGAAGCAGAAGATATTAAGAAGAGGTGGCAAGAATACACAGAAGAACTGTACAAAAAAGATCTTCATGACCCAGATAATCACGAAGGTGTGATCACTCACCTAGAGCCAGACATCCTGGAATGTAAAGTCAAGTGGGCCTTAGGAAGCATCACTATGAACAAAAAGAGTTGAGGTAATGGAATTCCAGTTGAGCTATTTCAAATCTTAAAAGATGATGCTGTGAAAGTGTTGTACTCAATATGAGAGCAAATTTGGAAAACTAAGAAGTGGCCACAGGACTGGAAAAAGTCAGTTTTCATTCTAATCCTAAAGAAGGGCAATGCCAAGAATGTTAAAACTAATGCACAATTGCACTAATTTCACATGCTAGGAAAGTAATACTCAAAATTCTCCAAGCTAAATTTCAACAGCATGTGAACTGAGAAATTCCAGATGTAAAACCTGGATTTAGAAAAAGCAGAGGAACTAAAGATCAAATTGACAACGTCAGTTGGATCATAGAAAGAAGCAAGGAGATTCCAGGAAAACATCTAGTTCTGCTTCATTGACTATTCTAAAGCCTTTAACTTTTCATATCACAACAAACCTTGGAAAATTCTTAATGAGATGGGAATATCAGACCATCTTACCTGCCTCCTGCAAAACCTGTATATATACAGGTCAAGAAGCAACAGTTAGAATTGGACATGGAACAACAGACTGGTTCCAAATTGGTAAAGGAGTACATCAAGGCTATATATTGTCACCCTGCTTGTTTAACTTATATAGAGAGTACCTCATGCAACATTTAGGGCTGGATGAAGCACAAACTGGAATCAAGATTGCCGGGAGAAATATCAATAACCTCAGATATGCAGATGATACCACCTTATGGCAAAAAGCAAAGAACTAAAGATCCTCTTCATCAAGGTGAAAGAGTGAAAAAGCTGGCCTAAAACTCAACATTCAAAAAATGAAGGTCATGGCATCCGCTTCCATCACATCATGACAAATGGATAGGGAAACAATAGAAACAGTGACAGACTATTTTCTCAGGCTCCAAAATCACTCCAGATGGTGAGTGCAGCCATGAAACTAAAAGACGCTTGCTCTTTGCAAGAAAAAGTATGACAAATCTAGACAGCATATTAAAAGGCAGAGACGTTACTTTGCGAACAAAGGTCCGTTTAATCAAAGCTATGGTTTTCCAGTAGTCATGTATCAATGTGAAATGTGGACCATAAAGAAGGTTGAGAGCTTAAGAATTGATGCTTTTGAACTGATTGGAGAAGACCATTGAAAACCCTTGGACTGCAGGGAGATCAAATCAGTCAGTCCTACAGGAAATCAATTCTGAATATTCACTGAAGGAACTGATGCTGAAACTGAAGCGCTAATACTTTGGCCACCTGATATGAAGAGTGACTCATTGGGTAAGACCTTGATGCTGAGAAAGACTGAAGGCAGGAGGAGAAGCAGACAACAGAGGATGAGGTGGTTGGATGGCATTACTGACTCAATGGACATGAGTTTGACCAAGCTCCGGGAGATGGTGAAGGACAGGGAAGCCTAGTGTGCTGCAGTCCATGGGGTTGCAAAGAGTCAGAGTTGACTGAGCAACTGAACCATAGCAAATAGATAAGAAAGCTTCCAAATTCACATTTTTCTGAAAAGAAGCTTACATACTATTAAGATTCAGAAACACCTTATATACATACTAATAAAATTCAGATCTACATAAGTACACATTAACCTATATTGTTGTTGTTCAGTCATTAACATATATTCTCTTGTATGTATATGTATATATTGATACATATATATACAAATAACCTGAATTATAAAAGTTGCATGTTTGTTTTATTTTTACAATTAATGGAAATTCATATAAATGCTGAAAAGTTTGAGGAAACTCAGAACTTACCTTCTTGTACTTTTACATGGATCAATTCTTTTTCAAATTCTTTTCCCAATTAGGTTGCCACATAATATTGAGCAATGTTCTTGTGCTATACAGTAGGTCCTTATTCTTTATCCTTTTTAAATATAGTAGTGTGTACATGTTAATCCCAAACTCACAATCTATTCTTTACCCACTTCCCTCCCACCTCCATAAATTTGGTCTCTCAGTCTGTGAGTCTGTTTCTGTTTTGTAAATACGTTCATTTGTATTTTTTTTAAGATTCTATATAGAAGTGAATATATATATTCTATATATAATCCAATAATCTACATATTAGACTGTATATATAATTCTATAATAAGATCTTATTCTATATATAAGATTCTATATAACTAGAAAAAAAGATCTTCATGACCAAGATAATCACGATGGTGTGATCGCTCACCTAGAGCCAGACATCCTGAAATGTGAAGTCAAGTGGGCCTTAGAAATCATCACTACGAACAAAGCTAGTGGAGGTGATGGAATTTCAGTTGAGCTATTTCAGATCCTGAAAGATGATTCTGTGAAAGTGCTGCACTCAATATGCCAGCAAATTTGGAAAACTCAGCAGCGGCCACAGGTCTGGAAAAAGTCAGTTTTCATTGCAATTCCAAAGAAAGGCAATGCAAAAGAATGCTCAAACTACTGCACGATTGCACTCATCTCACATGCTAGTAAAGTAATGCTCAAAATTCTCCAAGCCAGGCTTCAGCAATATGTGAACCGTGAACTGCCTGATGTTCAAGCTGGTTTTAGAAAAGGTAGAGGAACCAGAGATCAAATTGCCAACATCCGCTGGATCATGGAAAAAGCAAGAGTTACAGAAAAACATCTATTTCTGCTTTATTGGCTATGTTAAAGGCTTTGACTGTGTGGATCACAATAAACTGTGGAAAATTCTGAAAGAGATGGGAATACCATACTACCTGACCTGCCTCTTGAGAAACGTATATGCAGGTCAGGAAGCAACAGTTAGTACTGGACATGGAACAACAGACTGGTTCCAAATAGGAAGAGTAGTACGTCAAGGCTGTATATTGTCACCCTGTTTATTTAACTTATATGCGGAGTACATCATGAGAAACGCTTGACTGGAAGAAACACAAGCTGGAATCAAGATTGCCAGGAGAAATATCAATAACCTCAGATATGCAGATGACACCACCCTTAGGGCAGAAAGTGAAGAGGAAGAGTGAAAAAGTTGTCTTAAAGCTCAACATTCAGAAAACGAAGATCACAGCATCTGGTCCCATCACTTCATGGGAAATAGATGGGGAAACAGTGGAAACAGTGTCAGACTTTTTTTTTTGGGGGGGGGCCCAAGACCACTGAAGATGGTGATTGCAGCCATGAAATTAAAAGATGCGTACTGCTTGGAAGAAAAGTTATGACCAACCTAGATAGCATATTCAAAAGCAGAAACATTACTTTGCCAACAAAGGTCTGTCTAGTCAAGGCTATGGTTTTTCCAGTAGTCATGTATGGATGTGAGAGTTGGACTGTGAAGAAAGCTGAGCACCGAAGAATTGATGCTTTTGAACTGTGGTGTTGGAGAAGACTCTTGAGAGTCCCTTGGACTGCAAGGAGATCCAACCAGTCCATTCTAAAGGAGATCAGCCCTGGGATTTCTTTGGAGGGAATGATACTGAAGCTGAAATTCAGTATTTTGGACACCTCATGCGAAGAGTTGACTCATTGGAAAAGACTCTGATGCTGGGAGGGATTATGAGTGGGAGAAGAAGGGGACAACAGAGGATGAGATGGCTGGATGGCATCACTGACTTGATGTACGTGGGTCTGAGTGAACTCCGGGAGATGGTGATGGACAGGGAGGCCTGGCGTGCTGCGAATCATGGGGTCGTAAAGAGTCAGACACGACTGAGATACTGAACTGAACTGAACTGAATATATAAGAAATATTATGCAATATTTCTCTGAGAAAGATTGATCTTAACTTCTTTAAATCAAAATTTCTATATCAGTAATTACTACTTATAAATACTTTACAACTATATATTGCTACCTATCTTTATTAAAAGTATAATTTTATAGCTAAAATGTTAAAGATGTTATCAATGCTCTGATTTTAGTTGTGGTGTTTGGTGTTTCTGGAAGGTATTAAATTTATGTTAAGGAATTAAGCCCTCCTTTTAACCAATGGACCAGATACTTCCATTTAATCAACTAATCCCAATTTAACCTAGAACAGTAAATATCTCGAAGGATGATAGTATGATTTAATCACTATGTTCAATCTATTCAAAGTATTTTAAGAATAAAAAAGTCTAAAAGGCCAGAATCTGAGATTGTTCATGTGAGTATATTGCTGTGAACTTAAAACTTGCCCCCAATCATCAGATAATCAGTGTTCCTGACACTTGCATTATATTCAATAACTGTATCAAATGAACTGTGACTTTTTATATTGTGTCCAACATCACAGAAGTAAAAATAACAAAAAACTTTTTTCAGTTTGGTATAAGAAAATGAATTAAAATACGCTTACTCCTTGGAAGGAAAGTTATGACCAATCTAGTTAGCATATTGGAAAGGAGAGACATTATTTGCCAACAAAGGTCTGTCTAGTCAAGGCTATGGTTTTTCCAGTGGTCACGTATGGATGTGAGAGTTGGACTGTGAAGAAAGCTGAGTGCCAAAGAATTGATGCTTTTGAACTGTGGTGTTGTAAAAGACTCTTGAGAGTCCCTTGGACTGCAAGGAGATCCAACCAGTCCATTCTAAAGGAGATCAGCCCTGGGATTTCTTTGGAAGGAATGATGCTAAAGCTGAAACTCAAGTACTTTGGCCACCTCATGCGAAGAGTTGACTCATTGGAAAAGACTCTGATGCTGGGAGGGATTGGAGGCAGGAGGAGAAGGGGATGACAGAGGATGAGATGGCTGGATGGCATCACCGACTCGATGGGTATAATTTTGGTGAACTCCGGGAGTTGGTGTTGGACAGGGAGGCCTGGAGTGCTACAGTTCATGGGGTTGCAAAGAGTTGGACACGACTGAGTGACCGAACTGAACTGAACTGATAAGAAAATGTGAAGAAGAGCCTTTACTTTGCCAAGTACATAGATAAGACTTTAGAAGTAATTTTAAAATATCTATTCTAAATTGATATTAAATAATTTCCTATTGTTTCAATTTTAATTATTTTGAAACATTATAAGGAAATGGTTTTGCAAACTTTTATGAGAATTCTGAAATAGATTTTAAAAATAAACATCAGGTACCTAAAAAATCAATAAAAAATATTAGAAGGCAATTTAAGGTGTGAAATAAAAATGCTGCCTCCATGTAGCCATATGCCTAACTTTTTCCTTCCTGAGAGGGAAAAAAAAAAAAATCTTTGTTCGACACAGATTTTTCTGTATCATAATTAGAAATGCAGATGGGAAGTTTAAATTAGGCAATGGTTGACAGGAAGAAAAACATTTGCTTTAAAACTGTTGGGAGTGATTTCAAGTTCATATCCTTTGAAATGAAACAAGGTCCATTTGTCACAGAATATAATACAATGGCACATGATCTGATTGGTTGGCTCAAGCTTGGATAAGACTAAAATGCATTTGTGAGACAAAATGCAAATGAAGAACAGATACTGGTAAAGGATGCTCAGAAAAAATGAATTTGTTTTACATTTCCAGAAGCTAACATATTAAGGCTTTTCAAATCTCTGTGAGCTCATCTAATACTTTTCTGTGATGGTTTTTACCTTAAAAAGGAAACATCTGCTATGCAATGAGATGTGATTCTTTCACAATTCAAAATTATCTATACATATGTGCATATATCATACATTCAAAATTGAGTGTCTTGAGACACAAGGGATAAATATATATATTTATATTTCTGTGAACCTATATATATATATATATATATATATATATGTAACATATATATTTCTCTGAGCTTATCTTTCTAGCCAGGGACATATAACTGAGAAGCCTATAAATAATTCTTCAAAGTAATTAGAAATATTGGTGTAAATCCTTAAGACATGTACAGCTTGACTTAAGTTTTTATATTTTAAATTGCCTATGTTATATCTGGTGTTTATTTTTACTGAAATTAAATATTGGGAACTATGGAATATGACTTTGCCTGCTCTTATACAACTGATATGGGCCTAAGATTTGCATTCATAAAATAATTAAATAATAGTGTTTAATTTAAACTTCACTTTCAGTTATTCATGTGATATTAAGTGAAGACAATTTTATTAAACTCTTTCTTTAACGATGTCGATTTGTTCACATAATCATGGGTAGTCATCAAAATAAAGGTACTGGTTTGGTCAAATAAAGCCTAGGTTACTAGAAAGAACATTGCTAGTAAATAAAGTTACATATGCTCTACCTTCATCAATTGAAGGAGTATATTTAAATAATACATTTATAGATTTTCTGTCTTGCATGATGGTATTTACAGATAATTTCAGCTCCTGATTTACAATCAGTAACTAGATAAAGCATATAAGAACTAAACAAGTTTAGAACAGTAGCTTTGCTTACAGTGCATCCTTAATTATTGCTTGGGTTCTGACTCTTGCTTTGTGACCTGACTGAATCATTTCTGCTCTCTCAGTTAATTAACTTCTCTTCTTTTTCCTTTCCTCCTCTGATTCTAATTCTGACACTTTTTTCTAATCACACATCAGAGTAGTAATTAACTTTATTAATTACACCTTTGAACTTCTGATTTAGTTATCCCGATATTATGTATTTTTTTGAATCATATGCTAATACTACTCTTTATTAATTTATACATTAAAAACATCTATTAACCTTGTGCTATAAAGATGAACTGGATTCACATACAGATATCAACTTCCCACTCTATTACTCCATAGTTATAAATACTACCTTTAGTTCCTGCATGTCTCTAAATATTTACCTGCAAAACTCAAAAGTACTTAAATCTCTATTTTTACTTATAAAAACAATTAATTATATCTTAATCCCTCCACCTACAAGATTAATACCTTAGTGGATCTATGCTTTCTTCATCTCCAAATTTGTCACAGACAATATTTCTATTATTTACATTCTGTTATATGACCATAATTATTTATATAGACTTACCCTAAAACTTGAAAGCCAGTCAACAACATGTATAACATTTTAACTATGTAACTTGTTCACCACAGAGCCAAACTGGATGTCATAATTACATATGTTCTGGCCAGTAAGACATAAAACCCCACTCCTCTAAAAATAATTTTCATATAGATTTTCCTTTCTGACTTATTGATCAGAATTGAGAAACATTTTAGTCAGCTTCATATTTTGATCATATTTTAGCTTTTGTTTTAGTTTTGTTTTACCAACTAGAATTTCTGAATTTTTTCTTCTTAGGGAGTGAATAAACATTTTCTGTCTGTATGATATTCCCAATATCTGTCAGATTATTACATAATCATTGCTTGAAATTTATTCCATTCTTAAAGTCCACAGATTTCATATTCTATTTTAAAGTGAAGCTTCATATTTGAGCCAAAACTTACATACATGAATTTTGGGTTTTCCCAGTGTTTCTAGGAAATACTTGCTCTCTACATTTCTTTGTACCCTTCCAGCTGCCTCTGTCCTTCTGCTCCTAATCGTACCACTTGGGTTTTTTGCATGGCTACAGAGCCAAACTTCCATTTCCACTATTTTCTTCCCTTTGGACTCTACATCATCTTTTATCTTGTTTTTCTCCTCATTTGGTTGAATAACATCTTAAAAGTAATTCTTTAGGAATGTGTATACATGAGAGATAAGCTTTGTGAGCTCACACAATGGAGAGGTCTTGATTCTGTTTGCCCAGTTGATTGGTAGAAGGTCTGAATTATATTCTAGGTTGAAAATAATTTTCTCTAACACCTTTAAAGGTATTTACCCATTTTCTACTATTCTCCTGAGTTGCTGATGTGAATTCTATGACTGTTAATCTCATCCTTTTATAGGGATTATGCTTTTAATTACATTATTTGTTCATTTATTTCTAAACTTTGGAAGTTTTCAGGTTACCTATGTTTCTTGTGAAAACAACACATTAGATATAATATATTAAAATAAGATTACTGGAGAAGGGTCAGTTTACATGTTATTAAGATAAGAAACCTACCTATACTGTGAAATTTCAGAGGCACCTAAAGATTGGCATGATTTTCTCCTTTTAAAACCATTTCCAGTACTGATCAAATGTGGTAAATAAATATGCCCATAACTAAAGTCATTTATTTGAAAAAGGACATGAGTATTTTTTAAAGTTCCTGAAAATATCCCAATTAATTTTTTTTTAAAATATCCCTGAAGGGAAAAAAAAAAAAAAAGGTTAGGTTAATTTACTAGCATTTGCTCAGTGCCTTAGCCAGTGTATTAAGCACTGGAGATAACACAACCAAATTTAAAACATCTTTCCCAAACAAAACAAAATGAAAAGACAACCCTCAGAATAGGAGAACATATTTGCAAATGACATGACTGACAAGGGATTAGCCTCTAAAATTTACAAACAGCTTATGATGCTTAACAACATCAAAACCAACAACCCAGCTGAAGAATAGGCACAAGATCTAAATGGACATTTCTCCAAAGACATACAGATGCCTGAAGGGCACATGAAAAGATATTAAACATTGCTAGTTATTAGAGAAATGCAAATCAAAACTACAATAACATCTCACACCAGTCAGAATGGCTATCATTAAAATAAACAATAAATGCTGGACAGGGTGTGGAGAGAAGGGAACCCTCCTACACTGTTGGTGAAAATGAACAGTCACTATGGATAATAGTATGAAGGTTCCTTTAAAAATTAAAAACAGAACTAGCACTTGACCCTGAAATTCTACTCCTGTGCATATATCTGGAGAAAAACATGATACAAAAGGATACATGCACCTGGATGTTCATAACAGCACTGTTTACAATAGCCAAGACAAGGAAGCAACCTGTGTCTGTGACAGAAGAACAGATTAAAAAAAAAGTGGTAAATATATACGATGAAATATTACCTAGTCATTAAAAAGAATGAAACAGTGCCACTTAGAACAACATGGATGGACCTAGAGAGTGTCATACTGAGTGAAGTAAGTCAGACAGGAGAAATACATGATATCCCTTTTTATGTGGAATCTAAAAAGAAATGATACAAATAAACTTATTTACAAAACAGAAAGATTTACAGATTTAGAGAACACACTTATGGTAGTTGGGGGGTGGAGGGAAAGGGATAGTTAGGGAATTTAGGATGGACATGTACACACTGCTATATTTGAAATGGATACTGTAAGGCCGGACCCCAGGGGCCATGATGGGCCTCCCCTCCTCTCCCTCCTGCAGGTGAAGGAAGTCCCTACCGGAAGGAGCCTCCCAGATCCTGGGGACCAATGACAGCACACTTCACCGGCTAAAGCCGCCCCACCCCAGCCACACAGAAGGACCTGTCAGCCTGTGACGCCTCGGCCTGGTGACCTATCCGAACCCCCATCCATCTAGCCTGACCATCCCTCTCAACGAACGTATAAAAACCACCTCCAACATGGTCCGGGCACGAACTTCCTCGACCTGCCTCGTTCAGGTCTGGGAACCCTGCCTGGGAGCGCTTCGCTATTAAAAAGCCTGTTAGACACTCTTTTGGTATCCTGGTCTTTTACCTAACATTTGGCGCCCAACGTGGGGCCCGAGGTGAGGGCCCATCCTGCGACGAGTGGGATTTGCGGGCCCCCTCGGGTCTGGCCTGCGCTGGACCAGGTCACCCCATCACCCCTCTGGGACCATTCAACCGTCTGGCAGGATGCGGGGTAAGTTCCATCGGTTGGGCTCTGGGGGGTGTTGCTCCCATGGCAAATATTCCTAGGGTGTCTCAGTCCCTTTAAAGAGTGACCGCGTCTGGACCCCTCCTCCGCAGGCCAGGCCTGCTAATTCCTTGGCGCCAGTTAACTCGGAGATGTCTGTCTTGGCCGAGTGGCCCTCTCCTCGCTGGGTTGACGGCCCGTTCGGGGACGCCTGACTGGACCACTCCCAGGCCCGCTAACGATTGGTCCAAGACCTTCATTTCATATTCGCCATGGGGGCAGCTGCCTCCAAAGCTGACCAACCCTGGTCTACACCACTAGAATGTTTACTCGCCAACCTCAGAACTCTACATATCTCCAGAGAAATTCATTCCAAATGCTTAACCTTCCTTTGTTCTGAGGCATGGCCCCAATATTCTTTAGATAATGGCTCACAATGGCCGCCAACCGGAACTTTCAATTTGAACATCCTCCGTGACTTAGATAATTACTGCCAGAAGATGGGAAAATGGTCTGAGGTATGCGGGAGACCTGGGTTCGATCCCTGGGTCGGGAAGATCCCCTGGAGAAGGGAATGGCAACCCATTCCAGTACTCTTGCCTGGAGAATCCCATGGATGGAGGAGGCTTGCGGGCTACAGTCCATGCTAGTGGGTACAGTCCATGGGGTTGCAAAGAGTCGGACACGACTGAGCGACTTGACTTCACTTCACTTCACTTCACCCTATGTACAGGCTTTCTGGCTGTTGTGCTCCCGTTCCACCCTATATAACCACTGTTCCCCTTCTGAAATTCTAACTATCGCCCTTGCCACTTTCTCCCATGTCTTCCCCTCCCCCACCGTCCTCACAGCCCAGCCCTCCTGTGATTACACCTCTTGCCACTCCCTTGGCTCCATCTCAATATCCACCCCTTCCTCCATGCCCACCCCTTTCTGGCTCACCAGTCAGCTCACACACAAAGTCTCAGACCGCACCCAATCTGCCGCCAGCTCCCCTGCTTCCTCTCCGCCAGGTGGCTGGCCCACAGGGTCTCACCCATGTCCACGTACCCTTTTCACCTTGCCCATATCGAACAGCGGCTAGGCTCCTACTCAGCCAACCCCTCCAACTACATCAAAAACTTTACCCAGCTGTCTCGGTCTTATGCCCTCACCTGGCAAGACGTATTTGTCATCCTGGGGTCCACTACTACCCCAGAGAAAAGAAAGGCCATTTGGGCCGCAGCAAGAGTGGGAACAGACTGGAGACATCTAGCCAACCCAGCAGACCCAGCCCGGCCACCCAGAGCGGCTGCTATTCCAGACGTAGACCCAGACTGAGACTATCAAGAGGGACAGAGAGGCAGAGCCAACATTCAATACATGTAAAAATGCCTGTTGGAGGAAATAGAAACCACCTTCCTCAAGGTGGTAAACCTACTTAAGCTAGATAAGATAACCCAGGGCCCCAATGAAAATCCAGCAGCCTTTCTTAACAGACTGACAGAGGCTCTCACCACCTATACCCAGATTGCCCCAGATTCTCCGGCGGGGGTCACCACCCTAGCCAACCGTTTTATATCCCAATCAGCTTCAGACATCAGAAAAAAACTCTCCAAGGCTGAGGATGGGCCTCAGAACCCCCCCTGAGACCTGGTAAAAATGGCCTTTAAGGTTTATAACACCCGAGAGGAAGCCAGAAAAACCAGCTGCAAGGCAAGGCTTAAACAAAAAGCCAAACTTCAGGCTAACCTCCTTGAGAGACACACCCAGGCACTGGTAGCAGCCCTGCGGCCAGCCACAGGACAAAAGGTGGGTCCCCAGAAGCCACCGCCAGGACCTGCTTCAAATACGGTCATGAGGGCCACTGGGCCCGCCAATGCCCAAACCCCCGGCTCCTGACAAAGCCCTGCCCTCGTTACAAACAGCTGGGACAGTGGGTGAGTGATTGTCCCCGGGCGACTCAGGCCCCAGCCTTACTGGGCCGAGGTCTGGGCTCCCAAAAGGATGTTTCCTCCCTGCACCCCACCTTGGAACTTCTCTCCTTTGATGAAGACTGATGGTGCCCAGACTCGGGGACCCCCATAACCCAAGCCGAGCCCAGGGTAATGCTTCAAGTGACAGGTAAGTCTATCAATTTCTTGATAGACATGGGGGCTACTTACTTGGTCCTTCCCTCTTTCGGGGGCACCTTGCAATCTTCCCAGGTCTCGGTGGTGGGTATAGATGGCACATCTTCACGACCCTTGCAGACTAGGCCACAGCCCTGTCAGCTTGACCGCTTCTTATTCACACACTCTTTTCTGATAATCCCTTCATGCCCCACTCCTCTGCTGGGGCTAGACATTTTAGCTAAGCTTAGGGTCACCATTCACCTACCTCTCTTTTTCCCAATCTCTCACCTTGCCCCTACTCTTTCTTTGCTCCCCTGAGGCTCCAATTGTCAACCCTAGCATCTGGGACACTGAAATCCCTCTGGTAGCAACCCATCACACCCCCATCCTGATTAAAGTACGTGATCCTTCCCACTTCCCAAGCCACCCTCAGTTCCCCATCTCTCAGACTCACCTACGCAGTCTTAAACCAATCATAGACCATCTCTTAGGCCAGGGCCTCCTAGTCTCCATGGCCTTGCCCTGAAATACCCCCATTCTCCTGGTACGGAAAGCTTCTGGCAGCTACCGACTGGTCCAGGACCTTCGACTGATAAATGAGGCTGTAATCCCTGCCCATCCGATTGTCCCCAATCCTTATACCTTGCTTTCTGACATCCCTAGCAGTACGACTCACTTTACTGTCATAGACCTCAAAGATGCCTTTTTCACTATTCCCTTACACCCAGACTGCCAATTCCTATTTACTTTTACATGGACCAACCCAGAAACCCGACAGTCCTCCCAGCTAACGTGGACAGTCCTCCCCCAAGGGTTTCGAGATAGCCCCCATTTTTTTTGGCCAGGCTCTGGCCCAGGATCTGTCTACGTGCCCTTTGGCCCTAGTGTCCTCTTACAGTATGTGGATGACCTTCTGCTCTGCAGCTCCTCACAGGCTCTCTCTCAGACACATACCACTATTCTTCTTAACTTCCTTAGCTCTAAAGGATACCGAACATCTCAACGAAAGGCCCAACTCACCCAGACCTCTGTGACTTACCTAGGTCTAAAGATTACCCCAGCAACCAAGGCTCTAACTACCCACAGACTCAGCCTTCTCTGAGACCTCTGCCCCTCTTCCACTGGAGAACGAATCTTGTCCTTTTTGGGGTTAACAGGATTCTTTGGGCACTGGGTCCCCAACTATGCTTCACTGGCTAAACCTGTCTACACAGCTGCAAAAGACACCCCGACTGGACCGCTCTCTTCAGAAACAGAGGTCCAAAAGGCTTTCTACAACCTCCGCTCAGCTTTGCTGTCCTCTTCCCCGCTCTTCCTGCCCAGTCCCAACCTCCCCTATCACCTGTACACTGATTAAAAAGGGGGCATAGCATTTCGAGCCCTCATACAGCCTGCAGGCCCTAAAATGCTGCCAGTGGCATTTATCTCCAAACAGTTAGACCCCACAGCCTGGGGATGGTTCCTCTGCCCTGCCCTGGCAGCAGCAGCTTCTCTATACGCAGATGCAAAAAAAGCTAATTCTAGATCAACCCCTAACTATATTCTCACCACACTACCTGGCCGACCTCCCGGCTTCCGAATTCCTGTCAGACCTTAGCAACTCTCGGCTCCAGCAATTCACCATTACTAAGACACCCATGCCTCCCACCAGTGAGTGACGTGCCCTGTCCAATGCTTGTCTGGCCTCATCCACTGTGGCTATTGCCAAACACAACTTTGGCTATACTCTTCGCCATTGGACTGGCTGTCACAGCCCCCCCAGGACTGGCTGCCCACACTCTGACTTTCACTGGCCCTTACTTACCTTATCATCTGTTCACTACTCCTGGGGTGCTATTCCTTTGGAACGGCCTGACCTGGCCATATGTCTCTAGCCTGCCTTGAGGACTTTATCTTGACCCTACTACAAGACCTCTGGCTAGCTACCCCGATTATTGACTGTGGCTCTTTCAGCCAGGCAATTTCTGATCTGCACTTACAGGAGACCTTCCTCTTTTTCACAAAAGCTCAAATTGATTTTCTCTCCGTTATCACTCACCTCCTAATATCATAGCTAAACATGCTCTTGTCACTATTCCTCCTGGCCGTGATAACATGGGTGGGACAACCTATGCCCTGCCCCCGGGGCTGCACCAAACAAGACCACTAAAAAACTGGGTTCACAGCCTACACTTACGTCCACCGAGACTGTTATGTCTCACCTGCCCAGCCATGCTCCCATGGGAGTAAATGGTATTGGATGGCCAAGAGCCTTGGGAATACCATATCAAATTCAGCCTCTAACTGCTATAAAGCTAGAGACAAAGACCTCTGCTTCACCATAGAAACCCACTATGAAATGACAGATGGAAAGGGGGGCCCAAGATCAGAGACAAAAACAAATCCAACATAAGCTCCAATAGGACTTAATAAAGTTGACAACTAAAGCCTCTAATCCACACCATGAGCCCAATAAACTCCTACTCTGAGTTGTTTGTACAGCAAGGTGAAGGGTGCATGGTCAGCTCGGCATTCCATCAGTATTAACTTTTATCGATATCAGGTTCCTTCCTGCAAGAGTCTTATTTTTTATACATGATCTTCTGGCCCTGAGGCCTGTTGATATTTTATGACCCCTTTTTGATAAAGGTTGGTCAGGCCAGAACAATAATTTTCCCTTAAAGTGTTTCTTCTTAAATTCCTAGCCTGTGTCACCCTTAAAGTACAGAGTTACATGTTTATGGAGCAAAGATTCAGTGGGTTACAGCAAAGAAAGAACTTATTAACTCAAAGTCTAATGTTGCTAATGCTAAAGCTGCTGCTTGTTTTTTCTACATCCTGACTATATGCACTCCCAGGAACTCAGTGGATAAGGGATGTGAGAACTTGGCAGCAAGCGTTGGCTCAACAATGTTGCAAGAGTCTGGATAAACCTGCCATGTAAGCTAGAATGCTAACAGGGGGTTTGAAACACTCTTTTAATGCCCAGGAGATTTATCAACTAGAGCCCTAAGTTAACTCTTTCCAGAGAAAGTTGGTCGGGGACAGCCCCCTGTTAATGTCAGAAGAGTTGGTGAAAGGCATAAAATAGTAAGACAGACAGATTCTGGTTTGGGGGTAGATGCTCAAGCAGGTCTGGGGGGTCCGTCAAGTCCTGAGGCCTTGCTTATCAGGACTCTTCCTGCATGACCTTGTCATGGGTGGGATTGCCCGTGCTGGCTCCTGGCATCTCCCCCTTTTTTATTTTTTAAGACAGCCAGATGTAATTCAGTCAAGAGCTTCTGAGTGCTCTGTCAAAGAGTTCTAACAATACAAGGAAGAATAATTATGAAAAGCAGAGTTAGAGCGGCCACAGCAGCATAGCTAAAAATAGTAGACAGAATATTTTTTCCTAAAATAAAGTTAGAGAATGTATGGAAAAAATCTCTTGCTACTCCTGCAGCAGCAAAATCTAATTGGGAGTGTTCCATGGGCTCTGTCTTCCCTTGAGACTCCGACCGTTCCTCGCCCAACCAATCCCCCCAAAATAGATAGAGGCCCAAAATCTCACTCAAAATGCCACTGAAGTAACCTGGCCAATGGGGCCCTTGACCATCGAGGTACTGTACCTCCCAGCCAACGCCTCTTGTGTCCTGGCCAACGACACTTCATTAACCACAGTGGCCTGTGACGTCTCGAGACGAGACCCCCTATCCCCAAACCCTCCGGTATGAGGAAAACCCAGGATATTCTTTCTCTGCAATCAAACCACCTTATTACAATGCTTCCCACCCAACTGGACTCAGCCTTACACCCCAGTCTTCCTTACTCCCTACCTGACCATTCTGACACCCCAGGCAATGGAGGACCAAACCCAGTCAATCCACGGCCAGAGGGCACTAGCTGCAGCTCCCCTTCTCCTCGGGGGAGGTTTATTCACGGCCTTAGGACTCGGGGTGGGAGGATTGGGATCAGCCATGCACTCCTACTATAAGCTGTCTGCAGACCTCAATTGAGACCTGGACAAGGTGGCAGATTCCCTAATGGCATTACAAACCCAGATAACCTCTCTGGCAGCAGTGGCTCTCCAAAATCAAAGGGCCCTAGACCTGCTAACAGCTGGAAAAGGGGGAACCTGTCAATCCCTAAGGGAAGACTGCTGTGTGTGTGTGTGTGTGTGTGTGTTTTTGACAATGCCTCGGGGATAGTTCAGAACAAGGTCTGAGAGAGAGAGCATCAGACTTGGACAGGCCAAGTCAGACGGTCTCAGTCTCTCGGGGTGGTGAAAATCATCTTGGGCAAAATGTCTTCTCTTACTTCTTGGACCCCTCACAGCCTTGTTCCTCACCCCATCGATAAGACCCTGTGTTTTTCAGATCATCCTCCAGAGGGTCAGAGAGCTGACCCAGACGGCTACTGGACAGATGTTGATGGTAGCCGCATACTCCAAGCTCCTGTCCAGAGACCCTGAGGCCCTCTAAAGGTCACCGGGATCCGGCCACAACCCTCAGCCCCAGCGACACCACAGTTCAGCAGGAAGTAGCCAGAAGTGATAACGGCGCCCCTTATCCTATCAAAAGGGTCAGAACGTAAGGCTGGACCCCAGGGGCCATGATGGGCCGCCCCTCCTCTCCCTCCCGCCAGTGGGGGAAGTCCCTAATGGAAGGAGCCTCCCAGATCCCGGGGACCAATGACAGCACACTTCACCAGCTAAAGCCGCCCCACCCCAGCCATGTAGAAGGACCTGTCAGCCCGTGACGCCTCAGCCTGGCAACCTATCTGAACCACTGTCCATCTAGCCTGACCATCCCTCACAACGAACCTATAAAAACCACCCCCAACACGGTCCGGGCACGGACTTCCTCGACCTGCCTCGTTCGGTTCGGGAACCCCGCCTGGGGGCGCTTCACTATTAAAAAGCCTGTTAGACACTCTTTTGGTGTCCTGGTCTTTTACCTAACAGATACCCAACATGGACCTACTATATAGCACATGGGACTCTGCTCAATATTATGTAGCAGCATGGATGGGAGGGGAGTTTGGGAGAGAATAGGTACTGAAAGTGGAGAGTGAAAAAGTTGGCTTAAAGCTCAACATTCAAAAAAACAAAGATCATGGCATCTGGTCCCATCACTTCATTGAAAATAGATGTGGAAACAGTGTCAGACTTTATTTTGGGGGGCTCCAAAATCACTGCAAATGATGACTGCAGTCATGAAATTAAAAGATGCTTACTCCTTAAAGGAAAGTTATGACCAACCTAGATAGCATATTCAAAAGCAGAGACACTACTTTGCCAACAGAGGTCCGTCTAGTCAAGGCTATGGTTTTTCCAGTAGTCATGTACAGATGTGAGAGTTGGTCTGTGAAGAAACCTGGGCACCAAAGAATTGATGATTTTGAACTGTGGTGTTGGAGAAGACTCCTGAGAGTCCCTTGGACTGCAAGGAGATCCAACCAGTCCATTCTGAAGGAGATCAGCCCTGGGATTTCTTTGGTGGGAATGATGCTGAAGCTGAAACTCCAGTACTTTGGCCACCTGATGCGAAGAGTTGACTCATTGGAAAAGACTCTGATGCTGGGAGGGATTGGGGGCAGGAGGAGGAGGGGATGACAGAGGATGAGATGGCTGGATGGCATCACTGACTCGATGGACGTGAGTCTGAGTGAACTCCTGGAGTTGGTGATGGACAGGGAGGCCTGGCGTGCTGCGATTCATGGGGTCGCAAAGAGTCAGACATGACTGAGCGAATGAACTGAACTGAACTGAGGTACATGTATATGAATGACTAAAGTCCTTTACTGCTCACCGAGACTATCGCAACATTGCTACCTTTTTTTTTTATTACATTTTAATCATCTATACACCAAAACAATATAAAAAGTTAAAAATATATATCTTTCCCAATGAAAAGCAACTTAGAACATTTTATATGCAATTCGTTTTTTTTTATCCACCAAAGTTCTGAGAAACCAGTATAGAGTGGTCAATCAACATAAGGTCTCAGAATGACAAAGGCAGACAAATCATCCAGATGCAGATGAGTTGGTGGACTTGACTTGAGGTGCTGTTCTTTGATAGAAGCATAAGGAAGTTATGATAGAAGTTAAGGAAACAAATTCTGAAACTGGACTGCGGAGCTTCAGATTCCTCCTTAATTTGTGCATGGCTGTAAAATGCTACTGAAACTTTCTAATAAAGCAATGGGTTTATAGATGACCAAATATTTAATACAGCACGTTCAACATAGTAGCCATTCTATAACCATTAGCCATTATCATCATCACTGCTAGTTAGTAACTATGTGACTTGACCAAGATACTGAACCTTTGATCATCAATACTGTCATTGGAACAATGGAATTAATACTTATTCCTATATGACAAGATTTCAAGTGAGTATACTATGTAGCATTTAAATTTCTTTATAAATTTTTTGCTATCACATAGTATCTATGTGCCAGGGTAACTTCATTAGCAGTAATTTTTATAACTCACATATCTGCAACATTGTTAGAGCAGTACCAAGTTTGCCCTTATGTTATCACTATCAATACCAGACCATTAAAGAGGTAACAAAGGTGTTCCTCCAAGGTAGTAAACAACATCTGTACTCAAGGCCTTCACATTGTTGAACAAAATGATCCAATCAATTTAACCTCAAATGTGTTTCAATTTATAAAACATTGTTAGTAACCTTAATAATGTCAGTGTGCTCTTACTGCAAACTCAACTGAATGAGTATCCAGTGGAATATTTAAGAGTACAATTCATGTAAAGCATTGCCAAAGGCTGTTAGGGGGACTAACCCTTGAGTACACTCTAAAGATTAAGTTGAAACAGTAAGACCTCTGTGTCAGTCAATGTGTCCATAAGAAGGTTGAAATAATCTGTACCTAGATGGCATAGCTGAGGTAATTATATGAGACAAGGAAAATGGCTTTGAACTATATAGAAAACTAAACAAAGTATTGTTATTATTAACATTAAGAAAATGTAAACACCTGAACCAATTTTTATGTTTTCACACACTGCTTTTCATCTTAGGCTTTTAGGAATCAAGAAGCCCTTTAAAACCCATCTTAGATTTTTCTTTTCTTTTTTTTTTTTTTAACCCAACTGTGGTGTTAAAGTTAGAAACTCTTTTTTTTTTGGTCACAATCCTTTAATGTTGTATAATGGAAAATAATTTTTTCACTCTATGTAGGCCTCTTGCTATGCATGTATTTTATCCTTATAGGGCCACAGAGGAGAGAGAAAATTTAAGTCCATTTCTTTTGCAAGTTTTTGGTAATTTGTAAATATTTAGTATCAAAGAGCACTAAAACTAATGGCACTAGGTAATTATCAGATAGATATTAGCTGTTTTACTATGTGCCTCACTACTTTGAACAGATGGGTAATAGGCAATGTACTGATAGACATATATGTATCAACACTTACATGCATTTATTCCATGTATATGTATTTATTTATATACAAATATACATAGAAAGAACAGAGATAGTGCTCATGTTCTTGAATAGTATGGTTCTTCAAAGAAGAGATCATGAATGTCTGTTTATTATGTGATAATCAGACTGAAAGTGTACTGAGTTTTTAGGCACCAGGAAGTATATAAATCTCTCTTTCTTTAAATGCATTATAGATATTCATTCCACCCAGTGAGTCTTAGGTGCAGGTTATTTTGTCCTGCAGGGAACATTTGGCAAAATGTGCAGACATTTTTGGTTTTCACCATTGAAAGAGGTTTACTATACTGTCATCCAGTAAACAGAGGCCAGAGATGTTGCTAAACATTCTTGAAAGCACAGGAAAGTCCTCCATGACAAAGAATTTGCACAAAATATCATGGTATTGAGGTTGAGAAGCTCTGATATAATATTCAATGTCATTGTGAGGCAGGTATTATTTTAACATATATTTTATAGGTGAGAAAATTATAGCTACAAAATATTAGCTTGCATATGGTAACAGGTCAGTTAGAAAGAAGACTGGGATTCAAATCCAGAGAGCCTGACTCCAAAAGTCACACTATTATATTCAATATATAAACCCATTCCCACTAAAAGAGCTTACTTTAGCTCTTTACTTTAGCTAGTATTAGAGATATATGTTTATACTGCTGGTTAGGTATGAGACAATAGAAAATCTCAACTTTTATGTCCATAGTAGCATTTTTCCTCAAAGATGACAGAGCTAAAGTCCCAACAAGAAGGGAAATGACTGAATTGTTGATAAGTAAACATTCAATCTATTCAAAGTTCAAAGATGTTGTACTCTTTACTTTTGTAGAGATAGGAAACTTGCTTTGAAAAGTGCTAATGAGAGTTGAAAGTTACCTTCAAGAAGTTATGCATATTTCAAAAGAAATAAAAGTCATTATGCATTCTCTCTAAAGAGGGTACAATCTCAAACTGTCAAAACCCTAAACTCTTCTACATATATTACATATAAATGCCATCTTTTAAAAACCTCTTTCCATTTTTTCTTCTAAATTAGCTTAGTGGGCCATGGTTTTACAGCGTCTTGCTCTGGCCTGTGAATAATGTGACAGATAATTTTTCCACTTCTTCTTCCCTGTAGTTAAGTTTGACTGAAGATATGGAAAACAACTTTTATGACTTAGGTGGTAAAAATAAATGTTCTGTTAGCCGTACTGAGCTAGGTTCTGGACAGCTAGCATAAAATATTGCATGCTGAATTTATAACTGCCAATAAATAATTTTAAAAACTAGGGGCATTTTATACTAATGTACATTAAATATTTTCTCAAAATAAATTGATAATGTTAGTAATAATCTCAATATACCTGTCATATTACTGAACAGCAAATTTCTTAACATCAAAAAAATTATTCTACTTGGATGTGTTCAAAAGATAAATAGCAAATAAATAACATTCAAAAATAGGAAGAACTCATTTTAAAGATTAATTCTTTATAGTAAAGAACATGGCAACATTCAAAATATGTCATCATGATAATAATCTATTCCTATTTCTACAATGGGTAAGTTCAGCCCTTGTGCAAGAGGCTGTGATTGCAAACAACACAAAAATTCTCTCTAAGACAGTATAATTTGGCTTCGTTTAGTTTATAATGATCATGATTAAATCTAAACTATTATAAGCAAGCCACCATCTGGAACCATAGCAAATCAAGATTCTATTTTCTATGATGACCAATCATGGAGAGCTTATGCAGACTTCTACTTTGCAATATTGTATAGTAATGTGATTAGATAATCATGCAGACCAATGAACCCAGCTAACTGGAACATAAACAAATGTAGTGTATCACTTGGAAATAGTTCAGTTTTTTATCAGAGCCTTCTGACTGAAACTGCTAAAGTTATTTTAAAAGAACAGGAGTGAAATTTGATATCAAATTTGATATTCTGAATCTACACAGAAAGTTATAAAAGGGCTTCCGTCTAGTCAAGGCTATGGTTTTTCCTGTGGTCATGTATGGATGTGAGAGTTGGACTGTGAAGAAGGCTGAGTGCCGAAGAATTGATGCTTTTAAACTGTGGTGTAGGAGAAGACTCTTGAGAGTTCCTTGGACTGCAAGGAGACCCAACCAGTCCATTCTGAAGGAGATCAACCCTGGGATTTCTTTGGAAGGAATGATGCTAAAGCTGAAGCTCCAGTACTTTGGCCACCTCATGCGAAGAGTTGACTCATTGGAAAAGACTCTGATGCTGGGAGGGATTGGGGGCAGGAGGGAAAGGGGATGACCCAGGATGAGATGGCTGTCATATTACATGAGATGGCTGGATGGCATCACTGACTCGATGGACGTGAGTCTGAGTGAACTCTGGGAGTTAGTGATGGACAGGAAGGCCTGGTGTGCTGCGATTCATGGGGTCGTAAAGAGTCAGACATGACTGAGCGACTGAACTGAACTGAACTAAAGGAATGGAAATGTGGGCATTTTATACGTGATTCATAGCAGCATTTAAGCACTTTCAGAAATAAACAAATAGCAACATAGTCAAGTGAGAATTTACAAACTGACTTCTTTTGCAGGTGACCTTATGGGAAACAGTCTTTGCAAATGATCATGTTACAATGAGGTCACCAGGATGAGCTCTAATCCAATATGACTGTGTCATTATTAAAAGGGGAATTTTGAACACAATGGCAGAAACAGGGAGAATCCCACGTAAAGATTGGAATTATGCTGCCACAAGGCTAAGAAATATAAAGATTGCCAGCAAACCAACAGAAGCTAGGAGAGAAACCTGAGAAGCTAGGACAGAAACATGAAACAGATTCTTATTTGCAGCCCCCAGAAAAAACTAACCCTGCCTACTGACACCTCAGTCATGATCTTTAACATCCAGAATTGAGACAATACATTTCCACTGTTTAAGCCATGTAACTGGTGGCACTTTGTTATGGCAGCTCCAAGAAATTAACATACTGTGTCATTAGAGATTAATCAATTTTTATGGTTCTATATCCTAGGTAAAAATGCACTATGCAAAGATGCTTAGGAAAATATCTGTTTCCTTAACTAGCATGATATACTACTAGGAAAATAAGAAAATATAAGTAACTTCAAGGCATTACCTGTTAGATGTCATGAGGATGATAAAAACAATAGTTGTGCTTCAGGGAAAGTTTATGTTATTTACAGGACCATTAAGATTTGTTCACTGGAAAATGTGGAAGGTTGTTTTGCCAGGGAGGGTAATGGGAAGGAGGGGCATAATCAAAACAGAATTTTAGGAGGTTAGTTTTTGTTCAGTTTGCAGAATGAAGTGGTGGGAGGAAAAGCTCCAAACTAAGAGACCAAAGTCCAGATGTGCTGAAATAATGAATGAATGATTTGAATTAGACATCAATATTGAGATTAAATGATAGCAATTAAATAAATTATTTCAGAATACAGAAAAAATGAGTTCAGCAATAGAATGACTGGCAAAAATGAGAGAAGAATAGATAGGAGTGTAAAGAAGAAAATAGTCAACGACAGTTTCAAGAATTAGAGCTTGGAGATAATCAGTGAGGACCTACTGTGTAGTCAGGGAACTATACTCAATAATTTATATTAATTTATAATGGAAAATAATCTGAAAAAGAATATATATGTATGTATTACTGAATAACTTTGTTGTACAGCTGAAACTAGCACAACATTGCTAATCAATTATATTTCAGTTAAAAAAAAAAAAAGACAGCTCCACTAGAAATAAATAAGAATTAGAGCTTAGGTGGATGGGCTTATGACTATAAGTTCTGGGTAGGTGGTATCACTAGAAGTCTGGATTCCGAATGTAAAGGATATTGTTTATGGATGGCTTCATGAACTGATGATTGAAACTGAGCCTAAATATGACTATGGAAGGCCTGTACTTTTGATGCTGTTACTTTGACCTCTGCAGAGGCACAGGGGTTTGTAGACTTGTAAGACCTGCTCTTTGCTGAATTTTCTCTCTGGTTTATCTGACAGGTACAGTCTCAATTTTATTTTTCCTCCATAGTACTCTTGAGATTTATTTTATCTATGGTGTGTGTCTCCGTATTTCATAAAGTGTCCAAGAATCTATGACAATGTTAAAAAATATATATATATATATATACATACACACACACACACACACACATATATATATATATATATATATATATATATATATAAACTCTAAGGAAGTAAAACTAATGAAAAATTTAAATGAATCACTCTGTTTACTATGGCTCAGATACCCCTCTTATCTACAGAAATCACTTGGCACTGAGCCTTGGCTTCTTTTTATTGTCATTCATTTGTTAATGCTCATGGATGAGCCTCGATGCTCAAAAGAGATTATGAATCCCTCGAGAACTATGGTTTGTGGCATAGCTTTACATGTTCTTAATGTATAGCAGGGTGTTCTGTACATAGTTTGTGCTCAATTAAACTTAATTGATGATGATGATTAATATTTTTAAGGAAGCAAAGCCTCAAATTCCTTTCCTGATACCATGATATATTTGTCCCTTTCTGTAATTCCCTTTCTCTGAAATATTTCTCACAAAAATAAACAGGTCTAACGTGTTTTTCAGAGAAGGTGATGGCACCCCACTCCAGTACTCTTGCCTGGAAAATCCCATGGACGAAGGAGCCTGATAGGCTGCAGACCAGGGGATCGCGAAGAGTTGGACATGACTGACTTCACATTCACTTTTCACTTTCATGCATTGGAGAAGGAAATGGCAACTCACTCCAGTGTTCTTGCCTGGAGAATCCCAGGGACAGGGGAGCCTGGTGGTCTGCCATCTATGGGGTCGCACAGAGTTGGACACGACTGAAGCAACTTAGCAGCAGCAGCAGCAGCAGCAGCATCATCATGTTTTTAGGAAACTTCTAGACTTACAAATCTGGTATTTCTTTTAGCATCAGAATTATATTTTCTATTTAAAATAAGCCAAATCCTATTCCTTACTTTCAGAGAAATGCTTTATACATATTATATATGAAAGCATAGATAGCATCCATTAATAAAACAGACAAAACAAAGATATCATGAGAAGCACAGAAATTCAGAAAACTTTATCTTCCACCTCCCACACTAACCCCTACCCACCCACCCATTCACCCTCTATGAAGTGTCATTTTTTCTATGGTACTTCTTGAAAAATGACATCAGGGAATGATAGAGTGTAGTGTGGTACAAGTCTATTTTTCTGTTGCCTTACAGGTTAATCATAGTGTAGTAACAGCACCGGCTATTTTGAAGGGGTGGCATGCCCACTAGACAGAGACATTAATCATGCTCTGGGACTCTTAACAATCTGCACTCTCGCACTATCGCTAAGCACACACATATACTTTTGTTCAGTACTAAAAGAAAATACCTACAAGTTTACGATTATGACCCTGAAATCATTAATTGCTGATTTATGTATATTTTTAACTGTGTTTCATTGACCCCTGTCTCCCACCCTCTTAGGAACTACTATTGACCTTGTTGAAGGAGCAAAATATATTGCTTCCTTGCATTAGTTTGAAACAACATATTGGAACTATTCCACAAGGCAATCTCTGACACCTGTCAACCAAGTTGTCACACATTTTCTATTTTCTAGCTTCAGTAATCCAAGTGCTTTAAAGCTTCTGGAAGTTCATCCTTCAAAATGTATGTTGATTTGCAGAAAGATTCATGTCTCAGCAAACTTGAATACACACTCCTTTATAAATATCATCCTGTGACTGATTATTAAATAAATTATAAAATTTATCCTGTCTTACACTGGCTCCTTTGTTAACACTTGTGCCATATTATTCCTTGTAGAAAGGGGATTTAATTATCTTGATATATGCCAACATAGTCATTTCCAAATACAGACTCTACATTGGATATCCTTAAAAATATTTTCATCACTCAGTAAATTAATATTGAATAAGATAACATAAGAGAAATCAAAACAGTGGGATAACATTTACCTAGAGATTGGTAAAGATATTTTTAATGCATAATGTTAGCAAGGGTGAGATTAAAAGACACGCTACTGCTCTTTTATTAATGGTTTTGAAATGTACCACCATTTAGCCTATGGTTTTTCCAGTAGTCATGTATGGATGTGAGAGTTGGACTGTGAAGAAAGCTGAGCACCAAAGAATTGTTGCTTTTGAACTGTGGTGTTGGAGAAGACTCTTGAGAGTCCCTTGGACTGCAAGGAGATCCCACTAGTCCATTCTGAAGGAGATCAGTCCTGGGTGTTCTTTGGAAGGAATGATGCAGAAGATGAAACTCCAGTACTTTGGCCACCTCATGCGAAGAGTTGACTCATTGGAAAAGACTCTGATGCTGGGAGGGATTGGGGACAGGAGGAGAAGGGGATGACAAAGGATGAGATGGCTGGATGGCATCATTGACTTCAGGGACATGAGTTTGAGTGAACTCCGGGAGTTGGTGATGGACAGGGAGGCCTGGCACGCTGTGAATCATGGGGTCGCAAATAGTCGGACACGACTCAGCGACTGAACTGAACTGAACCATTTAGGAAGGTTTTTTAAAATATGGAATTTAAAATATTCATACCTTGACTCAAACTTTTTTTTTCTTTTTTTTCTTTTTAATTTTAAAATCTTTAATTCTTACATGACCCCCCCTCCCACCTCCCTCCCCACAACATCTCTCTGGGTCATCCCCATGCACCAGCCCCAAGCATGCTGCACCCTACGTCAGACATGGACTGGCGATTCAATTCTTACATGATAGTATACATGTTAGAATTCCCATTCTCCCAAATCATCCCACCCTCTCCCTCTCCCTCTGAGTCCAAAAGTCCGTTATACACATCTGTGTCTTTTTTCCAGTCTTGCATACAGGGTCGTCATTGCCATCTTCCTAAATTCCATATATATGTGTTAGTATACTGTATTGGTGTTTTTCTTTCTGGCTTACTTCACTCTGTATAATTGGCTCCAGTTTCATCCATCTCATCAGAACTGATTCAAATGAATTCTTTTTAACGGCTGAGTAATACTCCATTGTGTATATGTACCACAGCTTTCTTATCCATTCATCTGCTGATGGACATCTAGGTTGTTTCCATGTCCTGGCTATTATAAACAGTGCTGCGATGAACATTGGGGTACATGTGTCTCTTTCAATTCTGGTTTCCTCGGTGTGTATGCCCAAAAGATGCTCAACATCACTCATTATTAGAGAAATGCAAATCAAAACCACAATGAGGTACCACTTCACACCAGTCAGAATGGCTGCGATCCAAAAATCTGCAAGCAATAAATGCTGGAGAGGGTGTGGAGAAAAGGGAACCCTCCTACACTGTTGGTGGGAATGCAAACTAGTACAGCCACTATGGAGAACAGTGTGGAGATTCCTTAAAAAATTGCAAATAGAACTACCTTATGACCTTGACTCAAACTTTATGCCTACAAATAACATTCCAAAAGAACTAGAAAGAGGAACAAACATTGAGTTTAAAATTGTTCCACAAAATATTACCTACAATATAACAAAACAATACAGAAAAATATATCCAATAATAGGGAACAGTTGCATTAATTATAATACAATTATATTAAGGATTATTAGGTTTTATTATCATTTTTATATATAACTAACTTTGGCTTGCTAATATTTGATTGATGATTTTTACATCTATATTCACCAGATATATTAGCCTGTAATTTTTCTTTTCTGGTGTCTTTTTCTGGTTTTGGTATCAGGATAATGACACTCTCTACAATGAATTTCTAAAATGATCTCTACAATGAATCGGACAACAGACTGGTTCCAAATTGGGAAAATAGTACATCAAGGCTATATATTGTCACCCTGCTTATTTAACTTATATGTAGAGTACATCACGTGAAATGCCAGTACATCACGTGAAATGCCAGGCTGGATGAAGCACAAGCTGGAATCAAGATTGCCGGGAGAAATCAATAACCCTCAGATATGCAGATGACACCACTTTATGGCAGAAAGCAAAGAAGAACTAAAGAGCCTCTTGACGAAAGTGGAAGAGGAGAGTGAGAAAGTTGGCTTAAAACTCAGCATTCAGAAAACTAAGATCATGGCATCTGGCCCATCACTTCATGGCCAGTAGATGGGGAAACAGTGGAAACAGTGACAGACTTTATTTTCTTGGGCTCCAAAATCTCTGCAGATGGTGACTGCAGCCATGAAATTAAAAGACACTTGCTTCTTGGAAGAAAAGCTATAACCAACCTAAGTAGCATATTAAAAAGCAGAGGCATTACTTTGCCAGTAAAGTCCATTTTGTCAAAGCTATGGTTTTTCTAGTAGTCATGTATGGATATGAGAATTGGACCATAAAGAAAGCTGGATGCTGAAGAATTAATCCTTTTGAACTGTGGTGTTGAAGAAGATTCTTGTACTGAGTCCCTTGGACTGCAAGGAGATCCAACCAGTCAATCCTAAAGGAAATCAGTCCTGAATATTCATTGGAAGGACTGATGGTGAAGCTGAAACTCCAATACTTTGGTCACCTGATGAGAAAAACTGACTCATTTGCAAAGACCCTGTTGCAGGGAAAGATTGAAGGTGGGAGGAGAAGGGGATGACAAAGGATGAGATGGTTGGTTGGCATCACTGACTTGATGGACATGAGTTTGAGCAAGCTCTGAGTGTTAGTGATGAACAGGGAAGCCTGGCATGTTGCAGTCCAAGGGGTTGCAAAGAGTTGGACATGACAGCAACTGAACTGACTGACTGATTGACTGACAATGAATTTCGGAGTACTCTCTCTGATGGATTATTATTTTATAAAACAATTTGAGAAATTTCATTAATATTATCTTAAGTAAGAACAATATATACATAGCATGATTAACATTTGATTAGAGATAAGAAGGAAGGAAGAAAAGAAGAGGAATTATGGTTGGTAAGCATATGTGCGTGTTCAGTTGCTCCCTTTGTGGCCCCATTGCCTGTAGCCTGCCAGGCTCCTGTCCATGGAATTTTCCAGGCAAGAACACTGGAGCAGTTTGCTATTTCAACCTCCAGGGGATCTTCCCAACCCAGGGATCAAAACCACGTCTCTTGTGTCTCCTGCACTGGCAAGTGGATTCTTTACCACTAGTCCCATATGGGAAGCCCCCTTGTAAACATATAGTAGCTACTATCAAAATATTAATTTTAAAAAATGTGTCCATTCACAAATGTAACATTACCAATAACTATGTTTCAAGCAAAGAGCAGAACTATTTTTTCTTTCTAGCATAATAATTTATATTATGCTACGTCTTGATTCTCTTGTCAGATGTAACCAAAAGAATTGTAACTACTAAGAAAATATAAGAAAACTGAATTAATTCTGACTAAATTCTTAACTAACATCCCTTAGGTTCTTTCCAGTTTTCTGACTTGAATCTTAGTTGAGAATTTATATTTACCTCAATAAGAATCAAGCACAGAAATTCTAATGATCCTCTGTTTAAAAATATCCAAGTATATTTTCGCTCAAAATATTGCTCAAATCTCCTCCTGCAAGAGCACCAAAATTACAACTAGCTGTTGAACAACCATCAACAGGAAGATGCTAGAACCCTCCCAAAAAAGATATCCCCTGTCCAAAGACAAAGGAGAAGCTGCAACACGATGGTAGGAGGGGTCACAATCAGGATAAAATCAAATCCTGTCCCTGCCAGATGGGCAGATCACAAACTGGACAACAATAATACGGAAGAAGTTCTCCCTCTGTTCTCTCAAAGAACTGAAGGTTTTGGCCTTATGTCCAGAGGTAGGCTCTGAACTCATGACCCTACCATAGAGCCTATAAACTCGATGGCTGGGTCATATCAGGGCAGATAGCTAACAGGGAGGGAGTGCAGCTTCCCAGCCTGGGTATCTGGCAAAAGGACTAGGAATCCCCAGGGAATCTGACTTTGAAGACCAGCAGGATTTGATTACAGGACTTCCATAAGACTAGGGGAAACAGAAACTCCACTCTTGGAGGGCAAAAGCAAATTCTTGTATGCACCAGGACCCAGAGGAAATGGAGCAATGACTCCATAGGATACTGAACCAGACCTCCCTGCTAGTATTAGAGGGTCTCCTGTGGAGGCAAGGGTCGACAGTGGCTTGCTATGGGGATGGGGGTGGTGCTCCTTGGAGTGAGCCCTCTTGGAGGTTGTTATTAAGCTTCCCATAGAGCCTATAGACTCCAGGGATGTGTCACATCAGGACAAATAACTAACAGGGAGTGATTGCAGCCCCCCTATCACAGACAATCGGATTAAAATTTCACTGAGCATGACTCTGTCTGCCAGGGCAAATTTCAGTTTTTCCCACTACCAGTTCCTCCAATCAGGAAGCTTATACAATACTCTTAACCTCTTCCACTGGAGGGCAGATAGAAGAAGCAAGAACTTCAATCCCACAGCTGCCAGAAAAAAGCCGTATCACAGAAAGTTAATCTAAATGAAAATCAGAGGCTTATGTTCTAGATGAAGGGACAAGATAAAACTCCAGAAAAACAACTAAATGAAGTGGAGATGGGCAATCTTCCAGAAAAAGAATTCAGAATAGTGATGTTAAAGATGATCCAGGATCTCAAAAAAAAAAAAAAAAAAAAGGAGAAGATGTAAGAGATGACCACCAAAGACCTAGACGAACTAAAGAACAAACAGAGATGAGCAATACAGTGGAGTGAATCAATAGCAGAACTAAGGCAGAAGACTGGATAAGTGACCTGGAGGTCAGAATGGTGGAAATCACTGCTGCAAAACATTATAGTAACAAGACTGGAAACAAAAATGATAACCTAAGTTATGACAAAGCATTAAACACACCAACATTCACATTATAGGAGTCCCAGAAGGAGACAAGAGACAGGATCTGAGAAAATATTTAAAGAGATGATAGTTCAAAACTTTCCTAACATTCCAGTTACAGGTCAGTCACTCAGTCATATCCGACTCTTTGGGAATCGGAAGACAGACCTCCCTGTCCATCATTAACTGCTAGAATTTACTCCAACTCATGTCCATCGAGTTGGTGATATCAACCAGCCATCTCATCCTCTGTCGTCCCCTTCTCCTTCTGCCCCCAATCCCTCTCAGCAACAGAGTCTTTTCCAATGAGTCAACTCTTTGCATGAGGTGGTCAAGGTATTGGAGCTTCAGCTTCAGCATCATTCCTTCCAATGAACACCCAGGACTGATCTCCTTTAGAATGCACTGGTTGGATCTCCTTGCAGTTCAAGGGACTCTCAAGAGTCTTCTCCAACACCACAGTTCAAAAACATCAATTCTTCAGTGCTCAGCTTTCTTCACAGTCCAACTCTCACATCCATATATGACTACTGGAAAATCCATAGCCTTAAATAGACAAACCTTTGTTGGCAAAGTAATATCGCTGCTTTATAATATGCTATCTAGGTTGGTCATCACTTTTCTTCCAAGCAGTAAGCATCTTTTAATTTCATGGCTGCAGTCACCATCTGCAGTGATTTTGGAGCCCAGAAAAATAAAATCTGACACTGTTTCCACTGCATTCCCATCTATTTACCATGAAATGATGAGACCAAATGCCATGATCTTAGTTTTCTGAATGTTGAGCTTTAAGACAACTTTTTCACCCTCCTCTTTCACTTTCATCAAGAGACTGTTTAGCTCCTCTTCACTTTCTGCCATAAGGGTCATGTCATCTGAATATCTGAGGTTATTGATATTTCTCCTGGCAATCGTGATTCAGCTTGTGCTTCTTCCAGCCCACTGTTTCTCATGATGTACTCTGCATATAAGTTAAATAAGCAGGGTGACGATATTCAGCCTTGACATACTACTCTTCCTATTTGGAACCAGTCTGTTGTTCCATGTCCAGTACTAACTGTTGCTTCCTGACCTGTATATACATTTCTCAAGAGGCAGGTCAGGTGGTCTGGCATTCCCATCTCTTTCAGAATTTTCCACAGTTTATTGTGATCCACACACTCAAAGGCTTTGGCATAGTCAATAAAGCAGAAATAAATGTTTTTCTGAAACTCTCTTGCTTTTTCAATGATCCAGCAGATGTTGGCAATTTGATCTCTGGTTCCTCTGCCTTTTCTAAAACCAGCTTGAACATCAGGGAGTTCACAGTTCACGTATTGCTGAAGCCTGGCTTGGAGAATTTTGAGCATACTTTACTAGTATGTGAGATGAGTGCAATTGTGCAGTAGTTTGAGCATTCTTTGGCATTGCCTTTCTTTGGGATTCGAATGAAAACTGACCTTTTCCAGTCCTGTGGCCACTGCTAAGTTTTCCAAATTTGCTGGCATATTGAGTGAAGCACTTTCACAGCATCATCTTTCAGGATTTGAAATAGCTCAATTGGAATTCCATCACCTCCACTAGCTTTGTTCGTAGTGATGCTTTCTAAGGCCCACTTGACTTCACATTCCAGGTGTCTGGCTCTAGGTGAGTGATCACACCATCATGATGATCTGGGTCATGAAGATCTTTTTTGTACAGTTCTTCTGTATATTCTTTCCACCTTTTAATATCTTCTGCTTTTGTTAGGTCTATACAATTTCTGTCCTTTATCAAGCCCATCTTTGCATGAAATGTTCCCTTGGTATCTCTAATTTTCTTGAAGAGATCTCTAGTCTTTCCTGTTCTGTTGTTTTCCTCTATTTCTTTGCATTGATCGCTGAGGAAGGCTTTCTTATCTCTCTTTGCTCTTCTCTGGAACTCTGTATTCAGATGCTAATATATTTTCTTCTCTCCTTTGCTTTTCACTTCTCTTTTTTTCACAGCTATTCGTAAGGCCTCCTCAGACAGCCATTTTGCTTTTTTGCATTTCTTTTTCTTGGGGATGGTCTTGATCCCTGTCTCCTGTACAATGTCATGAATTCTGTCCATAGTTCATTAGGCACTCTGTCTATCAGATCTAGTCCTTTAAATCTATTTCTCACTTCCACTGTATAATCATAAGGGATTTGATTTCGGTCATACCTGAATGGTCTAGTGGTTTTCCCTACTTTCTTCAGTTTAAGTCTGAATTTGGCAATAAGGAGCTCATGATCTGAGCCACAGCCAGCTCCCAGTCTTGTTTTTGCTGACTGTATAGTGCTGACTGTATAGAGCTCCTCCATCTTTGGCCACAAATAATATAATCAATTTGATTTCAGTGTTGACCCTCTGGTGATGTCCATGTGTAGAGTCTTCTCTTGTGTTGTTGGAAGAGGGTGTTTGCTATGACCGGTGTGTTTCTTGGCAAAACTCTATTAGCCTTTGCCCTGCTTCATTCTGTACTCCAAGGCCAAATTTGCTTATTACTCCAGGTGTTTCTTTACATTAGAAAGGAAATAGTCAACTAAGTCCAGGAAGCACAGAGAGTCCTAGGCAGGTTAAACTGTAGGAAGAACACACTGAGACACACAGTAATCAAACTGACAACAACAACAAATATTAAAAGGAAGAATGGAAAAATAACAAATAGCATACAAGGGAACTCCGATAAAGTTAGAATTAATCACACCAACCAAAATACATAGACTGGCTGGGTAGATGAAAACATGTCCGTGTATGCACTTCCACTTACTACATCACTCTACTTAACTCCTCAAATTGTACATAATTATTTTATACTGTTAGGTTAATCTTGTTTCCATTATGGCCTGCAATTGCAGTTATCTTTTATTTTTTCTGGCTATTGATTGTGAAAACTGGTACTATTTACTACTGTCATTATGTAACTGTTTTAATACCATTGTATCATGATTGCCCAAAAAATATAGTAGATTTCTATATCACTGTAACTACCATGCAATATGAAAATCTATAACCACTTTTTAAAATTCAGGTGTACATTAGAAGTATCCTGTAATCATTTGAATAATACAAATGCCCAGGTATTGCTTTTTTTCTCCAAGGCTCCTGATGTGAATTTGATGAGCAGCAATGTTTAAAAACAACTGGACTATATGATGATCTTTGATCGAGTTTGTTTCACTTTCTCTATTTAATGTTCAGTGCTCTCATTTCATTTAGTTTATGTTTTTCAATTCATCCATCTCTCTTTGTTTTTTTTTTTTGGTTGTTCTTTTTCAAGCCTTTATCAAGTATATTAGAAAAGCTTAATAAATAGTATTTATAATACACACACTTTAGAAAGCTTATGAATTTTTTCTTAGCAAAAAATTTTATATTTTGGTTACACTAGTTTGACTAAGTATGAATAGAAGCCTAGATTTTAATTTATATTCACTCAAAACTGTGATATAGTTCCATTCATTCTGGTACCTAGTATTACTGTTAAATACCTGGAAAGCTTATTATTTTCCTGATTTTTTAAAAAAATTTCAATGAGGATTGAAATTTTAATCCAATTCTGAGAATATAAAAAATACTACTAAGCACTAAGCAAGGGTGGCTGCAAGAGCCGGCGCACAAAGCGTGGCCTAGAGGAGCTATCCCACGTCCGAGGTCAGGGGCAGTGGCCTAGAGTGCCAGGCTGCGATGGTGCAGGAACAGCCAAGAGGAGCTACCCTGTGTCCAAGGTCAGGGCCCGCAGCTGGGAGGAGCAACCCCAGGAGCCCTGGATGCACAGGCGCAGGAGGGCCTAGATCTGATAGATAGAGTGCCTGATGAACTGTGAAATGAAGTTCCTGACATTGTGCAGGAGACCAATATCAAGACCATCCCCATGGAAAAAAAACGCAAAAAAGCAAAATGGCTATCTGGGGAGGCCTTAAAAATAGCTGTGAAGAGAAGAGAGGTGAAAAGCAAAGGAGAAAAGGAAAGATATAAGCATCTGAATGCAGAGTTCCAAAGAATAGCAAGAAGACATAAGACAGAGGAAAAGAACAGAATGGGAAACACTAGAGACTTCTTCAAGAAAATTAGAGATATCAAGGGAACATTTCATGCAAAGATGGGCTCGATAAAGGACAGAAATGGTATGGACCTAACAGAAGCAGAAGATATTAAGAAGAGGCAGCAAGAATACACAGAAGAACTGTACAAGAAAGATCTTCATGACCCAGATAGTCATGATGATGTGATCACTAATCTAGAACCAGACATCTTAAAATGTGAAGTCAAGTGGGCCATAGAAAGCATCACTATGAACAAAGCTAGTGGAGGTGATGGGATTCCAATTGAGCTGTTTCAAATCCCGAAAGATGATGCTGTGAAAGTGCTGCACTAAATATGCCAGCAAATTTGGAAAACTCAGCAGTGGCCACAGGATGGGAAAAGGTCAGTCTTCATTCCAATCCCAAAGAAAGGCAATGCCAAAGAATGCTCAAACTATCACACAATTGCACTCATCTCACATGCTAGTAAAACAATGTTCAAAAATCTCCAAGCCAGGCTTCAGCAATACATGAACCGTGAACTCCCTGACATTCAAGCTGGTTTTCGAAAAGGCAGAGGAACCTGAGATCAAATTGCCAACATCCACTGGATCATGGAAAAAGCAAGAGAGTTCCAGAAAAACATCGATTTCTGCTGTATTGACTATGCCAAAGCCTTTGACTGTGTGGATCAGAAGAAACTGTGGAAAATTCTGAAAGAGATGGGAATACCAGACCACCTGACCTGCCTCTTGAGAAATTTGTATGCAGGCCAGGAAGCAACAGTTAGTACTGGGCATGGAACAACAGACTGGTTCCAAATAGGAAAAGGAGTATGTCAAGGCTGTATATTGTCACCCCACTTATTTATCTTCTATGTAGAGTACATCATGAGAAACGCTGGACTGGAAGAAACACAAGCTGGAATCAAGATTGTCAGAAGAAATATCGATAACCTCAGATATGCAGATGACACCACCCTTATGGCAGAAAGTGAAGAGGAGCTAAAAAGCCTCTTGAGGAAAGTGAAAGAGGAGAGCGAAAAAGTTGGCCTAAAGCTCAACATTCAGAAAATGAAGATCACGGCATCCGGTCCCATCACTTTATGGGAAATAGATGGGGAAACAGTGGCTCCAAAATCACTGCAGATGGTGACTGCAGCCATGAAATTAAAAGACGCTTACTCCTTGGAAGAAAAGTTATGGCCAACCTAGATAGCATGTTGAAGAGCAGAGACATTACTTTGTCGACTAAGGTCCGTCTAGTCAAGGCTATGGTTTTTCCAGTGGTCATGTATGGATGTGAGAGTTGGACTGTGAAGAAGGCTGAGCGCTGAAGAATTGATGCTTTTGAACTGTGGTGCTGGAGAAGACTCTTGAGAGTCCCTTGGACTGCAAGGAGATCCGACCAGTCCATTCTAAAGGAGATCAACCCTGGGATTTCTTTGGAAGGAATGATGCTAAAGCTGAAACTCCAGTACTTTGGCCACCTCATGCGAAGAGTTGACTCATTGAAAAAAACTCTGATGCTGGGAGGGATTTGGGGCAGGAGGAGAAGGGGATGACCGAGGATGAGATGGCTGGATGGCATCACGGACTCGATGGATGTGAGTCTGGGTGAACTCCGTGAGATGGTGATGGGCAAGGAGGCCTGGCGTGCTGCGATTCATGGGGTCGCAAAGAGTCGGACATGACTGAGTGACTGAACTGAACTGATGTGGTTATAAGAAAAGAATAAGGAATTTTCATGTGACACATTATTATGGCAGAAATGGCCACCCACTCCAGTATTCTTACCTGAAAAATTCCATAGACTGAGGAAACTGGCAGCTACAGTTCACTGGGTCACAAAGAGATGGATATAACTGAGCATACACATACACAGTATCATTAACTAAAGGACAGATTTTCTTCAAATTTCACAAAGTTTTATGTTAATGCTCATTATTTACTTTCAGTCCTTATTCAAGATTCCAAATTGTATTTAGTTGCATTGAGAAGCTTTAGCTGTATGCAACAGCTATAAAAAAAACCACTCTTTTCATTTTTATTCTGTTATAAATATTTTCTAATTTTCCTTGTAATGGCTTCTTAGACATATTCATCATATAAATGTGGATATTTAATCCCCAAATACCTACAATATTAATTAATAAACATAAGTTTTTAAATTCTCAAAAATAAAGAATAGATGCTCTGTAACTGTGTGTAACTTACTAGAAGAGATCACTTACAATCAGAAATCAAATAAAATTTATTAGGCAACCAGAAATTGGTCTAGTCTATAAACAGATAATAAAAATGCCAAATCAAATGGAAATTTCTTCTTTGTCTTGCTCTTTGCAAATCTCTCCCACATCTTTGTTTTTATCTCAAAGAGATAAAATTCCTTGAATAAAAAGTTCCATACTTCTTTTTATCTCTAGTAATTGCCTTAGTACATAAGAAAAATGCAGATATTCTAATAATATTTATCTCTTCTTTGGTTGATTAATATAGGACCAGCTGATAAGTACAAACTTGGCAAACTAAAAATGCAAAAACTGTACAGTAGGAGCCAACACAACATTGCAAAGCAATTATTCTCCAATAAAAATAAATAAATAAATTTTAAAAAAGTTTTAAATATTACTGAAAATATTTTGGTATGCATACACACACCATTTGGGCTCATAACATACACAGTCTTACAAGCTTCTCTTAGTACATGGTCATAATCTTTAAAGTGAAATAAATGGCAGAAAGTTAGCACTTGAAATTTGCTCAGTTTGTTCAAGGCTCTATCATGTATTCCTTTGTTTAGAAAAGTGTTCTTAAATTAATAATTGCTTTAAAACACACCTCCAAGACATTGTCTCCTTAACTGAAGACTCTTCATTCTGACAACTTATTTCTTTTTATGCCTCTTTAAGCTTGAAATTTGGAATGTATTTTCAATCATATTGTGGAATCATAGTGCTGTAGTGAGTACCTCATAGGCTCAAGCTCACAACCACTGAATACCTGCACCATTTAGAAGCTAGGTTAGGCCAACACCAAGCTGATACTGCCAATAATCTTATAATATTTGGTTCAATCTTTAGTTTTCTTAGCAACTCATTTTAGAGTACACACTCAAGGCATTTGAGCAGGTTTATTCAAGAATACTTATCTATCCTACACCAGGGCTTTCTGTAGTTTGGCATACCTAAACTTCAGGATCTAGACTTTAGTTATTTTCATTTCCAAGGTCTTTAGGTCTTAAATCAACACAGACAGATGTGTCCACTCATGGTCTATGACTTCCTTTCTGGTTCAAGTTATAGTTACCCTGAACTTTAGAGTCTCTGAATTCCCTTCTCAGATGACCCCAGATTTCCTTGCAGTGATTTGGCAGTCTTCTTCTTAAGATCCATACCTCCAGGAAAGACTGCGCTTCCACTGTGTGATCATAGATGCAGGGAGTAAGTGAGGATCAGTTGTTTATGGCTGTTGTGGGCTGTGCTCAAAAGTGCAGACTGGGGTGTTTACACACATATACATGAGCCCCTTCATGGTATGGGACAGAGTCAGGGTGGGCAGAGAAAGAAGAGTAGGCCAAGGATCAAAGATCACAGGCTGAGGAACCACTTCTTCCTCTGTCATCACATTTTGGCATAGGATTCTCAGGAGTCTAAAAACACTATATTCAAAAATTCCTGATAACTTTAGGCATGTATTTGTCAAATCATGAAGAAAGAGCATTTTTATTTATGAGTATTTTTTCAGTTTGAGTTATAATACTTAAATATTTAGTGTTAACCCTTTAGCATAATGGTGACTATTTTTTGTGTTAGGGGAAAACCAGGCCATGACCTCATCTGTAAGCAAGTTACAGGCATCAATCAGTTGAAATACACTAATTTTCAGAGTTGACTAAAATACTGAAAATAAAGAAAATGGGGAGGGGGAAAACAGAGTAAGAGTAAAAACTTTATATAAAAGGCAAGGGATGAAAGAAGAATGAAAGGACATGAAGAGAAAGACCATATGTTCAGGAAAAGGTGAAAGAAGACAGTCTAAAGAGGAGAAAGAATTAAGAAAATAGATGAAAGAAAGAAGAAAACATACAGAAAGGGAGATTAGAAGAGAAGGAGGAGCTGTATATAGAAGTGACCTGCTGTGAATAGGAAGAATTAATTCTGTACTTTTTTCATCTCCTCAGTCAAGTACCATGCCCCTCTAAGCTCCTCTCTCCTTGTGCTAGAGAAATGGATTACGCCACCTGGGTTTAATGACCACTCTTGCTCTAAATGTAAGTGAATTTGTAAGTGTTTCTTTTCCATCAGTCCATCAGAGAAAGTCAGGGCCAGGCACATCTCTAGAACCACCACTCTTAGGGACTATCCTTTAACCAAAGAGACCTTTGATCTCACTGTGACCATTTGGATTGTCCAAAATCACCCCTGAATTTGTGGGAGTCTGCAAACCAATGACTTGTAATGGAACAACTATTCCTAACCTGTGCTGTGTGGCCAGTACAGGAAGACGTGCCCTGAACTGAACCTCATTATTCTGCCATTATCCACATCCTAATCTGACTTTATTGTTTCAAAGACTAGGTCTCAGCAATATTAACACAAAATTCTTTTAATTCAACTTTCATATATACACATATATATATATGTGTGTGTGTGTGTGTGTGTGTATGTCATAAGTTAGAAATTATCTTTAAACATGGAGCATGTGTAAATTTTCTGTTAAGAATTACCAATAAATAAAAATAAATGACACGATACTAATTTATTGATGTATGGCAAAACCAATACAATATTGTAAAGTAATTAACCTTCAATTAAAATAAATAAATTTATTTTTTAAAAAGAAAAACTGAAAATGACCTTGTGCATAAAGCTACAGTTTATGCTTTCTGTACTTTTGCCCAATCACCAGTACCAAAGAAACACTACACTATTTAGACTTAAAATGTTCTTCACTGATACGAGAAAACTGGGTCAGGATAATTTCAATGCTAAAACTATTGACAAGAGGCTGTCACAATGAGAATACTGATTAATACTTTGTTCTCTTTCAGAATTTGCTCCATTCAATTACAGTCTCAGGGACAGAAGCCTCATGGAAAGAGAAGACAACTGAAAGCTCTCTTGAGACTAACATAAAAGCCAGAACTTTCATAAGGAAGCAGTAATGAACTTTATAAGCTAAGTGGCCTTGGCTTCGTTTCATGTTTTTATTTTTTTAACATTTCTGAGATTTCAAGGCCACTGTTGTATCTTTACTTGTAGTTTCTATAGAAACATGTGTTTATTTAAAAATAACAACAACAACAATAACCTTCTGTGTGAGACATTATAAGCTATGAAAGAGAAAAGATCTACAATTCCTGTTGCAAATAAAATATCAGGTTGGCCAAAAGTTTCATTCATTTTTTTCTATAACATCTTATGTAAAAACTCAGATACTTTAGCCACTGAATAGTATGAAGAAGGTGTAGAAAGAATGGAGAAGGAAATTGATTCATGACCCTAGTCACCATCCACAGCTTTGTGAGCTCTAGCTATTTCATTCTGAAATTTATAGTTACAGCATATGGGTACCAATACTGTTCTTAACATTTTAATTATTCATTTAAAAAAGTCACCTAATTAGTTCCCCAAGTGGGTTTAGATGTCAAACATTCTCCTTAAAGAAATGTGGCGCTACCATTGAAATTAGAAGAGACAAACTTGTCCATCACCTCATCTTCCAAAATTACTTTGGAAATAAAATTAGGAAACAGAAGATAGGACAACATATTTAAAGCTATTGGCTTTCACATTAAGTGGACAATTAAAATATCATTTTACAAAGAAAGAACAGACAAGAAAAACCATATTCAGTTTTTGTATTTAAAATTTAGGAAACAATGGTCATGTTTAGAGTAGTTTGATTTTACCAGATTTTCCTCTACTGCTTTTTAATCCATTCACTTATATTTGTTGGAATTGTAAACTTTGGATAGCTTAGAATCTAATTTTAGACTCTTTTATAAAATATATATAAACTATTTTAAGTGAACACTAATATTAGTTTTGTCATGACAGTCAAATTATGGGTCCTTTTAAATCTCGTTAAGAAATATTACCCACTTGCAGTTGCCTAACTTTGAGAGTTTTCAAATCTGAGATGCTTAGAATCTTTGCAAAGGACACTATGAAAAATGAGAATAAAGTTCCATCGCATTGCCCTGTACTCTGAATGCAGTGGGAGTGGGGGAAGCAGGTAGCACGTGTGTTAGTGTGTTCAGTCACTCAGTTGTGTCACACTCTCTCTGACCACATGGACCACAGCCCATGGGATTTGCTAGGCGAGAATACTGTAGTAGGTTGCCCTTTCCTACTCCAGGGGTTCTTCCTGACTCACAGATCAAATCAGTTGTGACAAATGGAAAGCATTTTAGAACTCATTTTACCTTAAAAAAAAAAAAATCTTGTGAAAGAGCGTAAGAGTAGAGAAAAGAGTTCAGAAATCTATTGCTAGAGTGTCAGGTTTGAATCCTAATTCCATCGCTTGATATATGTGTGATGTTGGCCAAGTTTGTACTTGACCACTTTGTACTTCAGTTTTATCTTTAATGAAAGTAGTAATACTTTAGCGGAGTGCTAGTTATAAGGACACAGATTAAATAAAATAAATATATTTAAAGGATTTAGAGCAAAACAACGTCTACCACAAATGTTACATCAGTATTTCTTAAACACAACTTTGCTTGATACTACCTTGCCTCTATCACTTCTCTCTACATTAGAGGCCTTCTTAGTCAATATGATTTGTCCCACTAAATCAGCGGGTTAATTATCCATAAGATGGTTCAAATATGTGATCCATAAAACAAACCAAAAAAAAACTGTTCATGTAAGATATTATATATGTTAATTTAAAACCTGCATATGTATGTTTGCTGGCCAATAATTTGATGTAAAGCCAAGGCCTTGTCTCTGAATACTGATCTGTTGAATAAAGTTCTATTATTTCTTTCTTGTGTCATATATTATATAGCTTTCATGTTGCCTTTGATTTAAAGTGGAATTTTAAAAGACATTTTTGAAGTATACTGAGCATGGAATCCATTTAGATGACTAAAGTTTCCCCCAATCTTGAGAGTTGCCTGGACCATTCCACACCAATTCTTTATTAGCAACATGCTTTTTAGAAAGATACAACTACAAATGTCTAAGAAATTATTGTTTTTATACTCATGATTCATAACTTTATACAACAAAGTACCTAGCTATTAAAAATGAATGCAAAGGGCATATATAGGTCTAAGAATAGAGCTGACAACAGGCAAACATACCACTGAAAAAAAGAACAGGGTGTGCAAAAATTCAGGAAGGACCTCCCTACAATGAACTTCAAGGATCCTCGAGCGTTAATCATTATGTTTTAAGGGAATGCAAGCTGTCAGTTAGCCCCACAAATCGGTTAACTGGTAGTCAGTTAAGACAAATTCTACTATATTGACTTTACTTGATAGTTTATATGTCTGTGTGCGTGCGTGCTCAGTCGCTCAGTCGTGTCCAACTGTTTGTGACCCCATAGACTGTATCCCACCAAACTCCTCTCTTCATGGGATTTTCCTGGCACAAATACAGGAATAGATTGTCATATATGTCTGAGTTCCAATCTAAACCATGGCTGCTGTGAGGAAAGGAGGGTATTTTTACAATTCATCTTTGTGTGTCTAACATAGTGCTGGATTACTGCAAATGCTTAATAACTTCTAGCTAAATTAATGAACATGTTAGAATAGGCCAATATCTGAATAAATCACCTCTGGAGTTGCCCTATATTCTTAACTTACATGCTGCCAAATTTACAATGTAGTTTACCATTAAAACCTGTTGTAAGTAGTATCATTGAAATTATCAAAAACTTCATTAAAAAAAATCCCCTCATAACAGGCATGATCACAAGATCATTTCTGAAAACAGCATTCTAGTTGAAATATAGTGCATATGTGATATACTTTGACCCAGTGATTGTAGGCATTCAGAATAAATGTCCTTATTTAGAAATCCAAGCAAGGACAATCGCTAGGGGAAATCTGTCCTCCTCGCAGTCATTTCAGAATATTAGGCAATTTGAAATATGATCTTTTGAATTATCCATTTGAGTCTTAACAGTTTATCCGCTCTTTGTTTTTTTTAATATCTGTCTCATATTTCAATTTCTTGTGTTTACTCCTCAGGCTCTTGGAAGCATAGGCCAACTTTAATAGCACTCCTTCTGTGACAGGCATTTCATATACTGTACAATCAGAGCTTTCCAAGTCTGCTCTATAACTGCTGATTTGTTGATTGGGGTTTAACCTTCCCTTCTAAAAGAAGGCTTCCAAGAAGCAGAATTCTTTGTAGAGTCACAGTTTATGAGAGTGTTACATTCCCTGCTTCATGCTGTTTATCACGTGGATGTGATGGCAATACTCAGAGATGACCAGAAAAGATAAACACAGGTTAATATGAAATCATAGTTCAAATCCTTGAACAGGGAAAAGATGAACAGCTAGTCAATATTATAAAAACTAAACTACAGTTATCCCTCAGTATCTGTTGACACACTCACCCATGTATTCCAAAATGCAAAGATGTTCAAGTCCCTTATATAAAATGACTCAGTGGCTATTGACTCTCCATATCCACAGCTTCTGCTTGTGGATGCAGAGGGCCAACTGTAGAATAGTTTAATCAAGGCATTCTCTCAAATCAGTATCCCTCCAAATGTGGTTCAGAGACCTGAAAGTGACACTGAGACTAATCTATTTTCATAATGATAGTAACATTACATGCCTTTTTCACTTTCATTTTCACGCTACATTCACGAGTGTATAGGGTATACAAAGTTCAGTAATAGAGCTTCAGATTCCACACTCGAACTAACCTTCAGGAAACTAATACCTGCCATTTCAGTATAAAATAAAAATGTCTGTCATTATATGACCATTTCTAGCAAAACAATGTTACAACGGAATGTAGAAACCAATATGAGAGTTGAGCTATCTGTTTAGTATTAAGTCACATTAAAAAGAATGACAAAATATAAAATAGTGTACTCTTCTCATTTGTGTTTTCTTCTCTTGGGAAATATAATTACCTTTTATAAAAATAAGTTATTTATATTCATTTAAATGATTTTATATTTAAAAATTATATTCATTTAAATGTATTGATATTTTTAAATAAAAAATTGATATTGATATTTTAAAAATTGATAATTACCTTTTATAAAAATAAGTTATTTATATTCATTTAAATGTACTATTTAAAAAAATTAATAAATACTATATATATTTTTCTTCAGTTTTTACTTCTAACATGGTAAATATTAATACCTACACATATTAGTATATTTAGTATCTCAGCAAATTTGGAAAATGCAGCAGTGATCACAGGACTGGAAAAGGTCAGTTTTCATTATGATCCCAAAGAAGGGCAATGCCAAAGAATGTTCAAACTATGGCACAATTGCACTAATTTCACATGCTGCTAATGTAATGCTCAAAATCCTTCAAACTAGGCATCAGCAGTATGTAAACTGAGAACTTCCAGGTGTATAAGCTGGATTTAGAAAAGGCAAAGGAACCAGAGATCAAATTGCCACATCCATTATATCACAGAAAAAAAGAAGGGAATTCAGAAAAACATCTACTTCTGCTTCACTGACTATGTTAAATCCTTTGACTGTGTGAATCACAACAAACTGGAAAATCCTTCAAAATATGGGAATACCTGTGGAAAATTCTGAAAGAGATGGGAATACCAGACCACTAACCTGTCTCTTGAGAAATCTGTATGCAGGTCAGGCAGCAACAGTTAGAACTGGACATGGAACAACAGACTGGTTCCAAATAGGAAAAGGAGTACATTAAGGCTGTATATTGTCACCCTGCTTATTTAACTTAAATGCAGAATACATCATGAGAAATGCTGGGTTGGAAGAAACACAAGCTGGAATCAAGATTGCCAGGAGAAATATCAATAACCTCAGATATGCAGATGACACCACCCTTATGGCAGAAAGTGAAGAGGAGCTAAATAGCCTCTTGAAGAAAGTGAAAGAGGAGAGTGAAAAAGTTGGCTTAAAGCTCAACATTCAGAAAACGAAGATCATGGCATCCGGTCCCATAATTCATGGGAAATAGATGGGGAAACAGTGGAAACAGCGTCAGACTTTATTTTTGGGGTTCCAAAATGACTGTAGATGGTGACTTAAATTAAAAGACGCTTACTCCTTGGAAGAAAAGTTATGACCAATCTAGACAGTATATTCAAAAGCAGAGACATTACTTTGCTGACTAAGGTCCATCTAGTCAAGGCTATGGTTTTTCCTGTGGCCATGTATGTATGTGAGAGTTGGACTGTGAAGAAGGCTGAGCACTGGAGAATTGATGCTTTTGAACTGTGGTGTTGGAAAAGACTTTTGGGAGTCCCTTGGACTGCAAGGAGATCCAACCAGTCCATTCTGAAGGAGATCAGCCCTGGGATTTCTTTGGTGGGAATGATGCTGAAGCTGAAACTCCAGTACTTTCACTACCCCATGCGAAGAGTTGACTCATTGGAAAAGTCTCTGATGCTGGGAAGGATTGGTGGCAGGAGGAGAAGGGGACGACCCAGGATGAGATGGCTGGATGGCATCACAGACTCCGTGGACGAGAGTCTGAGTGAACTCCGGGAGATGGTGATGGACAGGGAGGCCTGGCGTGCTGCGATTCATGGGGTTGTAAAGAGTCAGACACGACTGAGTGACTGAACTGAACTGAACTGAGACCACCTTATCTGTCTCCTGAGAAACCTATATACAGATCAAGAAGCAAGAGTTAGAACCTGACATGGAACAATAGCCTGGTTCCAAATTGGGAAAGGAGTACATCAAGGCTGTATATTGTCACGCTGCTTATTTAATTTATGCAGAGTGCATTACATGAAATGCCAGGCTGGATGAAGCACAAGCTGAAATAAAAGTTCTACGAGAAATATCAACAACCTCACATATGCAGATGATACCACCCTAATAACAGAAAGTGAAGAAGAGCCAAAGAGCCTCTTGTTGATTGTGAAAAAAAGAGTAGAAAAGCTGACTTAAAACTCAACAATCAAAAGTCTAAGATCATGGCATCTCATCGCATTCAGTTCAGTTCAGTCGCTCAGTCGTGTCCAACTCTTTGAGACCACATGAACCACAGTACACCAGGCCTCTCTGTCCATCACCAACTCCCGGAGTTTACCCAAACTCATGTCCATTGAATCGCTGATGCTATCCAACCATCTTATCCTCTGTCGTCCCTTTCTCTTCCTGCCCTCAATCTTTTCAAGCATCGGGGTCTTTTCAAATGAGTCAGCTCTTCCCATCAGGTGGCCAAAGTATTGGAATTTCAGCTTCAACACCAGTCCTTCCAAATTACTTCATGACAAATAGAAGGGGAAAAAAGTGGAAGCAGTGACAGATTTTATTTTCTTGAGCTCCAAAGTCACTGCAGACGGTGACTGCAGCCATGAAATTAAAAGACATTTGCTTCTTGGAAGAAAAGCTCTGACAAACCTAGACAGCATATTAAAAAATAGGGACATCACTTTGCTGACAAAGCAGTCACATACAGATGTGATTGTAGGACCATAAAAGGTGCTGAAGAATTGATGCTTTTGAATTGTGGTGTTGGAGAAGACTTTTGAGAGTTCCTTGGACAACAAGGAGATCAAACCAGTGAATCCTTAAGGAAATCAACCCTGAATATTCATTGGTAGCATTGATGCTGAAGCTCCAATACTTTGGTTACCTCACGGAAAGAGCCAATTCATTGGAAAAGACCCTGATGCTGGGAAAGATTGAGGGCAGGAGGAGAAGGGACGACAGATGATGAGATGGTTGAATGGCATTACGGACTCACTGAACATGAGTTTGAGCAAGTTCCTGAAGATAGTGAAGGTCAGGGAAGCCTGGTGTGCTGCCGTCCATGGGGTTGCAAAGAGTTAGACATGACTTGATGAATGAACAACAACTCACATAAACAAAAAGCTCTCTTCTTTGGAGTGTTCAGTACTAATAAATGCAAATAGGTTTTAGAGCAAAATATTTTGAAACCTTTACTCTAAGATCTGAAAATAATCATACCATATATTTTTATCGGACAGTCTTCTTTTCCTAAAATAACTTAGAAAACAAATGAGCTTGAAAGAACACTGAAAAACTCCTTTCTATCCTGTTTGGAATTGGTCCATTTTGAAATAGCAAAGGTAAAATCTCATTTCTAAGTGACATTAATTTGTTGTGTAGCTACAGTATGAAACAGATTCTATCAGGCACTACAATAAAACACTTCAGTTTTTGCATAGTTCTGTATAACTCTTCAGTTTTTAAAATAAAAAGGTTTTAATTGACTTTTGAACAGCTATTACCTATTAACATAATAATGACAGTGACTATGTTCCCAACAAAAAATGAAAATGACAAAACAATCTCTAAGTAATGTAAGTTTTTTTCAACCTTATATAGTAGAATAAAACATAATCGCCATGTAAACTATGAGATATTTTGCTCCAAAATATGTATATATGCATTGCATCTGTATTGCATCTGCACAAATAATTATTTTTATACTGCACAATTACCTTAAAGTTGTCTCTTTCTCACACATACATACATTCATGCTTTTGCATAGCAGTTTAAGAATCAGAATTTATATCAAAGTCATCTAACTTAAAAGGAATTAGTGAGAGTATCCGAATACTTATGCTACTTGGTTCTCATTTGCTGGGGTACCAAGAGATATTGAAACAATTGTGCAAAAATCTCTGCTATATAAAACCTGTAATACCCCTTTATCTCATTATAATTTAAATGTTAAATGCTCTGTTATAGAGGTAAACTGGGTTTAATATAGAATTTTTCAAGCAGAAGAGCAAAAAATGTAAGGTCAAACAGAATGAGGAACCAGAGCTTCAAACTGTGGTATAAAACTTGTTAGGGCACGGATTGATCTATTGATATACTAAGAAAGTCAGACCCTCTGACATGCCCTATAGAGAGTAAATATACTGAACTGGAACAAAAATTATATGAAACAGCTGTTAAGTGACAGAAGAAATGTGCATTGGACCACCAGCTTGTCATAAATATTGCACTCTTAATCAGAAAGCATCTGTCTTTTCATTTTCTTTTCAGTAATCTCTGCATTGTATTTAATCTGTGCAAAATGCTTCTTCTAACAGGTGCAATGATGTTTACAAAGTGAAAACCTTATTTAAATGAAGTTTACAACTAGAGACATTTCAATTAACAAGGTGATATCTTATGAGGTGGAATAATTCTAACATTTGGCAAAGCCACAGATTGCTTTTCATTTGTGAAATTTAACTATTGTAAAATTAGAGTATAGATGCCAAGAAAAGCTGAAAGATGAAAGGTATTTCAAGCAATCTATGCAATATATGAACATCCAGAGAAACTACAGGGAAAACTTACTGGTGAGAATATGGATAGTACGAAATATTGGGAGTATTTCTTATAAAATGTCATATTTCATTAAAAAAATGTTAGCACTAATAATGTTCAATATCTTCCCCAAAAGTGGTGTCTACAGCACTAGTATACTTTCCTACAGGTAGTTTTTCTCTTATTATCACTACTTACTTGTGGAAATTGAATATACTAGATTCATAATCAATCTTGCTAGATTAAAAATCCTGTCAGAAATTCTAAGACTTGCATTATAATCACCTAAATAAATTATAAATAAATAATTTCTTAAAAAACTTGAGTATAATGCTAGCATACTTAGAATGCATATACAGTTTTTAAAGTGAAAGGGACTATGGCTTTAACTGCTTTTACTTAAAATGCAAAGATATTGAGCACAAAGATAACAAATTCAGTTTCTACAGCCTCCAGACAGGTAATAGAGGTGACAGGAGTCTGGTGTTACATGTGGCCCTTTAGGCTGTTGGATCATTCATTTCCTAACTTTTGGTAGAAAGGGGTGTTGAAGAAATATTTTTAAGATTGTAATTGTAATGCACAATTTCAGAGAAGGCAATGGCATCCCACTCCAGTACTCTTGCCTGGAAAATCCCATGGATGGAGGAGCCTGGTAGGCTACAGTCCATGAGGTTGCTAAGAGTCAGACACGATTGAGCGACTTCACTTTCACTTTTCACTTTCATGCATTGGAAAAGGAAATGGCAACACACTCCAGTATTCTTGCCTGGAGAATCCCAGGGATGGGGGAGCCTGGTGTGCTGCCATCTATGGGGTCGCACAGAGTCGAACATGACTGAAGTGACTTAGCAGCAGCACCAATGCACAATTTAGCCAATTGTTTCCATGGGAAAAAGAATCCATTGCTTCCAGAAATTCAAGTTTTCAATAAAGCTCAGAACAAACAAAAGATATCTGTGGACTGGATCTTTCCCTTGGGCTACAAATTTGCAAACTTTAATGCAATAGTTGAGGATTATTGTAATATTTGAGGATTACTGTTAAAGAGATCTAGATAAACTTCTATCTTGGACATTTATTAGCTTTATGATCTTGGATAAGCTACTTGATTTTAAGCTCCATTTCATCCACAGCAAAAAAAAAAAAAAAGCCAGTAATAAAAGATGACTCATAGGGATATTGTAAATGATAAATGAGATAAAGTAATATACCTCAGTTGCTAAATTGCATCCAACTCTTTGCAACCCCATGGACAGTAGCCTGTCCAGCTCCTTTGTCCATGGAATTTTCCAAGGAAAAATAGTGTAGTGGATTGCCATTTCCTTCTACAAGGTAATTTAAAATATTTCCTAATGTAGAACTATTTAGCAAAGCAAGTATTCAATAAGTGGTAGACATTACATATTATATTACACATATAATATATTATGCAATACATAAACATAATATATATTTTATCTTCATTGCATGGAAAAAGCTCTAATTTCTTTATCTGCTTTTACTGATTGACATAGGATAAATAGTCTTTAAAGCATGGATAAAGTCTTTCAATGTTTATCATTCCTCTTAATAACTGCATACAAATATTTATTATAGGTTAACACAGAAAGCAAAGGCTATTATCTCTTCTTTGGACAGTTCACCATACAAAATTATCTCATCTCAAGCTTTCACATTTTGTAAGGGACAAATCTATTAAATTTTTTTCCCACACTAAAGCAATATAAACAAGGTCATTAGTTATAAAACACAGAAGATTCTCTTTTAATTAGTTTTTTTGGAGACAAATACAGTAGAAAATATTTTGATGACGGGAGTTAGACATTCTGCGTATAATCTGAAAAACTGATTCAGACTAATCCAGTTCTAGGGGATAAACTTTAGCCTGAGGTTTGTGTTGTTTAGTCACTAAGTCCTATCGGACTCATTTGCCACCCCATGTAGCCCGTGAGTTATCCTGGGGAGTTTCACATTATAATCATATCTTCAGAGAACTTGGGCTTCCCTGGTGGCTCGGATGGGGTAAAGAATCTGCCTGTAAGGTGGGAGACTCAAGTTCAATCCCTGGGGTGGGAAGATCTCCTGGAAAAGGGAATAGCAGCCCAATCCAATATTCTTGCCTGGAGAACTCCATGGAGAGTGGAACCTGATGGGCTACAGTCCATGGGATTGCAAAGAGTCAGACATGACTGAGAAACTAACACCCAACCTCAGAGAACTTCACTGGGACCTGTTTCCAAATTTCCTCCCATTATGCCCTCAGATCGTCCAACTCTTCATAACCCATCTAGTCAGCCTTAGAAGTATGCTTTTCTTAATGATTAGCAAACTCCTTCGTCCCACTAATATCTTATCAAAAAAGTTTTGAAACTCCCCCAATAATGTGCAAGTCAGATAATAATAATTCTGATGGTAGCTATGGGTGATGAAGCCTTACTATACACAACGTTAGCCAAGTCTCTTACAAGCATGGTAAGCATTCAATCTTTACCATGGCTCTAAGAGGCTTCCCTGGGGGCTCAACGGTAAAGAATCTGCCTGTCAAGCAGAAGACGAGAGTTCCATCTTTGAATCAAAAAGACCCCTTGGAGAAGGAAATGGCAACCTACTCCAGTACTCCTGCCGGGAGAAGCCTGTGGACAGAGGAGCCTGGTAGGCTACAGTCCCTGGGGTTTCAAAAGAGTTGGACACAACTTTGTGACTAAACAATGGTGCTATAGATTCTGTATATATACTAAGGTTCCTTCATCTATAAAAAACAGTTCTTAAAAAAGTTAAATCATTCTAGAACTTGAATCCAAAATCAAAGCAAAAGTCTCAGTTGTATCTGATTCTTTGTGGCCCCATGCACTATACTGTCCATGGAATTCTCCAAGCCAGAATAGTGGAGTGGGTAGCCTTTCTCTTCTCCAGGGGAGCTTTTTAACCCAGGGATTGAACCATGGTCTCCTGCATTGCAGGGAGAGTCTTTACCAACTGGGCTATCAGGGAAGCCCCCAAAGACAAGTACAGTCTCATTACCAAGGGTATACAGTATTGCCTCTCTAAATTCTTGGCTTAAACTCAACCAGCATGAATTAAACATACATTGAATAAGAGCTTTCTTTCAACTTGCTAACATGACAGGAGCTGGATGGGCTGGGATGGGATGGAGGAAGATAAAAAGATGTTAAAATGTGTCAACTAGGAAAATTAAAAAATGAGTTAATTTCTTAATACATCAATTTCATTAAGGTATATATAGTAGGTTTGGTATGAGAAAAGATACCTCTATACAGGTACCCAATTTTCAAATAGCAATAGCATATGAAAATTTAATTTTAAACAGCATAAATCACAGTGATTGCTTTTCTACTACCCAGCAATTTATATATAAAAGGAGTCATCCAGAATTTCTCCCTCCAATAATATAAATAGTTAGTGATCATTTTTAAGTGTCTACTGGTTGGTGGGTCAGATGGTAAAGAATCCACTTGAAATGCAGGAGCCCAGGATTCTATCCTTGGGTTGGGAAAATCCCCTGGAGAAGGGAACAGCTATTCACTCCAGTATTCTTGCCTGGGGAATCTCATGGACAGAGGAGCCTGATAGGCTACAGTCCATGGGGTTGCAAAGAGTCAGACAAAAATGAGGGCCTAATACACACACAGACACACACTGAGGAAATGAAGGGTGAGGGTAGAGGTCTGCGCAGAAACACAAAGATCACTTTAGTGAAAAACTATCAGACATTAAGAGATTGCGTATCTGATACTGAGCCTATAAAAATACAATTTAGATAGAACTTTTTAGGAACATCTGTAACAGAAAAACAAGCAAGGCTTCATTTTCCAGCCACTATTTTGTTAATGAAATAATTACTTCAAGAAGCACCCCAGAGGCTTTCAAATACCTCCCAGCAAAGAAGGGATAATCTTGCAAAAGAAGGAAAAATCTTTCAGTGGGTTTGGATCTATAGAGCAACAGTTTCCTGTGACATAACTCTGAGAAAGATAAAAAGGCTTAAGGTCCAACAGAAGAATGAACACAATTAAGGTGACTCAGGCCTCTGTGATATTCTTTGGGAGAAAACTTTATGTCCTCATAAGAAAAACATAGCATCTTTTTAGGCAAGGAAACTATTGACAAACTTCGGAAAGCTACTCCACAGACTCACATTAATATACAGCAGGTGACATGTACTTTCCCTTGGGCAAGGAGAGGAGAACCTATTGCATATGTCATCTGTTTCTGTGAATACTGAAGATTACAATTATGTTTTGATGTTAATCCAACAAGTACACATTTCTTGTTGAGAAGCAAGCTGCGAAAATGTGAGTGACAGTATAAATCTTTGTAAATTGAATTCAGCACTATTGAAAAGAGCTGATGTTTTCAAATATTCTTACAAAGCCTCTGAACAACAAGAATAATTTTCTAAATGAAGCCACTTTTTAGGGTAACCTACTTGGTAAGCAAGATGAATAGCCAAGATAAAATAAAATCCTGCATGTCTGCTATATATGGTGTGTGTGTTTTGCATTTCTGTAAGCACTCACCTCTAATGCTCTGATGTCCTCATAAGTAAACCTCATGGTGGGAACTCCGAGATGGTTGATGAAGTAATCAGCATCATCCTGCATCTGCTCAGAACTGATATTGGTTTTGGGGCACTGATCTCTTCTGGGACAATTGAACTTGTTTTTCTGAAAAACATAATTTAAATTGTTAGCACACACTATACTTCTTAGGCCATTCCTGAACCAACACTATTTGAAACATGGACCAATATAAGCAGTGTCAATGGCCAGTATGAGCAGTATCAATGACACCCAGGAACTTATTTGAAATATGAACTACAAATGCTCAGACTACAACAATACCCTCCCAAATGGGAACCTTTGAGAACAAAGTCCAGAAATCTTTGTACCAACATTCTTCTATGAGGCTCATGCTCACTGGAGAGTGACTTTAGCACTGGCCTAGATCAAGCTTTGCCTGCTGTGGTTGCTGCAAAAGCATTTTTATTATGCTGTTGCTGCTAAGTCATTTCAGTCATGTCCAACTCTTTAAGACCCCGTGGCCTGTCCTGCCAGGCTCCTCTGTCCAAGGGATTCTTCAGGCAAGAATACTGAAGTGGGTTGCCATGCACTCCTCCAGAGGATCTTGAGCCAGGTATCAAATCCACAGCTCTTATGTCTCCTGCATTGGTAGCCAAATTCTGTACACTGGCATCAACCAGGCTTCCCTAGAAGCTCAGCTGGTAAAGAATCGCCTGCAATGCAGGAGACCCTGGTTCCATTCCTGGGTCAGGAAGATACCCTGGAGAAGGGATAGAGTAACCACTTCAGTACCCTTGGGCTTCCCTGGTAGATCAGACAGTAAAGAATCTGCCAGCAATGTGGGAAACCTGGGTTTGATCCCTGGATTGAGAAGATCTCCTGGAGAAGGGAATGGCTACCCACTCTGATATTCTTGCCTAGAGAATTCCATGGTCAGATGAGCCTGGCAGGCTACTGTCCATAGGATAGCAAAGAATTGGGTACCACTGATTAACTTTTATTTTTACCTGGGAATAGATTTATTATAATCTTTAATGACTCATTAAAAGACAATGTAGAGTCCCTCAAAGGTTTAATTCTGTCTTTTAAAAAAAGTTTTCCCACAAATATAAAGGATGGTTTCAGTTCAGTTCAGTTCAGTTGCTCAGTCATGTCCGACTCTGCGACGTCATGAACCGCAGCACACCAGGCCTCCCTGTCCATCACCAAATCCCAGAGTTTACCCAAACCCATGTCCATTGTGTTGGTGATACCATCCAACCATCTTATCCTCTGTTGTCCCCTTCTCTTCCTGCCCTCAATCATTCCCAACATCAGGGTTTTTTCAAATGAGTCAGCTCTCTGCATCAGGTGGCCTATGTATTGGAGTTTGAGCTTCAACATCAGTCTCTCCAATGACCACCCAGGACTGATCTCCTTTAGGATGGACTGGTTGGACTCTTGCAGTCCAAGGGACTCTCAAGAGTCTTCTCTAACACCACAGTTCAAAAGCATCAGGTAGGATATAATTCTATTCTTAAAACAGCTTTTTTAAAAAAAAAAAAAAGAAAATAAAGTTCCTCCATTTCTTATTCACAACTTATCCCCATATGAATTATGAGTATATGCCAAATACCCAAACCAAAGAGAACCACAAAGCTGAGTGCAACCTCTAGGGAAATAAAAAATGATGGACTATTGTTTCTTAAACTATGAGTTTTTTAGCATATAAAACAAATGATAGTAACTTTACAAAAATAAAACAAAAAAAATCAAAATTCAGTTAAATAAGAGTTCCTGTAACTATTATTAAAATTTAAAATGTCTTCTTCAAAAATATTTTCAAAAATCTAGAATATTGCTGTGATGCTATTGTCTCAAGTATGAAATGTGGAAGAATACCAGCCTCTTCACCAGGAATCATGAGGGGAGTGAGATGACAGTGTGAGAATATCACATATAATATGAGGCAAAAAGTATGTATTCGGTACAAATTTGCCATTGAATCAGCACATAGACTCTTCAATCCCTTCCTATGGTTTTTTTTTTTTCCTATGTTTTTTTTATATGATATAGTTTCAGAAACACTCAAATAAAACCTATCAAATGATTTAGAAATATGCATTTTAATATTCAGAAACTGATTTATTCCAACTTTTTTCAGCTATAGTGCTAGATCCTTCAAACATATAATAATGTTTCAATTCTTACCTATTTTTTTGAGGTACTAATACAGGGAGGATACTACTACTGTGGGCAGGAATCCATCAGAAGAAATGGAGTAGCCATTATGGTCGACAAAAGAGTTCAAAATGCAGCACTTGGATGCAATCTCAAAAACGACAGAATGATCTCTGTTCATTTCCAAGGCAAACCATTCAATATCACAGTTATTCAAGTCTATTCCCCAACCAGTAATGCTAAAGAAGCTGAAGTTGAATGGTTTTATGAAGACCTACAAGACCTTTTAGAACTAACACCAAAAAAGATGTCCTTTTCATTATAGGGACTGGATGCAAAAGTAGGAAGTCAAGAAACACCTGGAGTAACAGGCAAATTTGGCCTTGGAAGCAGGGCAAAGACTAATAGAGTTTTGCCAAGAAAATGCACTCATCATAGCAAACACCCTCTTCCAACAGCACGAGAAGACTCTACACATGGACATCACCAGATGGTCAACATCGAAATCAGATTGATTCTATTCTTTGCAGCCAAAGATGGAGAAGCTCTATACAGTCAACAAAAACAAGACCAGGAGCTGACTGTGGCTCAGACCATGAACTCCTTATTACCAAATTCAGACTCAAATTGAAAAAAGCAGGGAAAACCACTAGACCATTCAGGTATGACCTAAATAAAATCCCTTATAATTATACAATGGAAGATGATTATACAATAGAAGTGAGAAATAGATTTAAGGGCCTAGATCTGATAGATAGAACCTGATGAACTATGGAATGAGGTTCGTGTCATTGTACAGGAGACAGGGATCAAGATCATCCCCAAGGAAAAGAAATGCAAAAAAGCAAAATGGCTGTCTGGGGAGGCCTTACAAATAGCTGTGAAAAGAAGAGAGGTGAAAAGCAAAGGAGAAAAGGAAAGATATAAGTATCTGAATGCAGAGTTACAGAGAATAGCAAGGAGAGATAAGAAAGCCTTCTTCAGTGATCAATGCAAAGAAATAGAGGGAAAGAACAGAATGGGAAAGACTAGAGATCTCTTCAAGAAAATCAGAGATACCAAGGGAACATTTCATGCAAACATGGGCTCGATGAAGGACAGAAATGGTATGGACCTAACAGAAGTAGAAGATATTAAGAAGAGGTGGCAAGAATACACAGAAGAACTGTACAAAAAAGATCTTCATGACCCAGATAATCATGATGATGTGATCACTAATCTAGAGCCAGACATCCTGGAATGTGAAATCAAGTGGTCCTTGGAAAGCGTCACTACGAACAAAGCTAGTGGAGGTGGTAGAATTCCAGCTGAGCTGTTTCAAGTCCTGAAAGATGATGCTGTGAAAGTCCTGCACTCAATATGCCAGCAAATTGGAAACCTCAGCAGTGGCCACAGGACGGGAAAAGGTCAGCCTTCATTCAAATCCCAAAGAAAGGCAATATCAAAGAATGCTCAAACTACTGCACAATTGCACTCATCTCACATGCTAGTAAAGTAATGCTCAAAATTCTCCAAGCCAGGCTTCAGCAATACATGAACTGTGAACTTCCTGATGTTCAACCTGGTTTTAGAAAAGGCAGAGGAACCAGAGATCCAATTGCCAACATCTCCTGGATCATGGAAAAGCCAAGAGAGTTCCAGAAAGACATCTCTTTCTGTTTTATTGACTATGCCAAAGCCTTTGACTGTGTGGATCACAAGAAACTGTGGAAAATTCTGAAAGAGATGGGAATACCAGAGTACCTGACCTGCCTCTTGAGAAACCTATATGTAGGTCAGGAAGCAACAGTTAGAACTGGACATGGAACAACAGACTGGTTCCAAATAGGAAGAGGAGTACATCAAGGCTGTATATTGTCACCCTGCTTATTTAACTTATATACAGAGTACATCATGAGAAACGCTGGGCTGGATGAAGCACAAGCTGGAATCAAGATTGCCAGGAGAAATCTCAATCACCTCAGATATGCAGATGACACCACCTTTATGGCAGAAAGTAAAGAGGAACTGAAAAGCCTCTTGATGAATGTGAAAGAGGAGAGTGTAAAAGTTGGCTTAAAGCTCAACATTCAGAAAATGAAGATTATGGCATCCAGTCCCATCACTTCATGGGAAATAGATGAGGAAACAGTGGAAACAGTGTCAGACTTTATTTTGGGGGGCTCTGAAATCACTGCAGATGGTGACTGCAGCCATGAAATTAAAAAACACTTACTCCTTGGAAGGAAAGTTATGACCAACCTAGATAGTATATTGAAAAGCAGAGACATTACTTTGCCAAGAAAGGTCCATCTAGTCAAGGCTATGGTTTTTCCAGTGGTCATGTATGGATGTGAGAGTTGGACCACGAAGAAAGCTGAGTGCCAAAGAATTGATGCTTTTAAACTGAGGTGTTGGAGAAGACTCCTGAGAGTCACATGGACTGCAAGGAGATCCAACCAGTCCATTCTGAAGGAGATCAGCCCTGGGATTTCTTTGGTGGGAATGATGCTGAAGCTGAAGCTCGAGTACTTTGCCCACCTCATGCGAAGAGCTGACTCATTGGAAAAGACTCTGATGCTGGGAAGGATTGGGGGCAGGAGGAGAAGAGGACGACAGAAGATGAGATGGCTGGATGGCATCCCTGACTCAATGGATGTGAGTCTGAGTGAACTCTCGGAGTTGGTGATGGACAGGGAGGCCTGGCGTGCTGTGATTCATGGGGTCGCAAAGAGTCGGACACGACTGAGAGATTGAACTGAACTGAATCACATTGCATAGCTTTAATATTTTCATTGCCGTCAGTCTATTTCTGTGATGTCTTCTAGCTACATCATTGCTTTCATGTTTTGTGTTTTTGAGGCATATAGAACAAGTAATATCTAGCCTTCAGGATCACATTTCCTAAAATACTTCTGAATCCTTTCCCCTACTCTGGCTTGCTTTACTTCACTCATCTACTGAAAAGTCTACATCTTTTCTCTAAAAGTGTGTATTGCCTCGTCTGTCATACATAAACTCTTTTGTAAACCAATTCTATGATGCCAATGGGGTGAATATTGTCAGAATTGTTTTTAAATTATGTTTTGACAGTTAAGATCTCTTAAACCACATCTCTGGTACTAATATGGACTATTTAGGTAGGGAGAACAGAGTGCAGAATAATAGGCCTGCACGGCCCAAGGTATAGCTGGGCCCTATAGCTGAAGGCACTGGACTATTGAGTCTCCTGTCAAGGTGAAGCCCAAATGAAGAGTAAAAGATTCAAGAAAATCAACCCAAGTTTGGAAGATCAGGGGTGACACAGAATTCCCTAAGAAGCCTTCCTGGGGCCTATCCTTTACCTACTGAGTTTCCCCGTAAAATCTTATGGAGAGCTTACATGGCCAGTGCTTCTGTCTCTCCCTCTGTCTCCCCTAATACCTTATTTTCTACCACCCACTCTCTTATATTTAACCAGGGACAAGAGGCAGAAGTATAGGATCCTCAAGCCTATGCTTATTTTGTTCTTTTGTTCCTAACTACTTTCCGAGTAAAATAGGGTTAAAAAGAACCCAATTTTTAGATTGAATCATCTAGAGATTTCCCTTAAGAGGAAAACATTCCTGGCACACAAAACCTATCCTCTAAATCTTTTTATTATTCACTACTTTAAATTCTAGGCCAAACTCACAGACCTGAGGTGATCCTAAATCTGTATTCTAATTTAATATAAATTGTTTTCTCTCACAGCAGTGAAGTGGATTGTAATGGATCCATATCAGGTAACAGATGCTGATCTACTCAACCTCTAAAAGCACTGTTATCTGAGAGGGAAGTAGAAAATTTATTTTTTTCACTTTTCTAGAAGTTAGCCACCACAAGTGAGAGAAGATTGGTAACACATTTGTACAGATCAATAATTTTTTAAAAATTTTTTACAAGGCTTAATGAATACAAATTAAGTATTTCATTCAAGGAGTTCAAAATGTTTCACACTTAATGTTTGATACCAGACATGTTTATTCTAGCTTATAAAATGAGCAAGTTCAGACAAAAGCCATGATTATGTCACATTTAATTTCCTATCACTAGTCTGTTGAAGACCTGAAATGAAATCATAACCTCAATCCTAAATCAGTAAGCTTTTTGCAAGTATACTTTTAAGCTGAAAGGAATAACTTCTTAGTAAATTATTATATAAGTGAGATATAAAGACATTCAATTCAGTTCAGTCTCTCAGTCGTGTCCGACTCTTTGTGACCCCATAAAGACATTAAGTCAAAATTTGCATTAGTTGACTAGCAATACCAAGACACATTGACAGGTGTCTATAGTATTTGAAAATATGTTTAATAATTCAAACATTTTATTTCTGCTTTCCCTTGCTTACATACTCACCCTACATACTTAAGAAATCTAAGACGACCACTTACTCAAAAAGCAAAAATTAAACATTCAAAATTAAAGTACTGCATTCTACATATTATAATAAAATTAAGTCACTTTATATTCATTCAGCATTATTTTGTAATTTTATTTGGGCAGAAGCAATTTATCATTCTGATTTTCACACAGTATAAAAATGTTCAAATTGTGATCATGATGTCTGTGATATTTTAAAAATGATTTTTTATAAGCACTAGGATGGTTAATTTTATGTGTTAACTTGTCTAGGACATGAGGTACCCAGATATTTGCTCAACATTATTCTGGGAATGACTTTAAGGGTGATTTTAGATGAAATTTTCATTTGAATTGGTAGATTGATTAAAGCAGATCGCCCTCCCTAATGTGGATGGGCCTAATTCGATCAATTTAAGGCCTAAATAGAACAAAAAAACAGAACTTCCCACCAGTAAGGAAGAACTCCTCCTCCCTGACTGCCTTGAAGTGGGACATCGATCTTTTCTTTTTCTGTATTCAGCTGAAACATCAGTTTTCTTGGGTCTCAAGTCTCCTGGTATTTGGGCCAGAACTTATACCAGCAGTTCTCTTGGGTCTCCAACTGGCCAAATGCAGATTTTGGGACCCTGGAGAATGCTGATTTATATGGACACTCTTAGATGGTTGGTCACCTAGTTGCATAAGAAATTTCAATCAGAACCAGTGAAAAATTAACCTTTAATCATACTAAGAACATTTTGTTGTTTTTTGATCAACTGAAAGTAGTTTCACACAATTTTATTATCTTTTAACTTCAGAATTTATAAACATGATCCCAGGCAATGTGAACACATAAACAGGTGAGAAATCATAGAGAAAGGACTACATTTTGAAATTGGAAAGAATCTAAAAATCCTAAAGCCCCAAGGTGATCATCTTGAGCTCCACAGAAAGAATTTAGATCAATGAAACTAATGGACAAAAAGAAAAAAAAAAGGCATTTTTATATTCACTTAATTCTAACTGAAATTTAATATTTCATTCAAATGTGACAATACCATAAACCCAATGCTACTAGCATTATTTGTGACTTTGTGAACTAAATGAAATCAGGCATTTTCATTTCACATTTCAGTTGTTGTATAAGCTCACCACTAATTTTCAAAGAAGAAAGTTATGAGATATTTTGCTGAATTTTGATATTTAATGTGTCAATTTTTAAATGTTTGTATAATACTAAAATGTATACTTTTATATTTAGTTAAGTGCACTTTGATACAATTTGTTTATTTCGTCATCGTGTGTACTTAAATCCAAGCATTTTATAATATCATTTCTGAGAATTAGTCTATATAGGACTTGCCAGCCTCTCAAACTGTTCCATAGGAGAGATATATCCTTGCAAAACAGTTTCATCTTACAAATTAGAAAACTGAGGCTTCCAAATCAACAGATCTTGGGCTCTAAAACCATTGCGGATGATGATTGTAGCCATAAAACTAAAAGACACTTGCCTCTTGGAAGGAAAGCTATGATAAACCTAGACAGCATATTAAAAAGCAAAGACATCATTTCGCTGACAAAGGTCCATAGAGTCAAAGCTATGGTTTTTCCGGTAGTTATGTACAGATGTGAGAGTTGGGCCATAAAAAGAAGGGTGAACACTGAAGAATTGATGCTTTCGAATAGTGGTGCTAGAGAAGACTCGAGAGTCCCTTGAACTGCAAGGAGATCAAACCAATCAGTTCTAAAGGAAATCAACCCTGAATATTCATTGGAAGAACTGATGCTGAAGCTGAAGATCCAATACTTTAGCCACCTGATATGGAGAGCTGACTCAATGGAAAAGACCCTGTTACTGGGAAAGATTGAAAGTAGGAGGAAAAGGGATCAACAGAGGATGAGGTGGTTGGATGGCATCACTGACTCAATGGACATGACTGCACAAACTCTGGGAGATAGTGAAGGATAGGGAAGACTGGTGTGTTGCAGTCCATGGGGTTGCAAGAGTCAGACATGACTTAGTGACTAACAACAACAACAAATCAACAGAACCAGGATTTGATTCCAGGTCTTCTCACTCCAAATGTAATGCTTTTTCTTCTCTATCATGTTTATATTAATGCATTAATACAAACATTAATGTATTAACATTAGTATATCAACCTTACATTTGTTCTTCCTAGGATTCTAAGATTTTTGTTTTAAGTCATATTCAATTACTGGATATAATTGTAACAAACTGTACCTGTGGCAACTCTTTAATGCTTAGCTATTGTGTGTATCATGTGCTCTTTATTTATTTAGCTTGTATTTTTATGCCAGTATGTTAAGTTGCTATTTAGGAAGTAATTCTTAATAATGAATTACAGAACTGCTCTAATAATCTTTGAGAGGAAACAAGTTATGTTTACTACTTTCTTTAGTATTTTAAACTAGAAACTTAAGTTATTCTTAACATCAGCATCTGGCATTGAGTTCTTTATACATAAAATATACTTTCAAGATGGCAAACCTATTTTTAAAAAATCAATAGATACATTGGCATGCCTTTTAAATATGTTAAATTCAGTAGGGGAAAAATAGCTTTTTACTTTAAAGTGGCAATTTTAAACTCATAAAATGGAACTTTGAAAATCTCCCATATCTCAAGGTTTCTACAAAGGTTTTAAAACCTACTCCCATGGTGTTAACAAAGTATTTTCAGCCTTAAGAGGTGAATGATTACTATTTCTCTAGTATACTCAAGTAGAATTGGCAAACTGAAAAACACACTCTAATTCTGTTAGATTTTTAAACCAGAATCTTGTTATTGAATGCAGAAAAATATAACTTTACATTTGAAATAATTCAAAATGTATTTAAAATATATTTATGAACTAATGAATGCTTTAAAGAGCACTCTGCTGCTGCTAAGTCACTTCAGTCGCATCTGACTCTGTGACCCCATAGACGGCAGCCCACCAGGCTCCCCCGTCCCTGGGATTCTCCAGGCAAGAACACTGGAGTGGGTTAAAGATCACTCTGTAAAGGTGCAAATGGAAAAGAATAAAGACATTTGTCCTTGTTTTTAGTGTAACTTCTAACTTATGTCCTCATCCATGCCAAACTCTATTTCTTTTCTCCTTCCACTTCCCTGACCAACTTCAGGTCCCTGACCAAGAGACACATAAGGCAGAAGACCTATTTCTCATTTATTTCTCTCCATTTAAGGCTTTTTGATGCAATAAAAACAAGTATGTTATTTTTAAAACTATAAGATATCAACACTTCTGCTACTTTGTTGGGTTTAAATAAAGATTTCAGCCAATAGACCACTCATGGTCCAGTAGTTGAGAGTCTGCCCTGTAATGCAGGGAATGTGCGTTCAATCCCTGGGAGAATTAAGATCCTACATCCCTATAGTAAATAAACTGGTGGACCATGACTAGAAAGCTGGCTTGCTTCAACTACTGAAGCCTGAACCCTCTGGAGCACACACGTCACAACTACTGAGCCCACAACGTGACTACAGAGTCTGTGCACTGTGATAAAAGATCATGAGGGTCACAACTAAGATTACCCAAGATGGCCAAATAATTAAATTTTAAAAAAACTCAATTAATAAAATAGTATCTACTCTATGCTATCTTATACCACAATACATTTCAGATGAACCCATTTTTAAAATATAAGAATCTAAACAATAAAAGTGAGTGAAGAGTGAAGTCCCTCAGTTGTGTCTGACTCTTTGCAACCCCATGGACTGTAGCCTACAAGGCTTCTCTGTCCATGGAATTTTCCAGGCAAGAGTACTGGAGTGGGTTGCCTTTTCCTTCTCGAGGGGATCTTCCCGACCCAGGGATTGAACCCAAGTCTCCCATACTGCAGGCAGACTCTTTACCGTCTGAGCCACCAGGGAAGTAGAACAATAAATTAGAACCATAAAGTAGAATGGTTCTCTAAAAAGGTAGAACCATAAACAGTAGAAGATAATTTTAATAATCTTGTTATAATACAAAAGACAAACTCAAAAGACAAAAAAGATTTACTAGTCCAACTACATAAAATTGTAACTTTTCTGCATAACAAAAATCACCATAAACAGGAATAATTGAAAATGTAGAAGGAAAATAGTTACAATTTATTCTACAGGCAAATGGTTAATGTCTGTAATGGATAAAGAAAAAAGACTGAAAAGTAAAAAAAAAAAAAGGCAATGAATATTAACTCACATGTCATAGGAATAAATAATTATAAATGGCTTATATATATAAAATACATATAAAGTGTCTCTTATAATTACTTTACAGAAAACTTTGGCAAGTTTGATTATAGATTGTATCGGAGAGGATGTGGGAATTCTAGTGCCACATATACTGCTGAAGAAAAAACTAAGACAAACTTTATGTGTCCAACTCTTTGCGACCCCATGGACTATAGCCCACCAGGCTCCTCCATCCACGGGATTCTCCAGGCAAGAATACTGGAGTGGGTTGCCATTTTCTTCTCCAGGGGATCTTCCTGACCCAGGGATGAAACCCACATCTCCCACATTGCAGACAGATACTTTAACCTCTGAGCCATCAGGGAAGCCCAAATAAATATTAGATTTATTTAAAGGAAAAACATGCTGCCTTGAGGAAATGAAGGTACTTTTGCAAATGGATAAAACAACCTCTAAGATAAATTTTACATTCTTAATAAAAAGATTAAAAGAAAATTATGTCATTGTCATTTGTGTTTTATTTCTGAAAGTAAAATTTTTTTTTTGTTTTTGTTTTTTTTTTTTGAAAGTAAAATTTTAAAGAAGTGTAAGTATATGCTCTATTTCAGCTGACCCTCTGTACCTGTGGATGTACTTTGCCATTTCATATAAGGGATTTGAGTATCCTCAGATTTTGGTATGGGATGAGGATGGGGAGGCTGTCATGAATCAATCCCTGCAGATGCTGAGGGACAACTGCGTATGCAAATATGCCTCTGGGGAGAGGTACTGGTGCGATAAACAGGCTTAGGAGAAAGACTTTTCATTGTCTACCTGTTTATAACTTCTGAATTTTCAATCTGTGATTGAATCATCTGACCCCTGCCCAAATTACATGTTCCAAATCCCCTCTGAACTTATATTCTATGTTCCCAATTCTAAGATTCTCTTGATTGTAAGAAATATCATTTAAAACAGATTTTCTTGAATAGTATAGGAAAGAAAGAAACTGCTAACAGGCAGCTCACAGTTTCAGAAATATTAACATTTTATAGAATGTCCATGCCTAGAAAGATGGGATATTTAGAGTTGTATTGCTGGCAACCATTTAATATAAGAAGGTCAATTTAGGATTATCAAAAATGTATGAAGCATTGGGGGAGGAGACAAATGACAGTAACTGCCATTTCAATTTAATAGGGAAGAAAAGGTTCAAATATAGAGGATTTGGGAATAGATACAAAAACATGAGGCCCTTGATAGGGTAGGGGGTCACCAAAGTAGGCATTCTAAATAACCAAGAGGATACTGGGAGAGAAAAGAGAGACAAAAGACAGCAGGGAAGACAGAAAAAACTCCATTTATTTAATAATTATGATTTCCTTAAGGACAATTCTTGCTTACGTGGTTTGCCTGTGTTTATATTTTCTAGACACATATCAAACAATGATCAAAATATGTTAAAGACAGACCATCTCACTTATTACAATGAGACATTTACAGAAGGATTTGTCATTTACAAACAGACATATTATAGTGAAACCCTGTGAAATGGGTAAAATAAATATTATTATCCCATATTGTGGACTAAAAGCTTTGCTATTCTCTAAAGATGTAAGGATAGCAAGTGGAACAACATTCAGTGATTTCTTACTTAATTTTTATGTTACTCCCTCCCCCACTTACTCCCATCTCTTGTCCAGTATCTTTTCCCTCCAGCTTAACTAGGGCAATAAGGAAGGAGTACAGAATCTGTACATAAAACGCTGGTGGCCTGTTGACTAATCAACTAAATTAAAATCACTTTTCAGTTTAAGAGAAACAGTGACTTAAAGTATCAGATTAAAAGACTCCATAGATCCCTTAGTCACTTTGGAATTTCTGTAATAGGTTTGCAGATGGTCACTGCAATAGCTAAGCTTATTTCTTCATGAAATACAAACTATATATAGAATGACAACCTCAGAGCCCTTTCAAAAAATGGTACTCTGATTATATCTAAATGAAACTGTGCACATATTGAAAAGGTAAAGCAGAACCATCCAAATTGACCTTTGGCCAACACACTGGATGAAAGCACACTCCTCTTGGGTACAATTCCTATAGGACTATTAATGACCAAAAGAATCAAAATATAGATTTTATGTCACAGTGAAGGATAACAATTCTGGCTTCACAGTACAGTTCTATGCTGAGGAATTGGCTGACATAACATAACTTCAGCTATTATTTCACCAGCCTTCTTGAGGTTTGTCTTAAATAGCTTCTCCTAGCCTTACAGGCAATGCTGTTTTAAATAATCCAATGTCAGCATTTTAGTGATATATTCCAGCTGCCAGGCATTAAAAAAAAAAAAAACTGAAAAACCTAACCAGTTTTCAATTCAACATTAACTGTCTCAAGCTGCAAATATATTTAATGAAATATTTAAACAAAATTATCCACAGATGAAACAATTTAGCAACTTTACTCAAAAAAAAAAAAAACAAACCTGACATTTCAAAAAAAGTACAGCCAAAAGCAAGAAAACAGTTGGAAATACTCTGCATATATTTAGCATCATTCAGTAGACAGCCAGAGAAAGTTTGCAATCCTCTCTACTACCAGGGTTATGGGGCAGCTGTAAGTCAGGAGGGTGCTTTCTGGTTTTTTAGCAGTAATTCGTTTAATTTTAGGAGGACACAGGGAGAAAAAGCTGAAAAATGCAGACTTGGCAAGCAGGAGGGCAAAAGGATTTTGGTGGCAAACCATCACATATTACCATTTCAAGCAAGTGAGGTGCTGAGTGTGAGAAATCAGGAAAAGGAAAGAATACCATCAGCAGTACTATGTCTCACACTGAGGAGGGCAAAATCATGGCATAACCTTAAAGCCCTGGGCCAAAATATCTGCTAGCCTAGGGATGCTTTTGCTAGAATAAGTCCATCAGAGAGTAGCCACTGTGTGTCTAAGGAGCACTGACCATAGGCACCCATACATCCCCCATGACTGTCAACCCCAGGCGCATCCCTATATGTGAACTTTCTTTGCACCATATATAGACCCATTGTTTTGGTCAGCATGTACCAGGAAGTCTTATATCAGTGTTTTGATTTAATTCTTCTTTGTATTTTTTTCTGCCCCTTCTACATGCTTTCTTGAAGGCATAGAATTTGTTTAGCCCATCTTTCTGTCAATCCCATATTGATGAGCACAGTAAAATGAGTAAAAATAAAGTCAATCCTGTCATATCAACCTTTTCCAATGGGATAGAACCATAAGGGAAAAGAAAAGAGCTACACAAACACCATATGGCTTAGCCTAGGTTTGGACCTGAAAATTATTGGACACAGAATGCCAAAGATGCTGCAAGAAGTCTGAGGCTGACTTCAGGTAATTCCATAAGTCACACTTACATTGCAGCACATTGTATCTCTTAATCCTTTGATGGGCAAAGTTTGCTTTCAAGTAAACAATATATCCTATTAGCTCCTGGAGGAAATCAATAAGTATGTGCTAATATCACAAAATACATTGTGTTGAGTAGGTACTTGAGATACATACTAAAGAATGATCAAAACATGACCCATAAATACATTGTAAGTAGAGAGGCAATTTTGCATTCTCCTTTAAAAAACACTGCATTTTAAAGTATGACTTTTCAGCGGTATGACTTTAGAGCAGTTACTTAACTTCCTGATGCTTTGAATTTCTCAAATGTAAGAAAGGAATATGTGTATTATGTAAAGTGGTTGACAGGAGTACATTAAATAATGCATGCAAATCACTCAGCACCTAGTCCATCAAAAGTACTTGGTGCATAATTATTACCATTATGAATTATCATGACTACAAAAGTAACAGACAAATGCCCACATATCCTATATTTTTGGCAATGTCTCCCCTACCAAATCTACTTAAAACTGTACTTTCTCCTGCTTTCTAAGATGTGGATTGCTTATATTTAGAAAGTTAAGTCTTTTCACAATTATTTAATTCACTTTTTCCTAATGAACTTTGGTAGACTTTGGTTTTAAAGGCGGCTTTTTACATACTATTTGTTTTCTTTTCCCAATTCAAGTTAATTTATTTGAATTTTATGAGTTAGTTCATGTGATGTAGTAGGATTTTTATTGCTTAATTTCTCCATGTGAAATGCTTTACAAATATTAAATATTATAAAGTATATTCCCCTTTTGATATTTCAAACAATGAAAGGCTTTTTTACTTGAGGTAAGGCTATGTAAAACATGATTATCTATATCTGAGAAATGATAGAATATTATTACATATTTTTTCATTCAGTATCAAGTATTTTTTATTAAGCATTTTAAATTTTCTTAAATTTTCCCTTAACAAAACTATTATTTTCTTAAAGAATAATTCTTAACAATAAAAAATGACAGAAGTTGTTCTTGTGGTTATAGTTTACATAAACTTGTGATACTTTTTATTAAAATATAAATTGGATCAAGATAAGTCTGTGAAAGAAAAAATACTTTAAAAGCACAATACTTAATTCTCAATTTTGTAATCCCAATGCTGTGATTCCAAAGAAGTCAGCTTTCAGAATTCACCTTGAAAACTCCCTCTTCCCCACTTCTGGAACTAAAAGCACTTAGAAATGGAGACTAGATAGAAGACAGTGTATGGGAGTCGACATTTTGTAGAGACACAAAAAGCACACAAATAACTATTTAGGCGGCTGCAACCAGCGCACTAAGTGCAGGCGGCTGCGACCGGGGCACTAAGAGCAGGTGGCTGCGACCAGCGCACTTAGTGCAGCTGAGAGGAGCTGCCCCACGCCTGAGGTCAGGGGCGGTGGCAGGAAGAACCCACTACATGACCGAGGCCAGCGGCGGCAGCCGGGAAGAGCAACTCCACCAAGGAGCAGTGGCTGTGGGGGCGCAGGAGGGCCTAGGGGAGGTATCCCACATTGAAGATCAGGAAGGGCAGCAGTGAGTGGATACCCCTCATCCAAGGAAAGGAGCAGCGGCTGCGCTTTGCTGGAGCAGCCGTGGAGAGATACCCCATGCCCAAGGTAAGAGTAACCAAAGTAAGATGGGAGGTGTTGCAAGAGGGCATCAGAGAGCAGACACACTGAAACCATACTCACAGAAAACTAGTCAATCTAATCACACTAGGACCACAACCTTGTCTAACTCAATGAAACTAAGCCATGCCTGCGGAGCAACCCAAGACAGGCGGGTCATGGTGGAGAGGTCTGACAGAATGTGGTCCACTGGAGAAGGGAATGGCAAACCACTTCAGTATTCCTGCCTTGAGAACCCCATGAAGATTATGAAAAGGCAAAATGATAGGATACTGAAAGAGGAACTCCCCAGGTCAGTAGGTGCCCAACACACTACTGGAGATCAGTGGAGAAATAACTCCAGAAAGAATGAAGGGATGGAGCCAAAACAAAAAACAAATACCCAGCTGTGGATGTGACTGGTGATAGAAGCAAGGTCTGATGCTGTAGAGAGCAATATTGCATAGGAACCTGGAATGTCAGATCCATGAATCAAGGCAAATTGGAAGTGGTCAAACAAGAGATGGCAAGAGTGAATGTCGACATTCTAGGAATCAGCGAACTAGAATGGACTGGAATGGGTGAATTTAATTCAGATGACCATTATATCTACTACTGCAGGCAGGAATCCCTCAGAAGAAATGGAGTAGCCATCATGGTCAAAAAAAGAGTCCAAAATGCAGTACTTGGATGCAATCTCAAAAATGACAGAATGATCTCTGTTCATTTCCAAGGCAAACCATTCAATATCATAGTAATCCAAGTCTATGCCCTAACCAGTAATGCTGAAGAAGCTGAAGTTGAACGGTTCTATGAAGACCTACAAGACCTTGTAGAACTAACACCCAAAAAAGATGTCCTTTTCATTATAGGGAACTGGAATGCAAAAGTAGGAAGTCAAGAAACACCAGGGGTAACAGGCAAATTTGGCCTTGGAATGCGGAATGAAGCAGAGCAAAGAATAATAGAGTTCTGCAAAGAAAATGCACTGGAGATAGCAAAAACCCTCTTCCAAAAACACAAGAGAAGACTCTACACATGGACATCACCAGATGGTCAACACTGAAATCAGATTGATTATATTTTTTGCAGCCAAAGATGGAGAATCTCTATACATTTAACAAAAACAAGACCAGGAGCTGACTGTGGCTCAGATCATGAACTCCTTATTACCAAATTCAGACTCAAATTGAAGAAAGTAGGGAAAACCACTAGACCATTCAGGTATGACCTAAATCAAATCCCTTATGATTAAACAGTGGAGTGAGAAATAGATTTAAGGGCCTAGATCTGATACATAGAGTGGCTGATGAACTATGGAATGAGGTTCATGACATTGCACAGGAGACAGGGATCAAGACCATCCCCATAGAAAAGAAATTCAAAAAAGCAAAATGGCTGTCTGGGGAGATCTTACAAATAGCTGTGAAAAGAAGAAAAGTGAAAAGCAAAGGAGAAAAGGAAAGATATAAGCATCTGAATGCAGAGTTCCAAAGAAAAGCAAGAAGAGATAAGAAAGACTTCCTCAGCGATCAGTGCAAAGCAATGGAGGAAAACAACAGAATGGGAAAGAATAGCGAACTCTTCAAGAAAATTAGAGCTACCAAGGGAACATTTCATGCAAAGATGGGCTTGATAAAGGACAGAAATGGTATGGACCTAACAGAAGCAGAAGATATTAAGAAGAGGTGGCAAGAATACACAGAAGAACTGTACAAAAAAGATCTTCATGACCCAGATAATCACGATGGTGTGATCACTCATCTAGAGCCAAACATCCTGAAGTCAAGTGGGCCTTAGAAAGCATCACTACGAACAAAGCTAGTGGAGGCGATGGAATTCTAGTTGAGCTATTTCAAATCCTGAAAGATGATGCTGTAAAAGTGCTGCACTCAATATGCCAGCAAATTTGGAAAACTCAGCAGTGGCCACAGGACTGGAAAAGTCAGTTTTCATTCCAGTTACAAAGAAAGGCAATGCCAAAGAATGCTCAAACTACCGCACAATTGCACTCATCTCACATGCTAGTAAAGTAATGCTCAAAATTCTCCAAGCCAGGCTTTAGCAATATGTGAACTGAGATTTTCCTGATGTTCAAGCTGGTTTTAGAAAAGGCAGAGCAACCAGAGATCAAATTGCCAACATCCGCTGGATCGTGGAGAAAGCAAGAGAGTTCCAGAAAAACATTGATTTCTGCTTTATTGACTATGCTAAAGCCATTGACTGTGTGGATCACAATAAACTGTGGAAAATTCTGAAAGAGATGGGAATACCAGACCACCTGACCTGCCTCTTGAGAAATCTGTATGCGAGTCAGGAAGCAACAGTTAGAACTGGACATGAAACAACAGACTGGTTCCAAATAGGAAGAGGAGTACATCAAGGCTGTATATTGTCACCCTGCTTATTTAACTTATATGCAGAGTACATCATGAGAAATGCTGGACTGGAAGAAACACAAGCTGGAATCAAGACTGCTAGGAGAAATATCAATAACCTCAGATATGCAGATGACACCACCCTTATGGCAGAAAGTGAAAAGGAACTAAAAAGCCTCTTGATGAAAATGAAAGAGGAGAGTGAAAAAGTTGTCTTAAAACTCAACATTCAGAAAACAAAGATCATGGCATCTGGTCCCATCATTTCATGGGAAATAGATGGGGAAACAGTGGAAACAATGTCAGACTTTATTTTTTGGGGCTCCAAAATCTCTGCAGATGATGACTGCAGTCATGAAATTAAAAGACACTTATTCCTTGGAAAAAAATGTACGATCAGCCTAGATAGCATATTCAAAAGCAGAGACATTACTTTGCTGACTAAGGTCCATCTAGTCAAGGCTATGGTTTTTCCAGTAGTCATGTATGGATGTGAGAGTTGGACTGTGAAGAAGGCAGAGTGCCGAAGAATTGATGCTTTTGAACTGTGATGTTGGAGAAGACTCTTGAGAGTCCCTTGGACTGCAAGGAGATCCAACCAGTCCATCCTAAAGGAGATCAGCCCTGGGATTTCTTTGGAAGGAATGATGCTAAAGTTGAATCTTCAGTACTTTGGCCACCTCATGCGAAGAGTTGACTCACTGGAAAAGACTCTGATGCTGGGAGGGATTGGGGGCAGGAGGAGAAGGGGACAACAGAGGATGAGATGGCTGGATAGCATCACTGACTTGATGGATGTGAGTCTGAGTGAACTCCGGGAGTTGGTGATGGACAGGGAGGCCTGGCGTGCTGCGATTCATGGGGTCACAAAGATTCGGACACGACTGAGCGACTGAACTGAACTGAACTGAACCTGCCATCTGTAACCTTGACATCCCACTTGGATGTAAAATAGGTACTTCAAGCTTAACTCATCAAAGATTAAATTCTACATTATGCTAAATGAAACAAGGTAGTCACAAAGGGACAAATATTTTATGATGCCACTTACATTCGCGCTATGGAATAGATTGTTCCCCCAAACACATGTTGAAACCCTAACCCCAAATATGACTGTATTTAGAGACAGGGCCAGTGTGGAATGACAAAAGGTTAAAAGAGGTCATAAGGGTGGGGCCCTAATAGACTTGGTGACCTTAAGAGAAGAGAAAGAGACACCAGAACTTTTCCACCTGAACAACCAGATTAATACAATGAAGGATCTAGGGCAGTCAAATTCACAGAGACAAAAAATAGGACAGTGGTTGCCAGGGTCTAGGGGGAGGGGGAAATTGGGGTGTTGTTTAATGGGTACAGAATTTCAGTTTTGCAGGGTAAAAAGCTGTGGAGACTGGTTGCACAACAATATGAATATACTTAACACTACTGAACCATACAACTGAAATAATTAATATGGTAAATATTGTGTGTAGTATATCTCACTATATAATTAAAATTTTAATAACAATATATCAAAGAAAAAAGACTATTGAGTTCCTCTCAAATTAGTTCTTTCCTCAGCATTTCATATCTCCAAATACGGTTCCAATATTTATCCAGTTGTTCACATCAAATTTTTAGGTTATTCTGTACTATACATCGTCTTTTGTCCCTTAAATGTTATCTAGTGCCTCTCAAATTTTAGCAAGCAAGAGATAACCTGGAGAGCTTGCTACAACATGGATCGGTGGGCCCCACCACCACACTTATGAATCAGTAGGTCTGAGGTGGGGCTCAAGAAACAAATGCATAGGCCTCAATGTTCATAGCAATACTATTTACAATAGCCAAGACATGGAAGCAGCCCAAGTGTCTATATATATATAGACACACAAACATGCACATATAGATGCAATATGTTATATACATGTGTGTGTGTATATATATATATATATATACAATAGAATATTCAGTTCAGTTCAGTTCAGTCACTCAGTCATGTCTGACTTTTTGCGACCCCATGAATCACAGCATGCCAGGCCTCCCTGTCCGTCACCAATGCCTGGAGTTCACTCAGACTCACATCCATCGAGTTGGCAATGCCATCCAGCCATCTCATCCTCTGTTGTCCCCTCCTCCTCCTGCCCCCAATCCCTCCCAGCATCAGAGTCTTTTCCAATGAGTCAACTCTTCGCATGAGGTGGCCAAAGTACTGGAGTTTCAGCTTTAGCATCATTCCTTTCAAAGAAATCCCAGGGCTGATCTCCTTTAGGATGGACTGGTTGGATCTCCTTGCAGTCCAAGGGACTCTCAAGAATCTTCTCCAACACCGCAGTTCAAAAGCATCAATTCTTCGGCACTCTGCCTTCTTCACAGTCCAACTCTCAAATCCATACATGACTACTGGAAAAACCATAGCCTTGACTAGATGGACCTTTGTTGGCAAAGTAATGTCTCTGCTTTTGAATATACTAACTAGGTTGGTCATAACTTTTCTTCCAAGGAGTAAGCATCTTTTAATTTCATGGCTGCACTCACCATCTGCAGTGATTTTGGAGCCCCCCAAAATAAAGTCTGACACTGTTTCCACTGTCTCCCCATCTATTTCCGTGAAGTGATAGGACCAGATGCCATGATCTTCTTTTTCTGAATGTTGAACTTTAAACCAACTTTTTCACTCTCGTCTTTCACTTTCATCAAGAGGCTTTTTAGTTCCTTTTCACTTTCTGCCACAAGGGTGGTGTCATCTGCATATCTGCTGCTGCTGCTAAGTCCCATCAGTCGTGTCCAACTCTGGGCGACCCCAGAGACGGCAGCCAACCAGGCTCCCCCATCCCTGGGATTCTCCTGGCAAGAACACTGGAGTGGGTTGCCATTTCCTTCTCCAATGCATGAAAGTAAAAAGTGAAAGGGAAGTCGCTCAGTCGTGTCCTACTCTTAGCGACCCCATGGACGGCAGCCTACCAGGCTCTTCTGTCCATGGGATGTTCCAGGCAAAAGTCCTGGAGTGGGGTGCCATTTATTGATATTTCTCCCAGCAATCTTGATTCCAACTTGTGCTTCTTCCAGCCCAGCGTTTCTCATGATGTACTCTGCATATAAATTAAATAAGCAGGGTGACAATATACAGCCTTGACGCACTCCTTTTCCTATTTGGAACCAGTCTGTTGTTCCATGTTCAGTTCTATCTGTTGCTTCCTGGCCTGCATACAGATTTCTCAACAGGCAGGCCAGGTGGTTTGGTATCCCTATCTCTTCCAGAATTTTCCATAGTTTATTTTGATCCACACAGTCAAAGGCTTTGGCATAGTCAATAAAGCAGAAATCGATGTTTTTCTGGAACTCTCTTGCTTTTTCAATGATCGAGCAGATGTTGGCAATTTGATCTCTGGTTGCTCTGCCTTTTCTAAAACCAGCTTGAACATCTGGAAGTTGACAGTTCACGTATTGCTGAAGCCTAGCTTGGAGAATTTTGAGCATTACTTTACTAGCGTATGAGATGAGTGTAATTGTGCGGTAGTTTGAGCATTCTTTAGCATTGCCTTTCTTTGGGATTGGAATGATGACTGACCTTTTCCAGTCCTGTGGCCACTGCTGAGTTTCCAAATTTTGCTGGCATATTGAGTGCAACACTTTCACAGCATCATCTTTCAGGATTTGAAACAGCTCAACTGGAATTCCATCACCTCCACTAGCTTTGTTCATAGTGATGCTTTCTAAGGCCCACTTGACTTCATATTCCAGGATGTTTGTCTCTAGGTGAGTGATCATACTATTACTCAGACATATAAATGAAATTATTTGCAGCATGGATGGACCAAGAGATTATCATACTATGTAAAAAAAAAAACCTGAAGAAAGACAAATATCATAAGATATCACAGACACAGAAAATCAATTTATAGTTAACAAAGGGGAAAGGGAGGAGAGGGCAACATTAGGAGTCTGGGATTAACAGATGCAGATGACTAATATATAAAACAGATAACCAACAACAACCTACTGTATAGTATAGTGAACTATATTTAATATTAAAAAAGAATCTAAAAAAAGAATTTATGTAGGTATATATGTGTGTTTTTATAGGTATCTGAATCACTTTACTGCACAGCTAAAACTAACACAATGTCTTAAAATCACTATATTTCAATTAAAAAAATAAAAATAAAAGTATTTAACCTTGGCTCCTGTCTGAAAGAAAAAACAGGAACATGTGCGTAGATGGGAAGTGTGGGATAAGAGATTTAAGAATTAAAATACATTATTACTGTTATGAAAGCAGATTTTTTTAATATGAAATAAAGTTTACAAGATATTTCTTAAAGTTCAGAGGAACAAAATGTTGATCAAAAATAATAAACTTTACTTCCCAGAGTCTAGAGTCTACCTTTTTTTTTCTTTTTTGATTATATGTTTGGCTTTCAGTGAAATGATACAAATTTCAAATGGACTAACTGAATGAATTCATTTAATAAAGAAATTGACAGCCTTCTACCTGGAGTACAGTTTCTACCATTTGAAATTGAACTATATCCTTTTCTTTTTTTAAATGTATGGGTTCTGAGAGCTAAGTTTTAAAAGTATATTATCTTATTCTTTAAGGGCTTTATAATTTATACAAGATTTTGACCCATATGCTCTTCATATATTTCATTTCCTTTTGAGGTAATTAGGGAATTAGAACTATCTGACAAATATATTAGTATACAAAGAAGTAAGCAATTGCCATGAATTATTTAAGTAATAACTAATACAGACTCTAGTAGAAATCAATTCCTATTACAGGTTGGGTTTTTTTTTTTTTCTCTTTCTTCATGACTTGTCAAAGATTTTTATTTGTTTTCTTCATTTTTTAATTTTCTTCCCAGGTGCAGCTTCAGAATGTTTTGCCCTAATCACAATTTGGGGGCTTTTTGGTGAATGTGTGTTAAGGGGGAGGCAGGAAATGAGCTTTTATCACTACCTACATTTATGCTGCTCTGTTGTGATCATGGTAATAAATGGCAAGGTGACTGCTAACCTGAGCCTGTGCCCTTAGCTCTGCTGCCCATTGCCATTGGTCTCAGTCGCGTCAGGACAACTTTCCTTGGAGATTACTACTCAGAAGCCAAAAGATATTAAATTTTTTTTAAGTCAATTCAGTTCAAATATCAAACATTACAGAGAAGGTGAAGTTTTCCATTAACCATCCTGGAGCTCAGAGATTATAAACCTAGCATGACACTAAAAATTAGGCAACGAAGTACTCCTCTTTCAAATAATATTAAGAATGATTAATTTTCATCTCTCAGCAGCATCTACAAGATGTATGCCAGTAAGTAATCACAAAGAATTGCAAAGAAGGTTAGCAAATAATGTAATAATATGCACCCACTGGTATCTGAAAGAGAGGCAGGGGTCTTCAACCATAGATACTACTAGCTACAAGATTCTTCTGTGATAACTGAACACTGTGAGGGATAGATAAATTGCTAAGAGGGTCACTTTGTCAATGAAGTTTGCATTTTTGTTTCAAATACATGGAGTTAAATAGCGATGCATTTCCTTGTTCTGACATAGAACAACTTAAAAAATAAAAATCAAAGAAGAAAACTCTTCCATTTTTTTCTGTGGTATATTTTCCTCTTCAATTTTCCATCCTTGAAAGTCTAAAACTCCTTTCCTTTGTCTTGCCACTTTTGTACAAATTCATTGTCCTCTGTGACGATGCTGTATAAGCCCAAATCCTAACCACTCCTTTGAGTTACTCATCGCTAAGTTCTCTCTGGTGTATGTACAATGCACACATTCATATATTTTGTCTGTATTTCTCTCGTTAATCTGTCTTTTGTTCAGTCTAATTTGCAGGGTCCCAGTGAGGAACCTGGGACCTCACTGGGAGTGAGGTAGTAGAAGAAGAAAGAGTAGAAGAAAAGCTTATTTCCCATCTCCTACAAATGATCAGTTGATACTAATTTTTTAAATAGAAACATTCTTGAAAAGAAAAATTAGATATAGTTAAAGAGGATTATGCAAAATCCTTATATGATTACAGAATGAGCCTAATTTTTCAGCTATAATATCAGGTACCATTACCATGGGGGAACAACTTCTCTCATTAAAACATAAAGAGTTCCCAAGGAAATAAATCATATTTCAGAGTTTTGCTTTTTGATGCAAGTAAAATTTTAAAATGTCAAATATTTACAAAAATCTTAAAGTGAAAGTCCACGGAATTCTCCAGGCCAGAATACTGGAGTGGGTAGCCTTTCCCTTCCCAACCCAGGGATCAAACCCAGGTCTCCTGCATTGCAGGCAGATTCTTTAGCAGCTGAGCCACAAGGGAAGCCCAAAAATATTGGAGTGGGTACCCTTTCCTTTCTCCAGGGGATCGTCCCAACCCTGGGAACAAACCCAGGTCTCAAGCATTGCAGGGCGATTCTTTACCAGCTGAACCACAAGGGAAGCCCAAGAATACTGGAGTGGGTACCTATCCTTTCTCCAGGGGATGTTCCAGGTCCAGGAATCAAACCAGGGTCTCCTGCATTGCAGGCAGATTCCTTACTAACTGAACTATCAGGGAAGGCATTAGGAAATAATCTATGTGGTTCTCTATGTAAGAACAGCAGCTACACTAAGAAAGAAAAGATACATGCGGGAGATAGCTGTTTGGGAGGATTTCATGAAGGGTTTGGAACTCAAGGAAAGTAAAAAGGATCTCAGAAACATTGGGGAGAAATTTTTTTCAAGGAACTTTAAAATGTTTTCATCCCTCATGACTTGCTTTTGTAGGACATTCTAACTAAAATATCCTAATTTCAATCATTTGGCCTAGAGCCAAGATAATACAGGATTGCGAGGAAATTTCTGCTCTTCAGATTCTTATATATACATTCATTTTGGAAGTTTGAAAAGCCCCAACTGGTATGTAATTGGTCGGAATATATCCAGAATTTATTAGATTATTTTTAGGATTTTAGCACATTTATTCAGCATCTACTACATTAAATAACAACAATTTTGATATTTCTATTTACTTTCTGGAGCCTCAATAACCTTAGCAAATACAAATTGAGCTATAAGCGTAAAAGGGAGATAATTATTCAGACATAAACCTGGATATTGCACAAGATGCCAACATGTCATGCCATACATTGAATGCTCTGAAAAGCAAGAAAGTAAAAGGAAAGCTTACATCTTTAAGAGTAGATTTAATTTTGTGCCATTTGATTCAGATCATAAAACTTTACATAATGATAAAATATATAATAAATAAAACCAATTTGTCACTAGCCCATATATTTTAAAGTACACCTATTTAAAATTAAATAACATTATATTGAACCATATTCCCCACTGAATCAAGCAATTAATTCCAGGAATTTCTGAAATATCATGATATATTTGAATCCTCACCTGCGAAAAATGATACAAAGCATTATGTTCTCAGTGTATGTTTTTAAATCAATAAAGTGGAAAAAAAGAGGAAAATTTAATATATTGTGAAATGTATGCTTCATATCTTATTATACTTTTATTAAATATTTAGCTGCTAACATAGCACAATAAGACTGTATAGTGAGAGCACACATATTAATAGAACATTTCCTTAACAACTTATAAAAAAGACATGCAGATTTTGACAAGCACAGAATATAGTAAATCTCAGTAATATGAAAGCGTAGCTGTATATTTCAACATAAAATGAATGTTCAACATTTTAAAATAGCAGTAGTGGGAATAAAGTAATTTAATAGGCAGAATTGCCCCTAGCAATTTGCAAACTACTAAAAATTTGCATGTAAAATTTAATACTCTATTTTCTTTTTCACTAGAGGCTTTATTGAAGAGAGAAGAAAGGAGCAAATACGGAGAAATATGAAGAAATCATGCACTAGTGAGTGTATTGTTCTTCTAGAAACTTCTAAGAAAGGAATGACAACAGCTTCACCCTGCTGCATTCCAATGAACTTCATATTTCTACCTAACAAAATTTTCTTAACCATCATTCTAATGCTTGCTTTTGCATTACACCTACAAAAAGTTTGGTTATAAACTGTATTATTCTAATATATATTGTATATAACTGTTATATAGTTGAAAATTTTTGCACTGTTTATATATACATATACTTTTAAGCCAATAAATGATAGCATGAAAATCACTAGCATAACAATAAATGGCCATAAATATCCCACATTTACCACAAAACAAGGGTACATCTAGGAAAAGAATATCATCCTATACAGATTTTGTCATATGTACAGTGGTACAGCAGATAATTCACGAAGACAGATAATGCTTCCCAATTTCAATAAGACCCTTAATCATATGAGTAAAGATTTAAAACTATACAAATTGTTAAAGAAAAATATGAAGCCAGAAAATGTTGTCACTTTTATATCTTCAATTAACTAAAAATAAGGGATCTGACCAGGAATTACAGAAGACAGTGTATTTCCAGTTGGCATTGTTCTTATAGGCTAAGTCCTCCTTACACTACAACCTTGACGCTCCTGTGAAATCCTAGGTTGCTGTGACCTCATTGTCCCTGATCCCAGGACAATCACTCCTAAGTGTCTCTCCCATCCCTAGATGAAGAAACTCATCATTAGCACTTTTTCTGAGTTGCCTGGTTCAGATCATTAAACGTCTACGTGTTGCCCACAGTTAAGCAAAATTCACCACCATCTCATCAAATCCACCATTAAGTAACAAGAACACACACACACACAAACATACATACACACACAATATCTCTCCAAATGGATTCTAAGTCCAAAGTTGTTTTTTTTTTTTTTTTCAGATTCAATTCCTAATTATTTCAAATGAAACCTCCATCAAAAAATCCATTTGAGGAAAGCCTGGAATTCTTTAATATCAACTCTTCTCTGTTTTGAAAAGCCATTGCTATTAAACCAATCCGGTGCTTGTGTTTCTTCCAAAGGAGGTGGCATCAGTCAAAGGTTTTAGAAATATGCGAGCTTCCCCTAGAATGGCATGTACCCGGAGAGTTAGGCTTAACAGAATGTTTCTGTATTTGTTGCCTTATTTGAAGTTTCTGCTCCAGAGATACTAAATTAATAACCATTCACAACTAGAGATTCTTGTTCTTTGCCCTTATTGTTTATCCCAAATATGTTTCTGAGATCAGAGCAATCTACTCTGTCCAAGAAGATTAAGAACATAATAGAGATCTATCCTAAACTGTCTCAATATAAGGCCTATAATCATATTTTCTTGTCATAAAGAATTAGTGTATCAATTAATAGCTTTAAGATTTGTTTGTTTTATCAGTAAAAAAGCTTAGTTATATGCACTGCCATATACAGGTCGTACAAGCAATGAACATATACTATTTGCTTTCATGTTTCGTCACATCTAGCCAAACCATTATTTATTTTGTCTTAGAATCTCCCTACTTCCGTATATTTTGAAATAGAAAACTAGTGCCCCTCTTCCCCATTTCTCTTTTTTTCCTAAAGGCAATTTCTATTTGCCTTTTTATATCCAGATTTCCAGGGGAGTCAATTCAGTTACTATAGACTAAGTTTATACTAAATGTCCTATTGTGTTTTGCAGAGCCTCCTGAATACTTTTGCAAGATCATGTTGACAGTATGGTTTCTGGCCATTCTGCCCAAATTGTCAAGGGCTATCTGTTGACCTCCCCTCTGTCAAAAGCTCATAGCATGATAAAATCAAAAGAAGACTTGGATTTAAATCCATATTGGTGATATTACCTTTAAATAATTATATCAAAGAGAATATAATTTAGGGGAAATTATCCAATGTTATATACTGCACAAAATATTTTTATCAGTATAAAGTATTTTATCATAGGCTTGGTAGCTCTGTTATTATTACTTCCATTTAAGAAAAACACCGATACAGTATACTAACTTATATATATGGAATTTAGAAAGATGGTAATGATAACCATGTATGCGAGACAGCAAAAGAAACACAGATGTATAGAACAGTCTTTTGGACTCTGTGGGAGAGGGAGAGGGTGGGATGATTTGGGAGAATGGCATTGAAACCTGTATAATATTATATATGAAACGAGTCGCCAGCCCAGGTTCAATGCATGATACTGGATGCTTGGGGCTGGTGCACTGGGATGACCCAGAGGGATGGTATAGGGAGGGAGGAGGGAGGGTATGGGGAGGGAGGAGGGAGGGGGGTTCAGGATGGGGAACATGTGTATATCCGTGGCGGATACATGTTGATGTATGGCAAAACCAATACAAAATGTAAAGTAATTAACCTCCAATTAAATAAATTTATTTAAAAAATAAAGGAAAGAGAAGAGAAGGGGGAGGGAAGAGACAGAGGCCACAAGACAGCAAGAGACACAGATGTGTAGAGCAGACTTTTGGACTCAGAGGGAGAGGGAGAGGATGGGATGATTTGGGAGAATGGCATTGAAACATGTATACTGTCATGTAAGAAACAAATCGCCAGTCTATGTCTGATGCAGGATACAGCATGCTTGGGGCTGGTGCATGGAGATGACCCAGAGAGATGTTATGGGGAGGGAGGTGGGAGGGGGGTTCATGTTTGGGAACGTATGTACACCCGTGGTGGATTCATGTCAATGTATGGCAAAACCAATACAGTATTGTAAAGTAAAATAAAGCAAAAATAAAAATAAAAAAAAGTAAAAATAAAAATTTAAAGAGAAAAAAATAAAGGAAAGAAAAATAATTTATCTTACAAATATGAATTTTAAATTGCTTAAAAGAAGACATTTAAATTGCTTAAAACATTACTTGCACTGTTCAGAGTATATCTCAGTCTCTAAAATGGTATATGAACAGAGAGAACTGGTTCAGTCTCAATCTAGATTAAAATGGAACAGAAATCCCCAGAGTTGCTTTAATTACTCAGAACTACCCTGTCAAAGTGAGAAACTGCTCTTATAGAAACAATTTAGGCCTGTCTGATGGATTTTCAAGGCTCCAAATGCAAGAGTGCCTTAGGTCCAGACCAGTAATTCTCAACTAATTTTCAAACTCCAATATATTTATTAGTAACAAGAACTCATTAGGCAAAAGGAAAGCTTTTCAAAATCTCCAGAGGGAAAGAACAGGAACAGTACAGGTAGACTTAAAAGTGTCCATCCTATTATACTTTTAATTAAACCTTTTAAAGCTGATAAGTTTCTTCCAGTTTTAAGTCACTGACATAGACCCCATAGCTGTGGGAAATATAGTGTTAAACAGAGTGCTGTGGCTAACAGGAAACTTTGTTAATTAATGATTTATACCTTTAAGTATTACTGATGAATTCAACTGGAATAATAAGTCCCATTTGGGAGGAAGATTGAAGACAAACAGTAATCAAAAGAGAAATCTACATCATAATGGAAGAGGGAAGTTAAAAATGCTGGGATATATTTAGATGATACAGAGTTACAATCATTTGTCAAAGACTTAATAAAACTCAAATGTGTTCTACCATAAAACCTTCTTCAAATAAGACATACTAGCTGTGTAATATAAATATTATTTAATATGGGAAAAATAGATAGCTATACTGTATCAAATAGAAGCTATGCTCTAATTTGTATCAGCTACTTTTTACAGAAGCAAATATAATAATTTACCTCAGAAAACCCAAAAGTGTAAAATAAAATTTTCTTTACAGATGACATTTCTAAAATTTCAAAACCTACTAGAAGCATGTTAAAAGAAAAAAGTCCCAATCTCATTTACTCTAAGGAATGTATATAGGACATGATGTTCCACTGAAAGAAAATTATATGTTTAATTTTGGCAAGAGGGTTGTGTTTAAGTTATTTGGGAGTGTTCTTAAAAGTTTTTTCCAATTAAAACTTCTTCTGTCATTTACCAGCTCTGCATATTTGGGTGGAGTGCTTTAACTATGTCTTTCTTGATCACTAAATGAGATTAATAAAAATATTTCCTAGCATTAATTTCAAGATTAAAATGTATCATAAGAAGATAATTTATAAGGCATATCAATAAAAAATGCATGCTAAGTTGCTTCAGTCTTATCTGACTCTTGCGACCCCATGGACTGTAGCTCGCCAGCTTCCTCTGTCCATGGGATTTTCCAGACAATAAAGAATACCGGAGTGGGTTGCCATGTCCTTCCCCGTGGGATCTTCCTGACCCAGGGACTGAACCCCCTTCTCTTTCATCTCCTGCATTGGCAGGCAGGTTCTTTATCACTAGCGCCACCTAGGAATCCCCCAAATGTAAGCTGTTATAATTGTTATTGTTAACAAAAGTAAAATCAAATACCTGATATGTAATTTCTCTCATAAAAAAAAAATCCATATCTCTGTCACACAAAGAGACATAATTTAGAGCTTCAAATGGATCCTAGTAGTTTACAAAGCTTCATATCAAACTTTACCCTACATTTAATAACTTCCCAGAGAAATCATTACACATCTTAAAAGACACTAGGAGAGAAAAAGGATGATTCATGGGGTAATAGTAATTAATGGATTTATTTAAATTATATGCCAAGTATTCAAGAGTTCAAAAATGTTAAAGAGCCTGTTAGTTTTCTATATTAATCAGAAAAATAAGGGCAATCGCTTATTTAGCACCTTCTATTTCTCAAAATGTGCTCATGTTATTATCTCTATTGAATGTTACAATAATTTACAATCTTTAAGTCTTGAAAACTTAAGTTCTTTGAGGACTGTCTCTATATTGTCAATACTTAACATGAAATAGATATTCAATAAATGTATGAAAAGATAATTAGCTCTAATTATGGATATTAGTTTACAAGAAGAATGAGAAATCAAATGTTCTATGTATTATGGTTAATAGTGCATTAGAGATTTCAAATTCATATTTTCTGATTCTCTCCAAAGAACTGTATTGCCACGGAAAGCAGAAAAGGAACTTACTGCTATTAAGACAAATTAGATAAGGAGTCATAGTGAACAATTAAATTGTTTAAGGACAAATGTATAAGAAATTCATAGATAGAAATAGCATACACATGGAACATTTACAATGCTAAAAATAATTTCAGGAAAAGATTTAATACCTATAGTAGTGCATAAATTAAATATAAATAAATTAGAATGTCAGTTAAAGGAAAATAACCCAATGGTTAGATGTGTAAGCAGAATATTCACATCAGACTACAGGACAAGGAAAAAAAAAAACTACAATGTGGAAGGGGGGTAAAAAAGCAATCTCCAAAATTTTCATGTATTGAATAACAAAAATCCATTTAAGCTCTACTATAAATTTCTTAAAAAAATATTAATTCAAAAGGAGAGCAGAGCTCAATTTTCCTAGATTGCTAGAAATCCAGATAGATAGCAATTTAGGGGAACACAGTGCAATATTCCCTTGCCTAGGATGTGTTGGGAGTAACAAGCAGTATAAATGTTAAAATCACCCTATGAGCCATTGAGTCTATTAATTTCCATCTATGAATCACTACCAACTCATCCTTTAAAACTATAGTAAAATACTACCCCCTTGGTGAGCATTAATCACATCTTCCTTTGTACATTTACTGTTTCTTTAGACGTCTCACCATATTGTACCAATACCAAACCATTATGGAGCATCAGCATTGAAAGCCACAACCAGGACTATTCATATCTGAATCTCCAGTGTCTAGCACTGTGCACTCTCCTTGGTAGCCACTTAGAACAATCATTTGTCATGCTATTCAAGTATTCCAAAGACATCTCTGAAGCCCTCTCCTATCCATCTAGCTGGAAGCATTACTCAGCAGATCGCAGTGCCCTAGGACTTAATCCACCAGTCACTGCCACCCAGCTGCCTCCTTCACTTAAATCTCTCTGTGCTGTTATTACAGTTACTGTATGTGTTTCATTTGCCTTGGGCTTCCCCTGTAGCTCAGCTGGTAAAGAATCTGCTTGCAATACAGGAAACCTGGGTTCAATCCCTGGCTTGGGAAGATCCCCTGGAGAAGGGAGAGGCTACTGACTCCAGTATTCTGGCTTGGAGAATTCCATGGACTGTATAGACCATGGGGTTGCAAAGAGTCAGACACAACTGAGTGACTTTCACTTTCACTTTCTTTTCTTATTCTGCCTTACCAAAGTACTATCCACTTGAGTGCAGAGGCCTGTGTTATTTCTGTTTGTATCCTATGCAGCAGAAATTGCTCTGTACAGTAGGTGCATGGCACAGATTTTGTTAAACTCACCAATAAATATATAATGTAAGAGTTAATACATAAAATAAGGTTTGAAAATGCAACAACTAAATAACTATGCTTAAATATCAAAGAGGTAAATCTTTTATGTCCATATCGACCAGAATTCTGATGTGTTCAGAACACTATCGTTGTTGTTTGTATAAGTTGGCATTTAATAGCTTGAAGTGAAGTGAAGTGAAGTCGCTCAGTCATGTCCAGCTCTTTGCGACCCTGTGGACTGTAGCCTACCAGGCTCCTCCATCCATGGGATTCTCCAGGCAAGAATACTGGATTGGGTTGCCATTTCCTTCTCCAGGGGATCTTCCCGACCCAGGGATCGAAGCCAGGTCTCCTGCATTGGAGGCAGACGCTTTAACCTCTGAGCCACCAGGGAAGCCCTTGGTTCAACTTTTATTAAACTAACAAGCCCTAGAATACAAAATACACGTTAAAATACAAACTGAGGCTTGCTGGCATCAGGACAGCATGACAATAAATATTTAACATTACAGTAACAGAGAATGTTTTGCATGCCAGATTCAATGCTTTTAGCAGTTTATCTCTTATTAAACAACCAAAGAAGCAACAAAATTATTCAAGCTGGAAACTACCTGCAAACACTAGCAACAATGTGGAATAACATAAGAAAAATATAACAGGAAAAGCAAACATAGAAACTGTGGAAATCATTCATGTCTTGACAAGAATGAAATGTCTTCACTTTTAGGTATCTGAAATTTTAAAAAATTTGCCATCACTATTAGATATGTAACAACCTGAATACAAATCTAATACTTTAACTTGACCAATAAGTACTACCAGTGTATGGCTACTCTAGGACTGGATTAGGGAATATCCTTTTAATTCCGGACTTTAGCTACAAACAAAGATAGTGGAGGTAATGAAATTCCAGTTGAGCTATTTCAAATCCTAAAACATGTTGCTGTGAAGTGCTGCACTCAATATGTCATCAAGTTTGGAAAACTCAGCAGTGGCTACAGGACTGGAAAAGGTCCATTTTCATTCCAATCCCAAAGAAAGGCAATGCCAAAGAATGCTCAAACTACCACACAATTACACTCATCTCACAGTAGCAAAGTAATGCTCAAAATTCTCCAAGCCAGGCTTCAACAGTACATGAATCATGAACTTCCAGATGTTCAAGCTGGATTTAGGAAAGGCAGAGGAATCAGAGATCAAATTGCCAACATCCATTGATCATCTAAAAAGCAAGAGTGTTGCAGAAAAAATCTACTTCTGCTTTATTGCCTTTGCCAAAGATTTTGACTGTGTGGATCACAAGAGACCGTGGAAAATTGGGAATATCAGACTACCTGACCTGCCTCCTGAGAAATCTATTGCAGGTCAAGAAGCAACAGTTAGAACCAGACATGGGAAAACAGACTGGTTCCAAATAAGGAAAGGAGTATGTCAAGGCTGTATATTGTCACCCTGTTTATTTAACTTATCCAGAGTACATCATGTGAAATTCTTGGCTCAGTGAAGCACAAGCTGGAATCAAGATTGCTGAAAGATATATCAATAACCTCAGATATGCAGATGACACCACCCTTGTGGCAGAAAGTGAAGAACTAAAGAGCCTCTTGATGAAAGTGACAGAGGAGAGTGAAAATGTTGGCTTAAAACTTGACATTCAAAAAATGAAGATCAAGGCATCTGTTCCCATCACTTCATTGCAAATAGATGGGGAAACAATGGAAAGAGTGAGAGACTTTATTGTCTTTGGCTCCAAAATCACTGCAGATGGTGATTGCAGCCATGAAATTAAAAGATGCTTGCTCCTTGGAGGAAAAGCTATGACAAACCTAGATAGCATATTAAAAAGCAGAGACATTAGTTTGTCAACAACGTTTCATCTAGTCAAGGCTATGGTTCTTCCAGTAGTCATGTATGGATGTGAGAGTTGAACTATGAAGAAAGCTGGGCACCAAAGAATTGATGCTTTTGAACTGTGGCTTTGGAGAAGACTCTTGAGAGTCCCTTGGACTGCAAGGAGATCCAACCAGTCCATTTTGAAGGAGATCAGCCCTGGGGTTTCTTTGGAGGGAATGATGCTGAAGCTGAAACTCCAGTACTTTGGCCACCTCATGAGAAGAGTTGACTCATTGGAAAAGACTCTGATGCTGGGAGGGATTGGGAGCAGGAGGAGGAGGGGATGACAGAAGATGAGATGGCTGGATGGCATCACTGACTCGATGGACGTGAGTCTGAGTGAACTCCGGGAGTTGGTGATGGACAGGGAGGCCTGGCGTGCTATGCTTCATGGGGTCGCAAAGAGTCTGGCACGACTGAGCGACTGAACTGAACTGAACTGAGTCCTGTAACCCATTTTCTTTGGTTCATCCTTTTTCCAGGTCACTTAAAGAATAGGACATTTGAGGGCATTTTGAGAACACAACTGAATGGAACTGCCTTACCAGAATATTCCAGATTTAATAAATATTGAATTTTACAGGATTTTCTTTAGACTTAGTACACTCTGACTATATACATTTGGGAATATAGTTGAAATTCTGCGTGAATGTATCCTTCTGTGTCTAGAAATCCCCTAATTCACTCAAACTTTGGAACAACAAAAGTATTTTTCTCCTATTTGAGAGACTACTTGTGAAATGTGGTGGTGTTTGATGACCTTTAATTCAGAGCCCCTGCAGGAACAATCACTTCCTGTCACAAGTTCCTGCACGCCCTTAATTATGTCCTTAAATCTTTTTCAGGGATTGGACATGACTAACAATGGCTTCCTTTCAAAAGAAGATTAAAATCCAGGCATAAACACTGGCGTTAGGATATCTGGAAGAAAATAAAAAGAAGTCTAGACTCGATTGCACAATTTTCTGTTTGGAGATTCAGTTCAGTTCAATTCAGTTGGTCAGTCCTGTCTGACTCTTTGTGACCCCATGGACTGCAACATGCCAGGCTTCCCTGTCCATCACCAACTCCTGGAGCTTACTCAAACTCATGTTCATCGAGTTGATGATGCCATCCAGCCATCTGTTCCTCTGTCGTCCCCTTCTCCTCCTGCCTTCAATCTTACCCAGCATCAGAGTCTTTTCCAATGTTCTTCGCATCAGGTGGCCAAAGTGTTGGAATTTCAGCTTCAGCATTAGTCCTTCCAATGAATAGTCAGGACTGATTTCATTTAGGATTGACTGGTTGGATCATTTGGAGATTAAGTAGAAGTAAAATCAGTTTAAAACAGATCTGGCTGTTAGTTTGTTTCTGCAACATGACTGGCAATTGAGATTGACAAAACTGAAGATATTTTAAAGGCATCATCTCAAGGTCTTTGCCTGGTCAGTCAGGTCAGTCTGGAGTGCTTCCCCCCATCCTCACAAGTCACGTTCTTCTTGAGGTTTCCTCACTTAAAGGCAATACCACCAGTGGATTTTTATTGTATTTTCTATCATTTTCTTCACTAACTTATCTATCTCTTGGTTTATTTATCCAATATATCTGCCTCCAATCCTTACTTAATTGCATTTGTAATAAACTTTAAAAATTATTTTCTTTCTAAAGATACCTTTAGATCTTTGCATCTAACAAAATAATACCACTGAAGCTGAGTGTCTGACATTTTCACTTATTCAACAGTTGCCCCAGTTTAGATGGCTCTACTATTCATTCATCCTGTTGCTTAGCCCCAAAATTTTATATAGATGCTTCTCTTTCTCCTATGTTTAGTATTACATTTATCTGCAAAGCCTCTCCCTCATCCAAACAACCTTTGTTTCTCCTGTTCCCACTGTACTGGCTTCCCTGCTGCCTCTCCTCCCAGAACCTCTCATTCTTTGCCAAAATGAGCTTTTAAAAAAAACGGTATCAGGTCATGTCAATCATCAGCTTAAAACTCTACAGTGACTTCTCCTCTTGCTTAGAATGAAATCCAAACTCTTTGCCATGGCTTCTAAAGTCCTACATGATCTGTGCCCTATGCTCCCTTTGATCTTGCCATTACTACTTTCGGCATTTAGTCATAATGCCCTAGCTCTTCAGCCTTCTTGTTCTCCCCCAGTACATTCTCACACCAGGGCCTTTGGGTTTTGTTTCCTTTTCACAGAGATATTTCCACAATGATCAATTGCTCAGTTCATTCTGATTTCTGCTAAAATGTCATTTCCCTAAAAAGGCCTTTCTGGGTGATACTGAAATAATATTCCTTATAATTACTAATAAATATCTCCTGACCTACTTTATCTTCCTTCATAACATGTATGTCTGCAATCTGAAACCAAAATAATTTCCTATTCCTGTGTTAAACATCTTGGGAAACAGGCATATTTTCCTAACCCTGTACTAAAATAATTCTGGAATCAAATTTATACTTGTGCTAAATAATTCTATGATGAAGTGTATTTTTTTTTTCTTCTATTTGAGAGCAAGCAAAATGACTTCATTGCCTACTTGAGGAAATATCTGCTCATGAAAGGCTTGAGGAAATCATAAACAGCTTAGTTATCAAGTTTTACTTTAAGACTGTCACCTCATTGTGTCCTTCAGTTCAAAGTCATTCTGTCATAGATTCTCGTCAATGTCAACCAGCTCGTCATGCACAAGACTCACCTTAACGAGCCTGCTTTTCTCGTGTCTCTGACATTGCAGGCAGATTCTTTACCACTGAGCCACCAGGGAAAGCTTAAAATTATTCAGTTCAATCCTAAAACCTGATAAATATTAGAACATTTCCCATTTCGAAGCAAATTTTGATTCTGTTAAGGTTGTATTCAACTTTAATATAGAAATTCAACTAACTTAGTTTTGCTAGATGAAAAGTCATTTTCCCCCCTGTGGTATTTTGGAGAGTTGCCAGTTAATAATTCTGGAGGTTCCACCAATATCCCATTAAAAACTTGCGACTGAAAGCTCTAGGCTGCCAGACTCAGACTATAACACTTCCAGAATGTTCTCTGAGCTTCCCATTTTTCCAACAGCAACAGTGAGGTAGGTCTGAATTTTTTTTTTAAATAATCTTCCAAATACTACGTTTGTCTCCTAAAAATGAACAACAATTATAAATCTTTATTCAGTTAGAAAATCACCATCTTTAGTTAAAAAAATATATATATCTTTTTTTTTTTTTTTTTGCCAGTTCTTGTCACTTTCTGTTGTGACTTTATGAAACCCAAATAATTTTGTCTTTGAACCAGGAGTCAACAGTCAATGTGGTTTACTGTCTGCTTGAACAGAAGACGTAACCTCCTTTACCAATTACATTCATCTCCCTTGCTAGAAAGGTCATGTTTAAAATCCTGCATGCTAGGCTTCAGCATTATGAAAACCTAGAACTTTCAGGTGTCCAAGCTGGGTTTGAAAAAGGAAGAGGAACTAGAGATCAAATTGCCAACATTCACTAGATCATAGAGAAGGCAAAGGAACTGCAGAAAAACATCTACTTCTGTTTCATTGACTATGCTAAAGCCTTGCACTGTGTGGATCATAACAAACTGTGGAAAGCTCTTAAAGAGATGAGAATACCCAGACTATCTTACCTGTCTCTTCAGAATCCTGTATACTGGTCTAGAAGCAACAGTTAGCACCCTGAGTGGAACAACTGACTGGTTCAAGACTGAGAAAGGAGCACAAGAGGGCTGTCTGCTGTCACCCTGTTTGTTTAACCTACACACTGAGCACATCATGAGAAATACCGGGCTAGATGAGTTACAAACTGGAATCAAGATAAGTAGAAGAAACATCAACAACCTCTAATCAGAGGATTAGGTGGCTGGATGGCATGACTGATGCAATGGATGTGAACTTGGGCAGACTTTGTGAGGTGGTGAAGGACAGGGAGGCCTGGTGTGCTGCAGTCTACAAGGTCCCAAAGAGTTGGACATGAATGCACAACTGAACGACAAGAAGAAGCTCCTTTAAGACTAGTACTGAAAGCAAGCAGGACCCTATAGGGATCCTTGGAATAGAAGACAAAACAGTGGCTAAGAAGGGAAGGGAGGGGAATGCAGAGACAAAGAAGGAGCATCCAAGAAATATGAGTGTAGCCTTGAGGGAGGGTCTTGGTTCTGCCTCAAGGGATACATGTAACAATGTATTTGAGCTCTTTATCAAACTAAAAGTGAAGTCAGTCAGTTGTGCCCAACTCTTAGTGACCCAATGGACTGTAGCCCCAAGAGACTGACCCAGACTTCCCTGTGAATGTCCAGGAGTCTAGGGCAGAAGTGTGGGTCGCTGGTGGCCTGTTGCAGGGTTGGGGGAACTAGGTGTAGCAGTGCCTGCATCGGAACTTTTGAAGGAGTTCTACATTATCTTCATAACCTCCACCATAGTTTGGCCCCAAGTAAATAACAGGGCATGAACCATGAGCTCCTTAGTGCCAAATTCAGACTTAAACTGAAGAAAGCGGGGAAAACCACTAGACCACTCAGGTATGACCTAAACCAAATCCCTTAGGATTATACAGTGGAAGTGAGAACTACATTTAAGGGACTGGATCTGATAGACAGAGTGCCTGATGAACTATGGACAGAGGTTGGTGACATTGTACAGGAGACAGGGATCAAGACCATCCCCAAGGAAAAGAAATGAAAAAGCAAAATGGCTGTCAAAGGAGGCATTACAGATAACTGTGAAAAGGATAGAAGTGAAAAGCAAAGGAGAAAAGGAAAGATATACCCATTTGAATGCAGAGTTCCAAAGAATAGCAAGGAGAGATAAGAAAGCCTTCCTCAGCGATCAATGCAAAGAAATAGAGGGAAACAATAGAATGGGAAAGACTAGAGATCTCTTCAAGAAAATGACAGATACCAAAGGAACATTTCATGCAAAGATGGGCTCAATAAAGGACAGAAATGGTATGGACCTAACAGAAGCAGAATGTACTGAGAAGAGGTGACCACCTGACCTGCCTCTTTAGAAACCTATATACAGGTCAGGAAGCAACAGTTAGAAATGGACATGGAACAACAGACTGGTTCCAAATAGGAAAAGGTGTACGGCAAGGCTGTATATTGTCACAATGCTTATTTAACTTCTATGCAGAGTACATCATGAGAAACTCTGGGCTGGAGGAAGCACAAGGTGGAATCAAGATTTCTGGGAGAAATATCAATAACCTCAGATATGCAGATGACACCACCCTTATGGCAGAAAGTGAAGAGGAACTAAAGAGCCTCTTGAGGAAAGTGAAAGAGAAGAGTGAGAAAGTTGGCTTAAAGCTCAACGTTCAGAAAACTAAGATCATGGCGTCTGGTCCCATCACTTCATGGCAAATTGATGCAGAAATAGTTGCTGACTTTATTTTTGGGGACCCCAAAATCACTGCAGATGGTGACTGCAGCCATGAAATTAAGAGATGCTGGCTCCTTGGAAGGAAAGTTATGACCAACCTAGACAGCATATTAAAAAGCACAGACATTACTTTGTCAGCAAAGGTCCATCAAGTCAAGGCTATGGTTTTTCCAGTAGTCATGTATGAATGTGAGAGTTGGACTATAAAGAAAGCTGAGTACTGAAGAATTGATGCTTTTGATCTGTGGTGCTGGAGAAGACTCTTGAGAGTCCCTTGGACTTCAGGGAGATCCAACCAGTCCATCCTAAATGGAAATCAGTCCTGAATATTCATTGGAAGATTGATGTTGAAGCTGAAACTCCAATACTTTGGCCACCTGATGCAAAAAGTCATTTGAAAAGACCCTGATGCTGGGAAAGATTGAGGGCAGGAGGAGAAGGGGATGACAGAAAATGAGATGGTTGGATGGCATCACCGACTCAATGGACATGAGTTTGGTAAATTTGGGGAGTTGGATGGATAGGGAGGCCTGGCATCTGTGGTTCATGGGGTCACAAAGAGTTGGACGCAGCTGAGAGACTGAACTGAACTGAACTGAAACAGGAAGCTAAATATCTATTTGTTTACATATCAGTAAACAGACAAAGCCTCTCTTTAGGAGAGAACCTCCATGTTCTGCCCTGAACTCATCACTGATGCTATATCTTCTTTCAACAAATATGGTAAGGTCATATTATCTTATTACCATATTATCATAATGAGATCTTGCCTACAACATCTACATTTTTTACTTTAGGACTCTAATGGCAGTGTATGCATGCTCTGTTGCTCAGTCATATCCAACTCTTTTCAACCCCGTGGACTGTAGCCCGTCAGATTCCCCTGACCATGGGATTCTCCAGGCGATAATCCTGGAGTGGGTTGCATTTTCTTCTCCCACTAATGGCAGAGGACTTTTTAATATATGTTTCTTCTGCTGGTTTTTTAAGTTAGTACTAATTCAATTTTTTTTCATATAGTTGTATGATATTTTTAAAGCTGCTGCTGTTTTATGATTGATAATTAACATTGTTATTTGTTTACTAGAACACCAGGGCATAGTTGTAAAAAGTCAGTACAACATTTATTTAATTGTCCTAAACCTAGTGAGAACATAGAGAAAATATAATCTTTCTGAAATCAATACCTGCTGTTCTCACACACACACACAAAAACAAAAACAAATCTCAATGCTACTAAAGCATGGTTCAGTGACATAATAAACTGACAATTTTATAGACTACCTTCTGCCTATTGCCAAAAGCACCACTGAGTTATTTTAATATACAAAATATAGTTTGAGAAGCATCAATGTTCAAGGAGTCTTACTTTGCCACTCAGCTTAATATTACTGAATAAATTACATGTTCTCTCAATTTTTCATGTCTAAAATAATAGAAAAAAGATAAAAACAAAAATGAATAGAACAATGGTAATAGTAACAATTCTTGCAAGATATTTCACAGATACAAATGCAAATCATCTATCCTAGAACATGGATCACCATAGCATGCTGAATAAAACACATTTTAATTTTTAGCAAGATAAAATGAGTAAAGAACCGAGGTTTATTTTTAAACTCTGTAATGAATTTGAGCAAACTCTGGGAGATAGTGAAGGGCAGAGGAGCCTGGTGTGCTGCAGTCCATGGGGTCACAAAGAGTTGGACATGACCTAGTGACTGAACAACAACGATAAATAACTAGGCCCCTAGATATATACTCTTAAAAAGAACCTATTTTTTAATTTATTTGAATAGTAATTACTTACCATGTATTTACTACATGCAAATACCTCAGTCTCATCTCTACACTAAAATTAGGCTGGGTGACTAAGATTTTTATATATTGTCCCATTTAGTTGTCACACTCATTTTAAAAGAATAGTACTTACTTGCTTTCAAAGGTGAGAAAATTAAAAATCATATAAGTTAGTCAGCATGCTTATGGTTAAAAAGCTACTAAGTGGTACCTACCTGATTTAAACCATGTTTGTCTGCTCTTTCAATTCCAATATATTTTCCCCAAAATATTATTCCATTGATTAGATGAAATGGAAAATAGCTTTTTGTTGATACCCTACTATTTGCCAAGCACATAGCTAGTTATTCGGTTTTTATTTTAAGCACTCTAGAAGGGCTCCCTCTTGTCCTTGGATTTTTATAGAAATGGAATTGAGGTTCACAGAGGTCAGTAAGTGATACATGACCAATAAGTGAAAGCCAAAATTCAAACTCAGATCTGCCTTCTTCCAAAATTCATGTACAGATGGTGTGAACAGTGAAAAAAGTTGGGGTTTTGGAATCAGACTGATCTGGGATACAATATCAGGTTTGCCATCTGTCAACTCTATTAAACCTTATTGGGCCTCACTTTGGGCTCCTAAAAAATGAACATATTAGTGCATTTCTCATAAGTTTGTTGAGAGAATGAAATGAGATATATACACTTACGGATTGCTTAAGAGCTAGTACATTTAAGAGTAGCTATTATATTACCGGCCTCAGGAAGGATGAAGAATTAAAATTTATTCCCAGGCTTCTAATTTGAAAAACAGGTGGTTCCATTTTCTAAATTAAAAATATATACACAAATATGTCATGTTTTTTCCTGTTCATATGCCTTTGTCACCTCTGAACAGAGATTCATATATGACATGACACACCAGTATTTCCCACAACTAACACACACACTGGTAATGGACAGACCAGTCATCATTTTCATTTCTGGAATTGGAGATTAAGACATCAAAAGTGTGGCTAGTCATAGTTACAGGTACAGGGCGGGGGATGTAAGGCTTTGTAAACTACTAGCTTATAGTCATTTTTGGTTGTGTATCTTCTGTTCAAGAAATATAGAAAGGCAACTCCTGAGAGTAGCAGGAAAATAAAACAGAAATGCAGAGTTAAGCTGAGATGAGAGAAATGAAGGAACAGATAGAAAGAAGAAGCACCTGGTTGATAAACTGTCAAGTTTCTGACATGTCAGACTATATTTCCTCAAGCTATTTCTTGAGATTGTTATCTATCTTGAGATTGAAATAAATGTTTTCATTTATGCTAACTCAATGCGATACTTTTGGTAACCAATCTCTAAACAAGGGGAAAATATGAAATATGTGGACATTGCAGTTTTCCCCTTGACATCTGATTTATTATTCGTTGTTACACAGTAGTCTTGTGAGTGGATGAGATTGCTTTCCCACAATTCAAGGCATGGATCCTGACAAGTTGAAGAACTTGCGTTAGCTACTAGTAAGGGAAACAGCCAGCCACTTCCCCTTGGCTAAGAAGTTTTTTAGGGCTTTGGAGAAAAGTCTCTTGCTCTATGGAAAGAACGCTTTAAAAGATCTGCCTTCTTTTTTTTTTTTTTTTTTTTTTTTTGGACAATTTGAATGAAGAAATAAAACCTAGAACTATTGTGACTATTGTGTAACTTTCAAAGAAGCCTCTTTAGGAACAAAGCCGACTCTCAAAGAAACACATAGCCAAAAAATCCTAAAGAAAGAGAACCAAATCAGCTTTTCCCAGGTCTATAGTTCTAACTACTGCTGAGCCAATAGATCTCCTTTATTGTTTAAACAGCCAGTTCAGCTGGGGCTTTTGTTCCTTGAAATGAAAGCATCCTGGCTAGCACAGGAGAGAGGAATGAGGGGTGGGGAGATAAAAAACAATGAAGTCATCCTGGAATAGGTAGAATATGACAATCTTGTAGAATATCCAGGTGGAGATGTCCAGTGTCCTATTGGATATACAGCTTTGGAGTTCACTGGAGAAATCAAAGATAGCAATATAAATTGGGGAGGTCATTCGCATAAAGGTGAGAACCAAAGCCCTGGGATTCACTGCAGTCATCCAGAGAGGACATATTTAGCACTGATTGTCTGCTGTTTTCTTTTAGTCACCAGTATAATTTGGCTCAGACAAAACCTACTTGAAATATATATATATATTTAATCAGTTTCACTTGCATTTGAAATGTTCCAGAATCATCTAAAAATTAAAAATCTTGGAACTCACAGAATTTCTACTCAGTGAAGTTGCTCAGTCATGTCCAACTTTTTGTGATACCACAGACTTTAGCCTACCAGGCTCCTCCATCCATGGAATTTTCCAGGCAAGAGTACTGGAGTGGGTTGCCATTTCCTTCTCCAGGGGATCTTCCGGGCTGGGGATCGAACCCAGGTCTCCCACATTGGGGGCAGATACCATCTGAGCTACCAGGGAAGCCTAGCAAGAAATATGCAGTTGTTTGAATTGTTTTTCAGAATGATGTGCTGAATTTAATACTAGAGGTTTTCTCATAAGTATTTGAGCACAAAGAATGAATATTACTTTTTCTATTACTGTTTACCAGAAGTACAATTTGCAGAAATAAGTTTTACCTGGCTTTTTTTTAAAATTTTTCCCAGTTTACTCAATTTTGAATTTTATGCTAAATACATCGTTGTTGTTGTTTAGTTGCTACAGTTAGCCCAGCTCTGTGCAACCCCATGGATAGGAGCCTGCCAGAATCCACTGTCCATGGGATTTACCAGGCAAGAATATTGGAGTGAGCTGCCATTTCCTTCTCCAGGGGATCATCCCAACCCAGGGATCAAACCTGCATTTCTTACATTGGCAGGTGGATTCTACCACTCAGTCACCTGGGAAGCCCATATCCATTTATACCAAAGCAATAAAAATGATGATAAAGTTTCCACAGAGCTTATTTTGGAAGAAAGGCTGATTTCTGCTTGCTTCTTATAATCTCTGAATGTATATCAGACAAACAGTTTTTTAAGAAAAATATTTGACTAATAGAACCCATATATTTTCTTTATTGCTAGCATGAATTTTAGATCAGAGAGGTAAGCAGCACTACAAGCACTGGAGAAGAAATTGAAAGAAAAAAAGAAAACAAAATGCTGAAAGAGAAAATGGAGGAGGGATTAAAAATAAAAGTTGAAGGGAAAAAGTTTACAAAATAATGTAATTACTTTCTCATAACAGAAATTTCTGGCTATGTCTTTATGATGAAAACAAAACCAAGGGCATTTTGAGCAGCAGAGAAAATCAATATAAAAATCAACTCTCAAAATAAACTTCTACTTTCTAAAGATCTTAATTCTGATATATAAAATTGACATTTTAAGTCATCCATTTGAATGTGTTTTAAACCAGGCATCTTGCCATTGGCTTAAGTGAAAACTGCCCCATTTAGTACCAAATCCTCTATGTAGAAATTCTGAAAATCTGTTAAAATCTCCCAGATAAATCTACCTTGATTTTTTGCATTGTTTTGTTTTTTGTCTCTCCTACAGGCTCCCTATGGAGTTCTAGTTATGTTTCCTAGGCCTTGCAAAAATAATTAAATCTAAGAACTTCAATCTCCTTATTACTAAAAAGAGGGAATTAGATTAATACTTTTCCCTCCCCCCCAAGAATGAATTATCCCTTGAAAATCAGAACTTCTAGAGGTCACTGGATGGGTACAATTCTTCCAGAAATCCATATATTATTAAAAGAAAAAAAATACACATTTTTGAAAAACACTGATAATTTCATGTTACAAACTATAGAAACTTCAGCTCAGTAAGATCATTTTTGAAAATACACCATCTTTCTCAGTTAGCACCCACCAGATAAGAGATATGTGAAAGAAATTTGATTCCAAGAGGAAAACCCTATCAGAATCTCTTCCTGGCTGGGATCTACAGGCTGTTTTCAATCCATATGTTTTACTGTTTACACTGCTCTCCTCCACCTTCTCAGTTTTGTACACTTCACATATGAACCACGGCCTTCGAACAACATTATTCACTTCTGAAATATCACAACTGGATCACTCCCTCTTTTGCATGTTCTGCTGAGTCTCAACACTCTCCTTCTGAAGAACCTCCTTAGAGGCTTTTTTCACACTCTCTTCCTCATACTCTCAATCAAAAATGCTTTGTTACAAAAATGTAAATACACTATTTCAGACAACATGCCCACCCTAAACAGGTCATACCCTATCTCTTGAGAATCAACCAGATTCTGAACCTATGAGTCTTTAACCCCTTAGTGAGACAATGAGATCATTATAATCATTCCAAGAATATGAGCATAAAGGCTTATCTATAAAATAAGTCAATTTGTTAAATGAGTATTACTCTTTTTCAATTGTATGATATGCATGCATATATAGTACATATAATAATTTATACATACTATATTATATGCAGGATATTATAAAATGCTTTGGGGACATAATATACAATCTAATGATTAAATAAATAATGCTAAATAATAAATATTTAAGTTTAAACAAAATTTTTTATTATTTAAAATAATAGTAGAAGATGCTTACTCCTTGGAAGGAAAATTATGACCAACCTAGACAGCATATTAAAAAACAGAGACATTACTTTGTTAACAAAGGCTAGTCAAGGCTATGGTTTTTCCAGTAGTCATGTATGGATGTAAGAGTTGGACTATAAAGAAAGCTGAGCACCGAAGAATTGATGCTTTTGAACTGTGGTGTCAGAGAAGACTCTTGAGAGTCCCTTGGATTGCAAGGAGATCCAACCAGACATCCTAAAGGAGATCAGTCCTGGGTGTTCATTGGAAGGACTGATGTCGAAGCTGAAACTCCGATACTTTGGCCACCTGATGCAAAGAGCTGACTCATTCAAAAGACCCTGATGCTGGGAAAGATTGAGGGCAGGAGGAGAAAGGGACGACAGAGGATGAGATAGTTAGATGGCATTACTGATTCAATAGACATGAGTTTCAATAAGCTCTGGAGTTGGTGATAGGCAGGGAGGCCTGGTGTGCTGTGGTTCCTGGGGTCACAAAGAGTCGGACATGACTGAGTGACTGAACTGAACGGAAAAATAACAGAGTTTTAAAATAAGTTTTGCTGACTCAGCACATATCATGCATTATGGCATGGAAATAGTAAAATATCACCTATCTCAGTGATTTGGAACTACTCACTAAATCACTTAGAATATTATCTGTGTACTATCTTGAATCATCTTTTTTACTGGTGGAATCAGAATTTAGAGGGAGGTAAAAGAAAATTAGAGACCAATCCAATAGCCTTAATTTTTTACTTTCTCAAGTATATTTTGGCTAGCTGAGTAATTAATAGTATTATTATAAAAAAATAGGGTATGGGTGGGTAATCAGGCATACAAGGAGGTTATTACCTGTTCACCATTAACTGAGATTATAACCAGGTAACTGACTGTCCACCTATACCTACAGTTTCGGTTGATGGGCCCCATCAACCATCAGTTTAGTTCAGTTCAATTCAGTCACTCAGTCGTGTCCAACTCCTTGCGACCCCATGAACCACAGAATGCCAGGCCTCCCTGTCCATCACCAACTCCCAGAGCCTACCCAAACTCATGTCCATTGAGTCGGTGATGCCATCCAACCATCTCATCCTCTGTCGTCCCCTTCTCCTCCTGCCCTCAATCTTTCCGAGCATCAGGGTCTTTTCAAATGAGTCAGCTCTTCACATCAGGTGGCCAAAGTATTGGAGTTTCAGCTTCAACATCAATGAACACCCAGGATTTATCTCCTTTAGGATGGACTGGTTGAAACTTCTTGCAGTCCAAGGGACTTTCAACAGTCTTCTCCGACACCACAGTTCAAAAGCATCAATTCTTCAGTGCTCAGCTTTCTGTATAGTCCAACTTTCACATCCATAGATGACCACTGGAAAAACCATAGCCTTGACTAGATGGACCTTTGTTGGCAAAGTTGATTTTTCTTACCTCACAATAATCTTTGATGTTTAGACTGCCTGCCTCCTTTGTTGCAAACTTGTATATAGTCTAACACACCCTCCCAATTCCTTGAAGTTTTCTCAATGCTACTGAAATGTGGTCTCCCAGACTCAGCATCCTAAACGTTCCCACCAAATAACTCTCTACTTTCAGGCTGTGACTTTTTGTTTTGTTTTGTTTTGTTTAGTCAACATGTGTCTCCTTGGACAATTCATTTGAGTGTCAGACAAGAGCTCCCTTTCGGGCCCTGGAAGGTGTCCCCTTTCTTGCACCAAGTTAGTAGGTGAGTGGAGAAATGGGAGGTGGTATAAAGTAGAGAATAAGAGAATAATAAAATTCTTGAGTTCTACCCCAGCTAATTCTGAGCTTTGTCCTGCTTATATTTATTAAAATGACCTGGATCGGTTTTCTTATTAAGTGAATAGATTATACACAAGTAGAAAAATATAGACTAACAGGAATGTTAAAAGACCATGGTAAATTGGATAGTTTATCAAAAACAACCAGGATAAATTTCAAAGGCAATTGGAAGTCCAGCAAATTTGTGTGCCTATTACATATAATATATGTATGGCCACCTGATGCAAATTTAGGAGTATCAAGGAATTTAGCATTCTGTTTTGGGAGCCCTCATTCACATTTAGAGGCCAGAAACCCCCGAGGACTGTGATAGTTCTTGTTCATTGGTGTCGGTAGCAGTTAGTTTTTGTAGCTCCTTGGAGGAAGGCATGGTTGCCCACTCCAGTATTCTGGAGAATCACATGAACCAATGAGCTTGGTGGGTTGCAGTCCACTGAGTTGAATAGTCAGATACAACTAAAGCGACTTAGCAGGCACACAGCACATAGTTAATTTACAATGTTGTGTTAGTTTCAAGTGTACATTTTAGTATGTTTATTTATTTTTTTTTTGAATTTTAAATCCCTTTATTTTTTTTTAATTTTTTTAATTTTAAAATCTTTAATTCTTACATGTGTAAAAAATCATTTAAGTGGAGCTGTGTTCAAATCCATGTTGTTCAAAGGTTAACTGTACTTACTTATTAATTTTTTGTGTTAAGTTTTATGATTCACAGGACTTTTAAATGTATCCTTTACTTCATTCAAAGGAAAATTGTAGATTATATTAAAAATTGCTTATGATAAAGATAACAAAAAATTATGTTACAAAGTAAAGGCCTAGGAAAAATAGAATATTAAAGTGAAGCCCTAATCAGATTATTATCCAATCTACAATAGAAGATAAGTTTATATCTTCTTAATGATCCAAACAAAAAGGAAACAAGACCAATTCCACCTCACATTATCCATTGATGATATCTAGAGCTGATTTTCCTAGAACTGAGACCTGAAAGGAAAACTGCAGGCAGATAAAGACAAAATCATTGTGGGATAACAGTCCATTCATATAAAATTACATTCCAGGGACAGAGTTCTATAACATGCCTTGAAAATAAGCGACAACATCATGCCAAGAAACAAGTTCAATAAAGTAGAAACTAAAATAATGAGTTTGAGTACTTATGCTTTTTTTTTTTTTAATCTTAATCTTGAGTGGGGAGATACAGAATAGTCAATGATCTACAGTAAGGTCTCTCAGCAGTGGTACTAATGCCATTTTAGGTGCAGTAATCTTTTGTTGCAGGGACTATAGAAGGTTTAGCAGCATCTCTGTTCTCTATCCATTAGATGACAGAAAAGACCTCCATTCCCCAGTTTTAATGACCAAAAAAAATTTGATATGTTTGCTGGGGCACAAAATCACCCTCATTGGAGAAACACTGCTCTAGAGTATTAATTCCCACTTTATGGCGGACTCACAGACCCCTTATCCATTCAAAGCTATGGATTCTTTAATAAAATACAGACCTGTGTGTACACAAGACAAAAAAGCACATATAATGTTCAGGGTTCATGGACCGTCTGCTATCTCTCTCATGTAAAGGAAGAGTGGACTGAATGTCTTTCAGACACTTTCATGAACATTTATTTCTTGAAACTGAATGTTATATACAATTGTGTGGTTTTAAGGAATATTTAAACATTGTTCATAGGATAGCTGAAATGAGAGAAAACAATGCTTTAACTAAAGATCTCCAAAAATTATTTCCAAAATTAAGATAAAAATAACTTAGATTATTACTCCCCACCTCCCCCTGCCCCAGGGAAGGTAAGGTATATTTTAAATATTAAAATCTATGGCTGTGTTCTAATTGTGTACTGAGAAGACTAAACACTGCAAGTGAGATCAGACATAAGGCAAAGTATTTACTGAAATCTATTTTACTTTAATTTGCTGCTTTTACACAACAAGCAATATTTCACTGTTTAATTTGACAGATGGCCTAATCTCTGTGATTTGGGTGGGCTGATTCACCTTGTGGTTCTAGTAAAGATTATGTGGCCACAAGCAGTGTCATTCCAGAGTATACCTTCTCCTTGGCCCAGAGGTTATTTAAGATGTGGTATATGACTTCGGTTGAGTTCTAAGTAGTCAGCCTGAGTAGTTGAGGAAATTTTCTCCTGCTGTGTGTACTAAGCCAAAACTACTGATGCTGGTATTTGTCACGACATTGAAAGCCTTCCACAAATGCTTCTGAGTATTTATGATGTGCCAGCAGTGGCTACAGCAACCAGAGTTACTTCTCTCAGTGTGAGTAAGAGGCAATAAACACAGAAAGTTAAAAATATAATTTCAAATACTGATGAGTATTTAATAAGAGAGAATAATGGAAAGATGTAGAAATCTACATCTCCAAATTCCTGGGATTTTTAGTTTAAAACTTTTAATTATTCAATGAATGGCTTCATTTTTTTTTTGTCAGTATGAAAGTTCAATGCATTCTTGATAACATGCTCTTAGGGGAAATAATATTAAAAATTATTAAATAATGACCTAGTCTTTAAAAGCAGGAAAATGTTTATTTTTCATTACTAATACTGTCCTGAGGATTTTCCTATTTAAAAAAAATCCACTGCCAACTATTTCCCTCTGTATTCATTTCCTGCTGCTGCTACTGCTATGTCGCTTCAGTCGTGTCCGACTCTGTGCGACCCCATAGACGGCAGCCCACCAGGCTGCCCCGTCCCTGGGATTCTCCAGGCAAGAACACTGGAGTGGGTTGCCATTTCCTTCTCCAATACAGGAAAGTGAAAAGTGAAAGTGAAGTCGCTCAGTCGTGTCCGACTCTTCATGATCCCATGGACTGCAGCCTACCAGGCTCCTCCATCCATGGGATTTTCCAGGCAAGAGTACTGGAGTGGGGAGCCATTGCCTTCTGCTATAACAAAATATCATAAAATATGTGGCTTAAAACAGTAGAAATGGGACTTCCTTGGTGGAACAGTGGATAAGAATCCACCTGCCAATGCAGTGGACATGAGTTTGATCCATGGTCCAGGAAGATCCCACATGTCTCGGGCAACTAAAGCCCATGCACCACAACTATTGGAGCCCACATGCTTTTGGGCCTGCGAGCCACAACTACTGAGCCTCTATGTTGCAACTTGCAACATGCAGTTTGCACTTTGCAAGCATGCAACATGCAGCTTGCATGCTGCAACTATTGAAGCCTGTGAGCTTAGAACCTGTGCTCCACAAGAGGAGAAGCCACCGCCAAAGCGAAGCTGGTACACTGCAGTTAGAAAGTAGCCCCCACTCTCCACAACTAGAAGAAAGCCTGCAGCCATGAAGACCTGGTACAACAAATAAATATGCTTTAAAAAATAGAAATGTGTCTCAAATATTCTCTGAAAGGATCTGGACTTAGGATCCTTCTTCCACTTTTCCAGTGTTTCTGGTAGATGCCTATGATCCTTGATATTCTTTGGTTTGTAGAAACATCACTATAATCTCCTTCATGTCTTTACATGGCCTTTTCCGTGTGTGTTACTGTGTCCAAAATTCCCTTTTCACGGACACCTGTCATTGGCCTAAAGCACTACGATTTCATCTTAACTTGATTATATCTGCAAAGACCCTAATTCCAAAGAAGGTCATATCCGCCAGCATTAGAATTTGGGACTTGAATATAACTCTCAGGGGGATATAATTTAACCCATTCCACCTTGTATAGATTCTTATGCATTTAGTACCAAAAAATATAAATATATACTCACAGAATAAAACAATGAAAAAAAACAAAAATGCTAGAATTACAACTGACTAGGTTATGTATATTTTGAGCAATAAAATCTACTTATTTTGAGAATTATAAAAATACACAAATGAAGATTAATCACAGAATTTCTTCCAAAAATACAATTGCATTTCTTTTTTGACTCAAGTTAAAATAGCATTATTTTGTTAGATTATAAAAAGCCATATTCACTTAAAAATAGTTCATAAAATTTAAAAGGGAAAACCCATAATCTCTGAGACAAAGATATTATAAATATTTTATCATATTTCACACATCAACCTAGTTGTATTAGCTTTTGTTTCCAGATTTTTACACTGTAAATATTGCGAAACTGATATTTAGATTTTGTTGTTGCTGAAGCATTTTGAGTCTGTGTAATCTAGAAATCACAAGGGAAAGTATTAAAATTTTATATGATAGACAACAATGATCTTTCTCTGCAAAATTGCCAAACAACCATGAAATTTTAGATCCTCACCCTGATTCTCATTTCAGCTCCAGTGGTAGACACTTTTTAAAGTGGGCCTTTCTTTTTTGGACAGCTCAACATGTCAAAGATCTCCATTTATACTCTTTTTAAATATCCCCCACTAGTCCTTGTTTTGCCTTCTTAAACTGCAATAATATATTTACTCCCTCTGTCATATTAAAGGACAATTATCTACCTTAAGTCTTTTCTTTCTTTTAAGATTAATTACTTCAATTATATTTCCTATAATACAATTTCAGATGCATTTACTTTCTGACTTTCTTCTGGTTATATGGTCCATTCTTCAAAACTCATGCAAATTCTCTAGGGATGGTCTGACATGTGTAGTGAAAAGTGGAGTAACAATCATCTGTATTCTTTTCTCTAAAGTTTATTAATGCAAACTAAGGTATAGTTATTCAATGGTCATGTAACACTGTTGATTCATACTTAGCTTGCTGCCAAATAGAATCTCTGGAGTTTTTCCACATGTGATATTTCTAAGACATCCCTCCTCCAATTATCTATTATAATGGGAATTAGCATTGGTAAGGGTAATTAAAATCCACAGACAATTCTCCAATTACAATTTATCCATTAATCTAAACTCTTTTTACAATTAAACCTCTACAGAATCACTAAAAAGTATAAAAATAGATTGGTTTGGAATTTGGTGTCTTTAATTGCATACCTTAGTAAATGGATCAAAAGTTAAGCAGAAATTCAGAGATAATAGAAAAGCTGTAAGTGTGCTATGGATAACCTTATTGATAATAACAAAAAGCACTGCATTTTAATATTTTGAACTCAGTTTTTTAAAGTTCATACATTATGTTTCCTTTTAAAGCATTTCAGTAATATACTCCATTTTTCAATTTGGCTAATAGAAATTCATCCTATTTAAAAAATGATTTCATTATTGTGGTTGATATACAAGTCTGATCATTTACATTTTCATAGACACTTCCATAATGTTGTCTATTTGTTAATTCAGTGAATACCTACTGAGTGCCTTATATGTATCAGGTCTGTCTCTCTCTTGCAATTTGACATGCCTCCATGTGCGTTTGTATAAATATGGATATTTCTTTGGCTATATTTAATAAAGGAACATAAAAGTAAAAAATTCAAAGGGAATAAAGGCACTATTTCCTCCTATGATCTGCTTTATGGATCTCCTCCCAATTGATTGACAACTCAGTAAAGAGCCTGAAGCTCATGAATTTGGTTCTTAGTTTTGTCATTGTCTTTTTAATTTTTAGATAGTAACTACTTTTTTATATTAATAATATAATATCATCGGTGTAATCTTCAAATTTAAATTTAGAACAAATACCATAAATAGCAAATTAATAATAAAGGTGCTTATATATAGCATGACATGTACCAAAAGTTATAGTTTTAATTCTGCAATTTTGTGTTATCAGAAAGATGTCAGAAAATTTTGTATAAATTGACAAAAATATAGAAAGAAGAAAATGTTATTTTGTATCTTCTCTTTTTAGCCCTACTGTATACTAAGGCATGTTTAGAGATTACTAAGGCATAAAATTATGAAAAATAATCATTTATTTAAACCCATAGTTGGGTGTCATCCTGTAATATATTGTTATGAGTCACTGTAGTCCATTTGTCTACTTACTGATAAATGATGTTAGTGAATATGAGCCATTAAAATCTTAAGATTATAGATTAAGAGAGTGTAAATATTCGGAAAAATATAAGGGAGAGACATGAGATTACTTTAAGTAGTATCACTAAAAATAATATTGACATAAATACAAGCCAAGAGGTGTTCCATTATGCTCTATAAGAGTCTTGAACTGTGTTTAAAGAAGAGAAATAGCTGCAGATATATACATATAAGACTTAGTTAAGTTCAGTTCAGTTCAGTCACTCAGTCGTGTCCAACTCTTTGTGACCCCATGAATCGCAGCACGCCAGGCCTCCCTGTCCATCACCATCTCCCGGAGTTCACTCACACTCAGGTCCATCAAGTCCGTGATGCCATCCAGCAATCTCATCTTCAGTCGCCGCCTTCTTCTCCTGCCCCCAATCCCTCCCAGCATCAGAGTCTTTTCTGATGAGTCAATCCTTCGCATGAGATGGCCAAAGTACTGGAACTTCAGCTTTAGCATCATTCCTTCCAAAGAAATCCCAGGGTTGATCTCCTTCAGAATGGACTGGTTGGATCTCCTTGCAGCCCAAGGGACCCTCAAGAGTCTTCTCCAATACCACAGTTCAAAATCATCAATTCTTCGGCGTTCAGCCTTCTTCACAGTCCAACTCTCACATCCATACATGACCACTGGAAAAACAATACCCTTGACTAGACGGACCTTAGTCAGCAAACTAATGTATCTGCTTTTGAATATACTATCTAGGCTGGTCATAACTTTTCTTCCAAGGAGTAAGCATCTTTTAATTTCATGGCTGCAGTCACCATCTGCAGTGATTTTGGAGCCCCCCAAAATAAAGTCTGACACTGTTTCCACTGTTTCCCCATCTATTTCCCATGAAGTGATGGGACTGGATGCCATGATCTTCGTTTTCTGAATGTTGAGCTTTAAGCCAACTTTTACACTCTCCTCTTTCACTTTCATCAAGAGGCTTTTTAGCTCCTCTTCACTTTCTGCCATAAGGGTGGTGTCATCTGCATATCTGAGGTGATTGATATTTCTCCCGGCAATATTGACTCTAGCCTGGGTTTCTTCCAGTCCAGCATTTCTCATGATGTACATGCATATAAGTTAAATAAACAGGGTGACAATATACAGCCTTGACGTATTCCTTTTCCTATTTGGATCCAGTCTGTTGTTCCATGTCCAGTTCTAACTGTTGCTTCCTGACCTGCATACAGATTTCTCAAGAGGCAGGTTAGAAAATTCTCTTTCAGAATTTTCCACAGTTTATTGTGATCCACACAGTCAAAGACTTTGGCATAGTCAAGAAAGCAGAAATAAATATTTTTCTGGAACTCTCTTGCTTTTTCCATGATCCAGCAGATGTTGACAATTTGATCTCTGGTTGCTCTGCCTTTTCTAAAACCAGCTTGAGCATCAGGGAGTTCACAGTTCACGTATTGCTGAAGCCTGCCTTGGAGAATTTTGAGCATTACTTTACTAGCATGTGAGATGAGTGCAATTTGGCATTGCCTTTCTTTGGAATTGGAATGAAAACTGCCCTTTTCCAGTCCTGTGGCCACTGCTGAGTTTTCCAAACCTGCTGGCATATTGAGTGCAGCAGTTTCACAGCATCATCTTTCAGGATTTGAAATAGCCTCACTGGAATTCCATCACCTCCACTAGCTTTGTTCATAGTGATGCTTTCTAAGGCCCACTTGACTTCACATTCCAAGATGTCTGGCTCTAGATTAGTGATCACATCATCATGATTATCTGGGTCATGAAGATCTTTTTTGTACAGTTCTTCTGTGTATTCTTGCCATCTCTTCTTAATATCTTCTGCTTCTGTTAGGTCCATACCATTTCTGTCCTTTATCGAGCCCATCTTTGCATGAAATGTTCCCTTGGTATCTCTAATTTTCTTGAAGAGATCTCTAGTCTTTCCCATTCTGTTCTTTTATTTCTTTGCATTGATCGCTGAAGAAGGCTTTCTTATCTCTTCTTGCTATTCTTTGGAACTCTGCATTCAGATACTTATATCTTCCCTTTTCTCCTTTGCTTTTCACCTCTCTTCTTTTCACAGCTATTTGTAAGGCCTCCCCAGACAGCCATGTTGCTTTTTTGCATTTCTTTTCCATAGGGATGGTCTTGATCCCTGTCTCCTGTACAATGTCACAAACCTCATTCCATAGTTAATCAGGCACTCTATCTGTCAGATCTAGACCCTTAAATCTATTTCTCACTTCCACTGTATAATCATAAGGGATTTGATTTAGGTCATACCTGAATGGTCTAGCAGTTTTCCCTACTTTCTTCAATTTGAGTCTGAATTTGATAAGGAGTTCATGATCTGAGCCACAGACAGCTCCTGGTCTTGCTTTTGTTGACTGTATAGAGCTTCTCCATCTTTGGCTGCAAAGAATAGAATCAATCTGATTTCGGTGTTGACCATCTGGTGATGTCCATGTGTAGAGTCTTCTCTTGTGTTGTTGGAAGAGGGTGTTTACTATAACCAGTGCATTTTCCTGGCAAAACTCTATTAGTCTTAGCCCTGCTTCATTCTGCATTCCAAGGCCAAATTTGCCTGTTACTCCAGGTGTTTCTTGACTTCCTACTGTTGCATTCCAGTCTTAGACTTAGCTAAATATTTGTATTATCTCCAAATGTGGCATATACCAGGTGAGAAAGACAAGTATTTTCATGATAAACTTACAAAGATGGTGAGAAAGTTACTAAAAATAACTTAGAGTTAACAGAACTGATAATAGCAAACAGATGTCCAGATTTAGGAAAGAGGGACAGTGAAAGAAGATATCGAGTCCTCTTGTCTTGATACTTGAAAACTGTAAAACTGAATAAAAGCTCACAATAGAAAGGAAGTGATCATAAGAAGCATCCAGAGTCCAGACTTTGTGCATTTTCAAACTATGAAGATAATCTTCAAGGTCTTTTTCTGTCTCCAAACTGGTATTCAAAATACTGATGGGCAAATGAATTGCTCAAATAATATTTTTCCTTTCATTACTTCAGAGTTTCGGGTTCATGGCTACCATCTCAGGAAGAGTGATTTGCTCACCTAACCCTAGGCCTTTTAATTAGAAATTCTTTAAAAAGCGTGCATGTTTGAATCATACTGGTACCATGCAGTAGTTTGTAAAGCTTATTGCAAAATCTCATCTCTCATGAATCCATACATTAACACAAAAGCTTGATGTCAGCTCTTCTGCACTCCTCAGACAGTAAGTCGTCCTTGTTAAGGTAACCAGGGAAACAGCCTTGTTTCTCAGCCTGAGGAGATGTGGGCTAACATCCAACAAAAGATACACTATATGGATATCTTGCTGCTGTGAGGTGCAGATATATATCTACATATGCATTTATTTATGTTTATTTATTTTATTGCTCCATAAGCGATCTAGATATTTATTCTTAGTGAAGAACCACTGCTTAATAGAGAGTATACACTCAGGAAAAATCTTAATAGAAAATAGCAAACTACCAGCTGCTGGCATCTATCTACGTGAAGAGAACTAAGATTTACAGCTTTTTTCATCCCTCTCATTACTAACTCTACCTCTCATTTTTATCTGATTTTCCTTCTTTGATTCACCTATAATCTTGCCTTTGGTAACTGCCACAGACTGCTCACTTTTGTGACCAGTGTTTTTTAATTCATTTTCTTCTTTACCAGCAGTGCTTTCACAAAGACAAGAAAATTCTAACTGCCTATAATAGAAAGCCACCCTGAATTCTACTTCATTCACGAACCTCCCTCCCACCTGTACTGTGTGTATATTTCCATCAGAAGAGATTTCACAGAAACTACCAGGTAAAAAGCAAGAGCAAAAATCAAGGTTTGATATTTATAATGTTCAGTCATTTTCAGCACAACATGACTTAACATTTAGGTCTTCAAGTAACGAATTCAAAGGTTTACAATCAGAAAGACATGGAAAGCAAATAACAACAACAATTTATTACAAAATTAATTCAATCACAAGTACCGCAGAAGCATTCAATTATCATTCTGCAGTTACTACAGTAATCTTAACTACAACCGCATACAGCCTGCAATTGCCCACTTTATTCTAGAAAGAGTGACCTAGCAGTCACTTAAAACTCTAATAACCAAAATACTTAGAAAAGGCATCAAGGTTTCTATCTGTCCAATGAAACCATCTGAATTGTCCTGTGATTGGTTCACTGCTCTCATCTTGTTCTCAAGCCTAGCTTTGTCTTCACATTTTTTTGTTGTTGTTGTTAATTCTCTTACCCTTTGGAATGGTGGCTCTGCCGAAGAGCACCTTGTATAGACTTCTTTGCTAAGCCTGACAGGCATTCTTGGTCTTGAAAAAACACTTGTAACATTTTGTATAATTCTGTAATTGTGTTGATCACTAATGTCCATCTTTCTGAAGCCCTAGGAATCCAGGATGCCACACTCTGCAGTGTATTGTAGTACAACCATGACATCTCGAGATGGCCACTATAAATGAGATTTTCGTTGTTGAAAAGAATAATAGTGAAAAAAGATACTTCCTTTTCACATATATTCATGAATTACTTTTCCCCAAATATGGCTAAAATAGGTTATCCATAGTATTGCCATAGTAAACAGAATTAAACTATGCTTTATCAGAACACACAAATTGCTGGATTATACTAGCAATCTCTAGACCAGAACAGAATTTTTGGCAAAGATGAAAACGTTCTTCTGTCCAGTAGGGCAGCCATTGTCGTATGTGACTACTAAGCACTTGAAAAACGGCTAATGTGATTGAGGGAATTAATTCTTTATTTTTATTAGTTTAAATTTAAAAATCCACATGCAGCCAGCATATACTATCAAACAGTTAAAGTCTAGACTGTATTTTCTTTTATGGCTTTTATCTTGTTCTTCTTTTTATCTCTAGGATTGTGCCTGGCACATATACAAAACATGTTGCATTAATAATGTTTATTGAATTAGTTAGCAAGTGAATTATGTGCTATGAGATTAGCTTCTAACTTGCAGGAAAACTGAAATAATAAGCACACAGAAACTAGGACAGAGCATAGAGCTCAGAACAGTACATTCAATAAGTAATGGCTACATGTATATTTTAGAGTAGCTTCCTGTAAAGTTGCTTCTGAATATGGTCTTTCACTCTGCAATGAAAGCAGAAGTCTGCACAATAGATGAACTCAGCAAACTAGACAATAGCACTTCAACTTTGAATTTGAAAGAATGTGAGTTCAGGGTCTGCTGACCCAAGAAACAAAGGCAAATTGTTTGTCTCTGCTGGCCAACCTTTCAGGTCTCAACAAGGAACACTGCTCAAAGTAGAAGAAACATGCAGAGGCAGGTGCTATATTTTTCTTGGAAGTGACAGCAGATAATATCTCATTTGAAAGATGACTGGTCCTCTCAAGAAAATTGTACAGCAGTTCAATCCTTACTCAAGAGCATTTTTTTACCACACTGACACCAGCATCAATTTTTGCTTTATCTTTTGTCTTGTCTTTCATATGATAAAAATAATTGTAGAAAAGCAGATTTGTTATCTGCAGTTTTTACTTCTTTCTTTAAAGTACTAAAAAAGTTAGATTCTATCTTACTAGGATTTGCTTTTCCTCATAAAATCTCAAATATAAGAAATGAAAGAACTTTGGGGAAGTTAACCATGCTACAGTGATGTCATATATTAATATTATAAGTATTTTTAAAAGTTCAGTTATGCTTTTATAAATTGTTGATATCACTGACCCTTTTATAGCTTCCATAGACTCAAACCAGAGTCATTAACATTTAACAAAAGGCCTCATTTCTCATGAAAATTTCCCCACAGTCTAAGGAAACTATTTCTTAAACCAATTAGTAGACAGGAACCCATTGATTGAAGCTTAATCCAGACAAAATTGAACACTACCTGGGTTGAAACCTGATTGTAATGACTACTAGTTCTTCACACAGTAGGTTCCTGACATTTGTAATTTCCTTCTGTATTTGAATTAATTTAATGCAGAAGCACAAATTCGGTCCCTGAGGTTTATAGCCATGTTTATGGCTCTAGCAGAATCTATGAGATCAGAAGGAAGTCACATGATTCTGTTTCTAGCTAAGTAAACTGTGGGCTGGAAGATGAGCCAGAGTTCTGCATTAGTTTAACAGGGCTACCACAACAAAGCCACAGACTGGGTAACTCACACAACAGAAATCCCTTTTCTCATAGCTCTGGAGATTGGAAGTCTAAGATCGAGGTGTCGTCAGGTTTGGCTCTTCTGAGGGCTCTCTCTTGGGCTTGCAGGTCTCTATCTTCTTTCTATGTCTTCGCAAGGTATTTCCTCTGTGTGAAGCCATCCCTGATGTCTCCTTATACCAACTTTCCTCTAATAGGACACCAGTCAGATCGGATTAGGGCCTGCCCTAACACTTTGTCTTAATTGCTCCTTTAAAGGCCCATTCCAAATTCTCATAATCTGAGGTACCAGTGAAATCAGCTTTTTGCTCCTTTTCTGTTTGCCCATTTCTGTTCCCCTCTAACCTTCAGTTCAGTTCATCTCAGTTCAGTCTCTCAGTCGTGCCCAACTCTTTGCAACCCCATGAATCGCAGCACACCAGGCCTCCCTGTCCTCTGACCTTAAAAGAACCTAATTATAGGAATGAGATCACTAGGCAATTTAACCTAACACCTGACTGTGCTCTCCCGAATGCACACGATGCCTAATCTGTTGCTTGTTTTCCAAGATAAAAAAAAAGCAAGAATAAACAATCAAATAGTTAAGAAACAATTAGCTCTCTACTCCTAATAGCCCCTAAAGGAATCCTGCAGGCAGAGCCCACAGAAAAGATAGCTTCTGAAAATAGAATAAGTCAATTTTCATTCAATGGAGAACAATGCAGAACCCAACCTCTTGCTTCAGTGATTCTTTCCCTCATTTTTCCCTTCAGAAACTGTTACGGCTGAGCAGAATCTTCAGAGTTGGTCCCTGGACACAAATCTACTTCTCCCCAGACTGCTATCTTTTCTGATTAAAGTACCTTTCCTTTCTACTGACACTTGCCTCACAAATCATTGATCTTTGGGTGTGCGTGCATGCTAAGTTGCTCCAGTCATGTCCAACTCTTTGGAACCCTATGGCCTGTAGCCTGCCAGGCTCCTATGTCCATGGGATTCTCTAAACAAGCATACTGGAGCGAGTTGCCATGCCCTTCTCCGGGGGATCTTCCTGACCCAGGGACTGAATCCACGTCTCTTACATCTCCTGCATTAGCAGGGAGGTTCTCTCCTGCTAGCACCACCGTGACAAGCAGCCAAACCTGAGTTCAGTAACACTGGGGGCTGTGGCTTCAACATATCAGTTTATGGAGGAGAGGGTATAATTCAACCCCAAACAGTTGCTCATAGTCTCTTTTGAGAGTATTGTGAGATTAAATCATGATTAACTTGGGTCAAGATATCTAGAAACCGCCAATATGGAAGTGATTGGCCTTTTAACCATGTGTCCACTTGACTTTCGTTATTTTATTATTTTCTGTGACACTATCAAACTCACACACTCTTTTGAATTTAGCATCTTAAACTAATTGTTGAGAGAAGGGTGGGAGGAGAAAGAAAGAAAGATTCTAGCTATGATACCAGCCCAGTCCCTCTTTACCAGGGAAAATCTATGGAATGATAATAAATTAACTGAGTGGTAGATAGTCTGCTGACAGTTGTGGATATATTACATTCATTTATCCTTCATAAGGTACCTCTTATGTTGGAAATAATACCACCTGATTTTATGAGTAAAGAAAGGAGGCACTACTTATGAGTAAAGAAAGGGGCTACTAAATGTGGGAACTTTGATTTAAACCCAATTAGCCTGAATCTATAGGACATGTAATAGCAGGTTTTAGTGTCAAATTCTGGTTGATTTCTAAGTTCTATCACTCTCTGCCTGTTATTCTGTTAAACAAGTGTTTTAACTTTAGAGTGCCTCCTGTAAAAGTGTCTAATTTACAGAGTTGTTGCACAACTGAGCTAATATTTAGGGAAAAACTTTGAAAATTGCAAACTCATTAAAAATATTAGTTATTATTTTTTCATCATTTCCCCATAGTTGATACAACAGAGTCAGCAGGTGATAACATTCTTATTGGGAGCCTTACAGATTTTCTCAGTGCCATCACAGAGAGAACAGCCATGACAGACGTGACTGAAATGTTCCATGTACATGGAAATGAATGCAACTGAGGCACAGAGGGAGACTCACATCTCACTTCACTCATTTATCTATCATTCATTCACTAAGTCATTAAATATTTAAATATCTAGTCTATATCTTTAAAAAAGCTAAAATACAAAATCAAGAGGTTCAAATAAATTAAAAAAAGACCTGTAACTAATACAATGTGATTACTAGTAAAATAGAACTATTCATAATATACAGAGAAAAGAAGCAATTTATTTTGTTCTAATGGCAAAGGAATGGTAGTAAGTATAACAGGTGACATTTGAAGGATGAGTGAGATACCTTTAAAGGAGAAGTGTGAGACATTCACATTGGGATCCCTTCTGCTGCTCTTTAGCTGCTAAGTCATGTCTGACTTCTTTGCAACCCCACGGACTGTAGCTTGCCAAGCCCCTCTGTCCATGGGATTTCCCAGGCAAGAGACACTTGAGTGAGTTGCCATTTCCTTCTGCAGAGGATCTTCCTGACCCAGGGATCAAACTCATGTCTCCTGCTTGGCAGGTAAATTCTTAACTACTGAGCCAACTGCAAAGCCCCTTGCGATCATTACCTGCATCATTAAACGGCAAAGCTTATTCCTGAGCTAGCAAGTCACTCATACAAGTTCAACTGTAGGATGTCCAGATGCATCAGTCTTGTAGGGAAGCTAAGGATGGCTATGTTAAAGCTGGAGATACAGGGCATGAATGCCATATTACTGAAAAGAAATATTGCACTATATAGAAAGAGGCAAACAATAGATGTTTTGCTCACAAGTCTCTGTTTTTAAAGACAATCTAGTGTCAATATTTGGAAAACCCTAAGAATGCAACAAATAGATTCAAAAGAACTAATTAAGATGATTTTGCAGCAATTTAAATAAGCAATCAAGAGGTTCTGAATTATGGCAGTGGAAGTTAAAAATGGAGAATAATTAATAGATTTATAGTCACTGTGAAGTAAATTAATGGAACATAGTGACTGATTAGATAAGAAAAAGGAAAAGTATGAACCATATGGATTTGTAGTCCAAATGGTTGGATTACTAGCATTTTCAACCTACTGTTAATATCTAGATTGCTAGCTATGTGGTTAAGTGAATCAATGACCCATTAATGGAGAGAATATATTGAGAAAGAGTATGAAGTTTGAGTATACATAGATGGAAGGGACATAGACATTTATTCAACTGGAACTGAGGTACCTGGGAATATTCAAGTAGGTAAATATTCAGTAGGCACCAAAGAGACAGGTTCAGGTGACTTCCAGGATATCCATGGTAGGTGACAACATAGGAGATACAGAGCTCCCCCCAGGCAGAGGTGAAAGCAGAAAACCACGTTTTTGTGCGTGTGCATGAGTGTGGAGGGGAAACACTCGAGGAAAAAGTATGGACTTGAGTGGTGAAGCAGGAAGAGAAATAATGAAGAATGCTTTACAATCCAAATGATGAGAGATTCAGAGCAGTCTGAAAGATTAAGAATTGAAAAGAGACATCAGAATGTCCCCTATTGACCCTCGTGAGAGCTAAGATATTCCTGTCTCCCCTCTGCAATGCAAAAGCAACTTTCATTCAGTAGCAAAAGTGTAAATTAGATCATAGTGGGAGGAGTGAATCAAAGGCCTCAAAATGGACAAAGTTAGTATGAAAATTTCTTCAGATGTCTGGAAGATTAGAGAGGATAAAAAAAAAGGTCAGTGTCACAGCGCAAAGCAGCACTGAAAGATCTGTTTGATTTTTGTCTCGTGTGTTTGTTTTCTGAGGGTGATGAAAACAGCCTGTAAAATGTCTGTTGTCAGGCTGAAAGGAAAGATCCAATGAAGAAGAAACAACTAGAGATATGAGAGAAGAGGGAACTATGAAGTCCTGATGAACGAGGTGTGACAACAGAAGCTGTCATCACAGCAAGTGGGGCTGAAAGTCTCAGGAACTTTATGACCTCAAATATATGAACAACAAGATAAAGAATACTTTTATGTAGACCAAAATGTTTATTCATGGCTAAACCTTAACAAACAACTGTGAAGTAGTCCAAGAGATTCTATCTCATAGGTCTCTGCGTATACTTTAAAGAGAGCATTGTATTTTTAACCTTGGTTAATGCTTTCCTGTAACTTTTATACTCCTGGATGTGTGCTTTCCCCCTCACTAGCTTAAGTCTAGTAAAGTGTGGCTGAGATGAATAAAAACTTGCTAAAAAAAAAAAAACTTGCTTAAGTAAAGCAAGTAGAAGAGTTTGCATTTTTCAATCCATATTTCAATATGACTTTTTCACAGCAAGGGTATATGTTTCTGAAAGACTGATAACATATTTTATCTTTTAAAATTATTAGACCAAACATTTAGAGAATGAAAGTTGATAGTTCCTAAATGTTATACAATAGTATCTAAAATGAACATAAATTGCATGAACCTACAAGCTTTCATCTATTAGAGGATGACCTTTGGGAATTACTTTGTCCACAATAAAACTAAACCTTCCAGGATGATGCATGTGCGGTGCATTAAGTGAGAAGTGTTTACATGACACACACTGCAAAAGATAAATTGGAAGATTGGCCAAAGCAGCACTCCATATCTTTTTTTTTTTTTTTTCATTTCACCTCAGTGAAATGGAATGAAATATCTGTGTCAGAGCAATCTTTATGTGCTATAGTTTATAATGTTTTTGTGCCTTAAGGGAAAAGAAAGCAACTATAGCAGCAGTCAGAATTTCTGGATCAAAAAGAGGCCTGGTCATAAATGACCCAACTTCTGCTGTGGTCTAAGCCAGTCAGTTGGTTTTCATGCCCCCTGATTAACCTCGCTGTGATTCCAATCACCAGAACCCAGGAGAAGAAGGATAAGGCAGCCTTAGAAGGCTCTAACAGCTACAAAAATGTAATGACAGATGTATTTGGGCATTAAGTCTAAAATAAATAAAGGAAATTTATTAGCTACATAGATCTGTCTCATACCCGTACTCTGCACCTCACACTTTGCTTTCTCTCTTCTCATTTTCTCCTTCTCAGAGGAAGAGGTGTACAATCTGTTCACCAAGGTAAACTCCTCCTGCCATGATATTGAATACATTTTTCTATCATCCCTTTAGGTCCTTGCTACATTTACTCTCTGATGCGTTTCTTGCAACTTCAGTTTCTTTTTCTTTGGAATACAAATCCTCAGCCTACGTCAATCTCAGACCTATTTTCTAAACAAAATCAAACCACAGCACCACAAAAAATAACATCTTCCCTATACTTTGTCATTCCCACAAGTCATGTCTGTTATCTTTATCTTTTGCTATGAAAAATCCATTGTGTTTTAAAATAATAATTTATTCTTATCACTCATGGTTCTGTGAGTTGATTGAGTTCCAGTGTGTAATATTCACTCAGGGTCTTTGTGTCATTTGAGTCAGGTTGGGACTATAGTCCTAATCACACACATTTCTGGTCTGGCTTCTCTCATAAAACATACTATCCTCAAGGTTTCCTCACAGCCAGCAGCCACAGGATAACTGGACTTCTTACATGGTGACTGGATTCCTTCAGGACAAATATTCTGAGGCAGAATGTGGGAGTGGGATCCAACTGTTACTAGGAGAAACGTCACAGAATTTACAGCCACCTCTAATTTGCCGCATATGTCTTTTTACTTCCCTTCACTGCAACGATTCGTATAATGATCCTAAATTTTTGCTGCTGTTGTGTCATCCTTACTCATTCTATCATCCACACACTTAGAGCTGACATTCATTGAGAACTTGTAATTTGCCAGTCACTAGGTTAAGCACTTTTGAACATAGCCTCAAGTAAAATCTATACAGGAGATACAATTACTATTATAATCTCTATTTAAGCATGAGTACATAGAGCCTTTGGAAAAGGCAATGGCACCCAACTCCAGTACTTTTGCCTGGAACATCCCATGGACAGAGGAGCCTGGTAGGCTGCAGTCCATGGGGTCGCTAGAGTGGGACATGACTGAGCAACTTCACTTTCACTTTTCACTTTCATGCACTGGAGAAGGAAATGGCAACCCACTCCAGTGTTCTTGCCTGGAGAATCCCAGGGACGGGGGAGCCTGGTGGGCTGCCATCTATGGGGTCGCACAGAGTTGGACATGACTGAAGTGACAGCAGCAGCAAATAGAGTCTTTGAAGAAGGAAATGGCAACCCACTCCAGTATTCCTACCTGGAAAATCCCATGGACAGAGGAGCCTGGCGGGCTACAGTCCATGGGGTTGCAAAGAGTTGGACACAACTGAGCGATTAACACACACACACACACACACACACACACACACACACACACACTCAGATACAGGCTTAGAGATTTTAAGTTTCTTCTCCATGATCACAAAGCTTTCTGCTTAGTAGCCTCGCTAGGAATTTAAGACCTCTCTATTCTCCCTGTTACCTATTCTTTAAAACATGCTTTTGTTTTACCTGAATTTTTCTCTTTGTGATCACCAGTGATTTGCTACTTATCAAGACCAATAGCTTTTTTCTAAGTTAATTTATTTATTTCAATTGGAGGCTAATTACTTTACAATACTGTGGCGGTTCTTGCCATACACTGATGTAAATCAGCCATGCGTGTACATGTGTCCCCATCCCAAACCCCTCTCCCACCTTCCTCCCCATCCCATCCCTAGGATTATGCCAGTGCACCGGCTTTGACTACCCCGTTTCATGCATCGAACTTGGACTGGTCATCTATTTCACATATGGTAATATACATGTTTCAGTACCATTCTCTCAAATCTTCCCACCCTCACCTTCTCCCAGAGTCCAAAAGTCTATTCTTCATATCTCTGTCTCTTTTGATGTCTCACATATAGGGTCATCGTTACAGTGTTTCTAAATTCCATATATATGCATTAATGTACTGTATTGGTGTTTTTCTTTCTGACTTACTTCACTTTGTATAATAGGCTCCTGTTTCATTCACCTCATTAGAACTGTTTCCAATGCATCCTTTTTAATAACTGAGTAATATTCCATTGTGTAAATGTACCACTGCTTTCTTATCCATTCGTCTGCTGATGCACATCCAGGTTGCTTCCATGTCCTAGCTATTGTAAACAGCACTGCGATGAACATTGGGATACACGTGTCTCTTTCAATTCTGGTTTCCTTGGAGTGTATGCCCAGCAGTGGGATTGCTGGGTCAAATGGCAGTTCTATTTCCAGTTTTTTAAGGAATCTGCACACTGTTCTACATAGTGGCTGTACTAGTTTGCATTCCCACCTCAGTGTAAGAGGGTTCCCCTTTCTCCACACCCTCTCCAGCATTTATTGTTTGTAGACTTTTTGATAGCAACCATTCGGACTGGAGTGAGATGGTACCTCATTGTGGTTTTGATTTGTGTTTCTCTGATAATGAGTGATGTTGAGCATCTTTTCATGTGTTTGTTAGCCATTTGTAAGTCTTCTCTGGAGAAATATCTGTTTAGTTATTTGGCCCATTTTTTGATTGGGTCGTTTATTTCTCTGGAATTGAGCTGCATGAGCTGGTTGTTTATTTTTGAGATTAATTCTTTGTCAGTTGCTTCGTTTGCTATTATTTTCTTCCAATCTGAAGTCTGTCTTTTCACCTTGCTTATAGTCTTCTTCTTTGTGCAAAAGCTTTTAAGTTTAATTATGTCCCATTTGTTTATTTTTGCTTTTATTTCCATTACTCTGGAAGGTGGGTCATAGAGGATCCTACTGTGATTTATGTCAGAGAGTGTTTTGCTATGTTTTTCTTTAGGAATTTTATAGTTTCTGGTCTTACATTTAGATCTTTAGTCTATTTTGAGTTTATTTTTGTGAATGGTGTTAGAAAGTGTTCTAGTTTCATTCTTTTACAGGTGGTTGACTTGTTTCCCCAGCACCACTTGTTAAAGAGATTGTCTTTTCTCCATTGTATATTCTTGCCTCCTTTGGCAAAGATAAGGTGTTCACAGGTGCATGGATTTACCTCTGGGCTTTCTATTTTGTTTCATTGATCTATATTTCTGTCTTCATGCTAGTTACCATACTGTTTTGATGACTGTAGCTTTGTAGTAATAGTCTGAAGTCAGGCGAATTGATTCCTCCAATTCCATTCTTTTTTCAAGATTGCTTTGGCTATTTGAGGTTTTTTGTATTTCCAGCAAATCATAAAATTTTTTGTTCTAGTTCTATGAAAAATACTGTTGATAGCTTGACAGGGATTGCATTGAATCTGCAGATTGCTTTGGGTAGTATACTCGGTTTCACTATGTTGATTTCTTTGATCCATGAACATGGTATATTTCTTCATCTATTCGTGTCATCTTTGATTTCTTTCATCAGTGTTTTATAGTTTTCTATATATAGGTCTTTTGTTTCTTTAGGTGTATTTATTCCTAAGTATTTTATTCTTTTCATTGCAATGGTGATTGGGATTTTTTCCTTAATTTCTCTTTCTGCTTTCTCATAGTTAATGTATAGGAATGCAAAGGATTTTTGTATATTAGTTTTATATCCTGCAACTTTACTATATTCATTGGTTAGCTCTAGTAAATTTTTGATTGTGTCTTTAGGGTTTTCTATGTAGAGGACCATGTCATCTGCAAACAGTGAGAGTTTTATTTCTTCTTTTCCAATCTGGATTCATTTCTTTTTCTTCTTTGATTGCTCTGGCTAAAACCTCCAAACTATGTTGAATAGTACTGGTGAGAGTGGGCTCCCTTGCCTTGTTCCTGACTTTAGGGGGAATGCTTTCAATTTTTTGCCATTCAGTATAATTTTTGCTCTGTGTTTATCATATATGGCTTTTATTATGTTCCTTCTATGAGGTATGTTCCTTCTATGCCTGCTTTCTGAAGAGGTTTTTTTTTTTTTTTAATCATAAATCAGTGTTGAATTTTGTCAAAGGTTTTCTCTGCATCTATTGAGATAATCATATGGTTTTTATCTTTCAATTTGTTAATATTGTGTATCACATTGATTGATTTGCAAATATTGAAGAATCCTTGCATCCCTGGGATAAAGTCCACTTGGTCATGATGTATGATCTTTTTAATATGTTGTTGGATTCTGTTTGCTAGAATTTTGTTGAGGATTTTTGTGTCTATGTTCATCAGTGATATTGGCCTGTAGTTTTGTGTGTGTGTGTGTGTGTGTTTGTGTGGCATCTTTGGTTTCAGTATTAGGGTGATGGTGGCCTCATAGAATGAGTTTGGGAGTTTACCTTCCTCTGCAATTTTCTGGAAGAACTTGAATAGGTTAGGTTTTTAGCTTTTCTCTAGTTTTCTTGTAGAATTCACCTGTGAAGCCATCTGGTCTTGGGCTTTTGTTTGTTGAAAGATTTTTGACTACAGTTTCAATTTCCATGCTTGTGATGAAGACCAATAGCTTTTTATCAGCCCTTCTTTGGTGTAGCTGTGGCTTTTGATCCTGGCAACCCATCTGTCTTCTTGGAATGCTTTTCACTTAGTATCTTCTTTTATATACATGACAATCATTTTTCTTAATCTTATAAAGTTCACAGTTTTAGCAACCATTTCTCTACCCACTTGACTTCTAATATTTTATATTTAGCATTCATCTTTCTCCTAAACTCAAGTTCCATTGTTTCAAACATTTTGTTGCTCATTTCTACACAAGTGTTCTTCCTTCATTTAAACCTAACATGTCTCTGAAATATTCTTTTCATTTTCAAACTGCCTATTAACCTTTTTCTCATATGCCTCATTTCTGACAAAAGGCACTATCACACTCTGGGTCACTAGGCTCAAAATGTTGGTTTTTGAGGCAAATACTTATTTTTTGCCTGTCTTATACTTTCTCCTTTTGGGAAACCCTTCTTTCCTGTCTCTCAGTTCAAGGGCTTCAAAAGAGGTTGATCCAAACTCTAGTTCTTGGGGTGGACATCTAATGTAAACTGAGTGATTCAGAACTATTTTATACTTTTTGACTGAAATATATGTTAAGATACTCCTTTTTGTTGGATATTTTCTGGCCTTTATGATGATGTAATTCTGGAGGCCAGGCACCATCTTCATCACCATATGTATGGACTCTACCTGAAGATGAAGCCAATAAGAGAAAGTGAATTTGAGAAACAGTAAAAGACAGAATGTCTCGACTCAAATATGTGAACCAATGAATCCTCATTTTTGTTTAAGCAAGTTTGATTTGGCTTCCCGTCACTTGCAATGTACCGAGTTCTAGACTGATGCCACTGTGATTACATTTGACTCTTGTTCTCTTATCCAATTTCTATTCATTCTATCCCTATACAATTCTCTTCTGTGTATTATCACAGCTACCACTCTAGCTCAAAACTTCATCATCTTTCATCTAAAGTAAAGCAATAGCCACCCACTTCCCACAGAACTTCACTGTTTCAATCAATCTTATTCACTACTGCCAGAATGATCTTTTAAAATTGGGAGTATTTTTATTTTGTCAAGCTTCTTAGCTCATCATTCAAGGCCATTCACAGTCTGTCTGTATTCCTCTGCAGAGACTTATCTACCAATTCACTATATTAAGTAGTAGGATGCAGTGCTTAAAAGCACAGATTCTAGAGCCAGATTCTTGAGCTTAAATCCTTTATCTGTCATTTCTCAGCTATGTAAACTGATCAAGTTTCTTATCTTTTCTGTGCATCAGTTTCTCCATCTATAAAATGGAGTTAATAGGACCACACCATAATGTTGCTATGAAGAATAAAGTAATTAAAAGTACTAAAGTACTTTGGACATACTTAACATATAAAAATTGTTATCTATTACTTTTAATATTGTTATCATGATTTAGTTTTCATTATAAGACAGTAAAACCCTCAAAGAAGAGTATTATATTTTCCCTTCTCTTTCTCTTTTTAGTAGCCCTTGTACCTAACGCATTCTGATTCATAGGAAGCCCCAACTAGAAGTTGAATGGATAAATGAATGGAAAGGAAGATAGGAAAGAAGGAAGAAAATTTTTGCTCTCTTTAAACAAAACTCCCCAAGAACATCTGCATCCATCCTTCTACCTCTGTGCCTCTATGCATACTGTATCCTTGGCCTAAGATATTATTTTCCTCCAGGATTATATATGGAATACTGTTAATTCATGAGTGCTTATTCAAACACTCCCTTCTTGACTAATTGTCTTACATCCTCTATACAGATATAAATGGAATTCCCCCACAATCATTCTGATTTATCTACACCTCTCTAATGGCACATATTTTTCCCTACTTTGCATTAAAGTTATTTGTGTATATATATTACACATTCTTTTTAAAGATTAATGATTATAGGAAATACAAGAAGGATTATTTTTTCAGTATTTCATAACACCTAACATAGGGTCTTGGGTGGTTAAGACATTCAATATTTATTTGTGTGTTACTATATATGACTATAATATATATGCAGACAACTGATTTATTACTAGTAAGAATAAATAAGGATATGTCAATACTGAAGTTCTAATGGGACTAGGAGAAAGAAATGTTGCAATATTAGTGAAACAAATAGGCTGAAAGCTTTAGAATCAACCAATTCAGATCAGACCAACACAGACCAGCACCTGCAAAATTGGCTCTATCTGTTTACCGTGAAGAAAAGACATAGCAGGCTTACTACAAACATAAGAAAATCAAACTTCAGAAGGTCATGTACACACTGCTGTATTTAAAATGGATGACCAACAAAGATCTATTGTACAGTGTATGCATGCACACACACACACACACACACAATAGTAGCATACAACTCTAAAACAAAATGACTAATGGCATAATCAAAATATAGCTGATATATGAGGTGATAATTTGGACAGTAATTGATGAAATGGGCAAAATTAAATAACACAGGAGACTTGATCATCTGGAAACAAAGAGTAAGAATCACCTAGGAATACACTAAAGGTTCACATCTCAGGTTCTCAATCATGGACTTTTTTAAGTCCATCAATCACACAACTCTGGTTGTGAAGCCCTAACTCGTTAGTTAGGTGCAAAATATACCAGCTAAATCTAAAGAACTAAGATGATAAATAAGTAAAGCTCAGAGAAACAGAGAGTATAATGGTCAGTTTTTAGCACCTGGTGGGTGAGGGGACTAGGAGACTGATAAAAGAGTAGAAAATTTCAGTTATAAGATAAGTAAGAACCGAGGCTCTAATATAACTATGGTTGATAACACTGAATTGTATAATTCAAAAAAAATTAAAAGAACATAAGTATGTGAGGTGGTGTATATGTTAATTCAATAGTGTGGATCCTTCTGTGCTGTATACATGTATGAAATCATTGCACTGTACACTTTAAGCATTTTACAATTCGATTTCAATATAGCTAAACTCTGGGAGATGGTGATGGACAGGGAGGCCTGGCTTCTGTGATTCATGGGGTCTCAAAGAGTCGGACACGACTGAACTGAACTGAAGTTAAAATAGGAATAACAACAGAGTTTAGAAAACAAATTTAAACCCACAGATTAAATCTTTCTTTCTTTGAGAAAAGAAAGATGACCAGAACTGGAATGATTATACTTTCATTTGCTTAATTTTTAGGATGTTAAAGCATTAAGAGACTCTCATAAAATTGTTAAGGCATTTAGTTGCTTAAGTTTGTAATTAAAGTTGAAATGTTTGATGAAATCTCAGTAGATATATGCATATTTTATTATTATATTAGTAGCATGTTAATAATTAGAAAATGCTAAAATAGAAAATTGGACAAAGTATAAATGGAAGTATTCCTATCTTTGCACTAAGGATTATTTAATATTAATGACTATCACAAACTGAAGTATGAATTATCCACTAATGAATCATAGCTTAAATGTTTGCTGTTCATCTGCATTACCCCTATAGTAAAACATGAAGAAAATACATTGTAACTAATTAGTCTCTCTATAAGGAAAGCTTTCTTGGAAATAAGCAAGGAACTGATAATTTTTTCTTAGGATGCTACATTTAAGTTGTATAATCACTGAAAGGAAAACCCTTAAGTAAAACTGATAATGAAAGAATTCATAGGAAGCCTCCAAGACATACTCCACTACCATTGTATAGTTTGCTAGGCCATCCTAATCACCTCATTTTAATTTATTTTTCTTTAAAGACCCTATCTCTAAATGCAGTGACATTCTGAGGCACTGTACTTTAGGACCTCAGTATACTGATCTTGTAAGGACAAAATTCAATCCTATAACAATAACAAAATGGTTTTATTTTATTCTATTGGTAAGAAATTATTTTTCTTATAATGCTTCTAAATATAGACTGGTTGGAAAGACAAATTCATACATTATTTTTAAAAAGTCTAATAAGTATATGTATTTACAATAGTCATGTAAAGATGGAAATGCAAAATCATATATATTCAGATGAGCCTAACTCAAGACAGACTCCGAACTTTACATCCTATACTGTACTACAAATAACCCCCAAGATTTTTCCATTTGCATGTGTACCCAGTTGCTTCAGTCATGTCCAACTGTTTGTGACGCAATGGACTGTAGACTGCCAGGCTCTTCTGTTCATGGGATTCTCCAGGCAAGAATACTGGAGTGGGCTGCTATGCCCTCCTCCAGGAGATCTTCCTGACATAGGGATCGAACCCCTGGTTCTTGCATTGCAGGTGGATTCTTTACCACTGAGCTCCAAGGAGGCCCACAAATATTAATTTCAATAATCTTTTTTTTCTCATTTACAAAACTTTCTTGGACAGAGGATTAAGATTCTCATAGCTTGTCATATGCCACCCTATCAAGACTTCCTCAGTTTGCAATCATACATTATTCTTAGTCTACAAATTGGCTCTGCTTCTCTGGAAGGATTTGGCTACATGTATCAAAATTAAGTTGTTTCAGAAATCCTACTCCTGGGAATCTGTCCTATTGATATACTGTCTTTGAATAAGAAGATGAAACTACATAAATCTTTGTTATAGCATTGTTTGTAAAAGACCAGTATCACTTAAGAGTCCACTCGCAAGAGTCAAATTAAATAAACACATAATAACCACACACGAGAATATTTTACAGCTGAAAAAAGAATGAAGAATTCATTTTGCATCAGTGAAATTGCCCAAGACAAGACAAGATATAGAGGAGTTTGCTTGAAAGTTTGTATATGTTTCTGTGTGGGTATAATTATTGTAGTTGATTAAAATTTTCTGAAAATACACAAAAAATACTGATAAAGTGTTTATCTGTATAAAAAGTATGAAGGGAAGAAATAGGAGCAAAATTTTTCCTCAAAATCTTTTACACTGTTTGATTTTGAATCATGCAAACATATTATTTCCTGAAGAAAGGAGCAATTTAAAAATCAGATGCTTCATTTGCTATTAGAGCAGATGAAAAATTATAAATTTCAGGTAAGATGTAAATATATTTCATTTTCCCTCAGAGAATCCTATTTTATATTTTGGATCCTTGTGCCTTTTACAGTTTAACATTTGTCTTAGAAGACACAAACTAGTTTGGACAGTAAATGATATAGTAATCTTATTTTTTGAGCCCCTCTTACCATGTGCCCAGCACATTGTCCAGGCAATAAGCCCTTTTGATTAGTTGATTTTCATTTTATTGTGGTAAAGTTCACATAAAATTCACCATTCAAACTAAAAATATGCAATTCTGTAGCATTTAATATATTTACAGTGTTATGTAAATATCATCACCATTTAGTTCCAAACATTTTAATCTCCTCAATAATTTTTTTGTTTAATGTAGGAACTCTTTTGCTGTATCATATATTTAGATAGAGAAAAAAGAGAAATAGCAGGGATTCTTAGAGTTCTTATGTGTGAAATTTATAACAGAGGGACTAAAAATGTCTTGATATGAACAGATAAAACAGGTAAAGGATAGTACAGTGTTGGCTATTTCACTGAATTTCATTACAAATTTTAAGTCTATGTCAGTGACTGTGAAAACCACTTAAGAAATAAAACTCAAGCTTTCATAAGGGAAATTTCTAAGGCTTCTCTAAAAAGAATATTATCAAATTCCAAAAATAGTAGTTTTCACTACTAATTTTCAGATTCAATGGGGAAAAGGAAAGGAAATAAAAACTCTTGAGGGCCTCCCATGTTTCAACCATCCTTGGCAGGTTTACCCCATACGTTGTATAATCATCCTCACAACAAATATATAATACAGATATTATAAAACTATTTTATAGATGAGGAAATAGACTTTCATGAGACTAAGTGGTTTGTCAAAGGTGACACAATCAATATGATGGAGCTGAAAGTCAAACCTGATCCTCTAATTGTAAGTTAAGAGCTCTTTTCAGTTTACCAGACATGAAATAAAATAGCAATCTGATTCAGGTTATTCTCAGATGAAAAAGTCATGCATATATACTACATCCTACTTCAAAGCCATAAGGAGGAGCTTATCAACGGATTTGGCAATTTCCTATGAAGGAAAATATTATAAAACTAAAATCAGGAAAGTCATGTTAAACAGTCCTCCACTACTTTATAAAGTGTTTGGTTAGGGATTGGTGCTAACCTTTCTTTTATGTAATAATCATGGCATAGAAAAAACATTGCAAAAACGTACAAACATACATACATACATATATATATATATATATTCCTAAAGGAAAGGAAATGCTTCTTATATGTTGTTCAGAAATATTTTCATTTATCATATAAGCCATCATAAATTTAGTATCTTCACTATAAAAAGAGCAAAAATTATTTTTATAATTCTTAATATGTGTTCATATATAATTGAGAAAAACTTCATAATTACCATTACATAAATTCAAATATATATTTAGATAGATTTTAATCCATCTACATTCAGTGAAAAGAAATGTATTAGAAAAACTAATAAACAAATAATCAAGATAAATTTGTTAGAAGGTAATTCAGTATGTTTTAGGAAGATATTCTCCAACTTTTTGCTATTTCTTAGAAAATCACCCCCAATAACTCTAAGGATATTAAGAAAACACTTGTATTTAAATTATAAGTTGCAATTTAATTGTAATTACAATTATAATTTGTAATCTGTATAAAAGTCAGGAAGCAACAGTTAGAACTGGACATGAAACAACAGACTGGTTCCAAATAGGAAAAGGAGTATGTAAAGGCTGTATATTGTCACCCTATTTATTTAACTTATATGCACAGTATATCATGAGAAACGCTGGGCTGGAAGAAGCACAAGCTGGAATCAAGATTGCCAGGAGAAATAATAATATCAGTTATGCAGATGACACCACCCTTATGGCAGAAAATGAAGAAGAACTAAAGAGCCTCTTGAGGAAAGTGAAAGAGGAGAGTGAAAAAGTTGGCTTAAAGCTCAACATTCAGAAAACAAAGATCATGGCATCCAGTCCCTTCACTTCATGGCAAATAGATGGGGAAACAGTGGAAACAGTGACTGACTTTATTTTTCTGGGTTCCAAAATCACTGCAGATGGTGACTGCAGCCATGAAATTAAAAGACGCTTACTCCTTGGAAGAAAAGTTATGACCAACCTAGATAGCATATTGAAAAGCAGAGACATTACTTTGCCAACAAAGGTCCGTCTAGTCAAGGCTATGGTTTTTCCATTGATCATGTATGGATGTGAGAGTTGGACTGTGAAGAAGGCTGAGCGCCGAAGAATTGATGCTTTTGAACTGTGGTGTTGGAGAAGACTCTTGAGAGTCCCTTGGACTGCAAGGAAGTCCAACCAGTCCGTCCTAAAGGAGATCAGTCCTGGGTGTTCATTGGAAGGACTGATGTTGAAGCTGAAACTCCAATACTTTGGCCACCTGATGCGAGGAGCTGATTCATTTGAAAAGACCCTGTTGCTGCAAAAGATTGAGGGCAGGAGGAGAAGGGGATGACAGAGGGTAAAATGGTAGGATGGCATCACCAACTCACTGGACATGGGTTTGGGTAGACTCCAGGAGTTGGTGATGGACAGGGAGGTCTGGTGTGCTGAGGTTTGACTGAGCGACTGAACTGAACAATTGCAATTAAATAATTTCCTTCCATATAATCAATCAATATATACTCCATTATTAAATATTATATATTAGAAAATAATGTTTTAAAGAGTACCTCGAATGAAAACCTGCTATATACAGCAAAATCACACATAAATGTTATAGGCTAGGACAGTTTAAATGGTCATGTTTTTAATATAATAAAATAGATTGTTTAGTACAACTAAGATAAGAACTTATTTGGTGAAAAGATAAATTTCCAGTCTGAAGCAGAATCAACTAAAAGAGAAATTACTGAGAAAAGTAAAGGAGATAAGATATTGTATTTCTTAACTACTATGTTATTTGGAAATTCTAAATCCTATTTTCAGTGGGATAATGAAAATCTGATGTTCAGAATCCTAGTTTAAGAACTAAAATTTTTGCAACTAGTGGTATGCTAAGCTAGTTATTAAAAACTGTCTTTACAATTATGCATATTTATCTATTTCAGGAGAGAAATATAATTTATAGAATGTTTAAACATGATTTATCCAGTATAAACTTTCTGCTATTCCAATTAATAGCAAATAAAGGAAGTTCATCATTGTCAATTCACCATAAGATCCACAGAATATTAAAATAAGTAAAAGAGAATTTATTGAAGTCAAAGCATCTTAAGTTTCTTCAGGGCTATACTGTGTGTTTTGTTTTGTTTTGCTTGTTCCTTTTGATTTGTAGTCCTGAGGATCTGGATAAACCTCAATATTATAAAGTTAAAATACACACACACATGCACACACACACACACACACCCCAAAGGAAAAAAAAAGAACATAAGTAAGCTTGCATTTATACTTGAAAGTCAACCCATCAGTTTGTCATATTGTATAGAATTCATAAAAAAGTTTTAACATACATCATTATGTCCCAGGAAATCCACTTTATTTTCTCAAACCAAAACTCTCATGAAATTTAGATGTAAAGAAAACAGTAGGTTCGTTTTCTTACTTTATTTTTGTTGTTGTTTAATTACATCTAATTCAACCACAGACTAACCTGCGCTGAATGATAAAATATTTATGTAAAAAACAAACTAAAGTTTCTTGATCTCTATAATGTAAACATGATTCCCAGAGGACTTAAAATAATGGCATATGCTCCTGTAAGAGCATATTTAGAGACTGTAACCATTATTAAGTAGAAATTGAAGTAAGAATTATGAAGATAATTTGGACTAAGACAAAAATAGGGAAACAGGGATAGTTCTACTAGAAGATATGTTTCCAAGTAATTTAAATCAGGACATATTCTCAGAAACTATCCATCCCAAAGTTTCTCATTTTAATGGTTGAGAAACTGAATACCAGAAAAGTACTCTTAAATTTATGTGTAGAGTCAATGAGTAGCAATAATCAGAAACTCATTCAAGATTATAGAATATTCGCTCTATTTTTTTCCCCTTTCTCAAACAGTGAATTCCAAAAGGTAGAGTTCCCATCTAGAATTCTGAAATAAATTCGAGAAAAGAGAGTCATGGCATGGACAAATGTTCGTTTTTATTCTCCCCAGTTTATCACATTTTATAGCTTGTGTTGGTCACTATAATTTTATCAGACTTCAAAGAAAAATGAGTAGATTTTCATGTTCTTTATACTTCCAAGCTCCCAGCATCTAGCAAATGATTTGTACCTGATATGTAAAGAATTTCAAAAGGATTAAAAATATTTTCTAGAGAAAGTAAGCTTAAAACTAATATAAGTGGTTTCAGTTCAGTTCAGTTCAGTCCGACTCTTTGCGACTCCATGAATCGCAGCACGCCAGGCCTCCCTGTCCATCACCAACTCCCGGAGATCACTCAGACTCACGTCCATGGAGTCAGTGATACCATCCAGCCATCTCATCCATTTGTCGTCCCCTTTTCCTCCTGCCCCCCATCCCTCCCAGCATCAGAGTCTTTTCCAATGAGTCAACTCTTCGCATGAGGTGGCCAAAGTACTGGAGTTTCAGCTTCAGCATCATTCCCTCCAAAGAAATCCCAGGGTTGATCTCCTTCAGAATGGACTGGTTGGATCTCCTTGCAGTCCAGGGGACTCTCAAGAGTCTTCTCCAACACCACAGTTCAAAAGCACTCAATTCTTCGGCACTCAGCCTTCTTCACAGTCCAACTCTCACGTCCATACATGACTACTGGAAAAACCATAGCCTTGACTAGATGGACCTTTGTTGGCAAAGTAATGTCTCTGCTCTTCAATATGCTGTCTAGGTTGGTCTTTAGACTAAGATATATTGCCAATTATATATATATATATATATATATATATATATATATATATATATATATATATATGAGACAAAATTTCCTGTCTGAGCAACAATTTCAAATATATACTACAGAAGGTCAATCAGTTGTTTGAAAAATAAATCTCTCATTTTAGCTTTCTAAATATCATTTGCACACCAAAAATAACAGAATGCTTTCTGTGGGAGAGACCTTATACAAAGTACTTTCCAAATATTTGCAGTATTGTTTGCTAATGAAACAATTTATCTCCAACTTACAGAGGAGTTAACCTTAAGCTTAAATGTGGTTTGCACTGACTCTTCGACTTGTGGTTATAAATCACACTTATCTATGCAGTATAAATATTTTAAAATATAAGATTACGCTTTCTAATTAAAATAGAATTTTGAGAACTTTATATTACGGTAGGTATTTTCACAAAATTAACTTTAAGGAAAAACAAAAACAGTCATGATCTTGGGAATTTAGATTAGGCATTTGGAATTTGAAAACCATCCACTTCAGCCACCTGCTTTAACCATGATTTAAGGACCACTGCCCATCCTGACACTATTTCATGTGTGTTACTTGCTCAGTCTTGTCTGATTCTTTATGACCTCATGAACTGTGACCTACCAGGCTCCTCTGTCCATGGAAGCCTCCAGACAAGAATACTAGAGTGGGTTGTCATTTCCTCCTCGAAGGGATTTTCCCAATCCAAGGATCAAAACCGTGTCTCCTTCACTGGCAGGTGGATGCTTTCTATTTGAGCCACCAGGAAATTTCATAAATATTTACAATTTGCAAAAGAAATCCAAAGGTTTTATGAAATAGAATTTTATCTGAGTGACTGTGACTGCAAATCAATATTAATGAAGAAAAATGTGGAAGATTTTTCAGTTAGTAAGCACCAGGTTGTTAGAAATTTTGTAGAAAGTGAATTCTGTAAGTGTGTGAACTTTTAAGGACTGAAAAGATTAGCAAGGTTTCTGTTCATCTGTTTACCAGATATTTACTGTTTTCCTGCTGTGTACAAGGTGGTGTAATGTGTTAGTTAAGGGACGGGCTGTAAGGAAAACTGGTTTTGTATCCCATGTACATGGCCTGTGTGATCTTGGGCAAATTATTTAATTTCGAGTTTTAAATTTCTCATCAGCAGAACAAGGCTGCAATAATATTTGCCTGATAGAGTTGAGAGGAAGATTATGCTTAACCATGTATCTGTACATTCTGAGCATTCACTAAGTGTTAACTATTACCTTAAAGCCGTCGTGGAGTGAGAAATGCAAGGATAAAACTGGCATGCACCCAGTTGAAGTTGTTCAATCCTGTCTGACACTTTGCAGCCCCATGGACTGTAGCCTAGGAGATTTCTCCATCCGTGGGATTTTCCAGGCAAGAGTTCCAGAATGGGTTGCCATTTCCTTCTCCAGGGGATCTTCCCAACCCAGGGATCAAACCTAGGTCTCCTGCACTGCCTTATCCTCTAAGCCACCAGGGAAGCCAAGGAGATTAGATTAATTAGCAAATTAAGATAATAACAGCATGTAAATGATAATATAAAAAAACATATTGGGAAAGAAAATACCCAACATAGAAAAAAATAAAATAAATCTTGTTCTAACACTTTTTGATATAAATTATAGAAATTAAAATATATGATAAATTACAATTAGCAAATTATTATATAGGTCCTTAAAGTTACCAGAAGCTCAGGCAACTTTCAATCTAAAAGATGTTTAATCAATGGACTCTGATAGACCTCTAAATTTTAGTGTGACCTAGTCTGGTGTCCTCTATTTATTTTGATATTTAGTTACATTGCATCTTGGTTTCACTATTTTTTTAAATTTATTCATTATTTATTTACATTATTTCATAATAATAACTATGGCAGAGCCTTCCTAAGAGTAGATATTGGTGTCAAACAGGTTTTGCTCCAATATAATATAGGACATTTAAATAAAGTCTGCCATGAATGAGGTTAAATAATTTACAGAGAGAAGTCAATGAGTCATAAGTAAAATACATAACTGCTGGAAGATGATTATCTAGAATCAATTACCAGTACACCGAAACAACTTTGGGTGATTAAAAGTAACATAAAGCCATTTTATGCAAAAACATGGCAGGTTAACCATATTTGTGTATCTCTTCTCCCTCCTGAGAAACAACTAAAATGAGAGGGAAAAAAAAAAAACCAAACTATTAAGAACTCTCAAAGACAAGGAGAAAAAAGAGGAGATATAAACAGAAGGGAGAGAAAGCAGGTGAATGATTAGCAAATAATTTAATGGGGAAAGAAATCATAATAAATTATGTGTAAAGAGGGTACAAGCAAAGAGAGTCGATTCACCAAGGAAAAACCCAAATGCAGGACATGAAGGACCCAGGATAGCACAGATTAAGAGTGAGCCTAAATTGGGAAATGGGAATATTCTTAAGGTCTGTATATGGGAAGTCACCACTCATGCTACTGTTGACCCCATTCCCATACAGAAATTGTTAACATCCAAGCTCCCATCTTTCAGCCAGAAGGCTGAATATTTGTTCCCTGGAGAAATGAAGAACAATATAATGTCTTGAAAATCGTAGACACCAGGCACAGTACAAAATGGGGTGAGTCTTATATCTTAAGTTTAAATGGAAATTAAAAACTTCTAGTCAAGATTGCCGGGAGAAATATCAATAACCTCAGATATGCAGATGACACCACCCTTATGGCAGAAATTGAAGAGGAGCTAAAAAGCCTCTTGATGAAAGTGAAAGAGGAGAGCAAAAAAGTTGGTCTAAAGCTCAACATTCAGAAAACGAAGATCATAGCATCTGGTCCCATCACTTCATGGGAAATAGATGGGGAGACAGTGGAAACAGTGTCAGATTTTATCTTTTTGGGCTCCAAAATCACTGCAGATGGTGACTGCAGCCATGAAATTAAAAGACGCTTACTCCTTGGAAGAAAAGTTATGACCAACCTAATGGTATATTCAAAAGCAGAGACGTTACTTTGCCAAGTAAGGTCCATCTAGTCAAGGCTATGGTTTTTTCTGTGGTCATGTATGGATGTGAGAGTGGGACTGTGAAGAAGGCTGAGTGCCGAAGATTTGATGCTTTTGAACTGTGGTGTTGGAGAAGACTCTTGAGAGTCCCTTGGACTACAAGGAGATCCAACCAGTCCATTCTAAAGGAGATCAACCCTGGGATTTCTTTGGAAGGAATGATGCTAAAGCTGAAACTCCAGTACTTTGGCCACCTCATGGAAAGAGTTGACTCATTGGAAAAAACTCTGATGCTGGGAGGGACTGGGGGCAGGAGGAGAAGGGGATGACCGAGGATGAGATGGCTGGATGGCATCATGGACTCGATGGACGTGAGTCTGAGTGAACTCTGGGAGATGGTGATGAACAGGGAGGCCTGGCGTGCTGCGATTCATGGGGTCGCAAAGAGTTGGACATGACTGAGCAACTGAACTGAACTGAGACACGTGAGAAAAAAATTGCAACATGATAGACTGACATTAACAAGGGGAAAAAAATTGGTAGAAAGCCCAGATAATATATAGATTAGATGAAAACATCAAAAAAGCTAGACAAAATCATCGAAAGACTAAATAATAACTGTCAGAAAAATGTTGTATCTGATTAAAAACAAGAGAAAAGATATGCTATGGAAAAGAAACAACCAGAGGAAATCAATGTGAAAAAATTCAAAAATTGTCCTTCCAGATAATGAGAAGCTGTCTCCCAGAAATCAGATTTTTAACAAATGACCAAGATGGGAAATATTTTTTTTTAATGAAAATGAGAGAGGAACAACCTATGTCTCTCACAATCAACTAGGGAGGGTTTCAGATAAAAAGAACAAAGGAAATAGAGAAGTAAAGCTATCAAAAAGAAAGTAGAAGGATTCCCCAGAAAGGAAGGGAATAGCTAAAAGGGCATATCTGTTGTCTAACCCAATCTGTTGAGAAATATCCTCATGAAGGGACACTTAATGTAAGAACACCAAGAACAAACATGCTACAAGATCACAAATTTAAAAAAAAGGTCACTTTAATAGGAAAGTAATCAGAATGAACCTATTCTAAACAGCAACACTGGAATCGAAAATATAATGAAGAAATGACTTCAAAATTCTGACTGAAAGTAATCTTCAAGCTAGGTTGTATACTAACTCAAACTAATAATCACAGGTAGGGACAACATTTTTTTTTTTTTTTAAGTTTAAACATTCAGAAGTTCAAGAAATTTATCATGCTGCTGCTGTTGCTGAGTTGTTTCAGTCATGTCCAACTCTCTGGGACCCCAAGGACTGTAGCCCACCAGGTTCCTCTGTCCATAGGGATTTTCCAGGCAAGATTACTGGAGTGGGTTCCCATGCCCTCCTCCAGGGGATCTTCCCAAGCCAGGGATGGAGCCCATGTCTCTTATATCTCCAGCACTGGTAGGTGGGTTCTTTTACCACTAGTGCCACCTAGGAAGCTCAAATTTATCATATATGCATGCTTTCTTTCAAAGCTATTCTTAGATGTCCTCCAGCAAGATACAGTAATAAACTACAACTTAAAAAGGTGTTATATTGCTTATACAAATAATCCAAAAGAGAAGAGCAACAATAAGAAATCTCAGGTTGAAACTATGCAGCTGGTTTAGTGAGGAATTGTTCCAGATTAAAGTAGATGACAGAAAACTTCAAGAGGAAAAAAAAAAAAAACTGCATTCTTAGCAAAATAAAGCCTTTGGAAAAGTCTGTTATACATTCCCAGTAACAATACGCATAGCCTATTGAAAGGTTCCTCCATGGAAAAAACACACCAACTAAAATAATCTATTACACTTTAAGTCTTCAAAAATCCTAAAGTGAAAGAAACCACAGATAAATGTGTGAAGTCCTGCGGCATCTGACAGCTAGGGCCAGTAGACGATAGACCCATGGGATGGAATGAGGGATCCCAGCCATCGAGGATTGCCTTGTGGGTGTGGGTGAAAGGGCTTAGCCCTGCTCTTCTGCTCTCAGAAATACCAATGTATACTTTTTTGTGTTTTTTTCCCATAGTGAAAAAGGCATAGATTCTTGGAGCTGGGATATATTGCACCTATGTTGTATTTTAAGGCAATGTTCATACCTGAAAGTGAAGAAACTTACCTTCCATTCATCTGTGGCCAGTGAGTGACCACAGAGCTATTGAAATTTGCTAGGAACCCAGCTCACAAGATGAATTCTAATTTCTTTGATCTTCTAAAGCTACAGGCTTATTTTAAAAGATTAAATATAATACATGCCTAAAATGAAGAAGCAGAGTTGCTCTGCTATTCTGATTGCTGGAAATCTAATTGCTGAATTTTGCACAAAGATGTATATATATATATATATAGGATATTTATCACCACCAGTAAGAAAAAAAATTAAAATAGTTTAAATGCTTCAAAATATGTACAAATTATCAATTATGAAATACAAATTAATGGAAAATATTTGATATATTAAATTTAAAAATCAAGATACTAGGCAATATATATAGCATGTAGAAGCTTTATGAAAGCTACAAATATATGTTCATATACATATATGCATATATATATATATATATATATATATATATATATATATATATATTTGGACTAACATTAGATAGAGTCCGCAAATGGTGAAATTATAAATAATTTTTAATTTTTGCTAGTTTATATGTATTTTAGGTTTGTCAATAGGAAGCATTTAATACTTTAAACATAAGACTTTTAAAAAGTATTTATGTTATATAAAAGAGAAGGGAGATAGGAAGAAATTATACCATGAATTCAATGTTAATCCTACTTATTACAAAAATTAATATTTGAGATTTTTACCTTCTAAGAACATGAGGAAAACTAAATATATTGTACTATCTTCATTCTGTGTGTGCATGTCTATATATCAATCTGTCACTATCTGTCTATATCACAAATAATTTGAGAGTTTTGACAAGAGTTTGTAATGGAGCCTCCAATAAAAGATGTAAAGCCAACATAATGGCAAAATTTGTACTAGTAGATTGAAAAAGAACTGCATTTGTAATACTGGTGACTATTAGGCATACTGGTCATTGGGGAAAAAACACAGACATCATGATTTGTAAGGGAAATGCTTGGAGTATTCCAAGTTTGGCCTTGGACAACAAAATGAAGCAGGGCAAAAACTAACAGAGTTTTGCCAAGAGAATACACTGGTCATAGCAAACACCCTCTTCGAACAAAACAAGAGATGACTCTACACATGGACATCACCAGATGGTCAATACTAAAATCAGATTAATTGTAGTCTTTGCAACAGAAGATGGAGAAGCTCTATACAGTCAGCAAAAACAAGACCTGGTGCTGACTGTGGCTCAGATCATTAACTCCTTATTATAAATTTCAGACAAATTTAAGAAAGTAGGGAAAACCACTAGGCCATTTAGGTATGACATAAATCAAATCCTTTATGATTATACAGTGGAAGTGACAAATAGATTCAAGGGATTAGATCTGATAGACAGAGTTCCTGAAGAACTATGGATGGAGGTTTGTAACATTGTACAGGAGGTGGTGATCAAAATCATCCCCAAGAAAAAGAAACTAGAAAAAGTAAAATGGTTTTCTCAGGAGGTGTTAACAAATAGCTGAGAAAAGAAGAGAAGCGAAAGGCAAAGGAGAAAAGGAAAGATATATCCAACTGAATGAAGAATTCAAAGAATAGCAAGGAGAGATAAGAAAGTCTTCCTCAGAGAACAATGTAAAGACGTAGAGGGAAACAATAGAATGGGAAAGACTAGAGATCTCTTCAAGAAAATTAGAGGTACCAAGAGAACATTTCATGCAAAGATGGGTACAATAAAGGACAGAAACAGTATGGACCTAACAGAAGCAGAAGATATTAAGAAAGGGTGGCTAGAATACACAGAAGACACCTAGAGCCAGACATCTTGGAGTGCAAGGTAAAGTGGGCCTTAGGAAGCATCACTACAAACAAAGCTAGGGAATGTGATGGAATTATAGCTGAGTTATTTTAAATTCTAAAAGATGATGCTGTTAAAATGCTGCACTCAATATGCCAGCAAATTTGGAAAACTCAGCAGTGACCACAGAACTGGAAAAGATCAGTTTTCATTCCAATCCCAAAGAAGGGAAATACCCAAGAATGTTCAAACTATCACACAATTGCATTGATTTTACATGCTAGCAAAGTAATGCTCAAAATTCTCCAAGTCAGGCTTCAACAGTATGTGAACCAAGAATTCCAGATGTTCAAGCTGGATTTAGAAAAGGCAGTGGAACCAGAGATCAAATTGCCAACATCTGTTGGATCATAGAAAAAGCAAGAGAGTTTCAGAACATCTACTTCTACTTCACTGACTACACTAAAGCCTTTGATTGTGTGAATCACAACAATCTGTGGAAAATTCTTAAAGGGACGAGAATACCAGACCAGCTACCTGCCTCTTGAGAAACCTGTAAGTAGGTCAAGAACAGACTGGTTCAAAACTGGGAAAGTGATATGACAAAAACTGTATATTGTCACCCTGCTTATTTAACTTATATGCAGAGTACATCATGTAAAATGCTGGATAAAGCTCAAGCTGGAATCAAGATTTCTGCAATAAATAATAATCTCAGATATGCAGATGACACTACCCTTATGGCAGAAAGCAAAGAGGAACCAAAGAGCCTCTTGATGAAGGTGAAAGAGTAGAGTGAAAAAGCTGGCTTAAAACAACATTCAAAAGACCAAGATCATGGCATCCACTCCTATCACTTCATGGCAAATAGATGGGGAAACAATGGAAACTGTGATAGACTTTACTTTCTTGGGCTCCAAAATCACTGCAGATGATGACTGCAGCAATGAAATTAAAAGACACTTGCTCCTTAGAAGAAAAGCTGTGACCAACCTAGACAGCATATTCAAAAGCAGAGACATTACTTTGCCAACAAATGTCCATATGGTCAAAGGCATGGTTTTTCCAGTAGTCATGTATGGATGTAAGAGTTGAACCATAAATAAGTCCAAGAGCCAAAGAAATTATGCTTTTGAACTATGGTGTTGGAGAAGACTCTAGAACGTCCCTTAGACTGTAAGGAGATCAGACCAGTCAATCCTAAAGGAAATCAACTCTGACTATTCATTGAAAGGAGTGATGCTGAGGCTGAAGTTCCAATACTTTGGCCACCTGATGTAAATGAAGAGCAGAGCTGACTCTTTGGAAAAGATCCTGATGCTGGGAAAGACTGAAGGCAGGAGAAGGGGATGACAGAGGTCGAGATGGTTGGATGGCATCACCAACTCAATGGACATGAGCTTGAAAGAAACCTCAGGAGGCTGTGATGGACAGGAAAGCCTGGTGTGCTACAGTCCACAGGGTCACAAGTGGTCAGACACAACTGAGCAGTTGAATAAGTGATACACTATAGACCCAATTCAAGTGCTCTGTGAGATCTCGGCTTTAATGGATATAACATTAAATTGAAATTTTGTAAATATAAAAATAAAGTGTGCTGTGCAGGGCAAAATTGAATGGTTAAGTTGCCTTGCTTTCTGGTGAACTGCTGTAATGTAGGAATTGACCTTGATGATCTTGGGTAGTAAATGGTCAAGATGACCCATAGATTAATATTTCAAGTAATATGTGTCCCAAAGGGTGGACTACATTTTGATTGCATTATACCTATTTTATTAATTCTGACTACTTTAGTCTTGTTTTTAAGGTAAGCTGAATCCAAATAATACAAATGATATTTTATAGAAAGACAGCATTTTTTTCTTAATAAAGGAGAAATATCTTAATTACATTTCTGATTATAAAATTAATGTCTTTACTACCAAAACTCAGAAAGTAGAGGAAGGTAAAAAATAGGAAGAAAGCCACCAATAATCTGATGGTCCTACTTTAGTCATTTAAGTGCATACAACATCTAGATATTAACACTTTTAAAGTGTATACAGATATAAGCATTCATATAAATATGTATATACACAAAATATGTGTAAGTTATATGTGGTAACATACACATACCTTTGATATGTTATGAGTTATTTTTTACTTTAAAAATATATTATGAAGTTATTTTTTCATATAAACAAAAGTATAACTATAGCACCTTAATGGTTTCAATGAAAGAAAGTCATATATTCTACTTAACAGTCATGTAGATAAAAACATAGTGTTTAATTATGGAAGTCAAGGTGAATAGATGGTCTTCCTGCCCTATTGTAATATTTTTTAAAGGCATTATTTAGAAGTAGTACAGTAGGATTTTATTCAGCAATATACTAATATGTATACCTCTACACTGATATTAAGTATGATGAACATATATAATTTACATCTGTGTATGAATATGTATGTATATTCATATGTGCTTTTGCAAATCATGCTTAGGTTTAAATTTATGTGATCATTCTTTGAATGCTTGGAATTATTAAGAGCAAACCAGTACACAGGCTTCCCTCAGAATATTCTCTGCCAAAAGCACTGGTATGTTGGCACAACTGTCAAACATTTGCAATCATCATCCATTCTGTAGGTATCATCTCTCCCTTTGAATGGCATTTACCATCTTACCTGATTAGCATTTCATACTCCATATGTCTTAATGTCTTCTTTTCTTTCTAAGACACTTTAAGGACAATGATAAAAAGTGGAATACAGATGAAAAGTATCCTGTCTCTCAAAGCCACAAATTCAACTTCAAGGGCTTCGTTTTAGCACATTTCATAGCTGCCTGATTGACTACTCCATATACTAAAGAATGAGCGGCAATTGAGGCCAATCATGCTGAACTGAAAGGAGTTGTGGAAGGAAAAACTTTTGATGTAGTGTTCAACTGTAAGAGATAAACAATATTATTCTACATTAAGAGCCAGCATTTTCTCATCTCATAGCTCAAAAGAAAATTTTACCCTGGAAATTCTTTTGAAAAATCCTTATTATACAGCCTGCATTAAACAAGTTATGTAAGCCTGATCCTTGATGTATTTTTATAGCTATTGTATAACTTTATTCAAAGGTCCACATGTGACCTTGCATGGGAGCTCCATTCTAGACAATGGATAACTTTGCTGAGGTTTGAAAACATAATTTCTGAGTTTTGGGACTGTAAATTAATTTATACATGCTTCTGGTCATAGTTTTTAGTCAAGGTGATTCCTAACCATTTTCCATATTATGGTATTCACTAAAAAATGATGATTTTCAGATATCTGCCCTAACTCTTGGTGATTGCCCACAGTTGGGAACGGAATTTTAGATCCAGAGACCTCCCTGGTCACTCATGTACAGCATCGCAGGTGGCATGGCTCAACAGACAGAAAATTTTCCTATAGAGGATCTTCATATTGCAGTGAGCTTATAGTGCCTTGCCCACAGCTAATCAGTATGATAGCAATGTGGGAAATAATCTTGTTATTCAACAAAGCAAATTTTATTTAAAGGAAACCATAAAACAACTAGAAGTAGGCATTTGGAAAAAAATGTTTAAATATCAGACAGTTTCACAAATAAAGCCTAAAGTCAGAATATTACAAGGGCAAAAGTTAAAATCACAACTACATAAAAATTTACAATGTCATATACTTCAAATCTGGAGAAGGAAATGGCAACCCACTCCAGTATTCTTGCCTGGAGAATCCCACGGACGGAGGAGCCTGGTAGGCTACAGACCACGGGGTCTCAGAGTCAGACATGACTGAGCGACTTCACTTTCATACTTCAAATGGAGACAAAAGTAGCACACAAAAGAGATAAAAACAAGCTTTATATATAAGCATATAAGACAAACATACTAATAGAAAACTTGGAAAACAACACTTACTGAGATGAAATAGAAATCAGATATGATGAAAATGAAAGGTATAAATAAATTAATAATCAAAAGGGACACATAGAACAGTGAATTACTTCCTAGCATTAATTGATTAAATAGGATACTACTCAATTTGATCAATGGCTTTGGAAAACATATACTCTTATATTTTATTGATGAAATTACTACTGTATCTTTTTAGGAGGACAATATCTATATAAAATCTTAAATAGCTGCATACACTTTGACTAGCCATTCCAGTTATAAGAATTTTACTCTGGGTAGAATGAATGATATACTCATTTACATATAAGAAATATAGTTATAAAAATGAAAATTCAAAACAAAATATACAAAAATAAGACATTGGTTAAATAATACATTGTCTATCTATAGGTTGCAATATGTTTATATATAATCATTTAAAATTATCATATAGAATTATTCTTGTAAATATTTTAAAAATAAATATTTTGAATTAAAATTTATTTTGTAAATAATAATAGACAGATATGAATACAAAGAGACACATATCTTAATAACCTAGAAGTTTATGTACCATTATTTTATAGCAGTTTGGATGGTGGGATTGTTTCTTCATTATGTTTAAGTTCCTAATTCATATTTGAATCAGGTATTTTTTGTGTAAAATAAATAAACTGGCAAATTTAAAAGCATTTTTGTTTTCTTTTTATGAAGTATCTGATGGCAGATTAACAGACAATATTTTTTATAGGTTCCTGAACATTACCTATGGATATATATTTTTAATTGTCTCAGAACTTATGGTTTGGCCATGACTTAATGAAGTAGATCCAGAATCAGATCAGAGTCTGTAATTAACTGTGATTATTTCTGATATGTTCTTATAAGCAAGAGGCAATTTCTGAATTTACAATATCTCAAAGTCTTAATTGAGATTCATAACTATCCAATTCAATATATCTTGAGCATGTATTACATATGAGATATTGTGTTATCTATCATGGGGCTAAATGAAGAAAAAACATGTTTCTAGCCTCAAGGCATTTATAGACTGGCAGAAGAAATACTACATGCATCACAAGACAAACTATGATAAATGCCACGTAAAAGCTTCTAATAAAATGAGTTTAGAGAAAGGAGAGATAATTTTCTGAAATGACCTTCAGGAATCATAAAATTTAATTATTTTCAGTAATTTATACTTACTAAGGGAAGAGATAATACTTAGTCATTTTAGGAACTCTGCAACAAAATGGGCATAATATTAAAGGATTTTCTGTTTACCTTCCATTATTCAGAAAATTAAATTACCAGAACACTTCATTCTCCAAAATTCCAGCTAATTAAGGCTTTATTTCTAAGGGCATAGGAACATATTTTCTCCATCATTAGGCTTAATTTTATTATTCTTAATTTTATCTCATTATCTAGAGCAAGATGAGTTAATGTTATCTTTTATGATTACTTCTATACATTTAAACTAATTAAAATGTATTCTAATACTTTGATTCCATCTTATTTTCTATATAAAAATCAAACTGCCAGTGCCAGAAAATAAAACTGTCAATAATTTCCTCCAATATCCCTTTGTCTAAACCCAAATCAGAGGGGAAAATTTTGTTCACCCATAAAGTTTTGCAAGTTCATGTAATAAAATTAAAATAATATAACTTAAAACTATGGAATGACTGAAACATTATCTTTCAATTTAAAAATCTCATTGTGTGTATGTGTGTGTATGAGAAGGAGAGAGAGAAAGGGAGGATGGAAGAGGATGAGAGAAAGTTATTTCTGAGTGACTTTTGTGAATAAGTAATTGTCTCCTTTAAAACAGAAAAAAATTAATTTATCATGTGATAAAGAATATAGCAGCTAAAATACTAATAGAAAAAAAAAACAAAATAAAAAAAATTATCATTTTGAAAAAGAACACATCAGGGACTTTCCTGGTGGCTCAGTGTAAAAAAAAAAAAATCTACCTGCCAGTGGAGGAGATGAAGTTTCTATCCCTGATCTAGGAGGAACCCATATGCCACAGAACAACTAAGTTCATGCATCATGACTACTGAGCCTCTGCCCTAGAGCCCAGGAACCTGAGCTACTGAGCCCTCATGCCATAACTACTGAAGCCCTCACACCCTACAGTCTGTGCTCAACAACAAGAAAAGCCACCTCAATATGAAAGCCACATACCGCAACTAGAGAGTACCCCGGCTCTTCACAACTAGAGAAAAGCTCACGTAGCAGTGAAGACCCAGCACAGTCAAAAAATAAATAAATAAAATTATGTTTAAAAAATCAACTCTTCATTTCAATTACTGGTAGTAATTTTGGTGCTCAAAGCTCACGTTTGCTGCAAATGTGAATCTCTTGCCACTGCACCCTCATGCAAAGATATTTTCTCAGTGTATGAGGGTGCTAATAGTAGGATAATTTCAACAAATGTGAAATTTTAGAAGTAGAAGGAGCTTTCAGAAATCACATTTTTATTCAATGCAGAAATGTCTCCTGTGACCATTTCACTAGATGATAGCAAATATTCAGATAAATTCTGGGTCAGGATCTGAAATGTAATTTAACAGATTCAGAGTATTTAAGGAAATTTATAGAAAAAACATTCCGTTATTTGGCAAGATAAATTACAGATTTCAAGTGAATTATTGAATTATTCATTTTTAGGTATCCTTATGTTACAGATAATATTTGTTCTACTGTTTCCAATTTAAACATCTTTCTACTTCATGAAGGTGATATAAACAAGGCTATGGAATGTCTTTGATTTTGTTTTTTCTCTAGTCATCTTCATAGATCATTATAGGCATAGAGAGATTTTTTTTCTCTTTAATAAACCACAAGGCAGATTTTTTTTTTCTGAGTTTTTTCAACTGTTTTCTTAGAAGGTAGATGTTGGTGTCATATATAATCACAAGTTTATCAGAGAGAAACTAGTGTCCAGACCTATTAGGTGGCAGTTTTTATTTATTGTTTTCTTGGTACTCACAAATCCTGGTTGAAGATGACCATACTTTATCACACATAATGGTAACACTGAATATATACATTTAAGGATAGGCTTCTGTATCAGAAATTAAAAATAATGCTTCAGTTCAGTTCAGCTCATTTGTTCAGTCATGTCCAACTCTCTATGACCCCATGGCTGCAGCACATCAGGCTTCCATGTCTATCACTAACTCCTGGAGCTTGCTCAAACTCACGTCCATCAAGTTGGTGATGCCATCCAGCCATCTCATCCTCTGTTGCCCCCTTCGCCTCCTGCCTTCAATCTTTCATCAGGGTTTTTTTCAAATAAGTCAGTTTTCCACATCAGGCAGCCAAAATATTGGAGTTTCAGCTTCATCATCAGTCCTGCCAATGAATATTCAGGACTGACTTCCTTTAGGATTCACTGGTTTGATCTCTTGCAGTCCAATGGACTCTCAGGAGTCTTCTCCAACACCATAGTTCAAAAGCATCAATTCTTCGGCGCTCAGCTTTCTTTATAGTCCAGCTCTCACATCTGTACATGACTACAGGAAAAACCATAGCCTTGACTAGACGGGCCTTTGTTGGCAAAATAATGTCTCTGCTTTTTAATATGCTGTCTAGGTTGGTCAAGGAGAGCATCTTTTAATTTCATGGCTGCAGTCACCATCTGCAGTGATTTTGGAGCCCCCCAAAATAAAGTCTGTCTCTGTTTCCATTGTTTCCCCATCTATTTGTCATAAAGTAATGGGACCGGATGCCATGATCTTTGTTTTCTGAATGTTGAGCTGTAAGCCAACTTTTTCACTGTCCTCTTTCACTTTCATCAAGAGGCTCTTTAGTTCTTCACTTTCTGCCATAAGAGTGGTGTCATCTGCATATCTGAGGTTATTGATATTTCTCCCAGCCATCTTGATTCCAGCTTGTGCTTCATCCAGCCCAGTGTTTCTCATGATGTATTCTGTATATAAGTTAAATAAGCAGGGTAACCATATACACCCTTGACGTACTCCTTTTCCTATTTGGAACCAGTCTGTTGTTCCATGTTCAGTTCTAACTGTTCTTCCCTGACCTGCATACAGATTTCTCAAGAGGCAGGTTACATGGTCTGTTATTCCCATCTCTTTAAGAATTTTCCAAAGTATGTCGTGATCCACACAGTCAAAGGCTTTGGCATAGTCAATAAATCAGAAGTAGATATTTTTCTGGAACTCTCTTGCTTTTTCGATAATCCCACGAATGTTGGCATTTTGATCTCTGATTCTTCTGCCTTTTTTAAACCCAGCTTGAAAATCTGGAAGTTCTCGGTTCACGTACTGCTGAAGCCAGTCATCTGAGTAATCATCATTACCTAATTGACTTTATTTAAGTCTTCTACTCCCTAGGTACATAAAAAATATCTTGCAGTTGGGTTCCTTGAAGACTGTGAAGGTTGAAAGTAGTGATATGAATCTTACTGTCTTTAACCTCACCTCATTATGCAAGTAGTTTCCTTATCTGTTCATTAGTACAGTCTAGGGTTATCTATGAGCAGTATCCCTGGTGCCAAACAGTGCCTTCCACAATGAAGTAATAAGGCAGCAATAATAATAAAAGAGCCAAAAAATGAGTGATGAAAAAAGTTTTGTTTTTAAAATTTCCACTGAATGGAATCTACATGGAGAATGTTAACCCTTTTATCATTTTACAGGAAAAAGGACTGATTTGATATTGGAGGTAGAACTTTTTATCATTGTCATAATGATTTCTTATTCTATTCAGAAAGATGATTAAATTAGGATTAAAATACTTTTTTTGTTCCTCTTCTTGGAATTTCCATTTCTATTAAATAAAATCAACCCATTTCCTCCACTTTGAGCAGAAACTGCAACTTATTCACATGAAAAATATTCACTGATCTTTTTATATAAGCTATTCTTTTAAGGAAAAATTTTCAGAGAAAGATTTGTCTTTTTCCTATTAATGAACTAGCATTAAATAACTGTGTTCCAACATAATGCTACACTATTGAACTGAATTTCAAATTCACTTGTGTGTTCAATTTTGCTTACTTTGTCAAGAAAAAAGTGAAGCCAGAGAGGCAATTCTTTGTCCAAACATGTTTAACCTTACCAAGGTGGGTAAACGGAAATACCATGGTTTTCGAGCCTAGGAGTCAATGATAATTACTAATTATCATTGAGACCTGAGATTTCAAAACCGATATATTTCCTTGTTAAATGGGGGATGGGGGGGTGGGGATTGGATTGACCATCAGGTTTCTTCCAATTGAAATGAAGGCCATGTTGAGGCTTTGCAAGTAAAACAAGAAGAAAATAAGTTTAGATGTAAAACACACATACACACACACAAACACACACACACATCACTGAAACAGAGCAGACTCAATGGGGCCCTCTCTGGTTCAAATACATCTCTGCTTCTTATTTATAGAAAATAGGCTTCAATCAGTTTTCCTGACTCTCCTGGAGTTCCAAAGGAACTGGGGAACTGTGCAGATTCAAACAGCTGCTAAACAGTGAAAGGAGGAAATGCAGAAAAAAAAGGAGGAGCAGTCAAGAAACAGAAGTGCTACTTTGGGACAGAGTCCTGGTTCCTCTTAAAGGAATATACATAACAATCGCGTTGAGTTTCTCTGAAAGAATAGAGTCAACAAGAGTCCCAAATGCAGTACTCAGATGCAATCTCAAAAACAACAGAATGATCTCTGTTCTTTTCCAAGGCAATCCATTAAATATCACGGCAATCCAAGTCTATGCTCCAACAAGTAATGCCGAAGAAGCTGAAGTTGAATGGTTCTATGAAGACCTACGAGACCTTCTAGAACTAACACCCCCAAAAGATGTCCTTTTCATTATAGGGGCCTGGAATGCAAAAGTAGGAAGTCAAGAAACACCTGGAATAACAGGTAAATTTGGCCTTGGAGTACAGAATGGAGCAGGGCAAAGGCTAACAGAGTTTTGCCAAGAGAACACACTGGTCATAGCAAACACTCTCTTTCAACAACACAAGAGAAGGCTCTACACGTGGACGTCACCAGATGGTCAACACCAAAATCAGTTGATTATATTCTTTGCAGCCAAAGATGAAGAAGTTCTACACAGTCAGCAAAAACAAGACCAGGAGCTGACTGTGGCTTAGATCATGAACTCCTTATTGCCAAATTCATACTTAAATAGAAGAAAAGTAGGGAAAACCACTACTAGAAAACCACTAGAAAACCACTAGTGGAAAACCACTAGATCATTCAGGTAGGACCTAAGTCAAATCCCTTATGATTATAGAGTGGAAGTGGAAAATAGATTTAAGGGACTAGATCTGATAGAGACAGCCTGATGAATGATGGAGATAGGCTCGTGACATTGTCCAGGAGACAGGGATCAAGACCATCCCCAAGAAAAAGAAATGCAAAAAGGCAAAATGGCTGTCTCAGGAGGCCTTACAAATAGTCATGAAAAGAAGAGAAGTGAAAAGCAAAGGAGAAAAGGAAAGATATACCCATTTGAGTGCAGAGTTCCAAAGAATAGTGAGGAGAGATAAGAAAGCCTTCCTCAGTTATCAATGCAAAGAAATAGAGTAAAACAATAGGATGGGAAAGACTAGAGATCTCTTCAAGAAAATTAGAGATAACAAGGGAACATTTCATGCAAAGATGGGCATAATAAAGGACAGAAATGGGATAGACCTAACAGAAGCAGAAGATATTAAGAAGAGGTGGCAAGAGTACACAGAAGAACTGTACAAAAAAAAAAATCTTTACTAACCAGATAATCACAATGGTGTGATCACTCACCTAGAGCCAGACATCCTGGAATGTGAAGTCAAGTGCACCTTAGGAAGCATCACTATGAACAAAGCTAGTGGAGGTGATGGAATTCCAGTTGAGCTATTTCAAATCCTAAAAGATGATGCTGTGAAACTGTTGCACTCAATATGCCAGCAAATTTGGAAAACTTAGCAGTGGCCACAGGACTGGAAAAGGCCAACTTTCATTTCCATCCTAAAGAAAGGCGATGCCAAAGAATACGCAAACTATCCCACAATTGTACTCATCTCACACGCTAGTAAAATAATGCTCAAAATTTGCCAAGCCAGGCTTCAACAGTATATGAACTGTGAAATTCCAGATGTTCAAGCTGGTTTTATTAATTTTTGTTATTTCTTGCATTTTTATTTCTTGTTAAAAATTAATTAATTTATTTTAATTGGAGGCTAATTACTTTACAATATTGTAGTGATTTTTGCCATACATTGACATGAATCAGCCATGGATGACCATGTGTTCCACATCCGGAACCCCTTCCCACCTCCCACCCCATCCCATTCCTCAGGTTCATCCCAGTGCCCCGGCCCTGAGCATCCTGTCTCATGCATCGGACCTGGACTGGTGATCTATTTCACATATGGTAACATACATCTTTCAATTCTATTCTCTTAAATCATCTCACCCTCAACTTCTCCCACAGAGCCCAAAAGTCTGTTCTTTATATCTGTGTCTCTTTTGCTGTCTCATATATAGGGTCATCATTACCGTCTTTCTAAATTCCATATCTATGCATTAATATAATGTATTGTTGTTTTTCTTTCTGACTTACCTCACTCTGTATAATAGGCTCCTGTTTCATCCACCTCATTAGAACTGATTCAAATGCATTCCTTTTAATAACTGAGTAATATTCAATTGTGTATATGTATCACTGCTTTCTTATCCATTCATCTATCGATGGACATCTAGGTTGCTTCCATGTCCTAGCTATTGTAAACAGCACTGTGATGAACATTGGGATACACGTGTCTCTTTCAATTCTGGTTTCCTTGGAGTGTATGCCCAGTGGGATTGCTGGTTCATATGACAGTTCTATTTCCAGTTTCTTAAGAAATTTCCACACTGTTTTCCAGGGTGGCTGTTCTAGTTTGCATTCCTACCAACAATGTCAGAGGGTCCCTTTTCTCCACACCCTCTCCAGCATTTATTGTTTGCACACTTTTTGATAGCAGCCATTCTGATCAGCGTGAAATGGTAGCTTATTGTGGTTTTGATTTGCATTTCTCTGATAATGAGTGATGTTGAGCATCTTCTCATGTGTTTGTTAGCCACCTGTATGTCTTCTTTGGAGAAATGTCTGTTTAGTTCTTTGGCCCATTTTTTTTTATTGGGTCATTTATTTTTCTGGAATTGAGCTGCATGAGCTGCTTGTATATATTTGAGATTAATTCTTTGTCAGTTGCTTTGTTTGTTATTATTTTCTCCCAAACTGAAGGCTGCCTTTTTACCTTGCTTATAGTATCCTTCATTGTGCAAAAGGCTTTAAGTTTAACTAGGTCTCATTTGTTTATTTTTGCTTTTATTTCCATTACTCTGGGAGGTGGGTCATAGAGGATCTTGCTGTGATTTATGTCAGAGAGGATCCTGCTTTGATTTATGTTTTACCTATGTTTTTCTCTAGGAGTCTTATAGTTTCTGGTCTTACATTTAGATCTTTAATCCATTTTGAGTTTATTTTTGTGTATGGTGTTAGAAAGTGTTCTAATTTCATTGTTTTACAGGAGGTTGACCAGTTTTCCCAGCACCACTTGTTAAAGAGATTACCTTCTCTCCATTGTATAGTCTTGCCTCCTTTTTCAAAAAATAAGGTGTCCATCAGTACATGGATTTATCTCTGGGCTTTCTACTTTGTTCCATTTTTCTATATTTCCATCTTTGTGATAGTACCACACTGTCTTGATGACTGTAGCTTTGTAGTATAGTCTGAAGTCAGGCAGGTTGATTCCTCCAGTTACATTCTTTTTTCTCAAGATTGCTTTGGCTATTTGAGGTTTTTTGCATTTCCCTACACATTGTGAAATTATTTGTTCTAGTTTTGTGAAAAATACCATTGGTAGTCAAGTTGGTTTTAGAAAAGGCAGAAAACCAGACACCAAAGTGCCAATATCCACTGGATCATCAAAAAAGCAAGAGAGTTCCAGGAAAACATCTACTTCTGTTTTATTGACCATACCAAAGTTTTTACTGTGTGAATCACAATAAAATGGAAAATTCTGAAAGAGATGGGGTTAACAGACCACCTGATCTGCTTCTTGAGAAATCTATATGCAGGTCAGGAAGCAACAGTTGGAACTGGACATGGAACAACAGACTGGTTCCAAATAGGAAAAGGAGTATGTTAGGCTGTATATTGTCACCCTGCTTATTTAACTTCTATGCATAGTACATCATGAGAAATGCTGGGCTGGAAGAAGCACAAGCTGGAATCAAGATTGCCAGGGGAAATATCAATAACCTCAAATATGCAGATAACACCACTCTTATGGTAGAAAGCAAAGAACTAAAAAGCCTCTTGATGAAAGTGAAAGAGGAGAGTGAAAAAGTTGGCTTAAAGCTCAACATTCAGAAAACTAAGATCACGGCATCCAGTCCCATCACTTCATGGTAAATACATGGGGAAACAATGGAAACAGTGACAGACTTTTTATTTTCTTGGGCTCCAAAATCACTGTAGATGGTGACTGTAGCCATGAAATTAAAAGACGCCTGCTCCTTGGAAGGAAAGTTATCACCAAACTAGACAGCATATTAAAAATCAGAGACATTACTTTGCCAACAAAGTTCTGTCTAGTCAATAGTAGTCATGTATGGAAGTGAGAGTTGGACTATAAAGAAAGCTGAGCACCGAAGAATTGATGCTTTTGAACTGTGATGTTGGAGAAGACTCTTGAGAGTTCTTTGGACTGCAAAGAATCCAACCCATTCATCCCAAAGGAGATCAGTCCTGAGCGTTCAATGGAAGGACTGAGGTTGAAGCTGAAACTCCAATACTTTGGCCACTTGATGTGAAAACCTGACTTATTTGAAAAGACCCTGATTCTGGGAAAGGTGGGAAGAGAAAAGGACAACAAAAGATGAGATGTTTGGATGGCATCACTAACTCAATGGACATGAGTTTGTTTAAACTCCAGGAATTGTTGATGGACATGGTGGCCTGGCATGCTGCAGTCCATGAGATCTCAAAGAGTCAGACACGACTGAGTGACTGATCTGAACTGAACTGAACTGAAGGAACTAATAACCTCCCCGCCCCTCCCATGGAGGATGGAAACTTTAGGCTGAGTACAAGGTTCCTGGAGCAGTGTCCTTTTACTTCACCACCAACAATCAGAAGAAAGTCACACATGCTACAGCCATCACCATAAATTTTTCCTAAGAAAACGTCCTGAAAACCATCAGGAAGTTTAGGGTTTCTCAGCAACCCATTCTCCTTGTTTGGCCCAGAAATAATTTAAACCTTTTGTATTCCAAACTCCAGTATTTTAGTTTGTTTGGCTTGTCTGTGCCTCAGACACATGAATTTGTGTTCCATAACATCACAATAATAAGATAAATATGGTTTGAGGATAATAATCTATTAGCAATAATAAATAAGTAGTTTTAAAGGATAATAATTTTTCTTTTAAAACAAGCACTAATTTGTGCATATGTAAGGGGATGTTTCCCCTTCATGGAACACGCCTTGTGTTGAAGGGACTTGTGTAACTTAATGTAGCTATGAGGCATGCCATGCAGGGCCACCCAAGACAGACATGTCATAGTGGATATTTCTGACAAAACATGATCCAATGGAGGAGAGGATGGCAAGCAACCCAAGTATACTTGCTGTGAGAACCCCATAAACTATATAAAAAAGAAAAAAAGATATAAAAAGATGAGTTCCCCAGGTTGGAAGGTATCCAATATGCTACTGGGGAACAGCAGAGTAGCATATTGGACAAGTTATTGGTATAAACCATCCCAAAGACAAAGAAAAGAAAGATGGCAAAGTGATTATGTGAGGAGGCTTTATAAATAGCTGAAGAAAGAAGAGAAGTGAAAAGCAAGGGAGAAAGGGAAAGGTATACCCAACTAAACGCAGAGTTCCAGAGAATAGCAAGGGGAGACAAGAAGGCTTTCTTATTGAAAAATGCAAAGAAACAGAGGAAAATAACCGAGGGGAAAAGACTAGAGATCTCTTCAAGAAAAATTGGAAATATCAAAGGAACAGTATGTCAGTGGAGTGTGTAAATTTCTCAGTTCTGTCTCTCTGCAGCAAAGATGTGAAATGGCAAACCAGTGTTACAGCTCAGTTACAGCTCAGAGTCTTATTCAGCAAAGGATAGTATACCCTTGAAGGAGTTCCAGAAAAACATCTACTTCTGCTTTATTGACTACACCAAAGCCTTTCACTGTGTGGATCACAACAAACTGTGGAAAATTCTTAAAGAGATGGGAATACCATACTATCTTACCCGCCTCCTGAGAAACCAGTATGCAGGTCAAGAAGCAACAGTTAAAATCGGACATGGAACTATGGACTGGTTCAAAATTGGGAAAGGAGTATGTGAAGGCTGTATATTGTCACCCTGCTTATTTAACTTCTATGAAGAGTATATCATGCAAAAGCCCAGACTGGATGAAGCAAAAGTTGGAATCAAGATTGCTGGGAGAAATAAAAATAACCTTAGATATGCAGATGACACCACCCTTATGGCAGAAAGTGAAGAGGAACTGAGTAGCCTCTTGATGAAAGTTAAAGAGGAGAGTGAAAACGCTGGCTTAAAACTCAACATTCAGAAAACTAATATCACGGCATCTGATCTCATCACTTCATGGTAAATAGATGGGGAAACAATGGAAACAGTAACAGACTTTATTTTCTTGGGCTCCAAAATCCTTGCAGATGGTGACTGTGGGCATGAAATTAAAAGACACTTGCTCCTTGGAAGAAAAGCTATGCCCAACCTAGACAGCATATTAAAAAGCAGACACATTACCGAAAATGGTCCATCTAGTCAAAGCTATGGTTTCCAGTAGTCATGTATGGATGTGAGAGTTGGACCATAAGGAAAGCTGAGCAGTGAAGAATTGATGCTTTTGAACTGTGGTGCTGGGGAAGACTCTTAAGAGTCCCTTGTACTACAGGGTGATCCAACCAGTCAATCCTAAAGGAAATCAGTCCTGAATATTCATTGGAAGGATGATGCTGAACCTGAAACTTCCATAGTCTGGCCACCTGTTGTGAATGGCTGACTCATTTGAAAAGACCCTGATGCTGGGAAAGTTTGAAGGCAGGAGGAGAAGGGAATGGCAGAGATATGATGGTTGGATGGCATCATCAACTCAATGGACATGAGTTTGAGCAGGCTCCAGGAGTTGGTGATAGACAGGGAAGCCTGGCATGCTGCAGTCCATGGGGTCACAAAGAGTCAGACTTGACCAAGCCACTGAAGCAAAGTGAAGTGAGACATGAGGGTGGGTTGACCTAAAAATGAGAGGTATCAGTACATCTTGACTTCCTCTTTTTATATGTTTTATCTCCTCCACACTGAGCCTGCCCTATGCAAATCAGGCTAGTCAGGAAGAGGGTGTATTTGTTTAACCTGAGGTTCTCACTCTGGTCCGTGGATTTTCTTTTGTTCCATTTTCACGGGTTTTTCCCTCTTTGTCTTTTAGCCAATGCCATTTTGACTCATTTTTCCTATTGTAAATACCTAACAATTTCATCCAAAAAGGGGCATGATAAAGGACCGAAACAGTAAACCCCTAATAGAAACAGAAGAGATCAAGAAGCGATGGAAATAGACATAGAATAACTGAACAAAAATTATCTTAATGTCCCAGATAACCACGATGGTAAACTCAAGAGTTGGTGCTGGACAAGGAGGCCTGGCATGCTGCAGTCCATGGGGTTGCAGAGCTGGACATGACTGAGCGACTGAACTGAAATGAACCATGATGGTGTGGTCACTCACCCAGAGCCAGACATTCTGGAGTGTGAAATCAAGTGGGCCTTAGGAAGCACTGCTGTCAATAAAACAAAGAGACGTGATGGAATTCCAGCAGCTATTTAAAATCCTAAAAGATGATGTTATCAAAGTGTTCCACTCAATATGTCAGCAAATTTGGAAAACCCAGCTGTGGCCTAGACCTGGAAAAGGTCAATCCTCATCTCAGTTCCCCAGAAGGGTAATACTAAAGAATGTTCAAACCATTGAACAACTATACTCATTTCCCATGCTAGTAAGATTTTGCTCAAAATTCTACAGACTAGGCTTCAGCATTACATGAACTGAGAATTTCCAGTTGTCCAAGCTGGGTTTAGAAAAGGCAGAGGTACCAGAGATCAAATTGCCAACATTTGCTGGATCATAGAGAAAGCAATTGAATTCCAGAAAAACATCTACCTCTGTTTTCTTGATTAAGCTAAAGCCTTTGACTGTGTGGATCATAAGAAAATGTGGAAAACTTAAAGAGATGGGAATATCAGACCACCTTTCCTGTCTCCTGAAAAATCTGCATACTCGTCAAGAAGCAAGAATTATAACCTTGTATGGAGCCACTAACTAGTTCAGGGTTGAGAAAGGAGTATATCAAGGCTGTTTGTTGTCACCCTATTTATTTAACTTATCCACAGAGTACATCATGAGAAATGCTGGGCTGGATGAGTTACAAGCTGGAATCAAGATTGCTGGGAGAAATATCAACAACCTCAGATATGCAGATGGAGAAGGAAATGGCAACCCACTCCAGTGTTCTTGCCTGGAGAATCCCGGGGATGGGAGAGCCTGGTGGGCTGCTGTCTATGGGGTCACACAGAGTCAGAGACGACTGAAGTGACTTAACAATAGCAGATATGTAGATCTCAATCTAATGGCAGAAAGCAAAGAGGAACTAAAGAACCTCTTGATGAGGGTAAAAGAGGAGAATGAAAAAAACAACTTAAAATTCAATATTAAAAAAAAAAAAAAGAAAACTAAGACCATGGCATCTGACCTCATCACTTGGCAAATAGAAGGGGAAAAGGTGGAAGCAGTGACAGATTTCCTCTTCTTGGGCTCTCAAATCATGGCGGATGGTGACTGCAGCTATGAAATTAGAGGAAGGTTCTTCTTGGCAGGAAAGCTATGACAAACCTAGATGGTGTGTTAAAAGCAAAGACACCACTTTGCCAGCAAAGGTCCATACAGTCAAGGCTGTAAGTCAAGGTCCATAAGTCAAGGCTGTGACTACAGTCTTCTCAGTAGTTACATACGGTTGTGAGACTGGACCATAAAGAAGGCAGATAGCCAAAGAATTGATGCTTTCAAACTGTGGTGATAGAGGAGACTTTTGAGAGTCCCCTGGACAGCAAGGAGATCAAATCAGTCAATACTAAAAGAAATCACCTGAATATTCATTGGAAGGGCTGATGCTTCAAGCTGAAGCTCCAACACCTTGGCCATCTGATGTGAAGAGTTGACTCACTGAAAAAGACCCTGATGCTGGGAAAAATTGAAGGCAGGAGAAGAGGGCAACAGAGGATGAGATGGTTGGATGGCATTCCCTATGCAATGGACATAAACCTGGGCAAACTCCGGGAGATGGTGAGAGACATCGAAGCCTGGTGTGCTGCGATCCATGGCATTGCAGAGTCAGACACAACTTGAGAACTGAACAACAACAACAACAAACATACTTAAAAAATATTTCTGAAATTATTTACATTAACAAAGTCATGTGAAAAATTAATGTGTGAAAAACTTATTAGGTTTCTCAGGCCACAAACAATATAACATAAATAAACTATGATTAATTTCTATAAAAGGAAATTGACTGGAAAATTATCTGGAACTTCCAGAATGAATGAGTACTGCTGAAGGCAATATTTGGAAAAAAAAAATTAACTATAGCGTCTCTGGAGTGGCAATTATAAAATATTCTGAGTTCGGATAGATTGGTTTAAAGCCAATCACCATACTTGTAATATTTTTCTGTCAAATATCTTAAATATGAAGTCTTGGTTTGAATTCCTAAATACAATGTGATATTTACCCAGCTATCCACCTATAATGTAACAAGTATTGCCTGCTTCCTTATTTTGGTGGGGGATGAGGGAGTCTTCATTTCCTTGTAGGGGATCAAAGTTTGCCACCCCCAAATTTGTTTGTTTTGCATGAGGATTATTTTATGCTGGTTACTTTTAAGAAACAAGACTCAGGAAGAATGTTTGACCTTTCTTCTATTATCCTTAAAAAATTGAGATAGACGACCTGCTCCAGGAAGGCAGCTATCACCATAGATAAATACAATATAATATGAACTAGTTTGATAGACAGGGAGAAACCTAGCAAAGTCTATTTGATTTTGTAATCAACACTGTAAAAAAATACAGTGTTCCATTGTTTCTATGTGGCTCAGCATAGCAAACATTTGTTTACCAAACATTTACTCTCTTCCTTTATTTTTTAAAATATTTATTTATTTGGCTTCACCATGATTAGTTGTGGCATGTGGGATCCATTTTCCCAACCAGGGATTGAACTGAGGTCCTCTGCATTGGGAGTGTAGAGTCTTAGGTACTGTATCACCAGGGAAGTCCCTCCTCTTTCCTTTGAAGTCCAGACCCCTACTTATCTCTCCTAAGTCCTGGGTGACATACATACCTCATTTTACCTGTCTTTAGTATCTCTCATATTATGTGGATTAGCTATACAATCATAAATAAATATATATATTTTAACCTATTAGTCTGTCTCATGTCAATTTAATTATTAGGCCAGCAGAGAAACTTACAATGATAGGGAAAATGTTTTCCAACTCCAAATTTTCCATAACATCTTTTCAGTTATCTATTGCCACATTTATCCTGCACTTTCCATAAAAAAATAGCACTTTCCATAAAAATAATCATTTATATTTCAAATGAGAAAAAGTATCCAACTAAACCAATAAAGGGAATCATTACTTTCTTAACTGAAAGTATAAATGTTTGAAAGAATAGAACCAGCAGCTTAAATATTATCACCAAGGGTCTGATTCCTCTGTCTCTTTGACTACTCTTCCATGCTCTAGCCTGGCCCTCAGAGTCCACATTTTTAGTAACTAGTTTCCTTGCTATAGTAGTAAAATTAAAATTACTATTAAAGTTTCACTACATATCATCAAGGGAAAGAAAGACTCTTTCCCAGTAGTTTCAAAGGTAAGAAAAAGCTCCTATTTTCTCAAAGACAGTCAGTGTCCTACCTCTAGGGGTGAAGGTCTAGATGAGCCCATGCACATCATCTGGATGAGGATGGAACAAGATCTTGGTCCCAGCAAAATCTGGGTATCATTTCCCCAGAAGAGGGGGAATTAGTAAAAACAAACAACAACAACAACAACAAAAACACATTTTTTTAAACATACTGATTTACAGACTATAACATCTTCTTAGAGTAGTTTCATACAAAACAATGTTCTGCTTTTAAAATGAGTTATATTTGATTTTGTAAAGGAATAGGAAGCCAATTTATTCCATCAAATTTCATTATTTTCCTCAACAATTTCCATACCTATATTATATCTAATAATTCATAGTATGTGTAGCCATTTCTACTCTTGGAAAAGAAATGTGAGAATTACCTTATTTCACATAAGACACTATGGTAATGACTTTGGTCCCTGATGACATGTCATCTGCTGGATTCAGATCAGTGATCCAGAAATGAAAAGTTCTAGCCAGTATTGTCCAGTGTTTTAAATTTCATAAGTCAACAACTAATTGAGGGGTTTCTGTTTTAAATTACAATTTCTTGAGATAACTTTTGCCTTCCTTATACATACATGATTATTTTTCCTTTCTCTAGTCTTCTTGGATATGGACAATAAAAATAAGCTCCATGCTTATACATATCTGTGACAACTATATGTCGGTTTAATTATTTTCACTTACTCAGTCTATGTAAATATATGTGGCTCAATTCCCATTAAATGTTCTAACTATAGCCCATTCTTACTTGAGATAAAAGTGGTAAAATTATTTTTGCAATAGCACTACTTAATCTGCCAAAATGTACTCTTAATGTATTTTTTCTAAATATTTGTATATTATCTTAGTTTTATTAGAATTTTTAGAGTGATTTATTTATAAAATCCAATCACTTTAATAAATATAATTTTTCATTCTTCCTCAATGATAATACAAATATAAGTTGTTATTTTACCTCCAGATGCTAAGATGAATAGCTGCCTGGTCTGTTAATCCTTGTCCATTGTGGCCTTAGAAAAATCCACAGGGAAATCATTCAGTCATTTTATTCCCACACCAACAGCTATTGTCATCAGCAATTCAGATGGTTTCTTCAGTATAAGTCCTACTTTTAACCAATTTCAGTGTCATTCTACATGACTAAGTCCTCTGAATCTCCCATTCAAGCAAGAGATGTGCCAACAGGGAATTTGGTCTCACTACAAAAAAGTTGTCATAAACTTTATCTTATTGCATACTTTTCCAATGATTCATCAGTAAAAAGATAAAATTCTGTACAGCAGATATGGAGAATGTGGCTTTAAACACAATCTCAAAGGTAAATAATCTTAAGATGGCCCTGTTTCTCTGGCCTAAAATCTGTTTGAAAGTAAAAAAAAAAAAAAAAAAAAAATATGTGGCAGAAAAATAAGACATTATCACTTTATAATTTTCTGGCTTTGTAAGAAACTTTAAAATTTCAAATTCAATGAACATAACTTCTTTATGAAGGTTTTATTTGCAACAGACATACGTGTGTGGGCACACACACACACACACATACACATACACACACACACACACACATAGCAGTCAAATAGTAAACCTGTCAGGGAAACTATTTCTAAGTAATATTTAGTATTCCCACAAACATTGATCAAATAATAGAATGCTAGTTTGTCCTAATTTTATCTATATAATCTAAATTATAGCCAAATTTAAAACTAGTATAAAGAGAGTCCTAGGATTTCAAAGTAATTCATGCTTGCTCTGTAATTCATATTATGCCTGCCCACAATCTTTGATTAATTTCACTTGAAAAAGTAAAAAAAGAAATCATTAATTTGGCCAAATGTTTAAAGAAACATCTTTGATGTAAAATTAAACAAAAGTTGAAGTATTTCAGTGAAAAGAAATGTTTTTCTGACAAGCTAATATCTCAGCTATTCATGCTATTAAACATTATGCCATTTTCCATTTCAATAATGTTGGCTTCATCATGTTACTTTCTTCTTGGCATTTACATTTCAGTAGTATTTTATTTGGTTTGTACTATTAACACTTTAATTTAAACTGGTGCTAATCTTTCCCAGACTACAGAGGTAGTGGATAGAATATATTGCTAAGTTCAGTTCAGTTCAGTTCAGTCACTCAGTCGTGTCCGACTCTTTGCGACCCCATGAATCACAGTACGCCAGGCCTCCCTGTCCATCACCATCTCCCGGAGTTCACTCAGACTCACTTCCATCGAGTTAGTGATGCCATCCAGCCATCTCATCCTGGGTCATCCCCTTCTCCTCCTGCCCCCAATCCCTCCCAGCATCAGAGTCTTTTCCAATGAGTCAACCCTTCTCATGAGGTGGCCAAAGTACTGGAGTTTCAGCTTTAGCATCATTCCTTCCAAAGAAATCCCAGGGTTGATCTCCTTCAGAATGGACTGGTTGGATCTCCTTGCAGTCCAGGGGACTCTCAAGAGTCTTCTCCAACACCACAGTTCAAAAGCATCAATTCTTCAGTGCTCAGCTTTCTTCACAGTCCAACTCTTACATCCATACACGACCACTGGAAAAACCATAACCTTTACTAAACTGACCTTTGTTGGCAAAGTAATGTCTCTGCTTTTCAATATGCTATCTAGGTTGGTCATAACTTTTCTTCCAAGGAGTAAGTGTCTTTTAATTTCATGGCTGCAGTCACCATCTGCATTGATTTTCGAGCCCAAAAAGATAAAGTCTGATACTGTTTCCACTGTTTCCCCATCTATTTCCCATGAAGTGATGGGACCAGATGCCATGATCTTCATTTTCTGAATGTTGAGCTTTAAGCCAACTTTTTCACTCTCCTCTTTCACTTTCATCAAGAGGCTTTTTAGTTCCTCTTCAATTTCTGCCATAAGGGTGGTGTCATCTGCATATCTGAGGTTATTGATATTTTTCCCAGCAATCTTGATTCCAGCTTGTGCTTCTTCTAGCCTTATGTTTCTCATGGTGTACTCTTCATAGAAGTTAAATAAGCAGGGTGACAATAGACAGCCTTGACGTACTCCTTTTCCTATTTGGAACCAGTCTATTGTTCCATGTCCAGTTCTAACTGTTGCTTCCTGACCTGCATACAGGTTTTTCAAGAGGCGAAATACTTTAAAAACATGTATTTCCAATGAAAAGAACAAACAAACAAACATGTATTTCTAACAATCATAGATATGCCAGACATTTTCAATACCTTGAAAGCAAATAATTTACCATATCTGAATTAAATACATTTTCTACTACCTATAGATTTACAAGTAAACTCTTCTGTTAAAGTGTATCTTTAAACTAACTTGTATATTCACTGTCTAAATTTGTCTAAGAAGATGATGTGAAACAATTCTGAAAACTAGTAATAAAATGCATGCAGATTCTAGAAAGAGACTTAGTCTTTATGGACTTATGGGTTATTATGCATGTCAGAGAGAGCAGTTTCCAGAACTCACTCAATATAAAGGTTCTGTGGATATACTGGACTTATGATCAAACTAGAACTGAGGCACCTGCAGAAAGGAAAAATTTGCCCTTAATTCCCTAGATAATATCCCAGATGAGCAATAAAAAGCTCCATTCATTCATAGAGAAATTGCTGGAGAGGCTACTATACACAAAGCATTGATATGAAAACATCATGATCAAAACAGACAAGTATCCCTACAAGTCTTCACACACCTTTTATTTCAGAGGTGAGAGACTGACAGTCAATAAATAGATTATATAGGATGCTATAAGTGCTATGTCTTTGTACAGAGAAAAGGACTCAGTAGTGCTGGGGTGGAAATTCAAACTTAAATAAGGTACTAAGACCAGGACCACAGCAATGAGCAGAGGGGATGGGAGTAGGAGATGGGGTCAGTTAAGTAAGGAGGTTAAATTTTATAGGACCTTTTAGGTCATTATGAAGACTGGCTTTTACCCAGAATGAAATGAGAAGCAGAGCACAGCATAGTCTGAGTTAGGTTTTGAAGGATCACTTTGGTTAATATTCTGATAATAGACTGCGGGAAAGGAGCCAGAGAAAGAAGATGTATGATCGTTTAAGAGGCTGTTGAAATCATCATACACAGGACAAGAGTTTAGAAAAAATAGTGAGATGTGGTTGCAATCTGGGATATAAATATATATTTACATACATACATATATTATGGAGGAGGAGAAAGAAGAGCGGTTTCATTATTTTGGTAGGCTAAGGGGGAACACTGTAGGCTAGTGCCTCAAGAATTGTGCCTTCCTTCTGGCTATCTATTGATTGTAGAGCTAACGAGATTTTCTGCTGAAGTGTATGGACAGTAAGAGATCAGGGGAGAAGTAACGGGTGACTCCACTGTTTTTGGCCTAAACAATCGAGGCAGTGTTAATATGTTTGAGACTAGACAAGAGACTTCCTCCAACTATTGATAAGTACAGAGTTTGGCAAAGAAATAATACCATTTACCATTGTATCAAAAACAATAAAATAATTAGGAGTAAGCATTCCTAAGAGCCTTTGGTAAAACAAAGGTGAAAGAGGAGAGTGAAAAAGATGACTTAAAATTCAACATTCGAAAAACTAAGATCATGGTATATGGTCCCATCACATCATGGCAAATAGATGGGGAAACAATAAAAACAGTGACAGACTATTTTCTTGGGCTCCAAAATCACTGTAGATGGTGACTGCATCATGAAATTATGAGACACATGCTTCTTGGAAGAAAAGTTATGACAAACACAGAGAGCATATTAAAAAATAGAGACATCATTTTGCTGACAAAGGTCCATAGAGTTAAAGCTATGGTTTTTCCAGTAGTAATGCATGGATGTGAGCTTTGGACCATAGAGAAGGCTGATTGCTGAAGAACTGATTCTTTCAAACTGTGGTGCTGGAGAAGCATCTTGAAAGCCCCTTCGACAGCAAGGAGATCAAACCAGTCAACCCTGAATATTCATTTGAAGGACTGATGCTGAAGTTCCAATACTTTGGCTACTTGATGCAAAGAGCCAACTCATTGGAAAAGACCCTGATGCTGAGAAAGATTGAAGGTAGGAGGAGAAGGGGACGACAAAGGATGAGATGGTTACATGGCATTACGGAGTCAATGGACATGAGTTCGAGCAAACTCCAGGAGATTGTGAAGAACAGGGAAACCTGGTGTGCTTGCAAAGAGGGGTTGCAAAGAGTCAGCCATGACTGAATAACTGAAGAACAACAAAGCAGGCAAAGGATCTGTTCATTGAAACTATAAGACACTGATGGAAAAATAGAAGATGCCACAACAGATGGAAACATATACCATGTCCTTGGTTTGCAAGAATCAATATTGTCAAAATAACTATAATCCAAGGAAATCTACAGATTCGATACAATCCCTATGAAATTGCCAATGGCATTTTTCACAGAATTTAAACAGAAAAAAAACTTAAAATTTATATGCAGATGCAAAAGCCCCCAAATAGCCAAGCAATCTTGAGAAAGAAAAAAGGAGCTGTTGGAATCAGGTTCCCTAACCTCAGACTACATTACAAAGCTATAGTAATCAACACAATATCTCTGGCATAAAACCAGAGATATATATCAATGGAACAGGATAGAAAACCCAGAAATAAACCTAAGTACCTATGGTCAATTAATCTACAACAAATAAGGCAAGACTATACAATGGAGAAAAGACAGTCTCTTCAATAAGTGGTACTGGAAACACTGGACAGCTACATATAAAACAAAAAAAAAAAGGAAAGAAATTAGAACACTCTTCAACACTATGCAAAAAATAAACTCAAAGTGGATTAAAACCTAAATGTAAGGCCAGACATTATAAAAGTCTTAGAGGAAAAGATAGGGAGAACACTCTATATAAACTGGAACAATATCTTTTTTTGATCCATCATCTCCTAGAGTAATGGAAATAAAAACAAAAATAAACAAATGTGACCTAATTAGACTCAAAAGCTTATGCATAGCAAAGGAAACCATAAACAAAACAAAAATATAAATCACAGAATCAGAGAAAATATTTGCAAACAAGGCAACCAAACAAGGGAGTTATCTCCAAAATATGCAAATGCCTCATGTGGCTAAATATCAAAAAAATTAACAACCCAATCAAAAAAATAGGCAGAACACTTTAATAGAAGTTTCTCCAAAGAAGGCATACAGATGGCCTAGATGTATATGAAAAGATGCTCAAATCATTAATTGTTAGATAAATGCAAATCAAAACTACCTCACACCAGTGAGAATGCCCATCATGAAAAAAATCTACAAACAATAAATGCTGGGGAGGTGTTGAGGAAAGAGAACTCTCTTACACTGTTAATGGGACTATAAATTGGTATAGGCACTATGCAGAACAGCATGAACATTCCTTAAAAAAACTAAAAATAGAGTTACCATATGATCCAGCAATCTCACTCCTAGGCATGTATAGTTCAAAAGGATACATGCGTATCTGTGTTCATAGCACCATTATTTACAATAGCCAAGACATGGAAGCATCCTACATGCTCACTGACAGATGAATGGATAAAGAAGATGTGGTACATATACACAATGGAATATTACTCAGGCATTAAAAGAATGAAATAATGTCATTTGCAGCAACAAAGATGGACCTGCAGATTGTCATACTGAGTGAAGTCAGACAAAGACAAATATCTGATACTGCTTATAAATGGGATCTTGAAAAAGATACAAATATACTTAGTTATAAAACAGAAATAGAGTCACAGATGTAGAAAACAAACTTATGGTTACCAGGGAGGAGAATGAGTGGGAGGGATAAATAGGGAAATGGGAATTTACATATACATACTGCTACATATAAAATAGATAACTTATACAGACTTACTGGATAGCACAGGTAACTCTACTCAGTACTCTGCAATGGCCTATATTGAAAAATAATATTTTTAAAAGTGGATATATGTATACATATAGAGACATTACTTTGCTGACTGAGGTCCATCTAGTCAAGGCTATGGTTTTTCCTGTGGTCATGTATGGATGTGAGAGTTGGACTGTGAAGAAAGCTGAGTGCCAAAGAATTGATGCTTTTGAACTGTGGTGTTGGAGGACTCTTGAGAGTCCCCTGGACTGCAAGGAGATCCAACCAGTCCATTCTGAAGGAGATCAGCCCTGGGATTTCTTTGGAAGGAATGATGCTAAAGCTGAAGCTCCAGTACTTTGGCCACCTGATGCGAAGAGTTGACTCATTGGAAAAGACTTTGATGCTGGGAGGGATTGGGGGCAGGAGGAGAAGGGGACGACAGAGGATGAGATGGCTGGATGGCATCACTGACTTGATGGACGGGAATCTGAGTGAACTCCAGGAGTTGGTGATGGACAGGGAGGCCTGGCATGCTGCGATTCATGGGGTTGCAAAGAGTCAGACATGATCGAGCAACTGAACTGAACTGAACTGATAGCTGTTTTACTTTGTTGTATACCTGAAACTAATAAAACATTATAAATCAAATATACTCCAAAAAAATTAAACAACAACAACAACAACAACTTACTGTATAGCACAGATGTGCTGTGCTGTGCTTGGTCGATCCATCATATTTGAGTCTTTGTGACCCCATGGACTGCAGCCCACCAATCTCCTTTGTCCATGGTGATTCTCCAGGCAAGAATACTGGAGTGGGTTGCCATGCCCTCCTCCAGGGGCTCTTACTAACCCAGGGACTGAACCCAGGTCTCCTGCATTGCAGCTGGATTCTTTTCCAACTAAGCCACAGGGAAGGGCAAGAATACTGGAGTGGGTAGCCTATCCCTTCTCCAGGGGATCTTCACAACCCCAGGAATCAACTGGGGTCTCCTTCATAACAGGCAGATTCTTTACCAGCTGAGATACCAGGGAAGCCTGTATGGCACCGGTAACTGCTCAATATTCTGTAATAACCTCAATGGGAAAATAATTTTTAAAAAATAGATACTTATATATGTATAATTGAATCACTTTACTGAACACATGAAACTAACACAACATTGTTAATCAAGTATCCTCCAATATAAAATAAAATTTAAATAAGAAAAGAGTTTGATGCAGCAATCTGTATTATGCCACTCACCTTGTTTCTAAATCAGAACCCAGGGAAACATTTGCCAAATCTAAGAGCTTTCATTCTGAGGAATTACAGAGAATGAGTGAGGCCTCCCTGTTGGGAAACTACTAAAGAATCATAACCACAGAACTTGAAGGTGGAACTCCACACACATCCTGAAGACTGCCAAAGACATCGGAAGGGATGAATGTAAACTCTGAAAACCACAATAGGTTTATCATTCAGGAAGCCAACAGCAGTGATGGAATAAGGAGAGACACCATCTGGGCAATGAAAGTCTTTCAAGTCATAGTATACACCTAAGTGAAGAACAGAAATAGAGAGTTCATGGTAGGGATGGGCCCAGATAAGAACCTTCTCTTTAGCCTCTGCCCTTCAAGAAGAGATGTGAGAAGGCCAAGAATCTGGCACCTGATTCTAATTCTGAGGAGTGGAGTAAACCTAATATGTTGTTACCTCTTGATTTTACCATGATCTGTTTTGATCTGGTCTTGTTATGGGAAAATAGATTCATAAGTTTTACAATTTTGAAAGGTGCTTTAGTCATGTTAAGTTTATTAAACAAGGAGACCATTAGACTGAGGCGGCTTTAATGCCTTCAGTTCAGTCACTCAGTCATGTCCGACTCTGCGACGCCATGAATTGCAGCACGCCAGGCCTCCCTGCCCATCACCAACTCCCGGAGTTCACTCAGATTCAGGTCCATCGAGTCAGTGATGCCATCCAGCCATCTCATCCTCTGTCGTACCCTACTCCTCCTGCCCCTAATCCCTCCCAGCATCAGAGTCTTTTCCAATGAATCAGCTCTTCACATGAGGTAGCCAAAGTACTGGAGCTTCACCTTTAGCATCATTCCTTCCAAAGAAATACCAGGGTTGATCTCCTTCAGAATGGACTGGTTGGATCTCCTTGCAGTCCAGGGGACTCTCAAGAGTCTTCTCCAACACCACAGTTCAAAAGCATCAACTCTTCAGCACTCAGCGTTCTTCACAGTCCAACTCTCACATCCATACATGACTACTGGAAAAACCATAGCCTTGACTAGAAGGACCTTTGTTGGCAAAGTAATATCTCTGCTTTTGAATATGCTGTCTAGGTTGGTCATAACTTTTCTTCCAAGGAGTAAGTGTCTTTTAATTTCATGGCTTTAATCACCATCTGCAGTGATTTTTGAGCCCCCCAAAATAAAGTCTGACACTGTTTCTACTGTTTCCCCATCTATTTCCCATGAAGTGATAGGACTGGATGCCATGATCTTCGTTTTCTGAATGTTGAGCTTTAAGCCAACTTTCTCACTCTCCTCTTTCACTTTCATCAAGAGGCTTTTTGGTTCCTCTTCACTTTCTGCCATAAGGGTGGTGTCATCTGCATATCTGAGGTTATTGATATTTCTCTCAGCAATCTTGATTCCAGCTTGTGCTTCTTCCAGCCCAGCATTTCTCATGATGTACTCTGCATATAAGTTTAATGCCTTAGGTTCCTACAAAAGCAAACTATAACCTAAACCTGAAAAGTCTCAAGTTTAAGACATTAAAATGTAAGGACAATGAATCACAGCCAACTAGGTTTTCTCAAAGAATGTAGCCAGTTAAGCTGTAGCAAATCAAGCAATTGCCTTACTTCCCTTCTGCCTCTTCTCTATAAGACCTGCTGCTAGATCTTGTTTGTGGAGTGCTCTAACCACTTGGATGCTGCCTGATTTAAATTAGTCTTTGCTCAAAACACTCTTTAAATTTTTTAATGTGCATCAGTTTATTTTTTTAACAGACACAATCTTTTTCTATTCCCACAATAACTTTTTAGAGAAAGTAAGACACTCAGTATTTGGATGCAATCTCAAAAACAACAGAATGATCTCTGTTTGTTTCCAAGGCAAATCATTCAATATCACAGCAATCCAAGTCTATGCCCCAACCAGTAATGCTGAAGAAGCTGAAGCTGAACAGTTCTTTAAGACATATAAGAACTTCTAGAACTAACACTCAAAATAGATGTCCTTTTCATTACAGGGGACTGAAATGAAAAAGAAGAAAGTCAAGAAATACCTGGAGTAACGGGCAAGTTTGGTTTTGGAGTACAAAATGAAGCAGGGCAAAGGCTAATAGAGTTTTGCCAAGAAAATGCACTGGTCATAGCAAACACCCTCTTTCAACAACATAAAAGAAGACTATTCACATGGACATCACCAGATGGTCAATAATGAAATCAGATTGATTATATTCTTCACAGACAAAGATGGGGAAGCTCTATACAGTCATCAAAAACAAGACCAGGAGCTGACTGTGGCTCAGAACATAAACTCCTTATTGCCAAATTCAGATTTAAATTGAAGAAAGTAGGGAAAAGCACTAGATCGTTCAGGTATGACCTAAATCAAATCCCTTATGATTATACAGTGGAAGTGAGAAATAGATTCAAGAGATTTGATCTGATAAACAGAGTGGCAGAAGAACTATGGACAGAGGTTCCTGACATTGTGCAGGAGGGAGGGATCAAGATCATTCTCAATTTCCTCAAGGAAAAGAACTGCAAAAAGGCAAAATGGCTGTCTGAGGAAGCCTTACAAATGACTGTGAATAGAAGAGAAGGGAAAAGCAAAGGAGAAAAGGAAAGATAAACCCATTTGAATGCAGAGTTCTAAAGAATATCGAGGAAAGATAAGAAAGCCTACCTCAGTGATCAGTGCAAATAAATAGAGGACGACAATAGAATGGGAAATTCTAGTGATCTCTCCAAGAAAATTAGAGCTACCAAGGGAATATTTCATCCAAAGATGGGCATAATAAAGGATAGAAAGCGGATGGACCTAATAGAAGCAGAAGATATTAAGCAGAGGTGGCAAGAAAACACAGAATAACTGTACAAAAAAGATCTTCATGACCCAGATAGTCACAATGGTGTGATCACCAACCTAGAGCAAGACATCCTGGAATGCGAAGTCAAGTGGGCCTTAGGATGCATCACTATGAACAAAGCTAGTCGAGGTGTGGAATTCTAGTTGAGCTATTCGCTAAAAGTTGAATGCTGTGAAAGTGCTGCACTCAATATGCCAGCAAATTTGGAAAACTCAGCAGTGGCCACAGGACTGGAAAACGTCAGTTTTCATTCCAGTCTCAAAGAAAGGCAATGCCAAAGAATGCTCAAACTACCACAAAATGCACTCATCTCACATGCTAGTAAAGTAATACTCAAAATTCTCCAAGCCAGGCATCAACAGTATGTGAACTGTGAACTTCCAGATGTTCAAGCTGGATTTAGAAAAGGCAGAAGAACCAGAGATAAAATTGCCAACATCTGCTGGATCATTGAAAAAGCAAGACAACTCCAGAAAAACATCTATTTCTGCTTTATTGACTATGCCAAAGCCTTTGACTATGTGGACCACAGCAAACTCTGTAAAATTCTTAAAGAGTTGAGAATACCAGATCACCTGACCTGCTTCTTAGAAATCCATATGCAGGTCAGGAAGCAACAGTTAGAACTGGACTAGAACAAAAGACTGGTTCCAAATAGGAAAAGGAGTACGTCAAGGCTGTATATTGTCACCCTGCTTATTTAACCTATACGCAGAGTACATCATGAGAAACACTGGGCTGGATGAAGTACAAGCTGAAATCAAGATTGCTGGGAGAAATATCAATAACCTCAGATATACGGATGACACCATCCTTATGGCAGAAAGTGAAGAAGAACCGAAGAGCCTCTTGATGAAAGTGAAAGAGGAGTGTGAGAAAGTTGGCTTAAAACTCGGCATTCAGAAAACTAAGATCATGGCATCCAGTCCCATCACTTCATGGCAAATAGATGGGGAAACAGTGGAAACAGTAACAGATTTTATTTTGGGGGGCTCCAAAATCACTGCAGATAGTGACTGTAGCCATGAAATTAAAAGATGCTTGTTTCTTGGAAGGAAAGTTATGACCAATCTAGGCAGCATATTAAAAAGCAGAGATATTACTTTGCCAACAAAGGTCCATCTAGTCAAAGCTATGGTTTTTCCGGTAGTCATGTATGGATGTGAGAGTTGGACTACAAAGAAAGCTGAGAGCCGAAGTATTGATGCTTTTGAACTGTGGTGTTGGAGAAGACTCCTGTGAGTCCCTTGGACTTCACGGATATCCAAGCAGTCAATCCTGAATGAAATCAATCCTGAATATTCACTTGCAGGACTGATACTGAAGCTGAAACTCCAATACTTTGGCCACCTGATGCAAAGAACTGACTCATTTTAAAAGATTTTGATGCTGGGGAACAATGAAGGCAGAAGGAGAAGGGGACAACAGAAAATGCGACGGTTGGATGGCATCACCAACTCAATGGATGTGAGTTTTAGTAAACTCCAGGAGTGGGTGATGGACAGGGAGGCCTGGCATGCTACAGTCCATTAGGTCGCAAAGAGTCAGACATGACTGAGCAACTGAACTGAACTGAAGACAATATTATTCTCATCCTTGTTTTACAAATTGATGAAACAAACAAACCAAACTAAAGCTGAGAGAGACTAACCACTTGACTAAACATCACAAAGCTAATGAAACATCAAGCCAGAAATGATCCTTCTAGACAAGCACATAGGCATTAATATCATGATCCCTGTATTGCCTATTGCTCTTCATCCTTAACTAATGCAGCTGGCAAAGCCAAGAACCATTAAGACAACTAGTAGTTGAATTTCAACTTAGAACTACTTTATATAGACAAAAAGCACCTCTAATTGGAACAGTAATCAGCAGTCTATTTTCTCAGCAGAGAGCCACACAGTGGTTTCAAACTTTCAACCTCCTCTCATCATGTGACAACAAGGAAAAAAAAAAAAAAGACTATTTATGCTGCTGGTTAAAGATGGCAATCTAAATGATGGAATTTGCTTTTCATAATCTAGCTGTTAACCATAGTTCTTATTAATATTTGGACTAATTAGGCTCAGTTCTAATCAATACCAAATGAACACACACACAGTCTATGAAAATAACTTAAATCACTACATATTTTTGTTTTTACTGGACACATCATCATATGCATCAATAGCAGAATATTTTAAGAAATAGTTGGACACTATCAAAACATTATTTTATTTGCTAAAATGTAAATAACATTTTTAATAAAACACAAAGTAGTCTCAGTTGAGCACACGGGATCCTGAATTTAAAGCATACAGTATCAATCAAGTGGCATTTTAGTTGTAATGACAGAACTTTTATAACATGATTAAAATATATCTTATAAATATGATTTATGTTAGTTGCATAATATTTGCAAATAATCATGTTTTTCAAGAGACACTTTGCAATTTGAAAATATTGACTATTACAATATTACTCAAACTGTGAACTCTTTTTATAAATATGTATATTTTATGAATATAAATATTAATTTTTTCTTACTGGGTTTCCCTGACAGATGAACTTTTAAAATAACAGGAAACATTTTATTCTTTGTCTACTTGTGTTCACTATTCACAGATAAAGGACTCTTAACCAGTACTTTTCTTTTAATTTTACTGTTGCCCAAATAAAGCTTTTGGTCAGGAAGTGGTCCTTCTGCTGAACTATCTTGTTCCTCAATACATCTCGGTGCCTAAGAGATCCAGTTAGCCATGGTTCTACTCTGTTTGCAAGACTGACTGCTCTAAGTGTGAAGTCAATCTGGCTGTAATTTACATGTCTGCCAGTCTAATCTCATTACTAGCAACTCTTTGTGGCAAAACTAGTTTGCACCTTTAGTACAATTGGAATCCCAAAATTATAGAGTTATTTAAAGGACACAATGAAATAATAATATATAAGGCTATGCTTAGTATAGGACATGCTTAATAAATATTTATTTTCCTTTCTATTGTTCTCAGCAGAAGTCTGCACTGTTTTCAGTACTCAATACAGACTTTCAGTTACCCTAGTGCATACTTAGCTTTGTCTTCCCCAGACAGCTCATTGCTGTCAACATATGACCCCTGTGTTTGAATGAATGCTCCTCAGCAACCCCATCCTGAAAAACCAAATGCATTCCTTTGAGATTATTTTAAAAAGTAAATAGTCCTGAAATCCTAGCCTTGAGGGTAACTGACTGAGTTGAGGAAAATCAGTAATAAAAGTGAAAGAAAATTTTAAATGATAGATAAGGAGGGTATTGATTTTTAAAATCCTTGAAAGGAAGAAAAATAATTAGAAAAATAAGAAAAGATGATTTATGAAGTAGCCTGTAAAGAACAGGTTTAAAGGGCCAACAGGAAAATAAAAGTAGATGAAAAAGCAAAAGGGAAATCAACTCCAACTAAATTTCTTTGTTGCCTGGTACGTAGCTTTCTGGGTGAATGCTTTCAAAGAATGATTGCCTGTCTGTCTTCGGCACTTCTCCAAAAATTGTCTTTATGTATCTCGAATAGAATAAAATAGAATAGAATAATAACTAATAAGATACTGAGGTTCAGTTCAGTTCAGTCACTCAGTCGTGTCCGACTCTTTGCGACCCCATGAATCGCAGCATACCAGGCCTCCCTGTCCATCACCAACTCCCGGAGTTCACTCAGACTCACGTCCATCGAGTTGGCAATGCCATCCAGCCATCTCATCCTCTGTCATCCCCTCCTCCTCCTGCCCCCAATCCCTCCCAGCATCAGAGTCTTTTCCAATGAGTCAACTCTTCGCATGAGGTGGCCAAAGTACTGGAGTTTCAGCTTTAGCATCATTCCCTCCAAAGAAATCCCAGGGCTGATCTCCTTCAGAATGGATTGGTTGGATCTCCTTGCAGTCCAAGGGACTCTCAAGAATCTTCTCCAACACCACATATCAAAATATTGAGGTTAAGAATATGTATTACCTATAGTGCAACAACTTGATTTATAAATATTTTGTTGACCTAGCCCTGTTTCCTAGGGACATTTGTTACTCAATAATTATTTTGTGTATTTTTAATATCTTGATCCCTTGTCTCAGGTATGTTTATTTTAAGGAACAATGTCTAAATGAAGTGCACATATCTAATTTTCATGTCCATGTTCAAAAATATTATTGAAATGAGCAGAGAAGTTTTCAAATAAAATGCCACTCTTTACATCTAGTAAAATGCATAAGGAAATTAGAAAAGATTCAGAAAATAACTAAAAGTATTACGTGTCAATCTCAAAAGGTTATATTAAATATCTAGCTATGCTTTCCTCATAAAATTCCCTAAGATCAACATCAGAATGTCATTCAAATAGATTATGAGTCTGATTTAAATTTACTGTTTATCTTTTAGGCTGAAAGGGATCATTAATCTCAAATTAAACTAATAGGCTAGTGAACATGCAGACAAGAATAAGTTACTTTTAAGGAAGCAATGAGTCTATAAGAACAACTATCTTTTTTGGTACATATACACAATGGAGTATTACTCAGCCATTAAAAAGAATTCATTTGAATCAGTTCTGATGAGATGGATGAAACTGGAGCCGAGTATACAGAGTGAAGTAAGCCAGAAAGAAAAACACCAATACAGTATACTAACACATATATATGGAATTTAGGAAGATGGCAATGACGACCCTGTATGCAAGTCAGGAAAAAAGACACAGATGTGTATAACGGACTTTTGGACTCAGAGGGAGAGGGAGAGGGTGGGATGATCGGGGAGAATGGGAATTCTAACATGTATACTATCATGTAAGAATTGAATCGCCAGTCCATGTCTGATGTAGGGTGCAGCATGCTTGGGGCTGGTGCATGGGGATGACCCAGAGAGATGTTGTGGGGAGGGAGGTGGGAGGGGGGTTCATGTTTGGGAACGCATGTAAGAATTAAAGATTTTAAAATTAAAAATAAATAAATAAATAAAAAATAAAAAAATAAAAAAATTAAAAAAAAGAACAACTATCTTTTTATTTTTTTTTATTTTTTTTTCCATTTTTTATTTTTATTTTTATTTTTATTTTTTTAAATTTTAAAATCTTTAATTCTTACATGCATTCCCAAACATGAACCCCCCTCCCACCTCCCTCCCCAGAACATCTTTCTGGGTCATCCCCATGCACCAGCCCCAAGCATGCTGCATCCTGCGTCAGACATAGACTGGCGATTCAATTCACATGATAGTATACATGTTAGAATGTCATTCTCCCAAATCATCCCACCCTCTCCCTCTCCCTCTGAGTCCAAAAGTCCGTTATACACATCTGTGTCTCTTTCCCTGTCTTGCATACAGGGTCGTCATTGCCATCTTCCTAAATTCCATATATATGTGTTAGTATACTGTATTGGTGTTTTTCTTTCTGGCTTACTTCACTCTGTATAATCGGCTCCAGTTTCATCCATCTCATCAGAACTGATTCAAATGAATTCTTTTTAACGGCTGAGTAATACTCCATTGTGTATATGTACCACAGCTTTCTTATCCATTCATCTGCTGATGGACATCTAGGTTGTTTCCATGTCCTGGCTATTATAAACAGTGCTGCGATGAACATTGGGGTACATGTGTCTCTTTCCATTCTGGTTTCCTCGGTGTGTATGCCCAGAAGTGGGATTGCTGGGTCATAAGGTAGTTCTATTTGCAATTTTTTAAGGAATCTCCACACTGTTCTCCATAGTGGCTGTACTAGTTTGCATTCCCACCAACAGTGTAGGAGGGTTCCCTTTTCTCCACACCCTCTCCAGCATTTATTGCTTGCAGATTTTTGGATCGCAGCCATTCTGACTGGTGTGAAGTGGTACCTCATTGTGGTTTTGATTTGCATTTCTCTAATAATGAGTGATGTTGAGCATCTTTTCATGTGTTTGTTAGCCATCCGTATGTCTTCTTTGGAGAAATGTCTATTTAGTTCTTTGGCCCATTTTTTGATTGGGTCGTTTATTTTTCTGGAGTTGAGCTGCAGAAGTTGCTTGTATATTTTTGAGATTAGTTGTTTGTCAGTTGCTTCATTTGCTATTATTTTCTCCCATTCAGATGGCTGTCTTTTCACCTTGCTTATATTTTCCTTTGTTGTGCAGAAGCTTTTAATTTTTTTAAATGCAACAAAATGAGCTTTTGAGAAATTTCTGAAAATGTCACATGACAATTTACACAGCACTCTGAAAGATTTCTTTAAAGGGAGCTAAAAGTTGTAATTCTATAATAAATGCCCTTCAAGATGCTGACAGATTAAAGGGCCATTCCATAGACCATGGTCCTCTTTGCCAACTGCACAGATTTCCTGAGTTACTTAAAAAAGATTTTGGCTAAATAAACTCTATGACTTCAGTCCATTATTACATTTTTGAAGTTAACAATTTTTATGATTTTATCTTTTGAGATACATTTGGTGATTGGAAATTTGATACTGAATAGCAGCCTCTTGAAGATTTCAGATTTAAGGAGTCTGTGTAAAGTGAAAATTTCACTGAATATAAAATTATTGCAATTTTAACAGACTTAGAAGCTAATGATTACTTCAACACTCATGCTGAGATTTTCTAGATGTTGGCCAATATATGTCCCTTAGATAAGTATATTTTATTTTCTATAACTCTTCTTATTGAAAAGTGAATAACATTTTTTTTCTCAACAATATTTTCAGTATTTTGTGCTTAGCCTCAACACTATTATTATATCAGAAATTCTGTATTTTTAAGCATGAGATGGACCTTTTTGAGTTTTTTTTTTTTTTTAAGGATTTACACTTAGTACATTTATAATGGTAATCCAAACCCAAAGGTGAGTACTGTTCTGATTTATTTCACTGTAGATTGGTTCTAGGATTTTGTATAAATGGAATTTTACAAATGTGCTCTTGTGTCTGGCTTCTTTGGCAAGTCATAACATTTTAAGATTCATCCAAGGTTTGTATATGTCAATAGACTCTTCCTTTTTTATTACCAAGAATGAGTAAACCACATTGTGCTTATCTGTTCTCCTAATAATAGACATTTTGGTTGTTTCCAGTTTGGTCTATTATGAATAAAGTTACCATGAACATGTTTGTTCATGTCTTGTTATTTTCTATTTCTCTTGGATAAACACCTGCACTTGGGATTGCTGGGTATTGTGGCTGATATATGTTCATTTGCCAAACCAATTTTTCAAGAGGTAGTACCATTTTATTTGATCTCCAGTGAAGTATGAAGTATTGCTCCAAAGCCCTGTCAATATGGTATTAATAGCCTTTTTAATTTTAGCCATTATAGCAGGTATATATAAAATTAAAAAAAATATGTTATCTATCACATTTGTCCATTAAATGTCAATTATATTTACCTTTGGTGTGCTCTCTATTTATCCCTGCAGATCACTTCCTTTCAGTGTGAAGAAATTATTTAACATTTCTTCATGGAAAAGAGTTAACAGTTGGCTTAGTAGGCCTGGGTGCCTTAAATCCAGAACATTCTCAGAAACTCTGTTCTTAAGGACTGCCCTTCTGACACTACAGAGAGATGAGCTCTGAGCCCTTGGCATAGTCCATCTGCTAAGAGTATTTTTAAGTCACTGACTCTTAAGAGTTTATGCTAACAACATGATTTATGGTAAGCTCCATGCTGAGATTTGATTCCTGATGGGACTCTCACGAATCTTCTATGTCTAGCTGCCAGTACTCCAAAGCATGCATGATCTCTCTGTTTTGCAGCCTAACTGCCACTTTTATTTTGTCTTGTTTTGCTTTGCTCTACAGTCTTGTGCCTTGTTTTCTGAACTTCAGGAGACTTCTTTTTGCCCTGCTGCCCTGTTCTAAACTTCAATAGCTATTGCCTTGTACTTATTGATGACTTAGGATACCCAGGATGGATTTCTCTTAGTTTACCTACCTTCCCCGTGTATCTTTAGCCACCGCTACTGTACTCAGTAAAATGCTGGATGCCTCAAAGGAATCTCTCAGATATCCTTCCTTGCCCCTGGCCCACTAGTTCTCTAAGTTCAGTGCAGATCAGAAGCACTTTAGAGGCAGTTCTCTGAGCAAAACTGACCGAGCTTTCAGCTCCTGCTTCTTGTACTTGATGAAATCCTTGTGTGTTTCAGAGAGATTTCTCACAGTTAATTTGCCCCGATTCTGGCCTCTGGTGTCCTACCTGGCGCTCTCAGTGAAGACCCACAGGGAAGAGTCAGTGGTTTATACTGGCTTTGTGGACAAGGCTATTGGGATTCTGACTCATCAGGCCATCCCAAGGGGTCTGCAAAAAGTTCATTTGAAGTTTTTCTGATTTTTCCTTATTCATGATACCTCCTCATCTTGTCATTCTGCCATAAGTCCTACAAAGGCCACATCACATTCTGCATTTCAGTGTATTTAGGCTTATTTGCATCTTAGATCTCTAAAAGATTGTTTAAAACTATGCATTTGTAACCTGTATCACTCATTTTCATTTTAGACTGGGAGCAAGGAAATGGCAACCCACTCCAGTACTCTTGCCCGGAACATTCCATGAACAGAGGAGCCTGGTAGGCTACTGTCCACGGGGTCACAAAGAGTCAGACATGACTGAGCAACCTCACTTCAATTTCACGTTATGGTCCTCTGCAACTCTACATTTTAAGTGGAAGCAAAAAGTCCTGTACACATGCTTTACTTAATAAAAAGAGAACATGTAAGAAATGAAGTATCAGTCCATTTATTTATTAATATAAGATAAAAGTATTTAATGATCTCTACCTGCCAGATACAGGAAATATAGCATTGAACCAAACAGTCCAAATCTTTCAAGGAGTTTACATTCTACCAGAGGGAAAAAGTAATAAAACTGCTAGTTATATAATATGTTAATGATATGTGCTAGAGATAAAAATATAGAACAATAAAGGAGATATAAAATGTCAGGATTGTGTCTCATACTTCAAATGTTGGGGACCAGGAATTTCTCACTCAGAAGGTGATTTTATGTACAGATCTGAAGGAAAAGATAATGCTGCAAATCTATGACCCTTTTGTCTTAGAGAACTGGGCACTGGACAGCTGCATCTGCTTTATCATAGGAACTTCTCTTTGATGTGCATAGTTGTTTCCCCAAACCTTCCAACAATGAAGTCCTCTCCTCACACAATCAGGCACAGACAACATAAATCGAACAGCAATATATATAATACCATGCTTGATTTTCATATTTGTAAATAATTTTTAAAAACACAATGCTATGAAAGACTCTTTACAAGAATAGGTGCTCTGATATACTGTTAGGATGTTATAAACCAATAACCTTTGACCCAGATAGTTCATATTGTCAGGTGAGTGTATTCTCCTCGGTTCTGTCTCGTCTCAACAAAAATTTGAAGCTATGGATATTAGAGCCCTTGGCATGTCATAGCTCCCCTACAGATTGTGTTATAGCTCTTGGGCAGACCGTGTTATAGCTCTCAGGTCTCGAACAGACCGTGTTATAGCTCTTAGACAGATCAGTGTTACAGCTCCATGTTACAGCACAATTTTATTTAGAAAATAGCAGGAAAATACATCCTCAAGGCAAGAGGGCATGTCGACCCAAAGACATGAAGAGAAGAGAGGGAAAGGGGAGCCCCAGCCCTTTGGCTCCTCTTTTTATTATATGTTTTTTCCTCCCCCCTGGGCCTGCCCTATGAAAATTGGGCTAGCAGGAGTGCCCTGTTCTACCTGAGGTCCTCACTCTGGTCCTCGGACCTTCCTTTGTTCCATTTTTGCTGGCTTTTTCCTTCCTTGTCTTTTAGCCACCACCATTTTGGACTCTTGTTTCCTATTCTAACCACCTAACAATATTATGGAATTGATTCTTAGAAAGTCTAAGATTCGCTGCCCCATTACTAGAGACTGGAATGCTAATGATCACTTTGCAACTTGCTGAGACCTAGCTGCCACGATGTACATGCTTGCCTGCAATTAGTAAGGTGAATATAACACAGCACTTGTTTCTGCTGTGACAGGACAGTCACAGAAGTGTGGGCTGGCACTGCCTGCCTGGTAAACAAAGCACAACTTTTCTTGTGTTGTATGGCTAAAATGATGTCCTAGTCAACAACTTTTAGTTCTCTGGATTTTAGTCAATATACTGGGTTCTCGGCAAGCAATTTGGACAGTAACTTCTTGATCCCAAAGCTTTCTGGTCATACAGAGGCAGCAGTGCCCTTGGAAGGTCTCTATGATCATGCTGTTCTGTGAGTCATGCCTGGAAGACCTGGAGATGGCTCTTGCAGCCCTTGCAAAGACTTCACAACAACTAATTCCCCATCAAAACTTTCTTCTGCTTAAAAAGAACTCCTTCCATTACTGCAATTGCCTAATGATAAAGCAACTCATTGGAAAAGGGCAAGGGGTTTGTACAACTATGTGTATAATAATAGCATGGCTAAAATTAAAAATAATAATAATATATAGAAGTTTAAATGGGAAACTGGTTAACAAATGGTCATACAGAAATGCAATAAAATAATATATATCCATTAACTAAATTTATTTTGAAAAAATTCAAATTAAAACAGAGAAGTTTTAAGTATATTACAATGAATTGCCATGTAGTACTTACTTTCATCTATATTCACTTATGTACCAATAGTATTACTATATGTATTTTGAACTTTAAAACTATTTATAATACATGGAGAGAAAAAATACAAAGAATCTCCTTTTTGTAACAATATATCTACATGCATTATATATTTTTCTTTTTTTGTTGTTTTATCATTATCTACATGTGTTATACAAAGAAAAATATTCTTAGTGGTTTTCTTCAGATACACAAGTTATAGATGACTGATTGCACTTTTATTTTTGCCCCTGTGAAATTATTTGTCTACAAAGAATATTTTTTTTTATTCAGTTGTTAAGTCATGTCTGACTCTTTTGTGACCCTATGAACTGTATCCTGCTAGGCTCCTCTGTCCATGGGATTTTCTAGGCAAGAATACTAGAGTGGGTTGCCATTTCCTTTTCCAGGGGATTTTTCTGACCCAGGGATCAAACCCCTCATCTCCAGCACTGGCAGTTAGATTCTTTACCACTGTGCTACCAGGGAAGTCTCCCACAAAGAACATAATACAGTAATTAAAGGAGCTACATTAGTTTTCAGGGAGTCCCTTGTAATTAGTACAGAGTTCTTTCATCAAATTCCTTTTTTTAGGATAGAATGAAAATGTCAATCACCTTGTGGATTTTTACCAAGCTAGAGCATACACTTTCTTTATACAACACCTTATTATTTTATTAACCTATAATTACCTACTGAACATTATTGAAATTTGCTTAATTTTTTGAATGATACCTTATATATAGCTAGAAAAATGTCATTTCAAAGATGACTGAACTTCATGTAAAACATAATTTATAAAATAATATCCTTCATTCAATCTCTGAGATTTTCAAGTGAAATAATTCTCTATTACTTTACTTGAAAAAAAAAAGTGCTGTGGAAAGGGGTACCAGTTTTGATGCTGTGATTTTAAATTACTTTTCTTTATTATGCTCTCTCGATTCATGTCTATTTCAATTTTAAATCTAGGCTACTGCCATCTTTAACTCTTTTTGTAGTTACCATTGACTGCCACAGATAAAGGACTTGGCACTGCTTCAGAGTGAGATGGTTATCACAGATGAATATCTGCAGCATTCCACCATGTTTATGTACCTACACCACTTAGAAAATAGTTGTAAACATCAACACTGGCCTTAAAATTATCAGGGTTTCATATTCACCAACTGTTATTATACATGGCTTAGAGATTAAGAGCCAGAATTTCTAAAGGCACAACATAGATAAGTAAAGAATAAATATGAAAGCTAACCACCTAGAAACAAGCAGAGCCTAAGAAACCATCTGCAGGTTTTCTTAGACATTAATGTTAAACAAATAAGTAAACACAAAGGATGAATTCACAAGAAGTGAGTTACTATGAAAATTAAGATTGGCTGGAACCACCTCCCATAGAAATGTTTGATCCTCCTTCACAACATCTGCAGTGTTTGAAAACTTTAAGATAATTCATCCTACCTGAGAATTCTTCCTTAGGCTAAATGGAAATGATTTCTTTATTCCTTGGAGATATACAGAACATTGCCTCAGGAAGATTGTTGTTTTAGAGTTAAAATAGCTTAATTTCTTCTGCTGCGCAACTTCTCTTATCACCCTGGTCTTAAAATTATAACTTTGCAACTGAAAATATAGTTAACAGTAGTAACTGTGGAGAGATTAGTGTCAAATTGTAAGATACTTAAGGCTATGAATTTGCAGGTGAAATTCCAGATGAAAGAGAAGGAATAATCAGTACCTTCAAGTCTTATCAGCACTGTATATAGACAAGCTTTTTTGAAAAAGTGTATGCAAATTGTAGATCTTGCCATTTGAAGACATTCATTTTCAAAGTGAAGAGATTGAGCCCTTATGTAAGTTTCTGTAAAAAGTCCAGCTTTTAGGTGCATATAAAGTTTGCTTAAAGCAGCACCTGTGGCCATTTTCACAAGATGCCTGTAGGAAAAAGGCTTAAAAATAAAACAACACACACTGGAAGATATTAGTTCAAAGCAAAGTTCATTTACACACTACTTGTTTAAGCATTTATTATTTTAATATATTATAATATATTACAATATATTATATTGTATATTATATATAGTATATATTGTGTATAATTTATTACATTATTATTATATCAGTTTCCTTGTTTCAAAGAACCATTTTTTCAGTCAAAACATTTGTTACTTTTACCAAGAGCTTATTTAGTTTTTTATTTCAGATTTTTTTCTTTCAAATTTTTAAATTATGTATTTTAAATGTACAAATTAAGGATGTGATGTGAATCTATACATTGTAAAATGATTTCCAAGATTGAGATAATTAACACATCTATCATCTTACATAGTTAATATAGATAACTTTGATGTGTGTGATGAGAATACTTAAATACTTTAAAAAATTTTAAGCACACAATACTGTGTTACTATAAGAACCATCATGTATATTAGATCCTCAGAATTTATTTGAAAAATTTGTGGCTTTGACTGACACAAACTCACTTCCCTCTCTCTTAGATCCTGACAACCACCATTTGATTCTTCTGTTTCTATGAATTCTCTCTCTCTTTTTTAAGATTTCTCATGTAAGTGATACCAAATAATATTTGTCTTTCTCTTTCTGGCTTATTCACTCAGCAAAATGCCCTCCAGATTGATGCTGTTGTTGCAAATGACAGGATTTCTTTCTTCTTTTATGGCTGAACTAGATACCATTTCATATATTGATACATTTATTTTTTAATAAATTACAATATGTACTTTTTTTAATCCATTCACCTGATGATGGACATTGAAGTTGTCTTCATATCTTGGCTACTCTAAATAATGTTTATGAATGCAGGAGTGCAGATTTCTCTCAGAGATACTGATTTCATTTATTGAACATCCAGGAATGGCATCACTAGATCACATGGTAGTTCAATTTTTAATTTTTGAGGTAGTTAATTACTATTTTCCATAATGGTTGTATAATTTTACTTCCACCACTAGCACATAAGAGTTTCCTTTTTTCCCACATTCTAAATATTTGTTGTCCATTATCTTTTTTTATATAATAGCTGTCCTAACAAGTGTGAGGAGATATTGAGGTTTCAGTTTGCATTTACTTGATATTAGTTGATGTTGCCTATGATTTTTATATCTTATCCAAGAAATTATTGCCAAGATTACTGTCAAGAATATTTTTACCTATGTTTTCTTTCAGGATTTTCATGGTTTCATGTCTTACATTTAAGTCTTTGATCTGTCTTGAGTTAATTTTTATGAGAAGTGTAAGATAGGGGTCCAGCTTCATGTTTTTACATTTGAATATCCAATTTTCCCAACATCATTTATTCTTCATTACATGTTCTTGGAATCCTTACCAAAAGTTAGGTTACCACAAATAAACAGTTTTACATCTGGACTCTATTCTGTTCTACTAGCTTACGGGCCTGTTTCCATGCAAGTACCACACCATTTTGATTATTACGGCTTTATAGTATGGCTTGAAATTAGGCAGTGTGATACCTTTTGTGGTTTCATACAAATGTACAGCAGTTTTTGTTTTGTTTTTCCCCTAGGAAAAATGCTACTTTAATTTTGATAGAGATTTCATTAACTCTGTGGATCATTTTAGGTAGTATGGGCATTTTAACAATACTAATTCTTCCAATTCAAGAACATTGAATATCTTTATATTTAGTTTTGTGTTCTTCTACCTTTTCTCATCAAGCTCTTATAGTTTTCAGTGTACAGATCTTTCCCCTATTTGGTTAAATTTATTCCAAAGTACTTTACCGTTTTCAATGCTATCCTAAATGGCATTAATTTTTAGATTTCTCTTTCAGATAATTTGTAGTTAACGTATAAAAACTAATTACTTTGTTAAAGAACTACACAAAACAATGTCCAAACATATCAGCAATATTTTGTCAATAGAATACTAAATTGCTTAACATGCCACTTGAAAAAGAGAAACAACAAGTGAAGATATGTATACAACCTAGACTCCACTGATGGATGAATGGATAAAGAAGATGTGACGTATATATAATAAAGAAGGAAAAACCTGACTTCACATTGGATCAATTCCTTTAGCTCTAACCCTTGTACTCTGTTGCCTGTGTTTAGTCATGCTTGCTCTGCATCTTTGTAAAAGAATGTTGCCTATACCTGAAATAACACATCATGGCCCATTCTCAATGCTCTGACTTTTAAAAGTATAACTCTTCTCCATTTTTATACAGATACAAAATATCCAAGATAGAAAATAACAATTATATTATTGAAAGCTTATAAGGACATTGTGATCAGACCTAGGGACAGAGCTGCAAGAACAAAAGAGTTTGCATTTGAATATTCCCTTCCCTTTTATCATAAGTAAGCCTAAATCCTAACTTGAGAAAGTTGGTTCTTTGGGACACTAGTCCACCATTTTCTCAGTCCACTGACTTTTCAAATAAAATTTGTATATCTTGCCCCAACAACTTATCTCTCAATTTATTGGCCAGCCATGCAGCAAGCAGTATCAATTTGGACTTGGTAACATACATACACAATGGAATATTACTCAACCACAAAAAGTCACGACATTTGTGACAACATGGATGAAACTTGAAGGTATTACACTAAGTGAAAGAAGTCAGACAGAGAAAGATAAATACCATACGATTTCATTCATATGTTGAATCTAAAAGGACAAAACCAGTGAAAAAATAAAATAAAAAGAAACACAGATACAGAGGTCAGATTAGTGGTTACCAGAGGGGAAGGAGGTTGGCAGGTGGGTGAAATGAGCGAGGGGGTCAACTGTATGGGAAAAGATGACAACTGCAGTTGCAGTGGTGATCACTCTGTAGTTCACACAAATGTTGAATTATAATACTGCATGTCTGAATGCCATGTAATTAAAGAGGAAGAGAAATAACAAATCAGAAAAGCCATGGCTTACTCAACTTATCAAAGGTAAGCATGTGCCAATAGATTATACAATTACCCCAATACTTATATTTGAAAGGTGATTTAAAAAAACAATAAACTCGTGTTTGTTTAAACTACTTTCATTGCTTATAAATATTCTACATAAAATGTCATGTGTCAGAATGGCAAAACATTGTTATTGCAGTTGCTATACAGATTATTAACTGATGGCATAAGTGGTAGGTCTTTGCTGCTGCTGCTGCTAAGTTGCTTCAGTCGTGTCCAACTCTGTGAGACCCCATAGATGGTAGCCCACCAGACTCCCTGTCCCTGGGATTCTCCAGGCAAGAACACTGGCGTGGGTTGCCATTTCCTTCTCCAATGCATGAAAGTGAAAAGTGAAAGTCAAGTCGCTCAGTCGTATCCGACTCTTCGCAACCCCATGGACTGCAGCCTACCAGGCTCCTCCACCCATGGGATTTTCCAGGCAAGAGTACTGGAGTGGGGTGCCATTGCCTTCTCCAGGTAGGACTTTAAAACAGATTAAATATCAGATGGGAAAAAATAATTCAGCAGAGTAAAGTTTATTTTTTGTAATACTAATGTGTATAGCTCTGCATTAAAGATGCCATGTAAGTGAAACAATTTTATGTAACTTGTCAACAATGATGATTTACTAATACCTCTCCTCAGTAATCTGCCTGCAACGCAGGAAACCTGGATTTGATCCCTGGATTGGGAAGAGCCCCTGGAGGAGGACATGACAACCCACTCCAATATTCTTGCCTGGAGAATCCCCACGGACAGAGGAACCTGGCAGGCTGCAACCCATGGGGTTGCTAAGAGTCAGATACGACTAAATGACTAAGCATAGCTCCTCAGTAAAATGGCCTTTCCTTTCAGTCCTGTAGAGAAGTCTAGTGTCCAAAAAGTCACAGACAATAAGTCAGCTCTAGCCATTTAAAAAATGTGATGTTCATTCTGATTGTATAAATATGTTCAACTTAAATTTCTTAATACCTCAATTTGTTTGCACTGGTCTTTGGCTATATAGTTCATGTATTTAAATCAACTGCCTTCTGAAATTCAGGGTTTTAGCCAGAATCTCAGTAAGACTTCCCTTGATATCCAGATTTAAATAAAGGGAGCACAATAAATAAAGGGATTTACAAATTGTCAGCGTATCCTGAACAGAAAACCTTGTAAAACAGTAGTAAACTGGAGGAATTTCTTGGTGTTAACACAAAGTAAACCTTGTAAACCTAGGAGATAGATAAACCTGCCAATAGAATCACAATTTTAAATGTGAGACTTTATTGAAGTGGTAAATTAGTGAAAGAGTTTTAAATCAGTTTATTGGTCTTTATGGTCACTTAAGTTGACTACTTGTAGCCAAAACTGCAGAAAGGAAGATAAATTAAGTAGAATCCTTTAAAAATAGTTGAAACTCATAGTGAACAGAGAGTGCAAAGAATCTCTCCCTAAAAAAATAAAAGATAAAAACAAAAATTACACCATGTGGCAGACAAGTCACTACAAGAATATTTCAGAGTCAATTTTAGTCAAATATAAGAAAGAATAGAAAGTAAGCTTTGTTTCAGCACTGTCCATCACAATTATCAACAACAGAGAGAAAAAGACAGCTATTTCAATTCTACCACCCTATCTTCTGTATTCAACCACTGTGCATTTTGGTCAGTAATATGGACTAAATTATGTCCTATCCAAACTGAGGTTGAAATCTAATCTCCAGTGTGACTGTAACTGGAGACAAGGCCTTCAGGAAGATAATTGAAAGTGAAAATGTTAGTCGCTCAGTCATGTCTAGCTCTTTGCAACCCCACAGACAGTAGCCTGCCAGGCTCCTCTGGGGATTTTTCCAGGCAGGAATACTGGAGTGGGTAGCCATGCCCTTCTCGAGGGAATCTTCCCAACTCAGGGATCAAACCCAGGTTTCCCACATCTGAGCACAATAAGTTAATTAAGGTTTAACGAGATCATAAGGTGGATGCTCTAATTTAATAGGCCAATTGTTTTTATAAAAGGAGAGAGATATACCAGGAATGGGTACATTCTGACGAAAAGGCCATTTGAGGGCACAGTGAGTAGATGACTGGCTGCAAATCACGCAAACAGGCTTGAGGAGAATCTATGCTGCCTGCAGCTTATCTTGGACTTCCAACATTCAGAACTGTGAGAAAATAAATTCCTGTTTTTTAAGGTACCCAATCTATGGTATTTTGTTATGACTGCCCTAGCAAACTAGGGTTGTATTTTATTTTTAATTCTAGCATGTATATTGGAGAAGGAAATGGCAACCCACTCCAGTACTCTTGCCTGGAATATCCCATGGGCAGAGGAGCCTGGTAGGCTGCAGTCCATGGGGTTGCAAAGAGTCAGACATGACTGAGCGACTTGACTTTCACTTTTCACTTTCATGCATTGGAGAAGGAAACGGCAACCCACTCCAGTACTCTTGCCTGGAGAATCCCAGGGACGGAGGAGCCTGGTGGGCTGCCGTCTATGGGGTCGCACAGAGTTGGACACGACTGAAGCGACTTAGCAGCAGCAGCAGCAGCATGTATATGCTCATAATCAAGATAAAAACTGTTCATTGATAACTGTTACTGAAAATCAGGCTCTTCTTAACTCAAGAATTGAACCAATAAGCTTCTGCGGCTAACATATGTGCATTGTTTTTATATTGTATAGAATAGGGGCATGGTCAGGCAGAAGGCAAACCAGCACTGCAGCAGTCACTAACAACCACACAAGTACCACGGCAGACATAACTGTGGCAGTCCAGGGCCCCTCAACACAAGACAAAAAGAGCAGAAGCAGAGCATTACACTTGATTTGATGGTGGAGATAGGAAAGAACATCAGTTTGTGTGATCTGAAAAGAAGCACTGGTAGTTCAATAAAAGAGTTTGTTTCCATGATCAAAATACAGAAGTCTGAAAAGACAGATACTGAGTACATTCAAACTTTGTGCCATTGTTATTTAATGCATAATTTTGAATAAAATCAATGATTTCTTTCCTGTGTACTCCAGTATACACATATGACAATCACCCTTATATTTTAGTTAGTCATACATGTCTTACATGGTAAAATCATAAACTCCTGGGTAAGAGAGATACTTCATCTACTTGTGATGTGCCCTACACAACTGAAGCAATTGTATGCACTTGGGTTCTCTATAAATATTTATCACATTATAGAACTCTGAAGCAGACTGGGGGTATCCACAATGAAATCATACTGTAGTTTGATTCTGGGCTCAATTCTCTAATGAATTTAGTTGAAATTAAATATATGTCCTATATTTTCTGGTGTGCAGTTTTTGGTATATAAAAAATAAGATGTATTAAAAAACATCCTATAAACACATAAATCTTTGATACTTTTTCAGGCTTTTTAAAAAATCACTGTCTATTCTGGGGACAGCTACAATATTGATGCAATTGTTTAGTTTTGATTAGGTTTGCAAGCTTCTGGCAGATACCTCAAAAGCAACATTTAAGCAGAACATATCTAGATTGACTACTTTCATATGTATGGATGCTTCAGGCTTCCTCAAAATAACTTCTTAGAAGTTTCAACACTATTTACTTGAGAGTCACAGAACACTAATATATGGATGATCAAATTCTGCTTTTCTAAAGGCAAAATCAATACTTTCTGTGATCTATGAAAGATTATTTCAAAAAACAAAGGTAGAATAGCATTATGTATGGAGAGTGAGCATATGCTTGTGTTACATCCTAATATTTAAAACTACTATTTGGTAAGAAATTTTATCTTCAGTTTCATTACCTATTTTGCATGAAGGCAGCTGCTTATCATTAATAAAAAGTTAATGACCTTACATCCTTTACTAAACTCACTGATTAGCTCTAATAAATTTGTGATAGTATCTTCAGGGTTTTCTATGTATAGTATCATGTCATCTGCGTACAGTGAGAATTTTACTTGTTCTTTTCCAATCTGGATTCCTTTTAATTCTTTTTCTTCTCTGATTGCCATAGCTGGGACTTCCAAACCTATGTTGAATAATAGTGGTGAGAGCCAACACCCTTGTCTTGTTTCTGATCTTAGAGGGAATGCTTTCAGTTTTTCACTGTTGAGAATAATGTTTGCTTGCTGTGGGTTTGTTGCATAGGGTCTTTATTATGTTGAGGTAGGTTTCTTCTATGCCCATTTTTTGAAAAGTTTTTATCATAAATGGGTGCTGAATTTTATGGGGCTTTTTTTTTAACATTTGAAATACATCAGTGTTTTCATGTAGTTTTCATGAATTCTAAAGAGAACTCTAATGTAGAGCAGTACTCTCTAGGCAAGGTGCCTTTTTCCCTTTCGCTTCTTTCAAGATGTTTTCTTTGTTTTGATTTTCTTCAGTTTGAATGTTATTCTTGCCTTGGAAATCCCATAGACAGAGGAGCCTGGTGGGCTACAGTCCATAGGGTCTCAAAGAGTTGGACACGACTTAGCGACTAAACAACAACAGTACAGTTTGGTATAGATTTTGGGGAGATTTAGCTTGGTCTGACAGAGAAGGCAAGGGGACCCCACTCCAGTACTCTTGCCTGGAAAATCCCATGGATGGAGAAGCCTGGTAGGCTGCAGTCCATGGGGTTACGAAGAGTTGGACACGACTGAGTGACTTCACTTTCACGCATTGGAGAAGGAAATGAAAACCCACTCCAGTGTTCTTGCCTGGAAAATCCCAGGAACGGGGGAGCCTGGTGGGCTGCCGTCTCTGGGGTCGCACAGAGTCGGACACGACTGAAGTGACTTAGCAGCAGCAGCAGCAGCAGCAGCTTGGTTTGAACTCTTTCGTTTCCTGAATCTGTGATTTGGTATCTATCATTACTTTAGGGGAATTCTTAGTTATTATTGCTTCAAATATTTCTTCTTTTCTTCTCCTTCTGGTATTCCCATTACTCTTATTTCAGTTTTGGACATTTATTGACATTTCTTCTAACTCACTGATTCTTTCTCCATGTTTACGTACTAACAAGTTTATTAAAAACATTTTTTTATTGGTTAGACAATGTTTTTGATTTCTAGCATTTACTTTTAATCCTTTGAGTTTCCATCTGTCTCCTTACATTATCTATCTGATTTGAATGTTGTCAGCTCTTTCTTGGAGAAGGCAATGGCATCCCACTCCAGTACTCTTGCCTGGAAAATCCCATGGATGGAGCAGCCTGGAAGGCTGCAGTCCATGGGATTGCGAAGAGTCAGACACGACTGAGCGACTTCACTTTCACTTTTCATTTTCATGCACTGGAGAGGAAATGGCAACCCACTTCAGTGTTCTTGCCTGGAGAATCCCAGGGACGGGGCAGCCTGGTGGGCTGCCGTCTATGGGGTCGCACAGAGTTGGACAAGACTGAAGTGACTTAGCAGCAGTAGCAGCAGCATCCTTTACTAAATATTTAAGAGGTCAGTTGACTTTTTTGTGTTTTTTTTTTTTTTTCAAGAAAGAGGTTTTTTGTAAGAAAATGTATCTTACAAAGGATCTTTTATTTCCTATTTATTCAGGGGACCTGGGTATGGGGACTTCACTCATCTCCACAGAACATTCTATAGTTGCCAGAAGAATGAAAAACATATATGTAATAAAGACTCAAATGTTTGTGGACAACATAATGGGTTATAAAGTTCTCAAATGCTCCTTAAACATCAATACTAAATTTAAACTAAGTTCACCAGTTTTACACAATAAGATACAGGAACAATAAATGCTGTATAAAAGATTTACAAAGAGACACTGATAAAAAATTAATCACATGATTAATAAGAGAGTGAAAAGTCACACCACAGACTGGGAGAATAATTCACAATATATAACCAACAAAAGACTTGTATTGAGAATATAGAAAGAACTGACAAATTGTTAAGAAAAAGAGTATGTGAAAAGGTGTTCAATATTTGTAATCATCAGAGAAATTAAAATTGAAACCTCCAAATATACTACCATACATTCATGAGAGTGATAGAACTAAATGTTGGGGATGACATGGAGCAACTGCGCCATTCAAACATTCACGCTGGTGGAGGTGTCATTGGTATAAGTCTTTTAGAAAACCTCTTAGGCAGTGTCAACTAAAATTAAACACAAGGCAACCTAGTGACTTAGCAATTCCACTTCTATATAAATATTCAAGAAAAAGGAGTACACACATTCTACCAACCCATGAGAATAATAATAACTAACTCATTATAGCTGAAAACTGGAAACAATCATATAAAGCCAAATGACCACCAACCACAGAGTCAAAGCAAGGAGCTTTACATCCGAATCCTTTAAGGTGCCATGCAGAGGAGATTTTTTTTTTAAATAAAAGTTAATTTGTGACTATTTTACTAGATTTTTATCAAAAATCCTTTGTTTCATATGACTGACATACTTTTGCGATGTCTATAATGCACACTTTTGCATTACTATTACAGGAAAATATTTTAAAATTATTTCCCTGTATTTTTCAGAATAAAATCTCAATATTAAGTAAAATATTAATATGAAATGAATATTTTCACAAAAGACAGGTAATTTATCATTTTTTTATATATATATATTCACTTTAAATGGGAAATTTAAAGAAATAGTAATGTCTATTTTGTAGTTTTTTGTTTTTAAATCCTCACACTTATAAGCTAATTTTAAATGAACTATTTTTATTTTATAAAAATATTTATTACACAAAAGAACAGAAAAGCATATTTTAAATAGTTACAAAAGTTCCAGAAAAAGTTGACCATATAAAAGCCTTGGCTATTACTCCTTATTACCACTTGATGTGTAAGTCATTGGCAGATTATTGCTACTTTCAAAAGACAAAATAATTTGTTAGTTATCAGCACTATAGCTTAGAAAAATTAAGTACTTTGAGATTATTTTTTCAAGTTATAGTGAAAACTTCCAAATAAACCCAAAAGAAGAGAGAGCAGAACAGTACAATGAACTCTTATGTTCCAATTACCCAGCTTTGGTAGCTATCAACTTTTTCACTGTTCTTTGGGCAATTTTTTTAAAATCAAGTTTTCAATAATCCCAGGAAAAGCCTTTAAACACTGCAGTGAATTAAGATTAATTAAAGATTTCTGAATCTTTGAAAGATTCCACCATTTAGTATGGAATCATTCCTTTCACTTAGGATGATTTAGTTCAACTTTATTGGGCTAACCCCAGGGGAATAGTTTATTTTCTTAAACCAAAGTTAGAATATCAAACCAGAATCCAAAGGTACTGCAGTCATCCTAGTCATGACTCACTGTTTCCTTAGTGGTCTAGCAAGATGTTGTAGAACGCCTGGCACATGTAACAACATGGGTAGATCTTAAAAATCATTATGCTATGGAAAAGACACCACACACACATGGCTGCATACTGTATGATTCCATGTTTATGGTATTTTGAAAGATAAAATTACAAGGGCAGAAATCAGATCAGTGTTTACCAGGAACTGGAGATGAAG